>NC_084615.1:61548991-62171491 GCF_033978795.1 Nerophis ophidion | reverse complement strand
AATGAGTATATCCGTTCGGGCACCGTGTTCAATGGAGAAGTCTGATCTACAAAATTTGCAGGCAGCATGCCCCTCCCCCTTGTAGCTGTCCTGGATGAATTGAAATTATTTTATCCAATCATTTTGGAACATGCAAGCATACTTCTTCTTTTTACTCGTCGTCGCCATGTCTCTTCTTCGTTCTTCTGCTTTGTCTCTGTTATATTTTTGGACATTACTACTTGCCGTAGTTTTGAAGCAATGCATAATGGGAATCCGGATGTTGTGTGTTAGTGTATTAACGTGCCGGCTGGAATAAACACGCTGAGAAATAGCTCCGTGCCTGCCCTCTTTATGGATTATAGATAAACCTATGGATAATGGAGACATATATAATAGTCCCCTTTTCAGGTTGTAGAGGACGCTAAAGGCAGTACCTTTAAGGCACGCCCCCAATAATGTTGTCCGGGTGGACATCGGGAGAAATTCGGGAGAATGGTTGCCCCGGGAGATTTTTGGGAGGGGCACTGAAATTCGGGAGTCTCACGAGAAAATCGGGAGGGTTGGCAAGTATGTGTATACCCAATAGCTACTAATTGTGACTAATACAGACAGTTTTTTGTTAATGTTTTCTCTTGCACCACTATTGGTAACACATGCAAGCTGTTGGTGATGTTCTGGTGATGTTTCGGTTTAAAAATACTGCACATACGCTACTCCTAACTGGCAGTTCTGTATCGGTTAAAAATATCCAACTGTGGGATGATTTACTTTGATTTTCAGTCATGGTGTCAATATGTTAAAATAGCGAGAATCTAGAATATTAAAGAGAGTTTACTTTTAACAACAAAGGGGAGAGAAGTTGCACAGAATCAATCAGTCTTGCTGTACTGAAGATAGAAGTAAAATAGCACAGAGCAAAGTTCAAAATACTTTCATTATTCTCCTGTCAGTGTGAGAGACAACTGCAAGAAGGAGGAAGAGACAATATTTATCTTGTAAGGCCTCCTCCTGTGACAAACCCTATTTTTAATGTATTCCGGCCATTGTGAGGAGATGGATGGCTGGAGGAGTCAGCTCAGTGATATGTGTTATATGCTACAAGTACAGCCCAGTCACTCACACATTTCCCCTGCATCCAATCTCAAGCCACGACAATAATTCAAACATGCGACAAAAAATGTGTTGTTTTTTTCGTGGCATTTCAATTGTCGTTTGTCGGTGTTTCTTTTTCCGTCACCATTGTTCTTAAAAGTGCTTCTCTGGGAAACTGGGAAAGTCAAACAGCTGACAAGATGTCACCTCATGAACTCTCCTCAGTTTCACACACTCGCAAAGCCGCCACGTCTGCGATCTGACACAAAATTCACCCTCTTATTCTCCTTTTTTTGTTGCACACGCGCACATACAGAAAATTGTAACAGTCGCTCTGTGACTGCTTGTCAGGCTCGGCGGCACAAAACAGGCCACAAGCTACAAAAGCTGCAGCTACTGTTGTGTGTCAAAGCGGCCAACTCTTAATCATATTATGTCAAACACAGCAGTCTTCTGATGGATTCATTGTAAACGTGTATTATTCTTGCACAGTGTGAACATATTCACCTTAACTTGCCTACAGCAGCAAGAGTGCAATAAAGCGTAGATAAAGCAGTCATGTCTCTCTTTGCCATACCTGCTCTGCTGTTTGCATGCCTCTACCTGGGCCTCTACATGCCTGCTAGGACTGGTCATGCGGTGCTAAATGAGGAACATGTATGACCCAGGGAATTATGTTGTGCTCCGCCTGGGTCATGCACGTGTTCTTGCATGAGCACTGCCAATATATACCCGCACATTCTTTCAAGCATCCAGCAGTGGAAACACAAGTGAGGATGGGCCTCAAAATGCACAACCTGAGACAGCCAATTACAGCTGCGGCTGAAACAGCAGCTTTCTGACTCACACAACAGCGCCGGGTGGCTTTCAGATGGATTGGGTGGAATCTTGTACAAACACTAGTCAATATCGAGGTAATGGCCAATCATTGCGGAAGAACCATTCACAAGTGATTTGCTTGGGGCGCTTTGCACCGCAGCCTGTCACCCAGCAGAACAGGGGCACCCTGCCAATAGGATTCATTTGCAGAGAACTGCATGCAGGTGTCCTGAGCCTTGTACTCACTCCATTTGCCTTAATACAACCACTGATGAAAAGCTGATAATTACAACTGTAATGATTCCGAAAGCGATGAAATCAATGACAAATTTGTGTTCTGGAGGAAATGTACAAGACATTAAACTCCTTTAGCACTTTGCCGCTGATATTTATGTCTATTGCTGGCGTTTTCATTATCATAAAACGTGTTTAATATTTCCCAGCCGTGTGAGAGGGCGGCCACGCCACGAGTGATTGAGCACGACGCAAGATTTAGTGGCTCTTTCCGCGTCCTCTTGTCTTTCTCCAGCTGTGTCCGTGTACTTCAGAACCGGCACACACCACCCAGTTGACGGAGCGGAGAAGAGGGTGTAGGGGGGCAATGAGGACACGGTGCCAACCAGAGAGGCCCACTGTGCCTCAGTCCCATCTCTCCAGCTGAGGGCTTTGATTCGCCTGATTGTCTCCAATATTGAGACACACAACAAACACAACACTTGGCGGACATTTGCAATTCTAATCAGTACCTCTCAACTGGCCTGGACAACCCAGCTCCAGCCCTCTGGGATATCACTCATCTGACTGCAAAATAATGACACAATCATCGCCATGGCTACGCTCTTTCTGCATCCCACGAGCAGCCACACAGAGAGGATATTAATACACAGGAGTGCTCTGAGAACTAAATGAATAGGCTAAGAGATTAGCTAGCTCCCAGGTTAATGAATGTGCCACGCCAGCAAGCCAGCCCCCCTCCTTCCCACAAGTTCACAGGCAGGTCCCCACCTGCCTGTGCAAGGCATGCTGCAACATGATTTCAATAAACCATTTCCTTTCAACATCAGATTCCCAGTAAGTGTTTAGATTGTAAGGACACAATCTGATTTGAACGTGGTAATACTGAAACTAGCATGCAGGCAGCGATATGATTGCCATGCAAGTCTGATTTGACCTTTGTGAAATTGTTTGTTTTACCAATTCGCAATCAATTCAATCGTGTGAGAAGCTGTAATCTTTCGCAAAACGGCTCTTAGAAATCATAAAAGCCCATCTGCAAGCTTTTTTGATGCAATGTTTTCATTGACTTGACAACATAAAGGTAATAGATGTGCACGCGTAATTGAGAGCAAAGTGACGTGCAATCATCCCCGTTTTAGTAGCCTGGATGTATTTGCTTTTAACAGTCATAAAGAATATAGGAAATTCACATTTATTTCAGAAAAAAACTGCAACGTCTTAGGGAACATAATATTTGACTAGCAAATCATTCAATTAATTCGTAATGTTGACTGTCTGTCCTTGTTTTCAAGCAGGCACAGGCAAAAACCTGCTTGTGTGTGTTAGTGCAAGCATACACAGGCGTGTGAATGACAGGCCGTCAGTGAAAGAAATGCCATCATCTGTGTGATATGTGTGTGAGTGGCGAACAGTGCAGGGTCACATCACTCGTGGGGAGCTGACACTGTGGACAGGAAATATTACTTTCTGATTTCCCTCTAGAGGGGAAATACTCTTGTCACAATATGCAATGCTGCTGTTCAACCTCTTTCAAAAGGTTATTCCAATACGTGCAGCGGTTAAGTGTGTTTATGTGTATGTGTGCGCACCACCCATGACCGATTCTTATCTAAAACCTCTTTTAACGGAGGCCATTTCTTTAAAAACGACGTAATGAGGTTTTTTTTTGCTTTGTTCTGGCCTTGAAGAGCAGAGTTCTGGTAAACCTCACCCTTCCCCGTCCTTAGCCTTTGACTTGTTCTGTGTAACAACAATGCGAGGGGTTTAGTTCAGTGTCCTGCGGTCGATCTGTGAGTACGCTGATAAGAGAAGCTGATGGATAGGTTTAATCAGGCGAGCCCAGGGATCAAGACCACGGGACAGATCAATCAAATCCTGTGTGCTTCATAATAGAAGCAGCTTTTATCACACTCGCAGGAGTATTTGCTCACTATTTGTTATTGCGGTAAGGGGCCTATTTTGGTAGAGAGAGGAAAATATACCCCAAAAAAGGTAGATATGAGACTCCTAAGGCACACAAAAAGAATAACGCTAAACGTTCCTACTTTCAAGCAAACTTCTTGACAAAAAAAATAAATAAAAGCCCCTTTTAAATTGAAAAAAAGATTAATTACACAAACTACATGAAACAATTAAATCTGCATATGAGAGAGAGCCGGGCTGTGTTCTAACTAGGACACTGTTTTTTAATACACAGCGGCCGTGTGTGTCTTTAAAAAAGCCTCTTATCAGACAATTTGAGTGACAAGTCTATTTTCTGTTTACTCTCAACTCATGATGGTAAACGACAGCTACACATGTCCTACCCAATGCAAGACAAATGACTTGATCCGTTTTTTACCTCCCTTGATGGAAGATCTTATCCAGGCAGACATGCATAAGTTGTCAGTGTCTTTCTAGAGGCCTTATTGAACACCATATTGACTGATGCAATCACACAGACACACATCATTAGGCTCATTAACAGTGAATGCAGAAAGGGAACTGCTGGGGTCTGATAACACTCAAGCAGGCACGATGCAGGCTGTTGGTATTAAAATGAAATGTGTGCGCGTTAATAAATAGCTTGTTTGACATGACGATGTTCTCATTCACACCATTCGTTTGCGCTGTGATAGTCAGGCGGATGGTGGCCTCGTAAAGACGCTCCATGTGTTGTTTTAGGAAGCCATTACAAACTGGGCCGTCTCCATTACAAGGGCTATCTGATGGTTATTACCGCCATCTGTAGCACACACTCAAATGTTAATCTCTGTGAGCCAACCACAGCTGACTCCTGAGCGAGTGTTCACATCCACGCCACCTTGCACTGTGATATAAGCTTGTGTATACATACACAAACGTGACACAGCAGCTGTTCTGTCGTCACATTGCAGCTTTGGGGTCAACATTTTTTTTTAGTGAAGGGAAGGGGGCTGACTCGTAGAAGTTGGGCCTTACTACCATCAAAGGCTCATGATAGGCGCACGTCTGATACAGAAGGAAGGCTGCTTAAAGCCTCAGCCAGACATGCCTCTTTGAAACACTTTGCAGTCCTCTCAATAGGAGGGAAATCATTTCCCTTCCCGCTAACATCTCATTGTTGGCCACATGTGGGCTGTCTCCAAGAATCATGCCACTCCATTCCAAAGCAGGGCAGCATCAGGAAATGAGACTCTCCCAGAAGCACCGCTGCTCCTCCACAATAAATGCAATGATACATAAAGTAATGTATATTTCAAAGAGGATCTTTATGCACGCAAGCTTGACATGCGTAAGGTGCCGCGATCCTGTGTGCATGAATAAATGAGAAAAATGCAGCAAAGGGAGCTACAAAAATCAGCAACACGGGCCAGCACCCAGCGTGCATGAAGGGACCGTCTGCAGGGAGACGCTTTCATCTCGGAGACAGAGGAGGAGAGGAGAGGAGTGATGTGGCGGTTCAGCTTGTCATGTTCCACAGTGGGAGACAGATGAGGAGAACAGCTAAAATAGTCCAAGTTTTCAATGTGGAAGAAGAAGAGACAGCAGGAAGAATGCCACATAATAGGACCACCAAATTCAAATCATGGTGTATGTTGTTATCACAGTTGAGTATAAGCACCAACTTTGGAGTGAAATACTTTTCAAATTTCCTAAAACGGGTGCACAGATTTAAGGTATTGTGTTTACTTTAGCAGACCTTCTCTGCAATTTCCAATAAAGCAGAGATGAGAGACTTCCATGGCCGTGCACATCATGGGGGAGAATAAACACCCTTCTAATGGGAAGCATGTGTGCAGGAGATGAAGCAGCTTCTCCTCATATGAATAGGATGAAATATAGACGTGTGCCCCGCTGCGCAGCAATCACCGCCATAAGAACTTGCCGTGGGAGGTGGAGATGGTATAGAGGGGACGTCAGACCCAGACATGCTCGCTCACTCAACGCACACAGCTGCCAATATGGCCTTTCTGGAGCAGATTCATGAGGAGGCCAGTGTCTGACAGTGACATCTCTATTCACTTGGAATTCTTCTTTGCGCCTCCCAACATGGGTGGACACACACACATACACACACACACAGAGAGCCAAAGGCCAAGAGAGGGGGCATAAAAAAAAACATTTTCCCTGCCACAGGTCTCTGTGGGGTTTAGCATGGCATTATGGGAAGATTAGACTTTAAAGTACCCTGCTATCTGATGTCATTGTTGGTTTTACGTTGTCTGGATGGCTGGTGGAACTCGGACCTCATGGCAGAAACATTTCTCCATAAACAAAACGCTCCGGGTTGTCGTCGTGATTGATTGCAGGTTCCTATTGTATCTGTCTGGTTTGACTCTATTGGGAGAAGAATTAGTGGGACAAAAACTCAGGGAAAACGTTCCACAACTGACTCCATCAATCAAGTTGGCAATCAAAATAATTCGATTAAGAGACTTAAATCCCGCTGGCTTGCAAGTCCCTGCTCCTGCAGGCCAGAGACAAACTCAATTTGCTCACAATCCATACACGATAGCATTAACTCCACTTTAAGGCTCAAATGTTTTTCCATTACTTACATTTTCTGAATATTCAAGGAGAATCAAAGGACACAGCCAAGTTATACTGTTTACTTAAAGACGAGACAATTCAAGGGAAAAAGTAAACAAGAGCCTCTTCAAATGCATGCTGAAATTGCAGACAGGCAGCCTGGACAGCTAAAAAGTTATTTAGAAGACTTGTTTGCAAAACACAAGAACCACTCGAGATGTTACTCATAGATCTGCTAAACAGGCGGATGTCAGAGATGCAGGCTTGTAGGAAGATTGAGAGGAGGAGGTTGCTGAATATGTGTGTAATTGTCTTTCTCTGCCGTTTCCGAGGTGTGAAAGGGAATGCGGGTTTGCGCTGGGGTGTCCCGGGGTGCGGCGATTGAAGCGTCAGTCACAGATGCCACACAGAGTCCCGGCGCGTAGCAAATCCCAGGACCGGCCCACGCGGGCAGAGGGGCCGGGCCCGGGCCTGGGAGCAACAGGAGTCCTATAGGGCTTTTCATCCAGCTTCTCACTAACACAAGAGGGAGCGGCTTCATGCTGGGAGTTTGCTTAGAAAAGCCTGAGCTGAGAATTGGTGAAATGGGTTAACGGAGGCATGCATACATACACACACACACACACGCACGCACACACATACAAAGGGTTTTTGGGCTGTTGCCTCAGGGCATGTTGGAGGGGAAGAACACATTTCAACTCATCGAAAAATTTGGGACACATTCATAGCCACACGCACTAAAGTGAGCTAGAGAAAGAGAGCAAGAGAACGTTTCAACTAGATTACTGGAAGAACAATTGTTTTTTGCTGGCGGCCTGCGGAGTCTAATGGTGGTAAAAGTCCTGAGGATTATACACTGTGCCATTTCCATGCTCCCTCTAATAGTCTCCTCTCCATGTCCTGCCTCTGTATGCCATAGATGGATTATGATGCTTTATAATTAACATGGGTGTGTGTGTTCGGGAAGTGGGGGGGTTGTCACAGACCACCCATCTGCTACAATGACACACTTACTTGAGGATCCCTCGGGAAAAGTGGGCTCCTATACCTCAGTATTCCATTACTTTACCATTCTATCATTCTATTATCTTACCACTCCATTCAATTACACCGTCACTCCATTAGTGTACTCATAACAGCGAACAAAGAGCTGCATGATGATCATTGATGAGATGTTCAAACCTCGTTTGTTGAGGCCATGATTCATCCAGTCTTCAACTACTTAAAATCATATCTGAAGTAAGTAAGTACTCCGGTGCTAATTAATCCCTTCCCTTTCTCTTCAGGTGCTTTGAAAAGTGGCATATTTGCCATAAGAATTTTGGTACCAGAGTACCATAGTAGTATATCCTAACATAGTTCAACAAAGCATAGCTTAGCACAGCAAATTTAAGCATAGCATAGCATAATACCCCACACTATTTATTGTACAACGAGTCTAGGTCTGCACGAATGTTTATTTCTTTGATAGAATAATCTATCGATTATATTTTGGATTCATCTGTAAATTACAACTTTTTGTATCTAACAGTTGTTTTGTGCAGTGGTACAACAGTATTTAGTAATAAATTCCCCCAAAGGACACCAACAATTTTCTTGTATGTAGAAACTTTAAATGCACGTGGTCAAGGATACAATAATAAATCATTTACGGAGACGTTTTACTTCCTCTGCCAGAATCGCTCTTAATGCCTTTTTAAGTGCTCGTGTATTGCAGTAGTGCTACTGTGAAAAGTAATTTCTAATTTGCACAGGTTACAAAGCATTATGTTGTTTGTGCTGATATGTTCACATGTCCATCCATCCATCCATTTCCTACCGCTTATTCCCTTTTGGGGTCGCGGGGGGCGCTGGCGCCTATCTCAGCTACAATCGGGCGGAAGGCGGGATACACCCTGGACAAGTCGCCACCTCATCGCAGGGCCAACACAGATAGACAGACAACATTCACACTCACATTCACACACTAGGGCCAATTTAGTGTTGCCAATCAACCTATCCCCAGGTGCATGTCTTTGGAAGTGGGAGGAAGCCGGAGTACCCGGAGGGAACCCACGCATTCACGGGGAGAACATGCAAACTCCACACAGAAAGATCCCGAGCCTGGATTTGAACCCAGGACTGCAGGAACTTCGTTATGTGAGGCAGACGCACTAACCCCTCTGCCACCGTGAAGCCTTGTTCACATGTATTACCTGTAATTTAAAATGTATTTATGGTGAGTGCTATTCTTGAGATAATCTAAAAAAAAGAAGAACCATAAAATCGAGTAGTTGGCCATACTACAAATGTGGGTATTGATCCAATACCATGTAGTTGCATGGGCATTTTTGGCAATTTTCCATGTTTAATCACAATTGTAATTAGCAGAAAAACACAAGAAGGTAGTGTAAAAATATCATAGAAATATTAGAACTATAATCATTCATTACGTATAATTGTTTGAGCAAAATAAAGTCAAAAGCTCACAATAATTAAACAAATGCAAAAAAAACTATCTACTACTCATTTGAATAATTAGTGTTTTTCTTCACAGTCCTCTTGTGTCCAGGTAAGGGTTGTACCGATACCAATATTTTGGAACTGGTACCGGTACCAAAATGTATTTTGATACTTTTCCAAATAAAGGAGAACACAAAAAAATCCAAGAACAGTTTTGTCCTTAAATAAAACAGTGAACATACTATACAACTTCTCTTTTAGTAGTAAGTAAACAAACAAAAGGCTCCTAATTTGTCTGCTAACGTATGCAATAACATATTGTGTCTCTTTCCCAATCTTCTGTTGTTTAGATACTTTACATTAATTTTGGATGATACCACAAATTTAGGTATCGATCCGATACCAAGTCATTACAGAATCATACAGTGGTCATATTCAAAGTCCTCATGTGTCCGGGGACGTATTTCCTGAGTTTATAAACATAATATGAATTTAAAAAAAGGGAAAAATACTTTGTGACGGTGAAAAATATAGATGTAATCATATTAGTATTGACTAGATACGCTCTTGTACTTGATATCATTACAGTGGATGTCATGTATAGAGCCACCATTTGTTTACATTCAGGCGTGCTAGCATTTTTTAGCGGTGACACCGGTGAGCTATCATATCCTCCTAAAGTGTGTAATGAGGCATGTTTAGCTATTCCTCGTGCTGCAGGGATGATACTTGTAAGAAACGTACTTTATTCGTCACCATTGAGGCGAGAATTAGTGATTTAGATGTAGCTAAAACACAGCCAACTGTGGATGAATTTTAGCTGTTGCTAGCTAGCCATGTCTTAAAGCACCTCTTGTAGAGCTACGTTTCGGTGTTATAGCTTCACCATTATCATCAGTTTTCGGGCCAAAATGTGTCCGTTGTCCCTTTTTTGTGTACACCCCTTGTCTGCTTGTAAGTACTCCGTGGTTGGGCGCTGCCGGACATGCTCCTCTGCTCGTAAAACCAGGAATCTCATGACGAGACGGCGCGCCTTCTTGCCCGTTAAATAAAATTGGGAACTGGTACTTTTCAAACATAGTACCGTTTTTGATTCATTAGTACTACAATACTATACTAGTATTGGTATACATTACAACCCTAGCTAGTCCAGGGACGTATTCCCTGAATTTGTAAACATTAACAAAGACGACCAAAAAACAGATTCTGTGAAAATAAAAAAAATATCACTACACTGATACCCCTGGTATCAACACCATCGATTTATGGAGCCGCCCACCTTTCATGTTTTGTCGGCACACAACAGACACACAAACAGAGCACAGCAGTTGCTTTAATATTATTGTCTCTCCAGACCAGGGGTGTCAAACTCGTTTTCAATGAGGACCACATCGCAATTATGGCTGCCCTCAGAGGGCCGCTTGTAACTGAATATTTAAATATGAATGTATAAGGAGTCGCCTCCTTATTAATATTACATAATTGCCTACGCGTTTAATTTTATATTTTTTTTACGTACACTGTGCAAAAAAATCTGTAGCACTTGCAGTAAAAAAAAACTTGCACCTCTATTGCCGGAATTTTACCGTAAAATGTACTGCTTTTTTACAGCCTTACTGCAATTTTTGAAATTCTGGCAAATGAGCTACCAGTTTTTAACTGCACAACGTGTTGTCATCGTTATAGTGTACAATTTGATGGATAATATAAGTCAAGTAGATATTTAAGTATTTATTTATATTTTAATACATTTTTTGAAATGTCTGATAGTATATTTGTTGCATTATTTGATAATAATTCACATTTTGGAGACATGAAAGCGTGTATCACTCTAATGTCCTCAACATTCAAGCTGAGCCTTTCCTCCTGTCTACTGAATGTCTGCTCTTTAACAGATTGTACTGAAATCACATTTTGTTATACATTCAAGTACAATGACAATAAAGTTACATTCCACTCATTCTGAGCAGAGAGGTGAGGGACACCCACTCCATGCAAAGCTGCCGCGGTTTTGGCATTAGTTTACAGAGTGAGGTTAATGTTAATGTAAATCAGTGTGTGAATGTGTGTGTGAATGGGTAAATGTGGAAGTAGTGTCAAAGCGCTTTGAGTACCTTGAAGGTAGAAAAGCGCTATACAAGTACAACCCATTTATCATTTATTTATTTAAATGTTTCATCATTATATAAACCTGTCGAAAAATAAGGGGATTTCCCAGAATTATCCTGGTAAATGTGTCTAAAAAAAAATCTGAATCCGTCCCAATGCAATCGCCTTTTTTTTTTTAACTTTTTTTTTTTTTTTTCTAGTCCGTCGTTATCAATATCCTCAAACACAAATCTTTCATCCTCGCTCAAATTAATGGGGAAATTGTCGTTTTCCCGGTCAGAATAGCTGTTTTTGTTGGAGGCTCCCGTTAAAATCAATGTGAGGAGGCATCAACATGTGACGTCATCATCTGCGACGTCCGGTAGATGCAGGGCTTTTCTGTTAGCGACCAAAAGTTGCGAACTTTATCGTGGATGTTCTCTACTAAATCCTTTCAGCAAAAATATGGCAATATCGCGAAATGATCAAGTATGATACAAAGAATGGACCTGCTATGCCCGTTTGAATAAGAAAATCTCATTTCAGTAGGCCTTTAAGACGAGCATTAGGCAGGCCGAGCTGCTGGAGATGAGGACATTAGTCTTAAGGTATGAATTGATGTTAAAACAGGTCAAATCAGTGGTAAAAAAAAAAAAAAAAAAAAAGGCCAGAAATGTTTCAAACGCATCAGGCCACCAAAGTCTCACTCTTGTCATTCCTTGAAAAAAGTTCAAGTTAAAGTACCACTGATAGTCACACACACACTTGGTGTGGTGAAATTACCTTCTGCATTTGACCCATCCCCTTGTTCTACCCTCTGGGAGGTGAGGAGAGCAGTAAGCAGCAGCGGTGGCCGCGCTCGCGAATCATTTTGGTGATTTAACCCCCAATTCCAACCCTTGATGCTGAGTGCCAAGCAGGGATGCAACAGGTCCCATTTGTATAGTCTTTGGTATGACTCAGCTGGGGTTTGATCTCACGACCTACCAATCTCAGGGCAGACACTCTAACCACAAGGCCACTGAGCAGGCTTGGCAACCTTGCATTTGCTGGCCATATAAAATAGTGTGGTGGGCCATATGTGGCCCCCCGGGCCTTGGGTTTGATGCTTGTGCTCTAGACTATTATTAATGTACTTGTTAATTTCTTGTTAATAGCTGCTTCTAGTATTAACATTTTCTCTTGTTCCTGCTGCTGTTTTGCTGGATGTGTCGCATTGTAGGCCTCTTTTTCAAGTCCCCCTGTTATAATATTACTTTTCAAGAAATTAATTGTATTTGCTGCAATAAAGGTGAAATTAACTAGGAGAAGCCGCTCTGCACTTTTTATGGACATACACGCACAGTTAGCAGAGTTAGCAGTAGCTGATACCTTTAGCCACATCTGTCAACAGTCGGACTTAGGTGCATGAGTTATAAGCGATTGTTTTTGTGATCAGCATGAAAAGGCATTTATTGGCATCTGGCGATCACATACTTTTCCAAGGCAATTGGGCTTTAATGATAAGTGGCTGATCAATTGGAATACCCCTGCTGGCATATTTCTCTCCATGAGCCTAGACAAGTTTGCGTAGTCCACTAAATAGAGTAGTTTGACTTGAAAAAAATTTTTTTTAAATATTATGAAAGCATTTGATGAGCTGTATTCATTAAATGTGTTGTTGTTAATAGAATATGTTTGCCAGAAATCACTCCTCTGCTCAGTGGCCTACTGGTTAGAGTGTCCGCCCTGATATCGGTAGGTCGTGAGTTCATACCAAAGACTATAAAAATGGGACCCATTACCTCCCTGCTTGGCACTTAGCATCAAGGGTTGGAATTGGGGGGTAAATCACCAAAAATGAATCTCGGGCGTGCCCACCGCTGGTGCTCACTCCTCCACTCACCTCCCAGGTGGTGGGGGTGATGGGTCAAATGCAGAGGACAATCTCACCACACCTCGTGAGTGTGTGCGACAATCATTGGTACTTTACCTTTACCTTTTTTCTACTGGGTTTATGCTAAAGGTATGACATATGGAACAAATACAAACACTGTCAATCTATAAGAAGAGTTGGCACAAGTATTCAACACCGTGAAACAAAAGATTGCTGTGCTATCATTGACCAGAAAATGCTAAAGCGAATACACAAAGAAATCGAGTTCTGCCTTGATTTGACAAGTGCAAATAATGGTGCCTGTATAAAATTAATGATTAGGAAATAAATGGAGGAATTGACAATTCTACACATATTTGACTATTTATGTATTAATCAGCTTTTTTAATAAATGTGTTAAATGAAAAAGGCGTGACAAGGTTATGACTATACATGTACTTGTTTTTGAAATGTGTTACCACTACTATATTTAGAGCAATGATAAGTATATATATGTTTTTCATTGTATTTAATTTGAGCTTATGCATTAGTGTCCTTACTTCCCTGTGCTGACTGACTGGGTGAAATCACAGGGTTGTACTGCCTTGAAGTAAGGTTATGGCAAGTTAATAACTATAGTTTCTTGTGCTAGAAAGTTAAAAAATGTTTGGTCTTTTATCTAAGTTTTAGTAACATACAGTATAAATGGCATCATTATGAAAACATTTAATGCAGTAGTTCTATTCCTTCCATCACTTCCTTGGTGTGGTTCCCCTTCCCCCAAGTTCAAGCGCAGTAAATTCCAGTGTCCCCACTAAAGACTTTGCGGTGCCACAAACTGCATGCATGCCTATACGACAAGTCATGACGTCTTAAAGGTTGCCGGCCCTGCCCTGCCGTCTGGACCCGCTTCTGATGAGGTCTGCCTCAGCTGCACACAGGGGCTCTGTGAGAAAGTGGATGAAGTCAGTCCGAACGAGGAGGTTACGAGTTCCCCAGTTGGAGTCGCAGGGGTAATGGTTTTAGAGATGGCTGTCACACAGATCCGTTCCACTGTCCAACACCGGGGCTGATCTCCGGCAATCCAAAGCTGCTCGCTTTTCAATCGCTCAACTTCTCTCCCTGTGTCCCCCTTCTTCTTTATTCCCTCGCCTTCCACCTCGCACTGACACATGGAAGTAATCTGGGAGCTGTACGCTGGACTGAAAGGATGTGCGGTTGAGCCCAAGGCTGTGTTTCAACGCTCTATATTAGCTTGCTTTCCTCTCCTGCTTAATCCCCTTCATTTTCATCTGCTCTAAAAGAAGTAAAATGGCAAACAAAAGCCCGACTTTGCCCATTCAACTTTCTCCCCACTTCCTGTAACTCTGCATACCATTTTCAATTAATTCAGCTGAAGCGCAGGCAAGGAGACAAGCAGAAATTCTTCAGGAAGATTTTCCCGGGGCCATGCATGCCGGTGCTTGGCACAGCAGAGGCTGATGGGAACTTCCTCCTGGTCGCTGCCAGCCAGACTTCCATCTAATGAAGGCCACTCGCTAACAGCCTGTAAGACAGCCACTGTTAAAGGACTCCACACTCTTCCTCAACACTTTCACAGGGGCACACTCCTCACACTTCCTTAATGTTCCACTGTGGCTGAACAAAGAACAATAGCCCTCATTTGCTGCCATAAGCTTACACTTGCCCCTTTCACATGCGGCCTTTATGTTTTTTAGCACCAGTGTGAACTTGCACAGTAGCAGAAACTGGAGCGATTTTAGTCTTCACATTGCAATTAAATTAAATTACCATTTTTTTATGGTAATTATACCTTCTCAATAGTGTGCTGGATTGTAAAGAGCTGAGGTGTAGTTTTATGTGTGAAATTCTACAGCTAACCTAAAAGTGCTTGGACCTTCTATAATGGCCGGTGTGGTAACTACATTCATAATGTCATAATGCTCTTGGCAATACAAAAGTGCTCTTCAGATTTAATATTTTAACAGCACCACCATCACCACACTAACCAATAATATCAGCTTTAATTGAGGATGTTATTTTACAGTTGTCAACTTGTCGTTTATGAATCATTGGTTTTACTTGCAGCAGGATTTACTTGCATGTTATCCTAAGGCTGGACAACTGATCATTGTGATTTTGAATTTGGCTTCTCGCGAAAACTGAAGAAAAATGAGTATTGGTCCACCAGAAATTTTGGATGTCACCATCTTTACCAGTCCCATTTATTTCACACGGAACCAGTATCTCAAATTACTCATCTTCATTCAGTGAATGAAGATGAGTAATTTGATTGCCTCATCTTCATTCACTGAAGATGAGGCAAAAAAAAAAAAAGAAAAGTGGGATCAAAACAATTGCCTTCTTTTTTCAATTAATTAATAAACTCACAGACTGACTGGTGCCGGGTCGCTCGCTTGAATGCTAACAAACAAGCGCCATTAATATTTCCCCCATGAAGAAAAGGCATACCCCAATTAAAACTTGAATAAACACATTGCTGTCCGAGCAACTGAGATATTCAATTGCGTACAACTCGCTGTGCTCTCTGAGAACAAAGTGAATGTTCTATACAAGACCAAAGTTTTTTTTACATTGTGTTCAGGGACTACTGAGCAGAATAGGATGTCACAACGCCTGCTGGAAATAATAAATAATAATAATAATTAGGTCTGCAACGATTCCTCAATTAAATCAATTCATTTGATAAGAAAAAAGCATCGATTTGTATTTTTTTGCTTCGGTGATTCGTTTAATGAGCAAAATATGTGGACATTGTATTGCCCAAGCGCACACTAGTGCAGTGCGCCTATCTAGCTTGCGCTGCCGGTAACGTGGCTTATGTGTGTAGGTAGGAAGCCAGGACTTGTGGAGTGCCGATAGAAAGAGATGGCTCACAAAAAAAAACTAAGTGGACAGACAGCAAAGAGCTCAGAGAAGAAAAGAGATTTTGCGATCATTGATGATGGAAAAAAACAGATATCGTGGTGAAATGTTTACAATGTCAAACACCGCTGGCATTTCACAATAGTTCTACGTTAATGATGCAGCACCTTACCAGAAATTATCCTGACTATTTAGGAGAGGCAAAAAGGCAGAAACAGGATAAATGTCCATTTTGGCAGCTAAAATCTTATTTGTTTGACATGCATAACATATGAGGACATGTTGGCTTCTACAGTCTACAAAAATCCAAAAATCAAATACCACTCCTCCAGAGAATAACTTTTCAAATGTTACATTTTTAAATACATTGTCACTCAATTTATCGTTATCTGTGTTATCTATTCCATGGTTAACTGGCTACACTGTTTAGTTTTGTTTTTGACTTTTTTCATCTAAGTATAATGACACTCCGGTAAAAGTGCAATGTTGATGGCATGTGTATTTATTAGAAGAAATAATGTTGATCATTGGAAAACATTTTGTGTATTTCAACTATTTTCCCCAAAAGTCACATTGATTACTAAAATAATTTATAGCTGCAGCCCCAGTAATATTATATTTTATTTGTTATGCACTTTTCATTTAAATACATCTTTAAGTGCAACAGTACAGACCAATATTTAAAACAATAAAAACTTAGCTATTAAAACAAATAAAATACAGAGATTAAAATACTATTTAATAGGGGTGTAACGGTACACAAAAATTTCGGTTCGGTACGTACCTCGGTTTAGAGGTCACGGTTCGGTTCATTTTCGGTACAGTAAGAAAACAATCAAATATAAATTTTTTGGTTATTTATTTACCAAATTTGTAAACAATGGCTTTATCCTTTTAACATTGGGAACACTATAATAATCATGCCCACGTTAATCAACATTAAACTGCCTCAACTTGTTGCTCAGATTAAATAAAATGAAAAAACTTTTCTTCTACATATAAAAAGTGCAACGTTAAACTGTTTCAAGTCAACTCATAATGCTTAATTTATTACAGCCTTTGGGAAGCCTGTAGTTGATTTTTATTATGTAAATGGTATATTTTCATCATCATGTGATAGCAGGGACCCTGCCATTCAAACTAGGCTGCTACATTTCTAATGATTAATGTAACTATAGCGGAAAAAATAGCACAATAGCAATAGGAGAGACTATTCATCCCTGAACACCGTGGAGTTCATGTACGCTGAATGATGCAGTTACATTATTATATCACTAGCATACACACACACACACCGCACAATGAGCTAATACACACACACACAGCAAAATGAGCTAACGTTACGCTAAAAGTTAATTAGTCTTCACCTCAAGCCAGGACT
This sequence comes from Nerophis ophidion, assembly GCF_033978795.1. NCBI lineage: Eukaryota > Metazoa > Chordata > Actinopteri > Syngnathiformes > Syngnathidae > Nerophis > Nerophis ophidion. The sequence continues at coordinate 62,154,218 of NC_084615.1, read as the reverse complement.
GCGAGCGAGCTGAGCTGCAGTTTGTTTCTAGAACGTCATCTAGAACGTTGACTGGGAGGTGTTTATTATTATTTGGCGAGAGTCCGCTGCGCACCTGCTAAACACCTATCTGCTCGACGCTGAAGCCCTGACTACATGCGCTCTGAATACTCACTGCTGATTGGTTGTTACCGCTCTGAATATGCACTGCTGATTGGCTGTTACCGCTATATATGTAACCAACCAGATGGTTGTGTGGGTGGGACAATGTTGGGTGCTGTGTAGGAGACAGAGGCAGAACGGAGTGGAGCAGCTTGTTAAGACTTTAGCTTAGGCGGCTACTTCATATGTCCGTGTAGAAACTCGTTCGGTACACCTCCGACCCGAACCGGAACCCCCGTACTGAAACGGTTCAATACAAATACACGTACCATTACACCCCTACTATTAAAGCATAAGACAGACAAAACATGCAAAATGGTGGGTTTTTTATCAGTGTATCTATTTATCAAAAAAAAAATTAAACTTGGTCAAAAGATTTCAAAGTACTTTTTAAACACATTCAACCACACTGCAATAATACAGATAACCGTGATAATTTTGCATTTCTAGTTTGTGACTTAAAAAAAGGCCAAAAACAGGAATAAACCAAAGTTCACTTCTGGTTTTAACATATTTACGTTGCTTTTTCATGTGTTTTTTCTCACTTTTTGCAAACGTCATGGCCAATTGTGCAATTTTGATGAATGCATCAATGCGTCCTTCCCAACCCACTTTTGGTATAAATAGATTGCAGTTCTGTGGGAAACACAGGTTTGTGTAAAATAACATATGCAGTGCGTATAAACATTGTGTACCACAAACAAAAAATACAAAAAGTATGTTGATAAAGTTTAACAAGGCTTTTAACAAAGGAAGTCTCTTTAAGAGTTGAATGTATAAAGTTACTTTTCAAAGACTGTTGCATCCTTGAGGTAATGTTTGTTCACATGATAATCCAAAAGACCAACAAGACAACCCGGTCTGGTGGGTAATAAAAAATAACTGCTATGTAATTCATGTTTATATGAATGGCAGCACTTTTGGTTCCTTGATCATGACAATTAATGTTCTGTCCATCAAGTAATTAATGTTGCTATTCCAGTGGAACACTGTCTTTCTGAGTCACTTATTACATTCAGCTGTTGTTCCAGTTGTGAATCAGTCCTATAACATGCCTTCAAAGAAAACCAACTATAGTTCACGTCACGTCGGCCGGGTAGGAACACATGGAGTATGCACATAGGAAGGATTTTTTTCGGCGAAAAAAGCCTAAAATGAGATGCATTTGCAACTCATTTCACAGAACGGGGCTGAACTGGGAATGTGCAACTGCTTGAATAAACAGAAATGATTCATCAATAGCACAAAAAACAGTATGATCAGTTTTCAGTGATGCGGCAGCCAAACCACCAGCGGATAAAGTGACTCCATCTGAATTGAGGCCATGAGGGAAAAAGAAAACATTTTTTCCCCGAAATATCCTTAGGAGCTGCTACTCTTTTCTGAGCCCAGGTGTCTGTGTCGTTACGCGGCCCTGAAACAACAGACATGTCGACACAGAAGTGGACGCACATAAAAGCGAACGCAGCTGTCGTCATACTGAGACACAGGGTGCATTTGCAGCGGCGAGCACCAGTTGCTTTGCACAAGTATTTCTTATTGGTCAGAGCTGCTCTCTCCAGCTCTCGGAATGAGGCTCAGGCTCTAAGTCCTCTCTGCATGTAATAAGATCTCTATCAGAGGGAAACACAATCAGAGTCTAAAGAGGGAGGTGGGGGGGTGGGGGGGGGGGGGGGCCTAAGGTGCATATCGCAGGGATAAAAGGGGCCAAGCAGGCCTCTGACCCTCTCAGCAGTGAGCAGCAGAGGGGAGCGCTCCGTGCAAGCAACCAAATCCTGTTCCTTGTGCTGCACTCGCTTCCACCTCTTGTTTAACGGGTTGTGGCAGTTTCTGCTTTTACCCATGCAAGGTTGGTTTTTTTTTTGGCTTTTTAAAGCTCCGCCTGAAGTTTTTGCTATATCTGAAATGTCAGCACCGAGGAGCATTCCGAACAGCGATTAACTCAACTCAAAGGTTTCTCAATGTGGCTTTAAACATTTTGCTTTGTTAAGAAAAGTTTAATAAAAGCAAAGATAAGACAAGCAGCTTCTATAAAACTAATTAACTCATTGTAAAAACATTTTCCCCTTCACCTTATCTTGTTCATTATAAAAGCAAAACTGGAACTCGAATTAGGTAAAATAAAACTTATAAAACTGTTTTTAACAAAGTGACTGTCTTTATGTTAAAGAGCACTGCTAATCAAATCCAGATTATCATCAAAACTAATAAATGTTCTAAACTAGTGTTTTTCAACCTTTTTTGAGCCAAGATACATTTTTTGCGTTAAAAAAATCTGGAGGCACACAACCAGCAGAAATTACAAAAATAAACTCAGTTGACAGTAATAAGTCATTATCACAATTGTTTAATATGAATTCAAACCATAACCAACCATGCATCAAAATAGCTCTTGTTTAAAAGTAGGTGTACTGTCACAAACTGTCACATCACATCGTGACTTATTTTGAGTTTTTTGCTGTTTTCCTGTGTGGTGTTTTGGTTCTTATCTTGCGCTTCTATTTTAGTGGGTTTTTCCTTTTTTGGGGATTTTTCCTGTAGCAGTTTCATGTCTTCCTTTGAATGATATTTCCCGCATCAACTTTGTTTTAGCAATCAAGAATATTTCAGTTGTTTTCATCCCTCTTTGTGGGGACATTGTTGATTGTCATGTCATGTTCGGATGTACACTGTGGACGCTATCTTTGCTCCACAGTAAGTCTTTGCTGTCGTCCAGCATTCTGTTTTTGTTTACTTTGTAGCCAGTTCAGTTTTAGTTTCGTTCTGCATAGCCTTCCGTAAGTGTCAATGCCTTTTCATAGGGGCACTCACCTTTTGTTTATTTTTTGTTTAAGCATTAGATACCTTTTTACCAGCAAGTCGCCTCCCACTCTTTCAGACATCGACAAAGCAATTTGCTACCAGCTGCCACCTACTGATATGGAAGAGTATTACATGGTTACTCTGCCGAGCTCTAGACAGCACAGACACTCAACAACAACACAATTTGCAGACTATAATTACTGGTTTGCAAAAAATATTTTTAACCCAAATAGGTGACATTAGATAATCTCCCACGGCACACCAAACTGTATCTCACACAGTGGTTGAAAAACACTAGTCTAAACCAACGCAGTCAACTGTTAAACTGTGAGTTAGCCAGCTCAGGTCAATATACAGCAACAATACAAAGAGAACCACTGCAAGAGAGGCTGTTGTTGACCTTTATCAACACAAAAACCTCTCATATGCTCCTTTCTTGTTTTGTGGCCTTCAAAAGGAGAGTCAGTGGCCAAAAATCATGTTTCCAAGCCTCAGCAAAATGTGAGTTCAACATCAGTGCACCAGACTCTTGGCCAGCCCGCAGCAGTTGTCTCGCTTTATTATTTCAGAGGTGAGCAAGAATGTTTCCCAGCCTCTCCCGTCGTGGTGTTTGTCTCCCGAGCCGCTGCAAACACGGCCGTGATGACTGCGGGTCATGAGGTAAATATTAGCTAGGGAGGGTTAGACTAGAGGACGTGCAGGAGCCACTCATTGCAACCTTGTCTGATTATCATTAAATTGGCATCACTGCAGCATTCTTCAGCGCACTGTGTGCAAGTTTGTGTGAGTGTGTGTGCGTGCATTGCTTTAAGCGCTTCAGCGACAGGACGTGATCAGTCATAACAAAGTGACATTTTCGGGCGTAATTCCACTCAGCTAAATGAGAACTAAATCGGATTTACTCTGATCAAATGTTATAATGTTTTTGTTGAGGGTTTTTTCATCAGTCAAGATGTTGATGTATCTAACCTTCTTCTGAGTGAATTATTCTACAACAAGAAGGGCATTTGACTATATTTCCTTGTTCAACTGTGGGGAAAATTAAAAAGAAACTATTGGCAGTGTATCCCATACCTTCATTTGTTTGTGGCAACATGCCGAGAATACATTTGGACCGCCACAACTAGTTTTGGCGTTACTTGTTAGGTGATGGAATGCATTGTAACGCTTCTTAACACAGCTGATATGCAAATGGACTGACAGAGAATAAGAAGGTGTAGCAAGAAGGACCAGTATTTCTGACATAGCAACTTTGCATATTCAGTCCCATCTTGATACAAAAAATGTAACAGTAAAGGTATTCGGTTTCAGATTTCTTTGTATGGCCTTTGGTTCGGTACGTTTCGGAGGTGTACTGAATTACCAAGTGGTTCGCATTAAAAATGAAAGACAGGAAGTGCGATTTCCATGAAAGTTGTGCTGTGGAAGCATGCATAACACCTCCTCGAGCGTGTAGCTCAGCGTAAAACTCCAGTAGCAAGACTTGCCATATTACTATGAAGACAGGGCCTGGAGACACTCTGCCATCGTTTGGTAACACATTGTCTTCACGGGGAAATACGTAAACCAGGGGCGTCCAAATTACGGCTTGTAGAATTAAAATAAACAAAAAAAATAGCAAGAATGAAAAACAGATTAAAGGCATATTGTAACAAGAATATTAATACTAATAACTAGGGCTGTCTTCCAATAGTCAAAAGATTCCACAGTTTGATTCGGAGAAGTCTAATTCGATTATCAACCTATCAACCATTCATCGCGTCTTCTTTAAATCTTAGTGAAATATTCTTGAGTGCAGACAAATAGTTTTTACAAAGAGATAAGTCCAACCTGCATACAGTTTTGGCTGTCACTTCGCCCTTCCTCGTAGTGGTCGCTACTTTGAAGGAATTGTATACTAATAGTGTTGGACAGATGTTTCTACATGGAGGATGCAAGGCTTGTTGGGACACACCGTTGTCAGACACTGAACTTGCCTGGTCAGCCGAATGCCGCAGTTGGCAATGGTGGGACTCGCTATAAATTGGACACGTCGCCCCGGAGATGCAGTTTCCACCTAGGGTTGGGCAATCTACACCAAAACTCATATGGCGATATACGGTATATACGAGTATCTTACACAAAAGATGCAAACTGCTTAAGTTTGCCTAAGTGTCTTATGGCTAAAAACCTGTGTTGAGAGTACAAGATTATTTTTGTTCTAAGTTATAACGTAACATGTTTATTCGCCGTTTTTATGTCAAATAAGCTTTTGTTATTTTGTTCATTAACGTTAGATTTAAAGCTTCACGCTTATAAGCGGGGATGGATGGCACTTCTACTCGCTCACTGCGGTAAAGGCCGCTGGCTGTTCAGTTTAAAACTACTCTTCAGCCACCCAGCTGCTGCACTCGGCTGGTCCGCAAGGGCTATGGAGAGAGGCACTTTAAATGGAGGAGTAGCTAAACATTTGACACACCTAGCAGCATAGAGGAGCTAAGTTGCTAAGTGAACTGAACAACATAACCAGATGACATTAGTAATACATTTGCTACAAGGAGAGATATAAGTTCTCAAGCAAATTGGTGTATGTTTAAATAAAGCTGTAGTCACGCACCAATAGCCAAATGCAGTTGCTGACCAGAGCATTGCATCACCCCAGAGTCGAGAAGTCGACACTGGAGCCGGCGAGCCGCTATATTTTTTTGAAAAGTTTGTTATGGTTTGTTTGCTTCTTCTGCGTCATAGAAGCTAAAGTAAACATGCAAGGGCCAGGGTTGAACAAAAGGGAACGGCTGTAACAAAGCCATATCAAAAGATAGCGGTATTGCGGTAATGTTTCAAAAGTATATCTCTCTTTGAAATATACCTTTAATACAGGCATACCACCCAGCCCTACTTCTACTAGTTCGCTTGAGCATTAATACTTCCCCACAGTTCTCCAACTGACAGGTTCACAAACCGAAACTTTGTTACGACTTTTACTTCCTCCATTTATTCAAGTTTGATGTCTTCTTGGCACTGCGTCAGACAGGGTGCATAACAGAACTATCCAATTGCTACCATGTTTATTTGTTTATCAGGGTGGTTTAGCCTTTTTCTTTAAGGTGGAAAAAGTTGCTAATGAGATCTGTATTTTTCACATCAATGAAGAAAAATATTTGTTTTATCAGTTTATCTAATTAACTTTTGAAGCATCACCAAAGCGGCTATATCTACATCCTTGTGACATCTTGTGACCAGTCAGCAAACACTACTACCCTATTTTACGAACTATACAACGCACCGGGATATAAGCCGCACCCACTAAAATTTAGAAGAAAAAATATGTTTCCTTATATTAGCCGCACATGCATACATTGCAACATTTCTCAAACAATGGCAATAAAAACCCTTCTGATTCTGATGAGTTATTTAAACACCAAGATTCCGCAAATGTTTATTTACATACCTTAATTGTTTCCAAACAGTGCATGTAACATGGCAGTAAAACGGGTGATCAAACAAAACAGAAGTTATCGACATGGACCCAATAGCTGGGGAAGTTAGCTCTCCCATCAGCTAAACAGACCTAACTCCGTCTTGGTGAGTTTACTGAAAATTTTGTGAAACTGAAACAATACAAATATAATGCTGTTGTAAGTTAATACTAACACAGACACTCGTAAACTTGTTAGCATATTAGTTAATGCTAACGATCCTAGCGTCAATACATTGCGATAGCGCATTTGAAAACACTCCTACACACATCACACATGGGAGGGTTTAGTAAAAATGCAAAGTTTTAGTTAAACTGTAAAACTAACAAACGTTGCTTGGAGTGATGAATGTAGAATCTATACGAGTTGAAACGCTATGGACGGCTAAAAGACTGAACAGCGCTCCTGTTGAAAAAAGAGAAAAGCACTACCAATAAATGAAAGGTGAGCAAAATAGTCCAAAAACTGGTGCCATGGCAAAGTGTTGTTGTTTTTTTTTTTTTGTATTAAATTATTTGGTATATTGCCATTAGCAAAGAAAAAATTATAAATTAGCCACTCCGTCTTAAAAGCTGCAGGATTCAAAAGAAAAAAGTAGCGGCTTAAAGTAAATACAAGCAGTACAAAATGGATGGATGGATATCACCACAATGTGTTTACTGTACTGTATGTCTTAAAAAATAATTCAATAGATCCGACTTATTTGACCATGGACAAAATTTAACATCAGTCAACCATGAAAACCCTTAGTCGAAGACAGCCCTACTGATAACTAATAATAACACAAATATGTGTCTTTAAATATCTGCATAAAATATTTTTAGTCGTTCTTGAAATGACATGAGCATTTATACTGCTGCTGCATAGAGTTGCCATCATATTCATGTTGTTCATTCTTAAAGCAGAATCTAGTTAAGTAACTCAACAGTGCCTCCAGAGGGCTAGGGTTCATTTATCATTGAGGCCACCAGTGTGGTGTTGTTTATAGTATGAATTGATTAACGTGGACCCCGACTTAAACAAGTTGAAAAACTTATTCGGGTGTTATCATCTAGTGGTCAATTGTACGGAATATGTACTGTACAATCTACTAATAAAAATCTCAATCAATCAAAAAAAACTCTGTTGGCTTCCCCCAAGCAGTGCACTACATTTTGCCAACAATGAATTTCCACATAATGGTAATCCATTAACCATCCCTATCATGGAGCAAACTTTGTTTGACCCTTTCCCAAAATGCACTTCTGTTGTGATGTATATTTGCAGTTCAGGCACTCTGGAGAGAAATCAATTAGGTAAACTCCAGTTATTGATAAGACCGGTGCCATAGTTATAACTCCCACCCATTTAAATCTATAAATAATGGTGCAGCCGTCGGGATGTGAACATAAACACAGACACACACCTAAATAAAATTAAAAAAAAAAACTCCCGAGTGTGCCAACTCGGCTGCTTTCCTATACTTGGGCTCATAACTCATGGCCTGTGGGGGGGGTGCTGGTATTGTTATATTTGGTGTCTATGTGGTACAGTCACAGTGTGTGAGCAGAGGGCTATGTTAATTTATGAGCTGAGGCAGCAGTTCTCCCCAAACTGGGGAACAGGAAGTAAGACAACATAAATCGAGATAAGTCACCGGATAGTGTACAGTATTATAAAGTTGCTCTTGTACAATCTAGGCCCTGACATATCGGTGAATTTATTCTTTTTAAAACAATGCTGATTGCTGTACAAGTACTCTCATCATACGGCACTGCTGACGGATACGTTTCAGGGGAAAAACAGGTTTGTCTCTTGTTATTGCCAAGCCTGCAAACGGCAAGATAATTGTCTATTGTTTTCAAAGCGCACAGCAGCAGGATAATTAGATTGGAGGGAACACTTTTGCCGAGCGCCTTATTGTTCCGCTGTGAACTTTATGAAATATTCGGCCGGCGTGGGGAATTGACATGGAGCAGAGTAAAGAAAACAGATGGAGGAATAATCTTCCACTCCCTAAAGCATCATGGCAACTTTTGAAGATATTCCCTTCAGGTGACATCAACAATAAATCAATAAATGCAATAAATGTCACACTGTTTTTTATTAGTCTACAAGCAGCTGAGAAGTTTTTTCGGTGTGTTTATCTGCAGTATGTCTATCTGACGACGCTTTCGGAGGCATGGTCAAATAAAAGCTGATGGGCCGTAGTGGCCATTAGTGTCTGACCATATATACACACACATTATGTACTTACACCGCATATATAAATAAGAACATGGCGACAATACTCCTACCCACTGACTGCACAACAAGCTCCTACGACATGTGACATTTGGGGGATAAATCAATTCTAGTTCTAACTAAGCATGTCTGGCCTCACTCGCTGTTGAAGGTCAGCACTCCAAGCAAATACAGGAGGCTATTTTTGTTTTTTTTCTTGACTTAATTTCCCTGCTTATGTGTGTGCGATCCAACACCCCACAAATGCAGGAGTCTGAGAGGGTGATAATTGCTACCAGAATGTATTTTATTATAAGCAGTCTGGGCTCATACTGCTTGTTTTGATGGGAATAATAGGACCTTTTTCCAGCAGCTTGCTTCTAAGAACCTAACCCCTGGTTTGATGACCAGAATGTCAACCTGGATCCAAGTGCGAATTCAGCTCGCAGGCGTTTAAAACACTTATTCCCCCTGCTACCAAAGCATCGCACATTTCTGTGGGTAAATGTTGGATGGGTGCAAAGCGGCCCTCTCAGGTCAAGTCGCCTGTGGCCAGACTCAGTTCAACTGGGCTGCACCTCAACACTGCATTCCTTTGAATCCACTGCTATGATTCATCTTCATGTACATAGTGTATATACCCCATAATTTTTGTACATATTGTTTTCAAATCACCTGACATGTATACTGTGTATATGTACATAATTTGGAATTTTTTAACATATTTTTTTATGTACACGTTATAGGTCATATACCTATTAGTATTGAATGTATCAAATGTGATGAATATTTAATGGACCACAATGGAAACAACCCTCTTGCCTTTTTAAAGCATTACATGGGTTCAATTCTTTAAGATGTCAATAAAGAATTGTGAGTTTTCCTTGTCCTTATGTGGGTTCTTCCGAGGATGTCGTAGTGGTTTGTACAGTCCTTTGAGACATTTGTGATTAAGGGCTATATAAATAAACATTGATTGATTGATAAACTTCTCAATCAATCAATCAATGGAAATGAGTGGAAAATTACTGATTTAAGCCAAAACGTCCTAAATGTGGTGTGTTGTAAATGGCTAGGGGTCATTTATCATGGGGCCACCAGTGAGGTGTTGTTTGTAGTATAACTTGATTAACGTGGACCCCGACTTAACCAAGTTGAAAAACTAATTCAAGTGTTACCACTTAGTGGTCAATTGTACGGAATATGTGCTGTACTGTGCAATCTACTTATAAAAGTTTCAATCAATCAAAAGTGTAGGGGGGGGGGGTTAAGCAACACAAAAAGTGCATTTTACTATAGCATTTAAAGTAAGCTTTTCACATTAGTCAAAACGTCCTAAATGTGCCGTGTAAAAGGTGCATGTTGTAAATGGCTAGGGGTCATTTATCATGGGGCCACTACTGAAGTGTTGTTTATAGTATGAAAGTATATGGGGTTGGAATTAATCAACACAAAAAGTACATTTTACTTTAGCATTTAAAGTAAGCTTTTCACATTAGTCAAAACGTCCTAAATGTGGCGTGTAAAAGGTGCATGTTGTAAATGGCTAGGGGTCATTTATCATGGGGCCACCACTGAAGTGTTGTTTATAGTATGAAAGTATATGGGGTTGAAATTAATAAACATAAAAAGTACATTTTACTTTAGCATTTAAAGTAAGCTTTTCACACACACTGACTTGGTAAGTTTCTGCTCATGTCAGTGGCCCATTACCATTACGCACCCACCCAGTCCAATTTTGGCCAATGAAACGAGACACTTACTTGGGATTTTGCGAGCCCCAAATGATGGGCTCCAGGGATTTGGCCGAAAGTAGCACCGTTCTACACATGAAGATAAAGATCCAGAGGTAATACTTCCAACAAGCGAGTCTCGCCATTGCTGAATGTGCACACACAAGTGGGAACCGAGGAGGTAAGGGGCAGACTTTTACGTGCGCTTGGGCCGGTGAGGACGGTTGAGCGTCGGTCAGTCGGGAGCATGTGAGCTCGGTACCACGTACATGTCCTTGTGGACAACTTCGGCTCGAGTCCAGGCCCGGTATGTCCTTGACTGAACCCTCGGTGTTTGACGGGGTGAGGCTGACAAGTGCCTTGGATGACCTGTGGCTGACGCAAAATAAAGAAAATCTAACTAGAATGATTTGGAATGTTTACGGGATGGCGAGGCACACAACCCGGTGCTTCTGCTGGTACCTGTCGCTGCATCCACATGCATCCATCAAGTCCAGGAGAGGCTCCAAAATGTCCAATTCATCTCTTTCTTTCCACTAAGATGCTTTTTTTTTGGTTGAAAAGTGAGTGTTTGTGGTAAAAATCCCTCCGGGATCCAGGGACTCCTCGGCGTGCGCTCCCGCCGGGAATAGGTGCTCCAATTCGGACACGCTGCGTGGTCAGTGCCTTAAAATGAAGCTGTTAAAAAAAAATACTCGTTTCTGCGTTTTAGTAAGTAGACAAAACAATGTTCCAAGGTGAGGTGAGCTCATTCAGTGCCTCACAATCCGGCCGCTTGCGTCCATGCCGGTGAGTTTCTTTGGCGGCGTCCACAAAGCTCTCACTCCAGCGGCTCCAGCCTGACTGTAACCACAGCTGGGAGATGCCGAGCCGTAGGACCGCCCACAAAGCGGGGAGCAGCCAATCACCACGCTCGATCTTTACACGCAAGCAGGAAGTGAAGGCATTCGTGGGAGGGGGCACAACGCATCACTTGGGCTGGGTCGATACTGCATATTTTGATATCGAAACAATACCAAGGGTTGTTTTTTTTTGTCGTTTACTTTTAGTTATTTCAAGAGCCTTGAATGATGTTGGGGATTCACGGTGGAAGAGGGGTTAGTGTGTCTGCCTCACAATACGAAGGTCCTGAGTAGTCAGGGTTCAATCCCGGGCTCGGGATCTTCTCTGTGGAGTTTGCATGTTCTCCCCGTGAATGCGTGGGTTCCCTCCGGGTACTCCGGCTTCCTCCCACTTCCAAAGACATGCACCTGGGGATAGCTTGATTGGCAACACTAAAATATGCCCTAGTTTGTGAATGTGAGTTTGAATGTCTGTGTTGGCCCTGCAATGAGGGGGCAACTTGTCCAGGGTGTACACCGCCTTCCGCCCGATTGTAGCTGAAGTAGGCGCCAGCGCCCCCCGTGAACCCAAAGGGAATAAGCGGTAGAAATGGATGGATGGAGAAATTATGTTTTCTGTATATTGTTAATTATGACTAGAATCAGAACAAATCACACAAAAACGAGTTAGCCCCACCATTGATTGATTTATTGAAAAATTGATTAGTAGAGTGCACAGTACTGTACATATTCCACTAAATGGTAACACTCGAAGAAGTTTTTCAACTTGTTTAAGTCGGGGTCCACGTTAATCAATTCATGGTAGCCCACTCCCCAAAAAAAACAGCATAATAGTACTTTTTGGGAAAAAGAACAACTGAAAACTTTTAGGGGAAAATATGGCATGAAAAACAATACATTAGAACAGTGGTTCTCAACCTTTTTTCAGTGATGTACCCCCTGTGAACATTTTTTTTTAATTCAAGTACCCCCTAATCAGAGCAAAGCATTTTTGGTTGAAAAAAAGAGATAAAGAAGTAAAATACAGCACTATGTCATCAGTTTCTGATTTATTAAATTGTATAACAGTGCATAATATTGCTCATTTGTAGTGGTCTTTCTTGAACTATTTGGAAAAAACGATATAAAAATAACTAAAAACTTGTTGAAAAATAAACAAGTGATTCAATTATAAATAAAGATTTCTACACATATAAGTAATCATCAACTTAAAGTGCCCTCTTTGGGGATTGTAATAGAGATCAATCTGGGTTCATGAAATTAATTCTAAACATTTCTTCAAAAAAAAAGGAATCTTTAACTTTAGATAGATTAGATAGTACTTTATTTATTCCGTCAGGATAGTTCCTTCAGGAAAATTACAATTTTCAGCACAATCCCATTCAAGATCAGACAAACATTACAGGGAGACAGAACAGGATCGCTGACGGGTCTGCCGGCTTCCAGCGCCTCTTACAAAAAAGATGACATACAGGTAAACAGGGGGGGTATGGAAGAAAAGAATAGAAGATTAAAATAAAAAAATAAAAAAACATCAATATTTATGAAATATGTCCACAAAAAATCTAGCTGTCAACACTGAATATTGCATTGTTGCATTTCTTTTCACAGTTTATGAACTTACATTCATATTTTGTAGAATTATTATTCAATAAATATATTTATAAAGGATTTTTGAATTGTCGCTATTTTTAGAATATTTTTTTTTAATCTCACGTACCCCTTGGCATACCTTCAAGTACCCTCAGGGGTACGCGTACCCCCATTTGAGAACCACTGCAATAGATTGTAGAACTAACTACAGTTTTTTTTAAATAAAATATTGTAATAATCTTGAAGAGAATGTGTCTCGAAGAGAGGACGTCCGTGATATCCTATTGCAGCTGCTTCTCCATCAAACACAGGCATGAACCGCTTTTCCATATGTTCATGGATAGACTTCGACTTTGACGAATTGTGAAATTGTTCCTAAAATCAAAAGCGCCCAAGAACCATAATTAGTGGTTTATGGAAAATATGTCATAAAAAAAAAAAAACGCAAAAAAAGTTGAGTAATACCAAAAATAAAGTAAAATGAAGGAAGTCAGAGGAGCTACTGTGATGTGCTGCCACTCTTTCAGGCGCATCAAAGAAAAATAAATAATAAAATAAAATAAATGGCCACCGTTTGAATATTATATTAACATTCTTAGCTGTCTTTAGACTCATTTGGGTGCAGACCAGAAGTGATACACACCAACTGGAAGACCAAGGTTGATTACAGAACTAGGTCATGTTTTTAATGATTTTTATTTATTTATTTATTTAATTCAATAAATATTATCCACTTATTCTCAGCACTGTTTATCAAACTCACTTTCTTCCTTCCAATGCTTGGAAGAACAAAGTTATGTCGATCCCTTGCTATAAGTTAATGTTAGCGAGTAAGACCAGATGTTTTGGTCAGATGTGACATTTGCGACGCCAACTAATGGCAGCGATGATTGTGGCTCAAATGTTTGCTTGCAACTGAAAGCACAACAACTAGCCGAGAGACAACTCTTATCTGAAAATGCTTGCAAGTTGGGCAACTCTTTAGTTGCGGTACCACTGTAACACAATGCATTTGGATCATGTTGAAAAGGTTCAGCACAATAAACAAGCGTACATGCACTCAAACAATCCAACAAGTCCAGAAAGGAGAAGGAAGAAGCCAAGCTTATTCTAGCTGACCTCTGTCCAAAATTAAGTTTCTGATATGATATCAGGAAATGTTTTCCAACGGTTTTTATTTCTTTTTACATTGTGTTCAACAATGTGTTTTAAACTGATCCGTATTTGTGCGTTGTTTAAGGTCCTTAAGTAGTACATCCCATAGTTTAATTCCACTTATACTAACACTAAATGTTTTCAATGTTGAGTGTGCATACACATGTTTTATCCCTATAATTGACCCCAAAAGGGACAAGCGGTAGAAAATGGATGGATGGATGTATTTATAATTCCTTGTTGAGAATAATTGTTGTACATTTTCTGGTAACCTGTTGTTGTTCGCCTTGTACATAATCATTCCGTCTTGAAAGTGTACAATGTCTGTACATTTCATTGTGTTAGATTTCATGAACAAGGAATATGTATGTTTCCTATAACCAGCCTTATAGAAATCCTAACTACTTATTGACTACATCTGTTTGCAGTAAGGTGAAAAAAAAGGCAATAGTAAAAACAATATGGATGCTAAGTCTATTCTATTCTTAAGGTGGCTTGAGCTCAACTAAAATTTTCCATTATATTATTTTTTTAATAAGACTTAGAAAAGTAGGTGATTCTTTTCGAAAAGACAGGGAAGGGGAAAAAGTGATCGGGATAATAAAAAATGCTAAAAACTATTAAAAAATCTATTCACTGAAAAAGCCAAGTTGACACTTAGGTATTTAGGTCAATCTGAGTGACATTGTCCCTGGTGCAAAACAAGTAAACAAAAACAACTATTGTTGGTTAATGTCAGTTTATTTTGAACATGCATACAATTACAATGTAATACATCAGATATTACCACTTTTATCATTACAGCAAGTTCGAAAAGGAGTAGGAAGAACCAGAGTATATTTAATCTTGCCCAATTTTTAAACATTTGTTTGTACTCAATTTGAAACACAAAATAAATAAATAAATGAGTCAATAAAAATTTATATAATATACGACGAGCGAGGACGTAATTACTAAATAGAAGAATAAACAATAATTAAAGCGCTCATAACTAAATAGTTCAGTAAATTACGGACTACATTATAAGATGAATAGGATTATCTCAGTTTTTGATAGGGTTCAAGATGTTTGTCAATATTTTTCTTCTTTGTACTTTGTGAACACTTTGTGTTTGAACAGTTTCTTGAACTGGATCATGTGAGATCCTTGACTTCTTTGCTTAATCCATCCCATAATTTAATTCCACATACTGATATATTTAAAGTCTTAAGTGTTGTACGTGCATACAAATGTTTTAAATTAGATTTCTCTCTAAGGTTATATTTCTCCTCTTTTGTTGAGAACAATTCTTGGTTGGCAGGTTATAATTCGTATTGTACATAATTGAATGTCATTTTCATTATTGGTTCATATTTAAATATTTACCTTTTTTTTTCCAAGAAAGTATTCCCTGGGTTTGTATATAACATAACATAACACCATGTAAACATAACAACGTAACAATTTAAACAATTTAATTTGTGACATAAGCATAAATAAAAGAAAAGAAAATATTAATTTCATAATGCTAGTGTAAATATTGCTTCGACCCGTGGTATCGATGTCATCAACCCAAATTCAAATGGACTTTGGATATAGTTTGTCAAATCGAAAGCTTTGCAAATGCTAGACAGCCTTTTGGACTTTAAACATTCAGCCCATATGAATCTTAACTTGCCTGGACATGCCTTTAAAAATGGCCCATAAACATATACTGTAATCTCCTGTGTTGTGTGAAAATGAAACTTAACTTGACTGTTATTTCTGAGTAAATAAAACGTCTAAATTTGTACCCGTTGGAGTGTTTGAAATGCTTCGACTTGACTTGTGTAGTATTACAGTGACAGTTATTCTCGTCCTTTCTTTCTCCTCTTCGAAGGGAATGATGATTAATGGTCTCTTTGGATCTCTTTCGAGTTGTCCCCTTTTGGGATAATGAAGTGCATGAGAACTTATCCTCCAGTGTTTAAAGACAATGGCGGCCGGTAGACTATAGTCGCTGCTGGCCATTCATCCACTGAGGAAGAAATGCTTGACACATAATTGATCATGTCCATGTCTGTGCCCCTTTTGTGTGAGTGTGTGTGTGTGTGTGTGTGTGTGTGTGTGTGTGTGTGTGTGTGTGTGTGTGTGTGTGTGTGTGTGTGTGTGTGTGTGTGTGTGTGTGAGAGAGGGGCTCCTTATTTGGGCTTCATTTGTTCAATCAATGCTGCCCCCTATCGGTTGTGATGACATCAACCCATCAAGGAATGTGAAGAGAAGATGCATCAAAAGCTTTCTTTCACAGTAAGACAGTTTCAAGATGGTATTTTTTGTATTTTATCACATTTTTCAGGAACATTTCGGGAGAATGGACTTGTGCCTTCATGTTGCTTTGTTAATTTGATGCAACCATGAATGAATCATATGATAAATGATTCACGTATTATTCACAGCATTGTTCCCAATGTTCACATATGATTCATGTGGGAGATATTTAGTGTGAATATATGATATTTAGTCTTTTGAAAGAGGATTAAAGGCGCTCAGCCCCAAACATAGTGTCTTGTAATTAGTGCTTATACATTAAGAACTACAGTAGCACCTCTACTTACGAGCTTATTTGGTTTTGTGACGCAGCTCTCAACTCTAAACAATTGTATCTTAAAGCAATTCTTTGAAATCAGTTTAACTGTTGCTTGCACGCCCACCCCCGCCCAAAACAGCACTTTTATAATATGCAACATGCCTTTTAAAATAAAATTTAACAGTTAGATGATAAATATTGCATAGAACAATACACTAGACCAGTGGTTCTCAAATGGGGGTACGTACCCCTGGGGGTACTTGAAGGTATGCCAAGGGGTACGTTAGATTTAAAAAAAATATTCTACAAATAGCACAATTCAAAGTTTGCGACACGCTTGGTCATGTTTTGATGATTCTTTCCTTTAATTCAGTGAATATCTTCTTTTCTGCACCGTCTTTTACACTCACTTCCTTCCTTCCCATAATTAGAAAAAAAAAAGTTATGTCGATTTCTTGCTATAAGCTAATGCGAGTGGGTATCAATCAATCAATCAATGTTTACTTATATAGCCCTAAATCACTAGTGTCTCAAAGGGCTGCACAAACCACCACGACATCCTCGGTAGGCCCACATAAGGGCAAGGAAAACTCACACCCAGTGGGACGTCGGTGACAATGATGACTATGAGAACCTTAGAGAGGAGGAAAGCAATGGATGTCGAGCGGGTCTAACAGGATACTGTGAAAGTTCAATCCACAATGGATACAACACAGTCGCGAGAGTCCAGTCCAAAGAGGATCCAAGACACAGCAGCGAGAGTCCCGTTCACAGCGGAGCCAGCAGGAAACCATCCCAAGCGTAGGCGGACCAGCAGCGCAGAGATGTCCCCAGCCGATACACAGGCGAGCAGTACATGGCCACCGGATCGGACCGGACCCCCTCCACACGGGAGAGTGGGACATAGAAGAAAAAGAAAAGAAACGGCAGATCAACTGGTCTAAAAAGGGAGTCTATTTAAAGGCTAGAGTATACAAATGAGTTTTAAGGTGAGACTTAAATGCTTCTACTGAGGTGGCTTCGCGAACTGTTACCGGGAGGGTATTCCAGAGTACTGGAGCCCGAACGGAAAATGCTCTATAGCCCGCAGACTTTTTTTGGGCTTTGGGAATCACTAATAAGCCGGAGTCCTTTGAACGCAGATTTCTTGCCGGGACATATGGTACAATACAATCGGCAAGATAAGATGGAGCTAGACCGTGTAGTATTTTATACGTAAGTAGTAAAACCTTAAAGTCACATCTTAAGTGCACAGGAAGCCAGTGCAGGTGAGCCAGTACAGGCGTAATGTGATCAAACTTTCTTGTTCTTGTCAAAAGTCTAGCAGCCGCATTTTGTACCAACTGTAATCTTTTAATGCTAGACATGGGGAGACCCGAAAATAATACGTTACAGTAGTCGAGGCGAGACGTAACAAACGCATGGATAATGATCTCAGCGTCTTTAGTGGACAGAATGGAGCGAATTTTAGCGATGTTACGGAGATGAAAGAAGGCCGTTTTATTAACGCTTTTAATGTGTGCCTCAAAGGAGAGAGTTGGGTCGAAGATAATACCCAGATTCTTTACCGTGTCGCCTTGTTTAATTGTTTGGTTGTCAAATGTTAGAGTTGTATTATTAAATAGAGTTTGGTGTCTAGCAGGACCGATAATCAGCATTTCCGTTTTTTTGGCGTTGAGTTGCAAAAAGTTAGCGGACATCCATTGTTTAATTTCATTAAGACACGCCTCCAGCTGACTACAATCCGGCGTGTTGGTCAGCTTTAGGGGCATGTAGAGTTGGGTGTCATCAGCATAACAGTGAAAGCTAATACCGTATTTGCGTATGATGTCACCTAGCGGCAGCATGTAGATGCTGAAGAGTGCAGGGCCAAGGACCGAACCCTGGGGAACTCCACACGTTACCTTAACGTAGTCCGAGGTCACATTGTTATGGGAGACACACTGCATCCTATCAGTAAGATAAGAGTTAAACCAAGACAGGGCTAAGTCTGACATACCAATTCGTGTTTTGATACGTTCTAATAAAATATTATGATCGACGGTATCGAAAGCAGCACTAAGATCGAGGAGCAGCAACATAGATGACGCATCAGAATCCATCGTTAGCAATAGATCATTAGTCATTTTTGCGAGGGCTGTCTCCGTGGAGTGATTTGCCCTGAAACCGGATTGAAAGGTTTCACATAGATTGTTAGACGCTAAGTGTTCATTTAACTGCTCCGCAACAATTTTTTCAAGGATTTTTGAAATAAAGGGAAAGTGAGACACCGGTCGGTAATTTACCATGAGGTCAGGATCGAGGTTAGGTCTTTTAAGAAGAGGATGAATAACCGCTTTTTTGAATGCTAGGGGAACAGTGCCCGAGGAGAGTGATACGTTTATAATATTTAGCACTGATGGACCTAATAATACAAAGAGCTCCTTGATCAGTTTCCCAGGAAGAGGGTCAAGTAAACATGTTGTCTGTTTTATTCCATTTACACGTTGTAACAATTCCTCTAATGTTATTTCCTCAAAACGAGAGAAACTATTTTGGAGGGCAGTATCCGCCGTATATACAATCGTGTCAGTGTTAATAGAACCCCGTTGTAGCTGGGACGCATTGTCTTTAATCTCCTTTCTAATGACTTCAATTTTCTTACTAAAGAATTGCATAAAGTCATCAGCTGAGTGGGTTGAGCTACTGGAAGGAGTCCCTTGTTGGGTTAGCGATGCTACCGTACTAAACAAAAATTTAGGATCGTTTTTATTACGGTGGATGAGATTTGAGTAATATTTAGCTTTAGCCAAGGTAAGCATGCGTTTATAAGTTATTAAACCATCACTCCATGCTTGATGGTGCACCTCAAGTTTAGTCGTGCGCCATTTGCGTTCCAGCTTTCTACATAATAATTTCTGAGCTCTAGTTTCTTCTGTAAACCACGGGGTGCGCTTTTTTGGAGCCTTTTTTAACTTTAGCGGTGCTATGTTATCAATGGTTTCGCGCAGGTCGTCGTTAAAGTTTTTAGTGAGGTTATCAATAGAGCCCACATACTTTGGGAATGGTGCCATTACCGAGGGCAGTAGGTCAGCAAGAGTTGTCGTTGTGGCTGTATTAATGTTGCGGCTGCTATAGCAGTTATTATTATTATTAGTTTGACGAACATGCGTCTGAACCTCGAATTTTATAAGGTAATGATCGGACAATACTTTAGTATACGGGAGTATCGTAACTTTGGAAACGGTGATGCCCCTGACAAGCACTAGGTCTATCGTATTACCGTTGCGATGCGTGGGTTCATTTATTATTTGTGTGAGACCACAGCTATCAATTACAGTCTGGAGCGCTACGCACGGTGGGTCCGATGGGGTATTCATATGGATATTAAAGTCCCCCATTATGATTATATTATCGGCGTGTGTCACTAGATTAGCAACGAACTCTGAGAATTCATTAATAAAGTCCGAATAGGGCCCTGGGGGGCGGTAGATAACAGCCAGGTGTAGAGGCAGCGGTGTGACAGACCTCATAGTAAGCACCTCAAACGATTTATATTTATTATTTATGTTAGGACTAAGGTTAAAGTTTTCGTTGTATATTAGTGCGACCCCCCCACCCCTTTTGAGCGGACGGGCAATATGCGCATGTGTAAAGTTAGGAGGACATGCCTCATTTAGCGCAAAAAAGTCGTTTGGTTTAAGCCAGGTTTCGCTGAGACCGATGACGTTAAGATTGTTGTAAGACTAGATGTTTTGGTCGGATCTTACGGGGTTCACTGAGAAATTTGCTACGCCAACTAATGGCGGGGATGATTATACCTCAACTTTTTGCCTGGAACTCAAAGCATAAAAAATAGCTGAGGGACAGTTCTTATCTCAAAACACTTTTAGTTGGAGCATTCTTTAGTTGAGGTACCACTGATTATCTAATGAAAGCCAAAATGACTTTATAACTCAGTAGAGCCCCTGCAATGCAGAGCACCACTATACTTGCTCTGATGCTCGGGCCCTCATAATTTTGGAATATGCTGCTTGCAAACATAAACATTCCTTTTCACCACAATTAAGTGAGATACACTCTACAGAGTCATTTTTTTCCCATCAACATAATTAGTCATAGAGCATGCAATTATTTTGACTCAAAGGGCCAAATTTAGTGAAAAAAAAATGTGTCCTGGGCCTATTTTTAGGAACACCAATACAAAATCTCACAATAATGTCTCATTGAATGCTAAACACAATAATGTCAGACTGGAATGAAAAAACAGAACTACTATTTTTTTTTTCTGAAAGAGACACCCAGAATGTACATTAAAAAAAATGAATGTGGGATTTACAATATGAATTATGAACGATAAAACACTGAATATTGACAACATATGAACGTCACACACCCTCTCTATCGACATATTTTACATAACAAAAATGCAACAAATGGCCAAATACTGTATGAACGGAAAAGGTAAAAAAACCCAAAAAAAAACACCTACAATCTGATTTATCTGATGTATCATAAAGCTTTAGAACTTTGTTGTAAAAATCTCCTGCGTCTGTCCTTGACACCCGCATTTCAGGCTTGCCATTCTGGAAACGCTCCCCACCCACACTGGTTGGTGCCTCGTTACTACCATAGTAACTAGTATATCATGCAAAAGCACAGATTTCAACCATTGAAATACTTTGTATGGTTCAAGACTTACGGTAATTTGAAACCACAGATCATGATGTCAGCTACAGTTTCAGTCTTACAGATCTAAAAAAATTATTTGGGAATGTCCGGTTAACCAGATTGAAAATTTTAACGAGCCTTAATTTGCCCAGTTCTGTCATAGAGTCTACTAATGTAGTGTTGAAGAATATCGTAATATTGTAATATAATAAACAAGAATCAATTATTTAGTTGATACAATCCGAGCTAAAGACATTACAAAAGTGCATTAATTACTCCTTAACATCCACACGTTGGACATTTAACAGTAGAATGCTGAAACTTTGGTCCCTTAAAGGCCATCATATTTCCAGATTGACGCACATACAGACTTGGGGGCAAAGATATAAACCTCTAGCTAAGTAGAGCAAAGTGTAATTTAGAGAATAAATAAAAATGGTAACGTTTGTCTCTAATCTAAATTCAGCATCATTAATTATGTGCTATAAAAATACCTCTTAAACCGGATTCAGAAGTGCTACATTGGCGTTAATGAGTGATTGTACCACCAAAGGAGGAGCCAACCATTAACATGCATGCCTGAGTGATGTGGTTAAAAAAATCCAGTTTGCTGCAGAGGTTTTTGGACACTGACATCCACTGAACAAAAATATATATACATGTACATAATTATGTTTTTGCTCACATCTTTTATGAGCTCAATCCAGAGATCAAAAACATTGTGTTTGTTCTCTCAAAAAGCCATTTTCTACCTAAGGAACTTTTACAGGGATTTTGCAGTTTACCTTTGGCAAATGAAATACTCCTCTGCTTATCCACTAAAAACTACCCGGGTAAATTAAAGTTCCACCATGACTAATTTAGTTCCTAATCTCTACATGGGCGTTTGGAAAGTTCATGCAGGAAACTTTAAGGGGCGGGCTGTAAAAAGTTGATTGATCGAACACAGTTGGGGCATTTCCTAAAACTTGTGTAACCTATACGTGCTACAAATCAATGCAATATATATATATATATATATATATATATATATATATATATATATATATATATATATATATGGGGTGTTATGGGCTAGGAACAGAAGACTAGTTTCAACTCATAGAGAGAGACAGAGCTTAAATTGTAGTTTGGTTGACACCGTGTATTAGAGAATTAGTGATGGACAGCAGATATATACACACACACACACAATGAGTTGAATGGCCATTCAACATGAAAGCAATTTTAAGAGAAAAAAACACAAGTACTATATACAATTCCATTTACTAATCAGTCTCTGGATCTTGTTTAAATCTAAGTTCAGATAATTGTTCTTGGGGGGAAAAAAAGGATGGCAGTACTGTCCATGTGCTGCAGGTAAAGTATTAATTGTAAAGGGTTGGCTCGAGAGCCTCCTACCAGCCCAGACAGAGCAGGTGGTGAGGTTCCTGGCTGGAATCTTCCAAACTTGATCCTTGGACTAGGTGATTATTTTCCTTAGCTCGCCATCAAAAAGAGAAGCCTGGCCTGTGTAAGAGCCAGAACCATTCTTATATATCCATGTGTACACAAATCTTCATTAAATAACACTAACTTGTTTATCTACTATTCATAATATATTATCCAACAATATACCATCAAGTATTCATAATATATTATTCAATAATATATTATCAAGTATTCATAATAAATATTCAATCATTTCTAGTTCTTTCCTCAATATTGTACGATATAAATCAATCAAAATCAAGAATCACAATATGCAATAAAATGCTAAAATAACCATTAGCAGCATAATTATGACCTATACAAAGCAGTCAGTGCACTAAATGTGCTTACTATCTAAACACATAAAAGTACATTCAATACACAATTGTGATCATTGGTTTAAGTCAAACCTTTTATATGGACGATTGAGAATATGCCACAAAGACTGTTTCAATGAAGAAAGATGAATGCTTAAAGTGCTATTGTCATAAATATGGACTCACCAATTGAGCTTCTACAGTCAAACACAGCTTAATGACAAAGAATCTGGCGCTGGAAGTCGGCTCTATAAAGTTACAAAATAGACATGTAGTTTAAAAAACCGTCAGCACAATATTTCAGGTGACTACAAGGTTTAAAGCCTACCTCGAGCAGAAATGCAATCGATCTCTCATGTCATGTCTCATGGCTACTTCCTGCTATCGACTTATAAGCACCACTAATTGGACCCTTGCGGTCACGTGACACGGGAGGAGTGCGGCGAGTTGCCAAAGATTAACTAGAGCAAGAGCATATCAGTCACTTTCGACTACCGGTATATACCTACAGCTGATTGGACTGTGGCGGTCACGTGACTAAGAAGTGTGCAAAGAGTAAATAGAAAGACAAGAGCCTAATAGTCTCCGCAAATGTATTTGACACCTGTGTTTAAACTTGCATTCAAAATTACAGTCTTCAGGAACAACATGTTTACTTCTTGTTTATTTTTATTACAACACACCATATTTTTGTACTATAAGCCCCTACTTAATTACCATGCTTTAAACCCTGTGGCTTATAAAACGGTGCAGCTAATTTAGTGATTTTTTTTTGCTAATGGCCATACTGTTTTGCATTCAACAAATAGTTTTCATATAACACATACAGAGACACTGAAAAAGTGTGTTATAGTTTGTGCTATGGCACCATCTTTTGGACAAGTTCGCTCACTGCAGGTGCTGCAGTTTGAAAATGTACTTCCTGGTTCATTCCACGAAACGGAAGTGTAAGTCCCGTTTCGTCGACTATTTGTACATAGTATTTAAAGTTAAAGTACCAATGATTGCCACACACATACTAGATGTGGCCAAATTATTCTCTGCCTTTGACCAATCACCCTTGATCACCCCCTGGGAGGTGAGGGGAGCAGTGGGCAGCAGAGGTGCCGCGCCTGGGAATCATTTATTGTGATTTTACCGCCAATTCCAACCCTTAATGCTGAGTGCCAAGCAGGGAGGTAATGGTTCCCATTTGTATAGTAAGTTCTTTGTAATAGTATTATTAATTCATCCCTCCAAGCAACGTTTGTAAGTTTTACAGTATAACTAAAACATTCATACTTACTAAACTGTCTCACGTGCAATGATTTTAGTCATGTTTTTTATGCATACTTGTATGTGCTATCCTAATGTAATTAAGCTAGCATCGTTAGCATTAGCGAATATGCTAATACATTTACAAATGCCTGTGTTTATTATTACTTTTTGTATTGTTCCAGTTTCGTAAGATCAGCAAAAGGTCCCCGTGGAGATTTTGACCCCATTTAAACTGCACACCAAATCTGATTGTTTTGGCCCTCAAGTGACACAGATTTAAAAAAAATTGCCAGTCTAAACGCTCCAAATCCAATATTTTTTGCATCAGATTTAGGCTACATGAGTAGGTATTCCAAATCTGATTGGAATCCGATCTTTTCGAATTTGACTTCAGTCGAAACGGCAATGCGACCTGAATGAGACCCAAATGTGACTTTCGGCGAGCTACAGGGAAAGACGCAACCCGTCACTGGAAGTGGATGCTTTACCACAACATCCAGTTTCGCTGAGCGAAGGGTTTTTCAACAGCGATTGTATATTTGCTTACATGTCACGTATATTGCGTAAGTTGTTTACGTGAGTTGAAAAATAAAGCTAACGTAGATCAACGCTAATGTCCGTGTTGCTTTAACAGCCATACAAAGATTAAAACCCTCCCAAATATATTACCCTGTATACATCAATTTATACATAATTAAATTTATTTTCACAGAATGTGAATTGTTAAGGTGGGGCGACTTTAATTTTATTTTGTAGTAGTGTAGTGACGACTTCCTTGTTCATTTAAAGGGGAACATTATCACCAAACCTATGCAAGCGTCAATATATTCCTTGATGTTGCAGAAAAAATACCGTGTATTTTTTTTACCGATTTCCGAACTCTAAATGGGTGAATTTTGGCAAATTAAACGCCTTTCTGTTTATCGGTCTCGTAGCGATGACGTCAGAACGTGACGTCACCCAGGTAACACACCCGCAATTTTCATTTTCAACACATTACAAACACCGGGACTCAGCTCTGTTATTTTCCGTTTTTTAGACTATTTTTTGGAACTTTGGAGACATCATGCCTCGTCGGTGTGTTGTCAGATGGTGTAACAACACTAACAGGGAGGAATTCAAGTTGCACCACTGGCCCGAAAATGCGATAGTGTCTGCCGCCAGACCCCCTTTGAATGTGCCAGAGTGTCTCCACATTTTACCGGCGATGCTAAGGCAGACATGGCACAGAGATGTATGGATAACCTGTAGATGCATTTGCAACGATTAAGTCAATGAAATCACAAAGGTGAGTTTTGTTGATGTTGTTGACTTATGTGCTAATCAGACATATTTGGTCGCAGCATGACTGCCAGCTAATCGATGCTAACATGCTATTTACGCTAGCTGTATGTACATTTGAAACTAGATACCCACACTTAATGCAAAACAAACACTTACCAATCGTCATATTTAAGTTGCTCCGGTGTCTCAAGATGCGAAAGTCCTGATCGTTTGGTCCGCACATTTTACCGGCGATGCTAATAAGGCAGCCATGCTATGGGCCACTTCATTAGGTACACCCATGCTATGGCCGAATAGCGTCAATAGCTATTCGCTCAATAGCTTCAGTTTCTTCTTCAATTTTGTTTTCGCTATCTGCCTCCATACTCCGACCATCTGTTTCAATACATGCGTAATCTGTTGAATCGCTTAAACCGCTGAAATCCGAGTCTGAATCCGAGCTAATGTTGCTATATCTTGCTTTGGTAACCGCCATGTTGTTTGTATTGGCAGCACTGTATGACGTCACAGGGGAATGGACAGTCGCATCGCAAATAGCGAAAATCAAGAACTTTAAAGCTTTTTTTAGGGATACTCCGGGAGGTGTAATATTTTGAAAAAAACTTCGTAAAATAAAACAAGCCACTGGGAACTGATTTTTATTGTTTTTAACCCTTTTGAAATTGTGATAATGTTCCCCTTTAAGAAATCTGGTCAACTTCCTTTGTTTTGCCTTTATCGAACTGCGCATGCAAGTGATGTCGAGGCAACATTGGGGCCACTTTGGGACCACAGTGGGGCCTGTGCTTGTTTCCACTGGGGACTAATAAATGTTACATTTCGGCTGTGTGACGGACACCGTTTGGAAACAATTAGGGAATGTAAATAATCGCTGACAAAATATTCCATAGTGGTATATAATTGTGACTTATAGTCCGGTGCAACTAATATATGTAAAAATTTACAACCCAGAAAATAAGGTACTTGACAACGCAGAGAAAGAACGATAGGAACTTTTGATTGGAATCTTTATGCTGAAGAACGCTAATTAGGGGAACTATATTGCAGTGTTATGACTCAGCTATAGTGTTTAAAGTATTATGCAGTTTAATGTTGTCTATCAGTTATTATAAATTACGGACTCTTTTAAACGTAAGTCCAGCAAAATACAGTATGCAGTATGAGCGGAGATGCCAGCTGCTCACTTGGACTCTGCGACCTCTTGGTTTGAGGATAAATGTGAAATAGAGTAGGCTGTAAACGAGTTGAAAGAAGGTCATTCACATCAAATATTCACTATTTACTTCATTACATGTTGTAAAAGAAACAAGTGACAGGCCATTTGTGTCGTAATTAGTCTCAACCTTAGTGAGCCAAATGCTAAAGCTAACAGGCTAAAGCTAAATCTGCTGTGTTCATCTTGTCGCCTTGAGCTAAACACTGACATTTTTCTTTATGTATTGTTATTTACAGCTGAAATAGACCACAAAGATTCGCCTGACCTGAGTGAATTCTTAATTTACTGAGGAAATTGGTTGGTGACTGTGGACAAATGCTTGACTTTCTGTGTAAAATTTGGTACACTTTGTTTTTAAATCATAGCCTTTTTTATCTTATTGCTTTTTATTGTATTTACACTTACACTTTAGTCAAGTATCAGTGTAGAAATATATTGTACAACTCCTCCATATGTCATCAGCCTGATTGGAAACTACTGTGAATTGAGAAATTCCTGTGCCGAGATAATCCCTCCACTTCACAGGTGTGGCATATCAAGATGTTGATGAGATAGCATGATTATTGCACAGGTGAATGAAAGTTATATAAATTTTATCACACAGCATGATTAATGGACAGGTGTATAAATGAAAGTTTGATTAGTTTTATCACTCAGCCCAATACCACATCTGTTGCAAGTGTTGAAGGAGTGTTTAATAGGTATGCTGAATGTTCACCAGAGCTGTTGATCATGAATAGAAAGATGTTGTACGATAAGTCGCCGCCAAAGTTTTTCAGAGCATTTGGTACCTCAACCTACAAGCACATTGCGTTGTAATTTGGAATATCTGTATCTTAAAGCAGACCTACCCTTTGAAATTAATTAAGATCAATATATTTTGATCTTAGCTCTCCCAGAAAAGCATTGTTTTAACATGTAACATGCTTTTTAAGAATAAAAATAATATTTTAGCTAAGAAACATTGTTTGAAAAACATTAAAATAATGATACAAACAACAACAGTATAGTGGTTTTATGAATGTAACAGCGTAGGTATTCCCGCAGTTAGCACTCCTGTGAACACATCACCCGTATTGTGTAATGTGGTATTGGAATGCATTTACCTCCTCCAGCAGGCTGAAGAGGACTTTGAAATCCTGGGGCGGGGGCCTGGAACCCAGTCCCGGCGTCACGGGCGGGCCCTGGACTGGAAGTTGTTTATAAATTGTTTTTGTTTTTTGTTTTTAAATCAGAGCATGTAAAAATAGGACAATAAGTAATCAAAACAAAGGCATGTTAATGGAGACGATAACACAATTAACTGAATATTTAATTAAAGTATAAATGCGAAACAAAAATGCTGACAGAAACTAAATCCAATCAAAAGTTCAATGGAGAAGTTCAGAATATATCAAATCACAGCTCTTTAATGGTGTACATTGAAAGAGGGCTGGGGGTTAGACAAGTCAAAGCCAATCAGATGCTTTTTCTTGCGAGATAAAGAAATCACTGCCTAAAACCAAATGTGTGGATTTAACATGTTTCACATTGTAATAAGTGTACACCTGGGAGAAAGTGAAGAGGGCACATTTAATTTTTACTGCTAAGATACCATCAGCAAACAAGTCATCAATCGTGACATTGACATAACTGTAAGTCAAATTTATAATTTGCTGCTATCAGTGTTCAACCAAAAAATTATTTTTTGCCAAAAATTGATTGAAGACAGGAGCGTGATACAGCTTTCGGGCTTTGTCCGTCCACAACTGATTACTACATGTAGGACAAACACTCATATTTGTGGTTATTGTAAGGATATTTGTTTGAAATGATTCAAGCCTTTATCGTGCCCGATAAATGAAAGTGTTGGCCATTTCTATGATATTAACGATTATTGTAAAGGACTGTCTCTGATCCAATGTTGACGTGCTAAAACATCTTCCTTGTTTGGAAGCTAAATAATAACCGCTCTTTGTTCATGCACATAATAACTAATAAAAGTGTTTAGATGTGTTCCTTCAAGAGAGTTACATATATAATGAAGTACATACTGTATGATATGTGTGGGATACTTCAACACATAAACAGTAAAGTATGTACTTAAATTATCATATACTGTATGTAACTGATCATATATGATATATATTATTAATAACAGTACATATTGTACTGTTTGCGTGTTGAAGTACCCTTTAAGTAGTACATTTTAGCGATTCAAAATAATATTTTGATATTGACACATTTCGTTTGTACATCTAAGGGTATTCTAGTAATGTATGCACAGATAAGATGTGCCAAATTCAAAACATTACTTTGAATCCCTTTTTGGCAACCAAGAATACATTGATTTATTAAATACGTCCAAACGTTTCATAGTTATTATGTGCATGAACAAATAACAGTTAATATTGTAAATAGCTTTTAAACAAGAAAGAGATTTTAGCACATCAACATCGGATTAATAACATCCATCCCTCCATCCATTTTCTACCGCTTATTCTCTTCGGGGTCGCGTGGGGCGCTGGAGCCCATCTCAGCTAAAATCGGGTGGAAGGCGGAGTACACTCTGGACAAGTCGCCACCTCATCGCAGGGCCCGGATTAATAACAGTCCTTTACAATTTCATTAATACCATATAAATGGAAACAATTACATTTTTCAGACATGATAAAAGCTTTAATAGTTTCAAACACATTTCTTTACAATAACCACAAATATAAGTGTTTGTCTTACATGAAGTAATCAGTTGTGAACAGACAAAGCCCATGCAGCGCAGCTTTAACAAGTGTGCACACTCCCGCGGTGGGAATCACTTTTTGGCAGAGGACCCCCTGAAAAAATGTAATGACCCCTCTCCCACTAAATATTTTTCTGCAGCCTATCCATAATACATATTTTTCTCATGAAACTCTAATCAATGTAAGCAGTATAAACACATTGTGTTGTAAATTCCACAAATTATAGCTGCACCCCCCGCGACCCCGACAGGGAGAAGCGGTAGAAAATGGATGGACGGATGGATGGATATTTATATTGGGGGTAATCACAGTTATCCACCTCTGCTAAACTTTTATGTATCATATTGTAGCAACTATCTTTTCAAACGGACCACAGCACTAATTTCCCTGATTCAGTTTCAGCCACGCATATCTATTTTCTTTTTCACCTTCTTTCTGACCTGATAATTTATTTTTTTATTTCAAGCTGTGTTAAGTTCTTGGGGACACCACAATGACAGGCTGACAATTGCTCTGTTTGCTCCAAAAACGAGAAAGAAGCACCTTTTACTGACCTGTGATTGGGCGTAGCTTCCCTAGCTGAAACACATGGCTACTTTTGATATGAATTATGTACTTCTAAGGCCTGGGCGTGGTCTGGCCGTGCCAATCCACGCAGACATCTAGGATCAATTAGAAGGTGATTGCGATGTAAAAAAAAATATAAACGTGCTTGGATTTGTACGTGTGCACACTTTTATATTTCTAAATGTTTACATGGTTACGTAGTTTTCTGGATTCTAATGTACGTCTAATGTTAGTAGGAAATCCACGTAACTCTTGTTTGAAAGATCCCAGTATTAACCTGACTCTTGCCAGACCCTTGTAGTGTGCTGATGTCCACGCAAGGATCTGGGATCGAGGGCAATGCAAACTCCTTCAAGATAGCAAAAAATAATGAACCAATCTGGATCGCCGGGCCGAATTTCATGGATGTGACATAGCGCCGAAGCAGCTGTTTGATTCAAACAACAATGGCGTCACGCAACGAGGAGTCATGTTCTGGCATTGATTCTGCTATTGCAACTGTTTTGTTGAATCTATCAAATATTGATTATATAAAAGATGAACAGAGAACGGTTTTGAAGGCATTTATTGGTGGCAAGGATGTTTTGGCTCTTCTCCCGACCGGGTTTGACTGGAGGTTGATTCACCAAATCGCTCCAATGGCGGTGAAGGGAATGGAACAAGTGCCGAACCCAGTCATTATAATTGTCTCCCTGCTGATTGCTCTGGTAAAGGATCAGATCCGTGAGGCTGGATTATTGGGGGTAACAGGCATGCACTCGGGAGGAAGAAACGAGAACGAAATCCTCAAAGGATGTTGCCGTCTCGTATTCGGTAGTCCCGAGTTGTGGCTAAACGACAAATGGCGAACCCCGCTTACATCCGAGGTGTACCAGAATAACCAAGTGGGAATCGTTGTCGACTAGGTTCACGTCACGTATAAATGGTAAGTTAAAAACCCTACAATTGTCACTAACGTGTCTTTATTTTATTTGAAACAATGCTGACTGACATAACACAATCATAGTGTCTACATTGATCGTCTACTGACATTGCTGTGTTGTTTTAGTAAAAGTTCTCTAACTTTTCGCTCTGTCGTTATCCTACATGTCGGCTGTTCTGTTTTGGATTTCCCAGCGTCGCTCTCGTCAGCGTCATGGGTTGATTTCGATGTGAGTGGTTGAGGTAGCACGTCATTCAAGATAACGGACAAGTGGTTTATCCAATCACATACAATGACTTTTGTACAAGGCCCTGCCTTCTGAAATGCATCTCTTGAGAAGTCCCAGATACTTGTGTGGAGCTCAACGAACTACAAGGATCTGGCGAGAGTCATGTTATCCCAGCATAGGACATCCAAGATTCTTTGAAACAAACCAACCGGGCATCTGCTACAACCATTTCAATAACCAAAGAAATGTTTGCACAAACCCCCTGAGGCCGTCTCAAGGAAACTTATCTGCATGCTTGTCGTCTTCATCTGGTTTGAAATGCAGTCGTCGTTACCAACTTAGCACTTTGGAGAGGTGTTCTGTTTAGGGATGAATCCTGGTTTTCACTGTTCACGTTGTGTGGGTTAGCGATTGGCTGGTGTCAACATTGTGGATGGAGTAGCTGATGCTGATGATGATTTATGGTTACAGGCATGTGTATGTTATGGACAACAAACACAGGACTATTTTTTAAAATGGCGTTCCGTAGTTTGGTGTAATATCCAGCCAATTCCACATTCATTTAAGATTTGACCAACATTCCACGGCCCACAATCAACAACTTGATCAACTCTGTGCAAAGGTGATGTGTTACACTTCTTGGGGCAAATAGTGGTCACACCTACGGACGAGTTTTCTGACCGCAGTCTGGCAATTAGGAATATATTTGGGTGTACAGAAATACTATACTATACTTTCTGTTTAAAGTTAGCCAAATGCTACGAAACCTGATAGGAGAGTGCTTCACAGTACGGATGAATAATTCTCCTAAACATACTTTGTAAGCAGCTCAAAACTCTGGCAATGTTGAAATACTTCTGGGGCTAATTATATCAGCCACTAAGACACATGGACTTTACCTGATACCTCAGCATCCAATCACAGTGCTTCATACTGTCAACTGATCTCCCAGAAACCAATTACAAACTGCCTGTGTAGAACAATGAGGACTACCACAGCCAGTGCTAAAAATCCGATAGGGACTGGACTGCAAGGCGTTAATAGTCGACATGTTGCACTGCTGTGATCAAGCCATAACTCGGGTGTAGCACAATCAAAATCCTTTTATTAGCCAAGTACAATATTACACCAAAATTTGCTGTGGGAAGGGCTCACAATGAACGCTGGAGCTACAACGTTTGGCATGACGTGTGGCAAAGGAACAAGAACAACACGTCGTCGTATTCCATTTCTAGAGGATTATGGAAAGAATGTGAACGATCTACAGGAAAACCAAATGGCTCAACACGGAGTGTGTGCTTATAAGGGAAAAGTATAGCGTGTTGAATGATGCTTTCAGGTCACACACACAGGCACACACACACACACACGCACACACACACACACACACACACACACACACACACACACACACACACACACACACACACACACACTGACACACAGACACAGCCACCTATGAAATGATGGCATTTCCCTGGAATGAGGTCATCATATTAATGTGTATACTTGGAGGTGATTAGTGCTTCTATTAATATCTAGAAAGTGCTTTAAAGGCGAACAGCTAGACAGGATTTTAACCATGTGTTAATATGTTGGGAATGTGTTTCCATTTTTTTATTAACGTTAATAAAATTATATAGCCCTGGATAAAAATGAAAGCAGAGCAGCTTTCTTTGAGTCTTTTGTTTCCTACCAGATGAACCCTGCTACCGAGGACATAGTTCCTTTCCAATCTGATATTTGCACTAAGCAAACACAGGAACCATGACATCATTTCTGGATAAGGCAGCTTGCAGTCAGGCCAACAACCTCACAGCGAAAATAAATCAAGCTTTAAGTAGTCTCTCCTTGCTTTTAATCTGCCCTTAATGAAGTCTGGCACATTTCCCTCTGGTGTGGCCGCGTGATACCGCCGTGATCTACCGGGCGGGCCGTGGAGCGCGGGGCCGTAGCCTTGGCTCGAGTCGGGCGCTATGCATCCAGGTATGAGCCGTGCCCCTCGGCATGCACGGGGTCAAGTGGTTAACCCTCGTTATCTGGGAGAGGACAAGGAACATGTGACTCTAACGTTCCAGCTGTAATCAATATGGAACAGCCATTAACCACTGAGACAACACGTCCTTAAAAGCACACACATTCCCCATCTGTCTGTTCAAGGGAACCTATGGCAATTTAAACTGCATTAAAGCACTTTCTTATGGCTATATCATATGCATTGGCAATGCTTTGGTGTAAATCTTGCTTCACAGTCACATTTATAACTCGTTTTTTTGAGTATGTCTGCAATATGTTTCTTTCGAGAGGCGTCCCCAGATTGAAAAGGAAACCACGCCCCAGCATTAGCCTGGTGCTAATATAGTATCGCCGTACTAATGAATCAAAAACGGTACTGTAATCTGTTTGAAAAGTACCGGTTTGCCATATTTTTTTTTTAAACAGGCATGACAGAGCATGTTTGTGCAGCGCAAAATCACGGAGTACTTAAAAGCAAACAAGGAATAGAGACAGAAAAAGGAAAATGGATGCATTTTGGCCTGAAAACTGATGATAAGGAGGAGGTGCTTTAAGACATGGCTATGTAGCAATCTGCAGTGTTTTATGGATGAGGACTAAATAAACATGCCTCATTACACACTGTAGGATACAATAGCTCACCGGCGTCACAATGTAATCAAACGCCATGGGTGGGTCTACACCTGACATCCACTGTATTGATACCAAGTACAAGAGCGTATCTAGTCGATACTACTGTGGTTACATTGATATTTTTTATCGTCACAAAATATTTTACTCTTTTTTTTATTTATTTATATTATAATCATAAACTCAGGAACTATATCCCTGGACACATGAGAACTTAAGTTATGACCATTGTATGATCCTGTAACTACTTGGTATCAAATCGATACCCAAATTTGTGGTGTCATCCAAAATTAATGTAAAGTATCAAACAACAGAAGAATAAATTATTACATTTTAATAGAACTGTAAATATAACATGAGAAAGTAACTATATATTAACAGCAAATGAACAGATTGATTATCTATCTGTTCAATAAGAGTAATAATTCATTTTCTACCACTTGTCCTTCATAATTTTGACAAAACAATACAATAAGTGACACAAAATGTTAGTGTATACGTCAGCAGACTAATTAGGAGCCTTTGTTTGCTTACTTACTACTAAAAGACAAGTTGTCAAGTACAGTGGTTCTCAACCTTTTTTCACTGATGTACCCCCTGTGAACATTTTTTTAATTCAAGTACCCCTAATCAGAGCAAAGCATTTTTGATTGAAAAAAAGAGATAAAGAAGTAAAATACAGCACTATGTCATCAGTTTCTGATTTATTAAATTGTATAACAGTGCAAAATATTGCTCATTTGTAGTGGTCTTTCTTGAACTATTTGGGAAAAAAAGATATAAAAATAACTAAAAACTTGTTGAAAAATAAACAAGTGATTAAATTATAAATACAAATTTCTACACATAGAAGTAATCATCAACTTAAAGTGCCCTCTTTGGGGATTGTAATAGAGATCCACCTGGATTCATGAACTTAATTCTTAACATTTCTTCACAAAAAAATAAATCTTTAACATCCATATTTATGGAACATGTACACAAAAAATCTAGCTGTCAACACTGAATATTGCATTGTTGAATTTCTTTTCACAGTTTATGAACTTACATTCATTTTTTGTTGAAGTATTATTCAATAAATATATTTATAAAGGATTTTTGAATTGTTCCTATTTTTAAAATATTTTCAAAAAATCTCACGTACCCCTTGGCATACCTTCAAGTACCCCCAGGGATACGCGTACCCCCATTTGAGAACCACAGCTCTAAGGGAACATATTGTAAGTAACAAAGACTTAAGGGTTAGGGTTAGGGTTATTGTAGTTTTGTGTTTTGTTATGTAAGAACAGACCATATTCATTAAGCGGTATTAAAGAGAAAATCATATACAACAACTTCCTTACTTAGTACTAATAAGAAATTATTCTGAGGTTATTGAGGGAAGGCTCTTAGTTAATGGCTTACTGGTTGTATAATAAAGCCATGCAGAATAAGGCATTAATAAAAAGTACTTAATAATGACTAATTAAGAGCCAATATGTTACTAATTTGTATGTTGATAAGCAACTAATTAATGGTGAATATGTTCCCCATACTAAAGTGTTATGAAATTATTTAAAAAAAAAAAAAAAAAGAAGCTTTGGCATTGTTTCACAAAGTTATCCAACATTGTAACATTTATTAGTCAGAAAAGACATCATTTAACATTATAAGTCCCCTTTAAGTGTTCTATGCTGTAGCCAGGGAAACATATGGTCATAAACAATCTCGATACTCTCCAAACACAGAGCCCTTGAAACGCTGGGAAAACACTGTTAATGTAAACGGACTATTCTGGGAGTTGTTGATGAGTTGCAGCGAGGCCAAACAAAACAAGTCGTGCCGTCAGCGGACGTACATTTCCTGTTTGCGCCACGCTTTACTGCTGTCCAGACGTCTTCCTCCCCTCTCCATCGTCGCTCTCTTCCATCTGCCCCGACCATCCCATGTGACCGCAAAATAGCCTTCTGTCATATCGCTAATCAGACCTGCTACAAAGCGCAGACTAGGGTTATACAATATACCGGTATTAGTATAGGACCGTGATACTAATTAATCATTTTCGGTACTATACCGCCTCTGAAACGTACAGGTCCCACAAGTATCTTATGAGTATAATCCCTGTAGGACAGGGGTCTTAAACACGCGGCCCGCGGGCCAATTGCGGCCCGCGAGACGTTATTTTGCAGCCCCCACCTTAATATGAAAGTTCAGTGTTAGTGCGGCCCGCGAGTTTTATATGAATGGCGCTTGACAGCGTTGTGTTATTTGGGTCCAAAATGCCTCTTTCAACGTTCTGGGTTGCCTACCCCTGTGTTAGTGGAAAAGCGGAAAATGAGTGAAAGCGTCAGGGACGTTGCCATGGAGACGAGGGTTTTCTTACGTGCCTGGCTGCAGTCACACCGCGACACCTGTCCGTCAGTAATAGCAGTCCCCGATAAACTGGACTAATTCAAACCGTTATTTGTTTTTTTTAATTGTTTATTTGCATTGCCTCATACGATGAACATAACATATATTTCTTTATGATGCCGGATAAAACTCCGTTGGCGTCACTTTTTTGCGCTCGCGATCCCGGTACTTTCCCGGCTGTTATCCGCCGACCGCCGTGTTGCTGTAGGGAGGAAAAGCGGAACGACACACATTGCGGAAATAACATTCTGCGTGCATCGGCTAGGTACAAATATATTCCACAACCCCAAACATGTCTTTTTCAAAGTTTGCAGTGAAGTTTGTGATGAGCAAAGACAAATCCAGGAAAAGTGGGAGATGCAATATTTCTTATTTGAGCACATGGGCACCCCCGACATGTCTTATTTGCACGGAGAAAAAAAAAAAAAGACATCTTTTCTTGCCTCACCCAGACTCTGCATCCAGTGGCCCCCAGGTAAATTGAGTTTGAGACCCCTGCTGTAGGACAAGGAATAGCCAAACATGTTTCACGACACACCGTAGCTCAACGGCATCAAAATGTAAACAAATTCCATGAGTGGATCCACTGACATCCACTGCAATGACATTAAGTACAGGCACGTATCTAGTGGATTTCACCATGATTACGTCAAGATTTTTCTGGCATCACAACAACTTCTTTCGTTTTTTTTTAAATGTATATTATGTTTATAAACCCAGGAATAATGTCCCTGGACACATCTCCCGTCCAAAGGCAAAACCCAGTAACTCAATTTTGGTCAAAACTGAGCTGATAATAATTTTGGAGTTCCTAGGTGATATGCTTTACATTAGTGTATGCGATATTGTAATTTGTTCCGTAAGTAAGCTGTTACGTGCATGGCAGGACCTAGCAACTACCACATAACCGCGTAGATACAACAGAAAATCCTAGTATCTCAAGGGACCAATCTGAGCTTCTTTGTCAGTCGCCTTCTTGTCTTTAATGAGACATTTGCACGAATGGGGGCCGACGGTCAACCTGATTATGTGATATTATGGCACGAGGGGATATTTGGAAGATTGGCCCAGGACGTTGCAAGCACCTTCATTAAATGTATTGTTCTTGATTCTTCCCCTTGCATACTCTTTTGGGAAGATAACTGTGGAGGTCAAAATAAAAACTGGACGCTGTACACGGCTCTTGCCCAATGTGCAAACGCAGAATGGGGCCCACCCGAGATTGTGATAAAATATCTGGAGAAAGGGCACACATTCATGAGAGCAGATTCAATCCATGGCTCAATCGGCAAGAAAATGAAAGCTCAAGAAAACATCTATACGTTTGATGACTTTGTAGATCTTTTTAAGACAGCATCAAGATAGATTGGTTTTCCTTTGTTTTCTTAAAATCAGCTAGAAGTGAGTTACTAGGTTTTGTCTTTGGACGGGAGACATGAGGACTTTGAATATGACCAATGTATGTGTCAAACTTGATCATTTTGTGATATTGCCATATTTTTGCTGAAAGGATTTAGTAGAGAACATCGACGACAAAGTTCGCAACTTTTGGTCGCTAATAAAAAAGCCTTGCCTTTACCGGAAGTAGCAGACGATGTGCGCTTGACGTCACGGGTTGTAGGGCTCCACACATTGTTTATAATCATAGCCACCAGCAGCAAGAGCTATTCGGACCGAGAAAGCGACAATTTCCCCATTAATTTGAGCGAGGATGAAAGATTCGTAGATGAGGAAATTTAGAGTGAAGGACTAGGGGGAAAAAAAAAGGCGACGGCTCCAGGCGGCAGCAGTGTGAGTGTTTCAGATGTAATTAGACACATTTACTAGGATAATTCTGGAAAATCCCTTATCTGCTTATTGTTTTAATAGTGTTTTAGTGAGATTGTAAAGTCATACCTGAAAGACGGATGGCTGCGGTGAACGCCAGTGTCTCTGAGAGAAGCCGAGGAGCCAAGATCACAGCTGCCTTTTTGAGCTGCAGTAGGAGGAGGTATAATCCACTGATGTCTCTGGTAAAAGCAGACTTAATATCACAATTTTCCCATCCAAAAACTTGCTGGTTGACGTCAAGAAACATGTTCGCTTGACTACTCTGTGTTAAAGCTTCACAACAAACAAAGAAACACAGGCTGTGTTTCGCTTGCTAATGGCACATGCAATCCATCAACAGCATTCCTTTTTGACGTCTCCATCATTAATTGAACAAATTGCAAAAGACTCAGCAACACAGATGTCCAAATAACTGTGCAATTATGCGATGAAAAGAGAGGACTTTTAGCCGTGTGTGGTGCTGGGCTGAAATGTTCGCTCCAACCAATAACGTCACAAGCACACGTCAACATCCATCCATCCATCCATTTTCTACCGCTTATTCCCTTTTGGGGTCGCGGGGGGCGCTGGCGCCTATCTCAGCTACAATCGGGCGGAAGGCGGGGTACACCCTGGACAAGTCGCCACCTCATCGCAGGGCCAACACAGATAGACAGACAACATTCACACACTAGGGCCCATTTTAGTGTTGCCAATCAACCTATCCCCAGGTGCATGTCTTTTGGAAGTGGGAGGAAGCCGGAGTACCCGGAGGGAACCCACGCATTCACGGGGAGAACATGCAAACTCAACACAGAAAGATCCCGAGCCTGGATTCGAACCCAGGACTGCAGGACCTTCGTATTGTGAGGCAGACGCACTAACCCCTCTTCCACCGTGAAGCCCACGTGTCAACATAAGCGTCATCATTCCGCGACGTTTTCAACAGGATATAAATTAAAAATCGCAATTTAGTAAACTAAACCGGCCGTATTGGCATGTGTTGCAATGTTAATATTTCATCATTGATATGTAAACTATCAGACTGCGTGGTGGGTAGTAGTGGGTTTCAGTAGGTCTTTAACAGCGTTCCTAATAAATGGCGGGCTGTGATCCTTTCATCTTAACTGGCCGCAGCTCCTTCTTTGTAGATTTTGGGAAGGGAAAAATAAAGCTTTGAAGCGCGACGAGGAAAAAGCAACCACGACTGAAATGGCGAGCAAACACACGTTTTATTAAGTGGCTGTGATTGTTTGTTAGCGTAAACTGCATTTTGTAGGTCTGTGGCCTGGAGGGCTTAGAGAAGAGCTAAATGGAGGGGGAGAATATGCCGAACGCTCACCCGCAGGATGTTCTGTCCATTTTAATAGAATTACAAGCTCCTGATAGATGAATCTTTTCTCCGGGGCTACTTGTCTGTCAAACATTAGGTCACACTCAGCGCCACGGCGGGCGGGACAGCGCCCACGGAGGGTGGGAGGGAGGTGGAAGAAAACGTCTGGAGAGGTACCTCGCTCCCTGCCAAGAAAAGAGGAGCAACAAAAGTGAGTTAAAGGGGGTTAGGGAGGACGGAGAGAGCGGCTGGGAGCCGGTGAAGGAGAGTGAAGTGATTGGAGGTTGGGGCGCTGAAAGAAAGAGGAGAGAGTGAGAAGGGTACAAAAGGCTGCATTTCAATCCACTCTAATTACGCCCCGCATGATGGACAGGACCTGCAGACATGGCGGCCTTTTCTTCTGGAGTGTGTGAGAGTGTTAGTGTGTGGAGGGACGGTGTGACGGTGGGAGGGGCCGGCCTCTAGTAGAGATGTCTACTGCCAGCAGCCTGAATGGGACAAAGACCTGAATAGAAACTTCAAAGCGACCTCTGGGAACCCCCCTTCCCCTCTCCATCACAGTCCCTCTGCTGTGTGACGGTCAACAAGCTCCTGTTCAAGGGCTCTCTGTGTCTCGCCGCGACATGCACTTGTTGGTATGTCATTACTTTGTGTGTGCACTATTCTAACATAGCCCTACATCAGAGTTTATGAGTTATTGCTTCTAAAAATCTGACAAAGGCCGAATACATACAAAAAATACCGTATTTTTCCGAATATAAGCCGCTACTTTTTTCCTACGCTTTTAACCCTACGGCTTGTAAAACGGTGCGGCTCATTTTTGGATTTTTCTTCGCTATCAGCCATAATATTTTGTATTCAACAAATAGTTTTTATCACCGACAGAGACACTGAAAAGGTGTGTTATAAAAGTTAAATTTAAAGTATCAATGATTGTCACACACAC
Source organism: Nerophis ophidion (assembly GCF_033978795.1). Lineage (NCBI taxonomy): Eukaryota > Metazoa > Chordata > Actinopteri > Syngnathiformes > Syngnathidae > Nerophis > Nerophis ophidion. Next base: position 62,113,990 of record NC_084615.1, on the reverse strand, counting down.
ACCAGGTGTGGTGAGATTACCCCCTGTATTTGACCCATCACCCTCACTCCCTGGGAGGTGAGAGGAGCAGTGAGCAGCAGCAGTGGCCGCGCCCAGGAATCCTTTTTGGTGTGTCTTGCTGCGACATGCACTTGTTGGTATGTCATTACTTTTAGTGTGCACTATTTTAACATAGCCCTACACCAGAGTTTCTGAGTTATTCCTTCTAAAAATCTGACGGAGGCCGAATACATATAACAAATACCGTATTTTTCCGAATATAAGCCGCTACTTTTTTCCTACGCTTTTAACCCTGCGTCTTGTAAAACGGTGCGGCTAATTTTTTGATTTTTCTTCGCTATCGGCCATAATATTTTGTATTCAACAAATAGTTTTTATCACCGACAGAGACACTGAAAAGGTGTGTTATAAAAGTTAAATTTAAAGTATCAATGATTGTCACACACACACCAGGTGTGGTGAGATTACCCCCTGTATTTGACCCATCACCCTCACTCCCTGGGAGGTGAGAGGAGCAGTGAGCAGCAGCAGTGGCCGCGCCCAGGAATCCTTTTTGGTGTGTCTTGCTGCGACATGCACTTGTTGGTATGTCATTACTTTTAGTGTGCACTATTTTGACATAGCCCTACACCAGAGTTTCTGAGTTATTCCTTCTAAAAATCTGACGGAGGCCGAATACATATAACAAATACCGTATTTTTCCGAATATAAGCCGCTACTTTTTTCCTACGCTTTTAACCCTGCGTCTTGTAAAACGGTGCGGCTAATTTTGGGATTTTTCTTCACTAGCGGCCATAATGTTTTGTATTCAACAAATAGTTTTTATCACCGACAGAGACACTGAAAAGGTGTGTTTTAAAAGTTAAATTTAAAGTATCAATGATTGTCACACACACACCAGGTGTGGTGAGATTACCCCCTGCATTTGACCCATTACCCTCACTCCCTGGGAGGTGAGAGGAGCAGTGAGCAGCAGCAGTGGCCGCGCCCAGGAATCCCTTTTGGTGTGTCTTACTGCGACATGCACTTGTTGGTATGTCATTACTTTTAGTGTGCACTATTTTGACATAGCCCTACACCACAGTTTCTGAGTTATTCCTTCTAAAAATCTGACAAAGGCCGAATACAAATACCAAATACCGTATTGTTTCGACTATAAGCCGCTACTTTTATCCTACGCTTTTAACCCTACGGCTTGTAAAACGGTGCGGCTAATTTTTGGATTTTTCTTCGCCAGCGGCCATAATGTTTTGTATTCAATAAATAGTTTTCATCACCGACAGAGACACTGAACAGGTGTGTTATAAAAGTTAAATTTTGGGTATCAATGATTGTCACACACACACACCAGGTGTGGTGAGATTACCCCCTGTATTTGACCCATCACCCTCACTCCCTGGGAGGTGAGAGGAGCAGTGAGCAGCAGCAGTGGCCGCGCCCAGGAATCGCTTTTGGCGTGTCTTACTGCGACATGCACTTGTTGGTATGTCATTACTTTGTGTGTGCACTATTTTAACATAGCCCTACATCAGAGTTTATGAGTTATTGCTTCTAAAAATCTGACAAAGGCCGAATACATACAAAAAATACCGTATTTTTCCGAATATAAGCCGCTACTTTTTTCCTACGCTTTTAACCCTACGGCTTGTAAAACGGTGCGGCTCATTTTTGGATTTTTCTTCGCTATCAGCCATAATGTTTTGTATTCAACAAATAGTTTTTATCACCAACAGAGACACTGAAAAGGTGTGTTATAAAAGTTAAATTTAAAGTATCAATGATTGTCACACACACACCAGGTGTGGTGAGATTACCCCCTGTATTTGACCCATCACCCTCACTCCCTGGGAGGTGAGAGGAGCAGTGAGCAGCAGCAGTGAGCAGCAGCAGTGGCCGCGCCCAGGAATCATTTTTGGTGTGTCTCGCTGCAACATGCACTTGTTGGTATGTCATGACTTTTAGTGTGCACTATTTTGACATAACCCTACACCACAGTTTCTGAGTTATTCCTTCTAAAAATCTGACAGAGGCCGAATACATATAACAAATACCGTATTTTTCCGAATATAAGCCGCTACTTTTTTCCTACGCTTTTAACCCTGCGTCTTGTAAAACGGTGCGGCTAATTTTGGGATTTTTCTTCGCTAGCGGCCATAATGTTTTGTATTCAACAAATAGTTTTTATCACCGACAGAGACACTGAAAAGGTGTGTTTTAAAAGTTAAATTTAAAGTATCAATGATTGTCACACACACACCAGGTGTGGTGAGATTACCCCCTGCATTTGACCCATTACCCTCACTCCCTGGGAGGTGAGAGGAGCAGTGAGCAGCAGCAGTGGCCGCGCCCAGGATTCCCTTTTGGTGTGTCTTACTGCGACATGCACTTGTTGGTATGTCATTACTTTTAGTGTGCACTATTTTGACATAGCTCTACACCAGAGTTTCTGAGTTATTCCTTCTAAAAATCTGACAAAGGCCGAATACATATAACAAATACCGTATTGTTTCGACTATAAGCCGCTACTTTTTTCCTACGCTTTTAACCCTGCGTCTTGTAAAATGGTGCGGCTAATTTTTGGATTTTTCTTCGCTAGCGGCCATAATGTTTTGTATTCAACAAATAGTTTTTATCACCGACTGAGACACTGAAAAGGTGTGTTTTAAAAGTTAAATTTAAAGTATCAATGATTGTCACACACACACCAGGTGTGGTGAGATTACCCCCTGCATTTGACCCATCACCCTCACTCCCTGGGAGGTGAGAGGAGCAGTGAGCAGCAGCAGTGGCCGCGCCCAGGAATCGCTTTTGGTGTGTCTTACTGCGACATGCACTTGTTGGTATGTCATTACTTTGTGTGTGCACTATTTTAACATAGCCCTACATCAGAGTTTATGAGTTATTGCTTCTAAAAATCTGACAAAGGCCGAATACATACAAAAAATACCGTATTTTTCCGAATATAAGCCGCTACTTTTTTCCTACGCTTTTAACCCTACGGCTTGTAAAACGGTGCGGCTAATTTTTGGATTTTTCTTCGCTATCAGCCATAATGTTTTGTATTCAACAATAGTTTTTATCACCAACAGAGACACTGAAAAGGTGTGTTATAAAAGTTAAATTTAAAGTATCAATGATTGTCACACACACACCAGGTGTGGTGAGATTACCCCCTGTATTTGACCCATCACCCTCACTCCCTGGGAGGTGAGAGGAGCAGTGAGCAGCAGCAGTGGCCGCGCCCAGGAATCATTTTAGGTGTGTCTCGCTGCGACATGCACTTGTTGGTATGTCATGACTTTTAGTGTGCACTATTTTGACATAACCCTACACCACAGTTTCTGAGTTATTCCTTCTAAAAATCTGACAGAGGCCGAATACATATAACAAATACCGTATTTTTCCGAATATAAGCCGCTACTTTTTTCCTATGCTTTTAACCCTGCGTCTTGTAAAACGGTGCGGCTAATTTTGGGATTTTTCTTCGCTAGCGGCCATAATGTTTTGTATTCAACAAATAGTTTTTATCACCGACAGAGACACTGAAAAGGTGTGTTTTAAAAGTTAAATGTAAAGTATCAATGATTGTCACACACACACCAGGTGTGGTGAGATTACCCCCTGCATTTGACCCATTACCCTCACTCCCTGGGAGGTGAGAGGAGCAGTGAGCAGCAGCAGTGGCCGCGCCCAGGAATCCCTTTTGGTGTGTCTTACTGCGACATGCACTTGTTGGTATGTCATTACTTTTAGTGTGCACTATTTTGACATAGCTCTACACCAGAGTTTCTGAGTTATTCCTTCTAAAAATCTGACAAAGGCCAAATACATATACCAAATACCATATTTTTTCGACTATATGCCGCTACTTTTTTCCTACGCTTTTAACCCTACGGCTTGTAAAACGGTGCGGCTAATTTTTGGATTTTTCTTCGCCAGCGGCCATAATGTTTTGTATTCAACAAATAGTTTTCATCACCGACAGAGACACTGAAAAGGTGTGTTATAAAAGTAAAATTTTAAGTATCAATGATTGTCACCCTGCGACGAGGTGGCGACTTGTCCAGGGTGTACCCCGCCTTCCGCCCGATTGTAGCTGAGATAGGCGCCAGCGCCCCCCGCGACCCCAAAAAAGGGAATAAGCGGTAGAAAATGGATGGATGGATGGATAGATTGTCACACACACACATCAGGTGTGGTGAGTTTACCCTCTGCATTTGACCTATCCCCCATACGCCCTGGGAGGTGAAGGGAACAGTGAGCAGCAGCCCTGGAATAATTTTGGTGATTTAGCGCCCAATTCCAACCCTTGATCCTGAGTTTCAAGCAGAGAGGTAATGGGTCCCATTTTTATAGTCTTTTGACTCGGCCGGGGTTTGAACTCACGACCTGCCGATCTTAGGGCGGACACTCTAACCACTAGCAGGTGTTTGTGCTATTGCTCCATCTTTTGGACAAGTTTGCTCACTACAGGTGCTGCTGGTTAAAACGGTACTTCCTGTTTCGTGCCTTGAGTAGATCCCGTTTTGTCCACTATTCATCTATAGCTGGGTTGCAAATGACGTCATATCCATTTTCCTTATTCGCTGCTTGATTCACGCGGTGGTCAACCAGTTTAAAGGGGAACATTATCACAATTTCTGAAGGGTTAAAACCAATAAAAATCAGTTCCCAGTGGCTTATCTTTTATTTTATTTTTTTTCTCAAATTCTACCCATCATGCAATATCCCGAAAAATGGCTTCAAAGTGCCTGATTTTAACTGTCGTTATATTCACCCGTCTTCTGTCCTGTGACGTCACTGCGTGAAGCCACCAGAAACAGACATGGTGGATAGCACAGAAAGGTATAGCATAGTAGCTCGGATTCAGACTCGGATTTCAGCGGCGCAAGCGATTCAACAGATTATGCATGTATTGAAACGGATGGTTGGAGTGTGGAGGCAGGTAGCGAAAACGAAATTGAAGAAGAAACTGAAGCTATTGAGCCATATCACGACAGACAACGGCACGAGAGGGAGCGCGGACGAATTTGGCGATCGCCTTCTAACCAACGATTGGTATGTGTTTGTTTGGCATCAAATGTGGGTGGAGGGAAAGGCTGGATGCAAATATAGCCACAAATGAGGTATAATGATGCAATATGTACATACAGCTAGCCTAAATAGCATGTTAGCATCGATTAGCTTGCAGCCATGCCGTGACCAAATATGTCTGATTAGCACACTCCACATAAGTCAATAACTTCAACAAAACTCACCTTTGTGAGTTCGTTGACTTTGTCGTTGGAAATGCATCTGCTTTGAGTATCGCAGGATATCCACACATTATTGCCATCTCTGTCGTAGCATAGCTGTCGTCGGTAAAGTGTGCAGAACAAACGAGGGACTTTCGCATTTTTTGACCACTGGTGCAACTTGAATCCGTCCCTGATCCTGTTGTTTACACCCTCCGACAACACACCGACCAGGCATAATGTCTCCAGGGTACGAAAAATAGTCAAAAAAACGGAAAATAACAGAGTTGATTTGACTTGGTGTGTGTAATGTGTTTCAGAAAATGGCAGATTGCTTCATGTTGTGACGTCACTGGTGAAAGGTCATTGCTCCGACAGCGAACAATTGAAAGGCGTTTAAATCGCCAAATTCACCCTTTTAGAGTTCGGAAATCGGTTAAAAAAACATATGGTCTTTTTTCTGCAACATCAAGGTATGTATTGATGCTTCCAAAGGTCTGGTGATAATGTTTCCCTTTAAGAGTTGCTTTAAAACAATTGTCCTGTTCTTGGGCGTTCCAATCGTTCAAGTAGAGATATAAGAAAGTCTTAAAAGAGATGATTCATAATGGTAATAAAGTGGGGGGGGAAACGAAAGTGCATGGAAGGAAATGACTTATAGAAATAATCACATTAATCATCTCGGGCATTACAATTGGACCATGCTTGTGTCTGCTTCAATCACTTTGTAAAATGTTTGTTTGAACATTTGATTTGTTTGAGAAACTTTCCCTGATGTAATCAAATTTATTCTCTACAACATTGGTGGTGTTTGATAGCAGAACTAAATGCAAGAAAAGGACAAACGATGGCCTTAGTTTGTGTTCTTTTGTGGTTGCTATGTTTAAATATAACTACAAATAAACTAACGTCATGTTAAGACTGAGTAATAAAAGTTGTGATTGTTGGTCCAATCCGTGCTATTTTCTTTCTTGATGTTCATAACAAACTAAAAACTTAAGTTGTTGTTGATGTGCACGAAAGCCAAGAGCTTTATTCGACACAGAGGACCACATAACGTATTTGGTGATATTCTCCAGCATCAATAAAATATCCTTAATAGTAATAATAAACTAGATGAATACATCTCTCATAGGCTCAACAATATGTTCTGAATCTTGATATCGCTAGCAAACATTGCTGAACAACAGGGACATCTATAGCTATATAATGAGACAGAGTATGAACTTCTCACCATAAATATAACTGCACACATGAATTGTAGATTAAACTAATATTTGTAGCAGGAATTCAACTTCAAACAAACATCCTTTTTCTCACTAGTGTCACGATCACAGCTGCACTGCACTTGTTATGGCAATCACTTACTTTACTTAGTGATGCGGGAATAAATCCAAAATTGTCTTTCCCCCATTAATTTGTAATTTGTGGCCATCTCAGATGTAAAGACATGATATGCCTCCAATCTTTTCTTCTCTAAATACTGTGAGGGTCAAATGGAGTGAAGCCGCACGAGTAGTAACCTCTTGGTGATGATCATTAATTTAAATATTTTTAAAAATATTTTTCTAAGGGGAATAAATCCACTTAACCATCCCAATTTAAAAAAAATGTTTCATGATTGCTTTTACAGTGGGGCAAAAAGTATTTAGTCAGCCACCGATTGTGCAAGTTCTTCCACTTAAAATGATGACAGAGGTCTGTAATTTTCATCATAGGTACACTTCAACTGTGAGAGACAGAATGTGAAAAAATAATCCAGGAATTCACTTTGTAGGAATTTTTAAAAATGTATTTGTAAATTATGGTGGAAAATAATATTTGGTCAACCATTCGAAGCTCTCACTGATGGAAGGAGGTTTTGGCTCAAAATCTCACAATACATGGCCCCATTCATTCTTTCCTTAACACTGATCAATCGTCCTGTCCCCTTAGCAGAAAAACAGCCCCAAAGCATGATCTTTCCACCTCCATGCTTCACAGTAGGTATGGTGTTCTTGGGATGCAACTCAGTATTCTTCTTCGTCCAAACACGACGAATTGAGTGTATACCAAAATGGATACATGATTGATACAGCAGAGGATTGGGAGAATGTCATGTGGTCAGATGAAACCAAAATAGAACTTTTTGGTATAAACTCAACTCGTCGTGTTTGGAGGAAGAAGAATACTGAGTTGCATCCCAAGAACACCATAACTTCTGTGAAGCATGGGGGTGGAAACATCATGCTTTGGGGCTTTTTTTTTCTGCTTTGGGGACAGGACGATTGATCCGTGTCAAGGAAAGAATGAATGGGGCCATGTATCGTGAGATTTTGAGCCAAAACCACCTTCCATCAGTGAGAGCTTTGAATGGTTGACCAAATACTTATTTTCCACCATAATTTACAAATAAATTCTTTAAAATTCCTACAATGTGAATTCCTGGATTGTTTTTTCACATTCGGTCTCTCACAGTTGAAGTGTACCTATGATGAAAATTACAGACCTCTGTCATCATTTTAAGTGGGAGAACTTGCACAATCGGTGGCTGACTAAATACTTTTTTGGCCCACTGTATATTTGCTTCTAAAAATTACAAAATGTGGCCAAATCTGCACTGAATAAGGTAAATAAACCAGAAGCTAATGGAACCCCAGACCATGGCCTGAAAGCCAGAAGTGTGGGGATGTGCCTCTAGGTCATGTAACTGCAACCCACCTATTGTGTTTCTGCTCAAAATGATTCTGTATTCATCACTCCAAGCAATGTTTGTAGGTTTACAAATAACTAAACAATTCATACTTACTAAACCGTCCTATGTGTGATGTCTGTAGGAGTGTTTTCATGCATATTTGTACACACTATTGTTCATCAAGTCTGCGTTGTTAGCATTAGCGAATATGCTTACACGTTTACAAGTGTCTGTGTTAATATTATTAAGGGCCTACTGAAACCCACTACTACCCACCACGCAGTCTGATAGTTTATATATCAATGATGAAATATTAACATTGCAACACATGCCAATACGGCCTTTTTAGTTTACTAAATTACAATTTTAAATTTCCCGGGAGTTTCGTCTTGAAAACGTCGTGTAATGATGACGTGTATGCAAGACGTCACAGGTTTTAAGGAAATATGAGCGCTGCACACACACACAGCTAAAAGTCGTCTGCTTTAACGGCATAATTACACAGTATTTTGGAGATCTGTGTTGCTGAATCTTTTGCAATTTGTTTAATTAATATTGGAGAAGTCACAGTAGAAAGATGGAGTTGGAAAGCTTTAGCCTTTAGCCACACAAACACACGGTGATTCCTTGTTTAAAATTCCTGGAGGTGAAACTTTACTATGGATCAGAGCGCGGTCAAGCAAACATGAATCTCGACGGAATGTCAACCAGCAGGTTTCGGTGAGAAAATTGTGGTAAAAAGTCGCTTCTTACCGGAGAAAAGCTGAGCTTGTGCCATCCATAAAGCTGCCGTCAACCCCCCTGAGACATTGGCGTCAACATACCCGTGGACACACACCTCCGACTATCAGGTACTATCTAACTCACTAAAACACTAGCAACACAATAGAAAGATAAGGGATTTCCCAGAATTATCCTAGTAAATGTCTCTACAAACATCGGAATCCGTCCCAATGCAATCGCGTTTTTTTTTTTACTTATTTTGGTTTAATCATTTTTTTTTCTAGTCCGTCGCTATCAATATCCTCAAACACTAATCTTTCATCCTCGCTCAAATTAATGGGGAAATTGTCGATTTCCCGGTCCGAATAGCACTTTTTATTGGAGGCTCCCATTAAAAACAATGTGAATATGTGAGGAGCCCCCACACGTGTGACCTCATCGTCTGCGACTTCCGGTAGAGGCAGGGCTTTTCTCCAGTTGTGAACTTTATCGTGGATGTTCTCTACTAAATCCTTTCAGCAAAAATATGGCAATATCGCGAAATGATCAAGTATGACACGTAGAATGGACCTGCTATCCCCGTTTAAATAAGAAGATCTCATTTCAGTAGGCCTTTATCTTACATTGGCATTATTTTTGTATTGTTTCAGTTTCATAAATTCTCCAAGACGTCTCCGTGGAGTTATTAAATCTGTTGAGCTGATTGATGAGGTAGCTTCCGCAGCTAGTGGGTCCATGACGATGACTTCTGTTTTGTTTGATCAGCCGTTTTACTGCTGTGTTACAGGCACCGTTTGGACACAATTAAGGTATGTAATAAAGCATGGGATTGTCTGTGTGTTAGTTGGATAAATGGACAGGTTCATTCATGAGTAATGTTTGGCCAGTCGATAACAGAGACCGTATGCGAAAACAACAGCAATATTTTGGCGAAAGTTTTTTTTGTTTTAAACTAAATTATATGAAAAATGAGGCATACGAAAGCAGTGTGACTGCCTGACATCGGTATTGCTTATATCACCCACACATGTGTTTTTGTTATCATTAACATGCCCACTTACAGTAAGTCAACATCGACATACATTGTCGACTGCTTTTGTTGACATGAAATACATTATTTTATTCAATAATTTCTGTGAAAAACTGTACATACTGTATGTGTCAACATGCGTAATGTTATTATGGCACAAGCTCAAATAAATTGTGTCTTCAACTTAACAAAATTGTAGTCTAAAACATTATAAACAAATAGTTATAGTTGCATTTTACTTAGTGTATTAGAAGGCATCTAATAACAAATGTGTCCACCTCATTCAATTTACTGCTTCATTAGCTTGAATTCATGATTTTTTGTTGCCACTAGGTGTTTCCAAAAAACTGATTACCACCACACTTCAACTTAATCGAGGACAGCATAGGTCCATTGCAGACGGTTAATAATAACTAGTTAAATTATTTCATTATTTTATAAAATAAGATGTATTATTTAATGCAATGTTAAGTTATTATATTTTATTTTATTTCATTATTTCTTATTCTATCTGGTTAGTGGTACCTCAGGTAAATGGGCCGTTGAAAACCGAATCATATGAAAACCAAAACCATTTTTCCAATGAGAAAAACTGTAAATCAAATTAACAGTAATCTTTTTCAGACACTCCAAAATATGATCACAAAACACTTTTTGGAGATTACAATTATAGTTTTGCAAACCAAAAACAAGGCAACATGCATATAAATGACAAATAAATGTATTTTACAGATATTTTTAAAAAAAAAATTAGTTAAGCTTTTTCTGAATGTCAGTGGTTGGTAGAGACAGTCCTGGGGTCACGGGCAAGCCTGGGTCAGAGTCTGGAGGCTGGAAACTGTCTATTTTATTTGATTTATTGATTCATTTATTTTTTTACGCCATAGCATGTGAAAATAAAATAAAAGCGAGTCACAAAGAATAATTCTGAAGAAAAGCTCATAGACCTCATCATAACACATGAGGATGGATTATTTACAGTAGTTGTTGCACGAATCCATCCGATCACTAGTCAGATCCACTTTGTAACAGTAAAATGTTGTCATACATATGCCACACCTACACGTGGGACTGTAGTCGCTACACATCTAGCACACGCAAGAAGGATGATAGTAAACGCATGAAAGGAACTACAATCTTGTCTCGGGTTATCTCATGTCTAGAGAGCTCTTATGACATATTGAAAAGTAGTAGACATGTTTGTTATGCTCTAGCTATCAAAATATTAATATTTGTAATTAATGATTCCTACTTGCAGAAATGAATGTAGCGCAATCATATCCGGAACCAATTAACATAAAATAACCATTTGTGTTTATTTGCAGTGTGGCTCTCATGTGCAATATCGCAATGCATTCTGGGACTGGTTTTATCAGTAGTGTGTGTGTTATACAGATGTAACTGTTTATTTTATTTTATGTATTTATTTATTTTATGTTGTTTGTTGGGGTTTTTACAGTTACCGTATTTCTTTGAATTGCCACACGGCATATAGTATGCGCCTGCCTTGAATTACTGCCGGGTCAAACTCGCTTCGCAAAATAATTACCGTAATGCTTAGTATTACCGCCTGCTCAAAGTCGTGACGTCACGAGTGACACTTCCCCTGTCATCATTTTCAAAATGGAGGTTGATTTCAATACCGGTAATTTGAAATCGCATAAAGGGAAGACGATTAAGAGCTATTTAGTAGGATTTTAGGTCCAAGCTTACATCACACTCAAATTTTTACTGCATGCCTTTGGTAAGTGCCGGAGTGAGAAGAGGTTTTAAAATATTTAGCGCATGCTTACTTTTACCGCATGCCTTTGGTAAGTGCAGGAGTGAGAAGAGGTTTTAAATTAATTAGCGCCCCGGCGGCAATTCAAGGAAATACGGTAACTAACATACATAGGCTTTATTTTTTTAAAAAACAAATACATCCCGGTTGAATTTGTGCAAAAATTGAAAAAAATTTAAAATATGATTGAATTTAGTTCAAGAACATTTTATTAAATATATCATTTTTTAAAATTACAATAAAATATGCTTGTGGTACGATTCTTTTTTTTCCACCCTTATATTAGGCTATTAATCGGCAAATAGGTATTTCTATACCAAACATAAGTATAACTTTTTTGTACCATATATTGTCTACTTTCTTTAACAAGTCCATCCATCCATCCATTTTTTACCGATGGTCAGCTTGACTGGTGCCTATCTCAGCTGCATTCGGGCGGAAGGCAGGCTACACCCTGGACAAGTCGCCGCCTCATTACAGGGCCAACACAGATAGACAAACAACATTCACACTCACATTCACACACAAAAGGTCAATTTAATGTTGACAATCAACCTATCCCCAGGTGCATGTCTTTTTTTTTGGAGGTGGGAGGAAGCCGGAGTACACGGAGGGAACCCACGCAGTCAGGGTCAGAACATGTAAACTCTACACAGAAAAATCCAGAGCCCGGGATTGAACCCAGGACTACTCAGGACCTTCGTATTGTGAGGCACATGCACTAACTCCTGTTCCACCGTGCTGCCCTTCTTTAACAAGTCTTGCCTCACATACTGTATGAGTCATTTCTCCATTATCTATATGTCCTTGATACTGACCAGTCACATATTCCGAGTAGGATGTTTGAATTTTTTACAATGTGCTATAAAAAACACCCTAGTCAAACAACTAACCACCGTGCGTACAACTAAACGTAAACGCACACATTATTGCAATGTTATATCCCAGCACTTCTTTCTAAAATGACTTTGGTTTTGCACAACTCAAAACAAAAAACTATTCAGCTCCATCATTACACATTTTTTAAAAGTGCATCACAATATGTCTGCTTTTTAGGGTGCTAAATAGCAGTAAAACGTGCCAACGACCAGGAGCATTAGTGGTATTCTTAGTAGCACTGAGATGATCATTACCAAAAAATACGCCCACGTTTATACATGAGGATGTTTGCCTTTTAAATGCAGGATGCAGAATAATTGAAGCAGAGGATCTGACTCATTGCTCTGATCTCAGCCTTTTTTGGCAGCAGCAGAAGAGCATCAGAAGCCCACAGAGCGAGCGCGTTGGAGACTTGATTGCTGCTAAATGGCACAGTGGGAATTTAGCAACTCATTTTTTTTTTTTTTACTGATTTTCGTAGCATCTTGTGGCGCGTTCGTCATCTAATTGTCACTAGCGGGGGCTTCTGATCATCATCCACTTATCTCCATCTCTTGAAAATGTTACTTCCTGTAGCATGACTCCGCCGCTGGCTGCAGAAAAACAGGAAGACCTGAGGGAAAGGGCCCGGCCAAGAGGGAAGATAAGATTTTAGTGAGATGTGTGGGTGCGGGTGGGTGGGTTTTGGCGTGGGGGGGGGGGGGGGGGGGGGTTATCTGTCCAGCTTGGGTCCACTTGCAGCAGTCAAGAGCCAGGTCGGGCTCCAAAGCTTGTGGGATTATCGTGTCATTGTTGCTGCCTGGAGTCAGCGACACGTCCTCTGTGACATCATCACTCACATGATTCATCTCACTTTACTGCTTAACTCCGTTCAAGGACCATTAGGGTGCACCTCTAATCTGAGGACAGAATAAAGGAGCCTTATCAGTAGTCTATTTTATACCCAGACAGGTGCAGCCTGCAAGCATTGACCTACTGCGGTTCCCATCGTTGTATTCTTATTGCCAAAATAAAAGCCTGCATTCCAAATATTGCTATTCTCCAGCAGCCGCCATCCCTTTGTGGGAACTTTGTGAGATTTTGTACAGCTCAAGTTGAGCTGTACAAAATCCTAGCTGAGATACCTTATCGCAAGATACGTTATCTGTCACTTGAATGATGTCATGTTTTCAGTGCGGCTATAAATACAGTAGCCATAAAGACTGACATGCTCTTAAAACCGCCGACTTAAAATACAACAACGATATTGTTTGCTTGCATCGTGCTGGAGTTAAACCAACACAAGATATATTTCATGTCACGACTTGCCCAGGGTGTACACCCCCCAGCCCCCACAAGTAACAAGCGGTAGAAAATGGATACATTTCATGCTAATGCTAACACTAAAACATTACAGGGATTTTATGTCTTTATTTTATGTATTAAAAATAAACGAGAGACATGAAAAAAATGCAAAATGCATACACAGTGGGGCAAAAAAGTATTTAGTCAGCCACCGATAGTGCAAGTTCTCCCACTTAAAATGATGACAGAGGTCTGTAATTTTCATCATAGGTACACCAACTGTGAGAGACAGAATGTGAAAAAAAATCCAGGAATTCACATTGTAGGAATTTTAAAGAATTTATTTGTAAATTATGGTAGAAAATAAGTATTTGTTCAACCATTCAAAGCTCTCACTGATGGAAGCAGGTTTTGGCTCAAAATCTCACGATACAGGGCTCCATTCATTCTTTCCTTGACACGGATCAATCGTCCTGTCCCCTTAGCGGAAAAACAGTCCCAAAGCATGATGTTTCCACCCCCATGCTCACAGTAGGTTTGGTGTTCTTGGGATGCAACTCAGTATTCTTCTTCCTCCAAACACGACGAGTTTAGTTTATACCAAAAAGTTCTATTTTGTTTTTTTCTGACCACATGACATTCTCCCAATCCTTTGCTGTATCACCCATGTATCCATTTTGGTATAAACTCAACTGTGTCTGGAGGAAGCCCACATGGGCTCAGGAACACTTCAGAAAATGTTAAATGGTAAATGGGTTTTACTTGTATAGCGCTTTTCTACCTTCAAGGTACTCAAAGCGCTTTGACACTACTTCCACATTCACCCATTCACACACACATTCACACACTGATGGAGGGAGCTACCTGACACATGAAACGAGACGAAAATGGGGGTGCGCTATCCACTTTAGCCGCCAGACGGCGGAACAGTGTTGGATATTTTAAAATGTGTTTTGCGGCTATTCCATCTTTGACCACGCTAGTGTTGTCCTGATAACAATAGTTTGGTACCAGTACCAAAACATGTTACGATACTTTTCGGTACTTTTCTAAATAAAGGGTACCACAAAAAATTGCATTATTGGCTTTATTTTAACACAAAAATTTAGGATACATTAAACATTTGTGTCTTATTGCAAGTTTGTCCTTTAGTAAAATAGTGAACATACAAGACAAATTGTCTTTTATTAGTAAGTAAGCAAACAGAGGCTCCTACTTTAGCTACTGACATATGCAGTTCTATTATTTTGTTAAAAGTATTAAAGACAAGTTGTAGAAACGGGCTTCACGGTGGCACAGGGGTTAGTGCGTCTGCCTCACAATACGAAGTTCCTGCAGTCCTGGGTTCAAATCCAGGCTCGGCATCTTTCTGTGTGGAGTTTTCATGTTCTCCCCGTGAAAGCGTGGGTTACCTCCGGGTACTCCGGCTTCCTCCCACCTCCAAAGACATGCACCTGGGGATAGGTTGATTGACAACACTAAATTAGCCCTAGTGTGTGAATGTGAGTGTGAATGTTGTCTGTGTTGGCCCTGCGATGAGGTGGCGACTTGTCCAGGGTGTACCCGCCTTCTGCCCGATTGTAGCTGAGATAGGCGCCAGAGCCCCTCGTGACCCCAAAAGGGAAAAAGCGGTTGAAAATGGATGGATGGAAGTTGTAGAAAATGAATTTTTTATCTACTTGTTCATTCCCTGTTAATATCTGCTTACTTTCTCTTTTAACTTGTTCTATCTACACTTCTGTTAAAATGTAATAATCACTTACTTTTCTGTTATTTGATATTTTACATTAGTTTTGAATGACACCACGAATTTGGGTATCAATCTGACACCAAGTAGTTACAGAATCATACATTTTTTTTTTGATGGCGGACCGGTACTTTTCAGAGGCGGTACAGTATCGAAAATTATTTTTATTGTGATTACTTATTACTTATGGACAGAGGTGGGTAGTAACGCGCTACATTTACTCCGTTACATCTACTTGAGCTGGGCGGCAGCCGAAGGCAGGGCACTTGGCGGTCCGATCCCCGGCTACAGAAGCTAGCTCTTGGGACGTGGAACGTCACCTCACTGGGGGGGAAGGAGCCTGAGCTAGTGCGCGAGGTAGAGAAGTTCCGGCTGGATATAGTCGGACTCACCTCGACGCACAGCAAGGGCTCTGGAACCAGTTCTCTCGAGAGGGATTGGACCCTCTTCCACTCTGGCGTTGCCGGCAGTGAGAGGCGACGGGCTGGGGTGGCAATTCTGGTTGCCCCCCGGCTCAAAGCCTGTACGTTTGAGTTCAACCCAGTGGACGAGAGGGTAGCTTCCCTTCGCCTTCGGGTGGGGGGACGGGTCCTGACTGTTGTTTGTGCTTACGCACCAAACAGCAGTTCAGAGTACCCACCCTTTTTGGGAACACTCGAGGGAGTACTGGAAAGTGCTCCCCCGGGTGATTCCCTTGTCCTACTGGGGGACTTCAACGCTCATGTTGGCAACGACAGTGAAACCTGGAGAGGCGTGATTGGGAAGAATGGTCGCCCGGATCTAAACCCGAGTGGTGTTTTGTTATTGGACTTTTGTGCTCGTCACAGTTTGTCGATAACAAACACCATGTTCAAACATAAGGGTGTCCATATGTGCACTTGGCACCAGGACACCCTAGGCCGCAGTTCCATGATCGACTTTGTAGTTGTGTCATCGGATTTGCGGCCTTATGTTTTGGACACTCGGGTGAAGAGAGGGGCGGAGCTTTCTACCGATCACCACCTGGTGGTGAGTTGGCTGCGATGGTGGGGGAGGATGCCGGACAGACCTGGCAGGCCCAAGCGCATTGTGAGGGTCTGCTGGGAACGTCTGGCAGAGTCTCCTGTCAGAGAGAGTTTCAATTCACACCTCCGGGAGAACTTTGAACATGTCACGAGGGAGGTGCGGGACATTGAGTCCGAGTGGACCATGTTCCGAACCTCTATTGTCGAGGCGGCTGATTGGAGCTGTGGCCGCAAGGTTGTTGGTGCCTGTCGTGGCGGTAATCCCAGAACCCGTTGGTGGACACCAGCAGTGAGGGATGCCGTCAAGCTGAAGAAGGAGTCCTATCGGGTTCTTTTGGCTCATAGGACTCCGGAGGCAGTGGACGGGTACCGACGGGCCAAGCGGTGTGCAGCTTTAGCGGTCGCGGAGGCAAAAACTCGGACATGGGAAGAGTTCGGGGAAGCCATGGAAAACGACTTCCGGACGGCTTCGAAGCGATTCTGGACCACCATACGGCGCCTCAGGAAGGGGAAGCAGTGCACTATCAACACCGTGTATGGTGCGGATGGTGTTCTGCTGACTTCGACTGCGGATGTTGTGGATCGGTGGAGGGAATACTTCGAAGACCTCCTCAATCCCACCAACACGTCTTTCTTTGAGGAAGCGGTGCCTGGGGAATCTGTAGTGGACTCTCCTATTTCTGGGGCTGAGGTCGCTGAGGTAGTTAAAAAGCTCCTCGGCGGCAAGGCCCCGGGGGTGGATGAGATCCGCCCGGAGTTCCTTAAGGCTCTGGATGCTGTGGGGCTGTCTTGGTTGACAAGACTCTGCAGCATCGCGTGGACATCGGGGGCGGTACCTCTGGATTGGCAGACCGGGGTGGTGGTCCCTCTCTTTAAGAAGGGGGACCGGAGGGTGTGTTCCAACTATCGTGGGATCACACTCCTCAGCCTTCCCGGTAAGGTTTATTCAGGTGTACTGGAGAGGAGGCTTCGCCGGATAGTCGAACCTCGGATTCAGGAGGAACAGTGTGGTTTTCGTCCTGGTCGTGGAACTGTGGACCAGCTCTATACTCTCGGCAGGGTTCTTGAGGGTGCATGGGAGTTTGCCCAACCAGTCTACATGTGCTTTGTGGACTTGGAGAAGGCATTCGACCGTGTCCCTCGGGAAGTCCTGTGGGGAGTGCTCAGAGAGTATGGGGTATCGGAATGTCTTATTGTGGCAGTCCGCTCCCTGTATGATCAGTGTCAGAGCTTGGTCCGCATTGCTGGCAGTAAGTCGGACACGTTTCCAGTGAAGGTTGGACTCCGCCAAGGCTGTCCTTTGTCACCGATTCTGTTCATAACTTTTATGGACAGAATTTCTAGGCGCAGTCAAGGCGTTGAGGGGTTCCGGTTTGGTGGCCACGGGATTAGGTCTCTGCTTTTTGCAGATGATGTAGTCCTGATGGCTTCATCTGGCCGGGATCTTCAGCTCTCACTGGATCGGTTCGCAGCCGAGTGTGAAGCGACCGGAATGAGAATCAGCACCTCCAAGTCCGAGTCCATGGTTCTCGCCCGGAAAAGGGTGGAGTGCCATCTCCGGGTTGGGGAGGAGACCCTGCCCCAATTGGAGGAGTTCAAGTACCTAGGAGTCTTGTTCACGAGTGGGGGAAGAGTGGATCGTGAGATCGACAGGCGGATCGGTGCGGCGTCTTCAGTAATGCGGACGTTGTATCGATCCGTTGTGGTGAAGAAGGAGCTGAGCCGGAAGGCAAAGCTCTCAATTTACCGGTCGATCTACGTTCCCATCCTCACCTATGGTCATGAGCTTTGGGTCATGACCGAAAGGATAAGATCACGGGTACAAGCGGCCGAAATGAGTTTCCTCCGCCGGGTGGCGGGGCTCTCCCTTAGAGATAGGGTGAGAAGCTCTGCCATCCGGGAGGAACTCAACGTAAAGCCGCTGCTCCTCCACATCGAGAGGAGCCAGATGAGGTGGTTCGGGCATCTGGTCAGGATGCCACCCGAACGCCTCCCTAGGGATGTGTTTAGGGCACGTCCAGCTGGTAGGAGGCCACGGGGAAGACCCAGGACACGTTGGAAAGACTATGTCTCCCGGCTGGCCTGGGAACGCCTCGGGATCCCCCGGGAAGAGCTAGACGAAGTGGCTGGAGATAGGGAAGTCTGGGCTTCCCTGCTTAGGCTGCTGCCCCCGCGACCCGACCTCGGATAAGCGGAAGATGATGGATGGATGGATGGATGGACATCTACTTGAGTAACTTTTGGGATAAATTGTACTTCTAAGAGTAGTTTTTATGCAACATACTTTTACTTTTACTTGAGTATATTTATAGAGAAGAAACGCTACTTTTACTCCGCTCCATTTATCTGCAATCAGGTCGCTACTCGCTACTTTTTTTTAATCGATCAGTTAATGCACGCTTTGTTTGTTTTGATTTTGTCAGACACCCATTCAAAGTAGGAACCACGCAGGTTTGCGTTTCACCAATCACATGCAGTCACTGGTGACGTTGGACCAATCAAACAGAGCCAGGTGGTCACGTGACCGTCACACGTAAAACCCGACATGTTGAAAAACTTATTGGGGTGTTACCATTTAGTGGTCAATTGTACGGAATATGTACTGTACTGTGCAATCTAATAATAAACGTTTCAATCTATCAATGAATCAATCAAAAGTGTAAACGAAAAAATACACTTTTTATTTCAACCGTACTTCCAACCCTAAGCCAAAAACTGATCGCACAGTTCCTGTCTTCACATTAAAAGTGCCGCTCCATCGCGCCTGCGCTATCAAAATAAGAGTCTCCGAAGGCCAGAGCAAACAAGCTAGCAAGCTACGGAGTTGGCCGCCAATGTATTTCTTGTAAAGTGTATAAAAACGAATATGGAAGCTGGACAAATAAGATGCCAAAAACCAACGACTTTCATGATGTATTAGACAGGAAGGAGGAACTTTTTTTCTCCATTTGAAAACCGGGACGTTATCAGCACTACTGTCAGGTAATACACCAACTTATATTTTTGTCTTCATTAAAGATAGGAATCTATATGTTAAACATGCATGTATATTCATTAAAACACCTTTAACATGTGAACAAAAACGGCAAAATAAATAAATATAAATTATATACTGTATATATAAAGGTATGTATATATATATGATGTGTGTATGTATATGTATATATGAGGTAGATCACCTCGACTTGGTCATTTACTAAGTAATTGATAAACGTTGAAAAACCTATTGGGGTGTTACCATTTAGTGGTCAATTGTACGGAATATGTACTGTACTGCAATCTACTAATACAAGTTTCAATCAATCAATCAATCAATCAATCAAGGCCTACTGAGCCTATGGTGCTGTTAAATTATTGTGGCTCAATTTGCCTTAATTTTTATTTTATTTTAATGTATTATTATGTAATATATAATATTGTTTTAGTTGCTTAAGAGATATTCCTGGCTGTGAATTTGCTCATTGCTATTTTTATGTTTTTGTGCATTATTTGTTGCCGTAATCATTAAACAAACAGGTTACTCATCAGTTACTCAGTACTTGAGTAGTTTTTTCCCAACATACTTTTTACTTTTACTCAAGTAAATATTTGGGTGACTACTCCTTTTACTTGAGTAATAAATCTGTAAAGTAACAGTACTCTTACTTGAGTACAATTTCTGGCTACTCTACCCACCTCTGCTTATGGAGTATACATTGTGAACAGGAAGTGAACAAAAGTTTTAGCAACTGTTATGTAAAAAAAAAAGGGGGGGTAGGATTAAATTAGCTCTGTTTCTTCCTACTCCTTTTCGAACATGTTGAAAAGAGAAACTGGAAATTGTGATGTATCATGTTGTATGCTTGCATGTTCGAAATAAACTCAAACTCAAACGTTACTATACTAATACCGGTACACCGTACACCCCTAGACCACACCATCAGTTGCAATGTAGAGTGGCACTTTCCATCATTTTCATTTTCTCTTTTAAAATATGTTCTATCTACACTCCATCCCTCCATTTTCTACCGCTTATTCCCTTTCGGGGTCGCGGGGGGCGCTGGCGCCTATCTCAGCTACAATCGGGCGGAAGGCAGGGTACACCCTGGACAAGTCGCCACCTCATCGCAGGGCCAACACAGATAGACAGACAACATTCACACTCACATTCACACACTAGGACCAATTTAGTGTTGCCAATCAACCTATCCCCAGGTGCATGTCTTTGGAAGTGGGAGGAGGCTACACTTCTGTTAAAATGTAATCACTTATTTTTGTGTTGTTTGATACTTGTAAATTTTTTTGGATGATACCAAGAATTTGGGTATCAATCTGATACCAAGTAGTTATAGGATCATACAATGGTCATATGGTGGGGTACTGGTACTTTTCAGAGGCAGTATAGTATCAAAAATGATCCATTAATATCGCGTTACTATACTGACATTCATTGGTACTTTAACTTTAATTTTAACATGGTATACCGTACAACCCTAAACCACACCATCAGTTGCAATGTAGAGTGGCACTTTCCATTATTATAAGCAAAAGGACTACACTCCCACCTTCCTCTCACCCGAGATCGCCCCAGTACTGGGGCCATATGACTCTCTTCCCTGATGTAGTTCAACATGTGTATCATCAAATTTAGGTTTAGATTATTTTTGTATTTTTTAAAGGAAATAAAAAGTTTCAAACAAACGGCCATTTTGTCTATTTGCTGGCCAAGAAAGTTTGGGCTGAGAATGCACCTTTGGCAAATAAAGCCCAGGTAGTTATAGGTGAAGATAACTTGTTGTGAGGAGAGAGAAGGGCCTCACCATCAAAGGCTTGGCAATTACTCCCATGCTCCTTCACTCTGGCCTAAATCTGCTCTTATCTGCTCTTGCTGCAGGATCTGGGAATATCAGCCTCAGCATCTGCTTCAACTACACAGCCAGCCTCTAAAAGCACAACAAAGTGACTCTGCAGGCATAAATAAAGGAAGGAGGGGCGGGCGGAAAGAAGAGAAGGCGCTGTCGGAAGCAGCCGAGAAAGAGAGCGAGGCGGATGGAGTCGCACGGGTGTGTCTCTGCTTGTCTTGTTTGCCTCCAGCATTCATTTTGCAATCTGTCAATCAGCGAGTCAAGGAACACTCCCAAGATGTTTTTCTCACCAACTGAGTGACTCGGGCAGCGAAGATGAATAAAGTCTTCACAGGAAATGAGGATCTATGGCAGAAAAAAAGGTCAGCATCTTTGGTGGGGTTGAAAGGTCAGAGTTGAAGCGTAAGTGTTGGGGATTGTCGGGGGTGACCTGGAAGAAAGTTACTTTTTTTGGGGGGCTGGGGCGGGTTTGAACTTTTGAAAAGTGCTGCCGATAGACGGCAACACTTTCTAAACACACTGCTTTCTAAACACAAACTGCTTGTCCTGCAGAATTGTGCAAAACTTCCAATTTGAAAATTTCCATTTACTCCGCCCCCAGGATGTTGAATTAGACTTACAGGAAGTAGATTTAATGCAATACTTTTCTTTGAGCAAACAAGAATAATTTATCCTGTTTAACAAAGGTATTGACTTGAATACTAATAACTATGTTAAACACTACAATTAAACACAAATCCTTGCCATTTTTTAGTATTCTGGGAAATTAAGTATTTTTTTAATTATTATTAATCAGACCAACAAAATACACAATAAAACCATAATAACACAATTCCAATTCCATTCAGAATAGCAATCAACAGAGCAATTGAGTGGACACACAAACATGACACAAAACAATCCAAAAGTAGTCAAACAAAAATGAATAATATTAACCACAGTATCAATATTAATAACAATTCCAACATAGCAGTGATTAGAAATCCCTCATTGACATTATCCCCACAGTGATTTATAAAAAATGAAATACAAAAAAGAACAATAGTCTCACAGTGGCTCACACTCGCATCACATCTCATAAACTTGACAACACACTGTGTCCAATATTTTCGACAAAGATAAAATGAGTCATATTTTAGGTTCATTTAATAGTTAAAATACATTTAAATAATGGATCCCATATTCAAAGATATAACTCATGTTTGTCTAAACTAAATGCAGTTTATTGTACTGATATATTTTCAATGAAGTAAATGAAATATTTTTGCCATTAATTTGAAAGTTATAATACATCACATTGAATTGTTTGTTTTATAAAAGATGATTTTATTTTCAATTTTCCATGATTCATTTTCCATTGGCTGTAATTCCGTTTAAATGAGGTTCTGTTGCAATCTATGTTGCCGCTTTTGGTCTGGACCCCAGGGTAAGGAAATAGCAGGCTAAGTGCAGATTAAAAGTATGTTATTAGAGGGGGTGCAAGAAAACAAATTGGGGCGAGGGGAGGAAAAGGAAATTGAATAAAAAGCAACAAGGCAAAAAATGACCCAGCTCAAAAATGATGCAGTCCCGTTCAGGAGGCAAGGATGACATTGTAAGCATCCTGATTGGCTACCAGGGACAGGTGTGCCCTGATGCCTGGTAAGAAGTCAGCACTCAGACCAAGGTGGTGTCAAATGGAGGAAAACAGGAAGTGGAAACACAAATTAGAGAGCTAGACTGGAAATAAAACAAAAACTAATAACTGTCATGACAGGTGCTGTGCTATTATATTTCTAAAACAATCAAATATAGAATGTAGTGTAAAGTTAGATTCTGGAACACACCAAAATTATTAGTTGCAATTTCACAAAATGGGCAGCACGGTGGAAGAAGGGTTAATGCGTCTGCCTCACAATACGAAGGTCCTGAGTAATCCTGGGTTCAATCCCGGGCTCGGGATCTTTCTGTGTGGAGTTTGCATGTTCTCCCCGTGACTGCGTGGGTTCCCTCCGGGTACTCCGGCTTCCTCCCACTTCCAAAGACATGCACCTGGGGATAGGTTGATTGGCAAGACTAAATTGGCCCTAGTGTGTTAATGTGAGTGTGAATGTTGTCTATCTTTGTTGGCCCTGCGATGAGATGGCGACTTGTCCAGGGTGTACCCCGCCTTACGCCCGATTGTAGCTGAGATAAGCACCAGCACCCCCAAAGGGAGTAAGTGGTAGAAAATGGATGGATTTCACAAAATGTAATCCTACAACAGTTTGAACTTGATTCAAATTCATGGAATTGGATTGGAATTTGGAAGACATTCCCAATTCAGTTCCACAAGCCTGCTGTACAACACAGCGCTGTGTGTTTGTGTTGAAAATGCTACAGGTGGTCCTCAGCCTTTGGACCAGTCCCTGCGACAACAATGTAAGTTGGGTTTTAGAGGAGGTCAGAACCTTAACCTAAATTCCAGCTAAGTTCAATTGCTCACGCTCTACACAGAACACAGTAAGAACATTTCAAATACTGGAGAACAAATGAAATACACGACTTAAATAAAACTGTCTTACTTGTATTCCTGTGGTTGTCTTGCACCCAGGAAGCGGTGTTACAGGTTGCAGACATCTGATATTCCGATATTGTCAAACTGTGACAGTTTGACCCCAGTGGAAAGCATGCTCAACAAACAAATTGTAACCTCTCACTCACCATGGCTCTAAATGCGTGGCTAAAAGAGTCAGGGTGGGGTTGAGGGCTTTAAGTAAGTGAGCACACCTGCCTTGACTAATTAGGCCTAATTTGGGCCAAACCATGATTGTCAGGAGCTGGGTGTTGCAGAAAGAATACTGGACATTTGAAAGTTGTGTTGTCTAAGCCTTAATACACTGTGGACAAAAGTGACTGCTTTACAAGTACAAAAGTACTACGTGAATACTTTTTAGACATACATCCATCCATCCATCCATCCATCCATTTTCTACCGCTTATTCCCTTTTGGGGTCGCGGGGGGAGCTGGCGCCTATCTCAGCTACAATCGGGCGGAAGGCGGGGTACACCCTGGACAAGTCGCCACCTCATCGCAGGGCCACTTTTTAGACATGTGATGGTTATTTATGGTGTAATTCACAAAAGAACTGTTTTCTTAATTCTCCCTGTCAAATTGGTCCCAGCTAGTGGGCGGGGCTATGGGCTATTTAAGTGGGAAAATGCCATGTTTCTGCCAGAGGAGGTTCTCTGTCCTGAGCAAGAGTTTTGCTCTCCGTGCTTCAAACATCTACTTAGATTGCGGGTGCGTTGTTTCTTCCTGTTGTTGTTCACCTCTTGACACTTTTGGGATTTCAATAAATGTTTGTAAATTGTTACCAAGTGCGTGCCTTGCCATCCTTGGTTTGAAAGTCTGGTTTGCAAAGGTTACATTACCTTCACCCGAGGCAGGTGTGTGACACCAATCTCTTAATTACCGATTCCGATATCAACTGGTGATGGGTTGATGAGGCGTCATGTATCGTTTCTACACATTGCAAAACTGTATTGATACTGTGTCAATACTGTGTCACTAAATACTGACATCTGCTGGACATTAAAAATCCCTACAGGCAACCTATGGACCGATTCAACTGACACTGATTTTATGACCTAGTACAGTGGTTCTCAAATGGGGGTACGCGTACCCCTTGGGGTACTTGAAGGTATGCCAAGGGGTACCTGAGAATTTCGAAAATATTCTAAAAATAGCAACAATTCAAAAATCCTTTATAAATATATTTATTGGATATTACTTCAACAAAATATAAATGTAAGTCCATAAACTGTGAAAAGAAATGCAACAATGCAATATTTAGTGTTGACAGCTAGATTTTTTGTGGACATGTTCCATAAATATTGATGTTAAAGATTTCTTTTTTGTGAAGAAATGTTTGGAATTAAGTTCATGAATCCAGATGGATCTCTATTACAATCCCCAAAGAGGGCACTTTAAATTGGTGATTACTTCTATGTGTAGAAATCTTTATTTATAATTGAATCACTTGTTCATTTTTGCGTTAGTGGAACTAAAGAGCTTTACTTGCTGTGTAAAACAAGTCAAGAGAGCGGCCAAGCTCATGTTTGACACCGCTAACCTGCTGTGTTCCCACACATTTGCTGCGATGAAGCAGCAAATGCGACGTCCCTGACGGATGAACATGTCGCCAAACTGTTTTAGGAGGATGTTTGCGTTGCTCACGTTCAGACTCCAGCCACATATTTCACGCTGACCTCTTTGGGGCATCCGCAGCGACCTCTTTACCTCCTTCCTACCTGCCATCTACTCCCAGTTCTGCACTATTTACTGTGCGTGACATGTACAATGTGACATGTACAATGTGACAGATAGTACGTTCTATGTACAACACATGTTGCATGTCACATATACGTCACGTGTACAATGTGACATGTAAAACGCCACATGTACAACTTCCCATGTACAATTTGACATGTACAATATCCCATCTACAACGTGACATGTACAACGTCACATGTACAACATTTGTACAACGTGACATGTACAACATCCCATGTACAACGTGACATGTACAACGTCACATGTACAATGACACATGTACGTCACATGTACAATGACACATGTACGTCACATGTACAATGTGACATGTACAATGTGACAGATAGTACGTTCTATGTACAATACATGTTGCATGTCACATATACGTCACATGTACAATGTGACATGTAAAACCCCACATGTACAACTTCCCATGTACAATTTCACATGTACAATATCCTATGTACAACGTGACATGTACAACGTCACATGTACAACATTATTTGTACAACGTGACATGTACAACCTCCCATGTACAACGTGACATGTACAACGTCACATGGACAATGACACATGTACGTCACATGTACAATGTGACATGTACAAGGTCACATGTACAACATCATTTGTACAACGTGACATGTACAACATCCCATGTGCAACGTGACATGTACAACATCCCATGTACAACGTGACATGTACAACGTCACATGTACAACGTGACATGTACAACGTCACATGTACAACATCATTTGTACAACGTGACATGTACAACATCCCATGTCCAACGTGACATGTACAACGTCACATGTACAACATCATTTGTACAACGTGACATGTACAACATCCCACGTACAACGTGACATGTACAACGTCACATGTACAATGACACATGTACGTCACATGTACAATGTGACATGGATAATGCAACATGTACAACCTGATGCCCCGTGTACAAAGAAGTAAAGCGCCCCAAGTCCAATATCAAAGGTACAATATCCCCTTTCAGTTGGAAGCTCAACATGACCCACACCCTCAAAAAAAGAGCCGTTGGCTCACAAAAGTGTTGTTGGAGAGCAAATGTTGCAAGTAAATGTTATGAGGAAATACCTCGGCTCCAGGTGCTGGCTCGGGGGTCGCGGGTTAGAGGTGAGAGGCCACACAGCGCCCCCTCAGGGCTGCATGAACCCTGACCTCCCAAAACTGATGAATTGTGTGCTAACAAGGACCAGCTCTGCCTGTACTGTGCCTGCTCTCTCTCCTCTGGACTCATTCAACCCCCCCCACCCCCCTTCTTTTCTCCCTAGTCATACCTGCTCAGCCTTTTAAGCACCTGGCCGTCTGTCCTGTCACGTTATTAACAAGGATCATCGTATCGCACAACATGACATAACCTAACCCTCGTATCTCTGTGCATGCAACACTTAAGCACAGATTGAATGATTTCTTATTGGGGGGTGGGGGGGGGGGGGGGGGGGGGGTCTGTTATCAAAGTGCTCTCTTTCTAATGAGGCTGGCTGGCATTCACACACAAGTGGAAAACTAATCACAGACACGTGCACCTCACACACAACACACACACATCTGCACTTGGGGCCATTACACTCTTATACCATAGAGCCAATTAAAGCGATGAGTCTTATTAGCGGAGGTGTCCCGGCTCTCGTTAATCACTGGGGTTTCCTGGCAGGGGCTGGCGACACATCCAGCTCTCCGTCATCTTTATGAGGCTGGTCTCATCACTCCTTAGAAGACACTCATCCCAACTTTAGTGACACTTATGATGGAGCCGAGCATCTTGGCCCAGCGGTGCATTTACTCATCCATGGGTCACCTCTGGATAAGCTGGGGAAAGAGGAAGTATAGCTTTCTTTCAGTGCCTCGGTTTATATATATATATATTAGGGCTGGGCAACGATTAAAAATTTTAATCGAAGTTAATCGCACTTTTTCTCTGATTAATCGCGGTTAACTGCCTTGTATACGCAAAGCCCAATAATTAATTCAAAAGTAGTGTGTAGTGCACCTTTATTGGAATATTCTCTCACATGAACAAAAGCGCCAAAACATTTGTTGTGCAAACACAATTCAAATCAGTCCTTGTTAAACAGTAGCAGTTAAATAGCATATTTTATGAAAATCAACTCAAAAAATGTAAATACAAACATTTAAGCTTATTGCCACTGCCAGGGTATTTAATTTATCCTGTTTGTTATGGAAAATAATATAATCTACATACAAATCTCTGAGCCACAATCATAACATCCGAACAGGCAATTTCTGAGGTAACAGGGATCTTATGTTTAAAAAACCTATATTATAGGTAGTGGGCTGTTTTAGGGAATTTTTGATTAAATTATCCGTAGTAGCAATATTAATAATGTTGTGTTTATTATGCGTAGTGCACTTAAAATAATTATGACCATATCTAGGAATTGATATGATGGGAATTTTCCGATTGTTTGCTTGGTGCTTCGATAAACTGAACGCATCATATACATGGTACTATATTGTGATGTTATGAGCCAGGGAATAAAAGAACTACCCTACCCAGCATGCAACAGGAGTGACGAGCATGCGCGGTAGCCCGGTATAGGTTGTGTCGCCATGACGGCATCTTGTATGTTGTGATATGCACGCTCTGAAAGCAAACGTTAAGAACTCAGCCAACACCCCTCGTCTGCATTATTGATAAATGGACAGACAACACATATACTCCGCTGCTTCACAGGCCGCTGGATGTAGCCGGCCAAGTATTCCCATGCTAGCTAGCCGGTCTAGCAAGCACGCGTCATTCAGTCCAAAACGGCCCGATCTATCCACATTCAGAATTGTCTGGCGGTCGTAAGTGATCCCGGAGTGACCACGCTGTAAGCCAGCCATGAAATTTGCAGAATTGTCCGGTATTTTTGCCAAATGTTCCATCTTTACCAACAGCCCCTCCTCGCCGAAACCCGTCCGGGCGCCGCCATCTTTATAAGAAAAGCCGTTAACAAAATAAAAGCATGTAAACAACATACGCAAATACGCGATAAAATAATTGTCGGCGTTAATAGGTTGATGAGTTAACTCGTAATTAACGCATTCATTTGCCCACCCCTAATATATATATATATATATATATATATATATATATATATATATATATATATACAAACCCCGTTTCCATATGAGTTGGGAAATTGTGTTAGATGTAAATAGAAACGGAATACAATGATTTGCAAATCATTTCCAACCCATATTCAGTTGAATATGCTACAAAGACAACATATTTGATGTTCAAACTGATATTTTTTTTTTTTTGCAAATAATAATTAGCTTTATAATTTGATGCCAGCAACACGTGACAAATAAGTTGGGAACGGTGGCAATAAATACTGGTAAAGTTGAGGAATGCTCATCAAACACTTATATGGAACATCTCACAGGTGTGCAGGCTAATTGGGAACAGTTGGGTGCCATGATTGGGTATAAAAGCAGCTTCCATGAAATGCTAAGTAATTCACAAACAAGGATGGGGTGAGGGTCACCACTTTGTAAGCAAATTGTCGAACAGTTTTAGAACAACATTTCTCAACGACCTATTGCAAGGAATTTAGGGATTTTACCATCTACGGTCCGTAAAATCATCAAAAAGTTCAGAGAATCTGGAGAAATCACTGCACGTAAGCGATGATATTACTGATTTGTGATCCCTCAAGCGGTACTGCATCAAAAACAGACATCAGTATGTACAGGATATCATCACATGGGCTCAGGAACACTTTGTAAAACCACTGTCTGTAACTACAGTTGGTTGCTACATCTGTAAGTGCAAGTTAAAACTCTGCTATGCAAAGCAAAACCCATTTATCAACAACACCAAGGAACGCCGCTGGCTTGGCTGGGCCCGAGCTCATCTAAGATGGACTGATGCAAAGTGAAAAAGGTGTTCTGTGGTCTGACAAGTCCACATTTCAAATTATATTTGGAAACAGAGGACGTAGTGTCCTCCAGAACAAAGAGGAAAATAACCATTCGAATTGTTATAGGCGCAAAGTTCAAAAGCCAGCATCTGTGATGGTATGGGGTGTATTAGTGCCCAAGGCATGGGTAACTTACACATCTGTGAAGGCACCATTAATGTTGAAAGGTCCATACAGGTTTTGGAGCACCATATGTTGTCATCCAAGCAACGTTACCCTGCTTATTTCAGCAATAATAAAACAAAATAAAAGCATGTAAACAACATACGCAAATGCGTATATATATATATGGGCCAGGAAAGTACCCGCACTCTTTTTTTTTCAAAGCCACGCTGTTGTAACACTTGCTTATTATATATATATATATATATATATACTGTATATATATATATATATATATATATATATATATATATATTGACCTTTTGGAACAGATTACCAACAGAAAGGAAGGTATAACAGCATCAGTTTCACAGAAACACACACACACACACACACACACACACAGGTACACAATGCACACACACACATGGCTATGATTTCCATTGTAAAATGGAGATGGTGTTTCTTCTTGAAAAAGAGAAGCCATTATAATCCCCGCTGTTCAAGCACAGGCCCAGCGGGACGAGTGAAAGTGTGTGGACAACAATAATGTGACACGAGGCGAGAAGCTGCAGAGAATCTGATTCCAGGGTAAATATCAGACTGGTCCCAGCTGAAAAGTGCTCTTGTTTTCTCGCCTGGCAGGGTTGAATGGCCTGCCTGGACCTCTGGACCACCTGCAGCTCTGCTGATGACAGATTCCCTCCACATCTCCGAGCTCTAATCCATCCTGCTTGTTTCTCCTACCTTCAATAGTCCCGTCACTCGTGCGCGTCTTTAGCCGCGTTGACGCCTGAGTGTCAGTGTGCAGGAAAGCAACAAGTCGCTCAATTCCCACGCCGCTCTCGCTCATAATCGCTAACCTGTTCTGGCCTGTCTCATGAAAGCTGCTCCTCGTCATTGACAAGCAGTGAACCTTGTCTCTTTTCCTGCTTCTAATCCAAACACATTCTTGCCTTTATTTGCACTGCACATATTTCATTTGATTGTTGAGGCTTACAGTGTCTGTGGAAGCTGTGGAAGTTGGATAATCTGCTTCCTCCGCACTGCCAACGTGTGCGTACGCGCATTTTTAGTAACATGAAATATCTGATGATAAAATATGGTTTCTTACGGCTTCCGTTGCGTTTCGAGTCATGTCTGCGTTTGTTGCAACTCCAGGATGCAGAGGCTGCAGGCATACTTGCCAATCCTCCCAATTTTCCTGGGAGACTCCCAAATTTCAGTGCCCCTCCCGAAAATCTCCCGGGGCAACCATTCTCCCAAATGTATCCCGATTTCCACCCGGACAACAATATTGTGGGCGTGCCTTAAACACACTGCCTTTAGCGTCCTCTCACCTGAAAATGAGACTATTGTATGTGTCTCTGTTATCCATAGGTAAATATATAATCCATAAAGCAGGCAGTCACGGAGTTATTTCTCAGCCTGTGTTTATTCCAGCCGGCACGTTAATACACTGACACACAACATCCGGATTCCCATCTTGCATTGCTTCAAAACTACGGCAAGTAGTAATGTCCAAAAAACATAACAGAGACGAAGCAGAAGAACGAAGAAGAGACATGGCGACGACGAGTAAGAAGAAGTACGCTTGCAATTTCCAAAATAATTGGAACTAAAATAACTTCAGTTCATCCAGGACAGCTCGAAGGGGAAGGGGTATCCTGCCTGCAAATTTTGTAGTAATGTGGTAATGTGTGGGCGAAGTGTGCTGACAAAAGTAGTGGCGCAGGGAAGTGCACAAAAAGGCAAAAGAGTCACAGGAAGCGTAGAGAAAGCCTCCTGATTGCTAATCAGGGACAGGTGTTGAGGGAGCCAGCGCTCAGACAAGCCAACTGACGGCAAATGGAGGCAAACAGGAAGTGGAAACAAAATAACAGTGTTGGACAGGTAATAAAACAAAAAAGTAGCAACTAATTATAAATTCCATGTCAATCGCACTAATTACTTACAGTTGGACCTCATTTCTGTTAATACAGTGGAAGCTGGATTTACGACCCATTCATTGTAAGACCTTTTCCATCCCAGACTGAATAAAAATATGCTTTGGTGTATAAACCTTGTCTCAGTGTACAAGCGTTTCATCCATGGCAGCCATTTTGTGCCTTGTAGCACATCTCCGGTGCTAATTCAGTTAGCTACTGCGCTACTTTGTGTGTTTTTAAAGGGGAACATTATCTCCAGACCTATGTAAGCGTTAATATATACCTTGATGGTGCAGAAAAAATACCATATATTATTTTAACCGATTTTTCCGAACTCTAAATGGGTGAATTTTGGCGAATTAAACGCCTTTCTGTTTATGGCTCTTTTGGCGATGACGTCAGAACGGGACGTCACCGAGGTAATACAGCCCCCATTTTCATTTTCAACCCATTGCAAACACCGCGTCTCAGCTCTGTTATTTTCAGTTTTTTCGACTATTTTTTGGAACCTTGGAGACATCATGCCTCCTCAGTGTGTTGTCGGAGGGTGTAACAACACTAACAGGGAGGGATTCAAGTTGCAGCACTGGCCCGAAGATGCGAAAGTGGCAAGAAATTTGCTACCAGACCCCCATTGAATGTGCCGGAGTGTCTGCACATTTTACCGGCGATGACAGACATGGCACAGAGATGTATGGATAACATGCAGATGCATTTGCAACGATAAAGTCAACGAAATCACAAAGGTGAGTTTTGTTGATGTTGTTGACTTATGTGCTAATCAGACATATTTGGTTGCGGCGTGACTGCCAGCTAAACGATGCTAACATGCTATGCTATTTGATGCTAACATGCTATTTACCGGCGGTGCTAAAGCAGACATGGCACAGAGATGTATGGATACCCTGCAGATGCATTTGCAACTATATTACGTTTCCTTCCACCCACATTTAATGCGAAAAAAACACTTACCAATCGACGGATTTAAGTTGCTCCAGTGTCAAAAGATGCGAAAGTCCTGATCGTTTGGTCCGCACATTTAACCGGCGATGCTAACGCAGCTATTCGGCCATGCTATGGCTATGAATAGCGTCAATAGCTATTCGCTCAATAGCTTCAGTTTCTTCTTCAATACTTTCATACTCCAACCATCCGTTTCAATACATGCGTAATCTGTTGAATCGCTTAAGCCGCTAAAATCCGAGTCTGAATCCGAGCTAATGTCGCTATATCTTGCTGTGCTATTCGCCATTGTTTGTTTACATTGGCAACACTGTGTGACGTCACAGGAAAATGGATAGTGTCTTCGCAGAGAGCGGAAAAAAAGGCACTTTAAAACTTTTTTTTAGGGATATTCCGGGACCGGTAAAATTTTGAAAAATACTTCAAAAAATACAACAAGCCACTGGGAACTGATTTTTAATGTTTTCAACCCTTTTGAAATTGTGATAATGTTCCCCTTTAAGGGTTTCTAGTCCGTCTACATTTTTCTAGTATCTAGTTTAAATATGAGTCCACAGAAACCAATGGACAAGCGATGTGTGGTTTTGAAACATTTAGGAAGTATATACAGCGTTGTTCACACTGCCCATTGGTCCAAATTTCCACTACACACCAAGGAAATGAACCAACAAGGTAAAGTGGGTTTTAGTTGTTATTCCTAATCATTGTGTTGTTGTTGTTTTGGCCTTGGTCCCAGTATTGATCCCTGGGGTACACCACAAGATATATCCAACTGTGTTGACATATTTTCACCCATCTTCACATATTGCTTCCTGTTGGTTAAATAGCTTCTTACCCAGTCCAATACCAAACCTCTGATCCCATATTGTTTTAGTTTTTGTATTAAAATATCATGATTAATTGTGTCAAATGCTTTTGCTAAATCCATGAATACTGCGGCTGCACATTATTTACCGTCTATTACATTGGTAATTTCCTCTGTTATTTTGATTAATGCTATTGATGTTGAGATATTTGCTATAAATCCAAATTGGTTCTCCACGAGCGTCCCACTTTTGTTGATAAATTTATCTAATCGGCATTTGAATAGTTTGTCCATGATTTTGGAGAATTGTGGAAGTAATGAAACTGGTCTGTAGTTAGTGAACTGGTGTGTGTCTCCATTCTTATGAATTGGTACAACTTTTGCAATTTTCGTTTTGTCAGGGAATTTGCCATTTAGAAATGATACGTTACTGATATATGTAAGAAGTTCTGAAATGTCTTCTAGAACCTTTTTTTATCGTTACCATACCTATTCCATGACAGTCGGTTGAGGTCTTAGATTTACAATTTTTTACAATTTTGAATTAGTTCTTCTTTTGTCTCCTTCTTAAGAAACATGGAATTGGGATTTCTGTCTATGAGCTCACTCAAGTTCTCAACTGACCCATCATCTGCATTTTGAATTCTTTTTTCAAGATTTTTTCCGATATTAACAAAGTAATCATTAAAACGTTCAGCTATTTGGTTCATATTGTCATTTTTTGTATTTTCATCTAAAAAGTACTGGGGGTAATCTTTCTTAGCACCATTTTTGATGATGCTATTTAGGATGCGCCATGTTGCTCTCATGTTGTTTCTGTTCTTGTTTAATAATTGACTGTAGTAGCATACCAATTAGCTTGTTTTTATATTTCTTATACTTATTTTCTGCCTCTATAGATCTCTGTGTTATAAATATTCAATATAATGTGTGTTTTTTTTGTGACAAGCATTTCTCAGTCCTTTTGTCATCCATGGTTGGTTGTTTTTATTTTGCTTCTTACTAGGTTCTTTCCAAGGACAATGCTTTGTGTTCCTTTTTAAAGGAACACAAAGCACTTTGACACAATTTCCACATTCACCCATTCACACACATTTATGTCACACCTTTGAGGAGCATAAATTATCTCAGCAAAGGAGACGAGGCCACTAACACACATTTAGACTTTGGTCAATAAACTTTGAGATAAATCCCTTTTTATTATCCATACAATCATATTTGAGACTTTATCTAAACTGCCACCCTAAAATAAGAATGGTAAATGGGTTATACTTGTAAAGCGCTTTGACACTATTTCCAAATTCACCCATTCACACTCACATTCACACACTGATGGGGGGAGCTGCCATGCAAGGCCCTAACCAGGACCCATCAGGAGCAAGGGTCAAGTCTCTTGCTCAAGGACACAATGGACGTGACTAGGTTGGTAGAAGCTGGGGATCGCCGGGGCTCGCACGGCCACTCTCCCAACTGTGCCACGCCGTCCCCGAATACAGTACAGCCCAAACTAGTCAGCAGCCAGTCACGGGACAGATATCATAAACATACTGTAATCATTCACACATGGTGAGTAAGCATGCATGTGTGGGAGTTAACCAAAGTACTTCCAAATAATACACACACCTATCGTACTTTGCTCTTTACTCCTCTCTGACATTTAACACAGTGTGTGTATGTGTGTATGTGTATGTGTGTGTGTGTGTGTGCGTGTGTGCGTGCGTGTGTGTATGTGTGTGTGTGCGTGTTCTTGTATTTCTACCCTTCTTGAGACATCAACAAGAAAAAGTACCTTCCATGAGGACCGGTGAACAAGTTAGGACCGAAATCATTGCTTCTAATAGAGAACCAAATACTGGAGTCTGTGAACATTGTTCCAAAGTCAGGATTTTTTTGGGTTGATTTAATGTGCATACAGAAGTAAGCATTGACAGGTGCAAAGGCAGCAATATATGATAAAACCAGATGGCAGCTATAGAAGGACTTTCCTATTCATCCCCGAAAAAACCCGCCAGGTGAACAGCTGATTTTACGACTTTCGGTGCTGACGTACCGCATCCTATATGTGACCGTAGGAGGAACAAATACACTATCGTGGCCATTAACAGTTAGCTTCTACAGCTGGGTTGCCCACGGTGCGGCACAGGGGTCATTTGTGGTCCGTGACTTGTTTGTCATCGGCCTTAACCACAATACAAAAAACAAAAAATAGAGAGTCCATTAGTACCCCTGGTGGTGAAATCTATCAAAATTAGGGTGGTCCCAAAAAGGAGAGTGTGGAGGGTGGTGTGGCCAGCGTGCTTGCAGGAGCAAAGGTCACCACCGCTGTCTATGGTGCTGAGGACGAGCACCATCGGACAGGGGCGGGGCATGTGCTGACGGCGAGACACAGCTGGCAGGTGATTAGATTTCACAGGTGGTACGAGCTAATCTAATCATCTGTTGTCTTTGACAGTGAGTGGCCAAGTGCAGGAGGAGGAGGAGTATTGGGAGGGACTGAAAAGTCGAGAACGAACGTTTGTCTTATGAGCCGTGGATAAAAACTATTAAACCTTTGTCAACTCTGCACACCTGGCGTGTGTATCAGTTGGACCGCTAGCACGCAACTTCTGCAGAGGGATTTTTCAAATCGGTCAACATATGAAATGACAAGTGTGGGAAAAAATTTGATGTGCTCCCCCTCTGGCCAACATATGTAATAACAAGTTTGTGTAAGAAATTGAAATGCACCTCCTTTGGCCAAAATTAACAAGAAAAAAAGGAAATAAATGTGTATTTAGAGACATACTCTCATAACATGGAGTGGATAATGAAGATTAAAAACCCATTGCAAACAAAAAATTTAAAAAAATTAAATGAACTAAAAGCTTACCTTTTTCATATGTACATAGTATATGTATATGTTTTTAATGTTGTAAATACAAATCTTTATAGATCTAGAAAGGGTGGTCCTAAAGAGAAATATGTGTGTGTGTGTGTGTGTGTGTGTGTGTGTGTGTGTGTGTGTGTGTGTGTGTGTGTGTGTGTGTGTGTGTGTGTGTGTGTGTGTGTGTGTGTGTGTGTGTGTGTGTGTGTGTGCTGTGGTGAATGATTTCCCAGAATCAGCTGCTGAGTTGCCATACAAGGCGAGAAGATTACAACCAGCGCCTTCATTAATGATTTATCAGCTGAATGCAACATTTTGTGCCCTTTTTTTTCTTTTTTATTTCCAATGCGAACTCCTGCAAGTTTGCAGCAGCTCCGAGACTCTGAGACTCGTCTTCCGCTCCGTGTAAGAAAACATGATTTACTGCTGCATGAAGGACTACATGAATACCATGTCTTCCTCCTGCGTATGATCGACTTCTCAGTCCTCCCTGACCCCGACATGTTCCTAACGACGCCTGCGCTGATAGGCCAGTGGGGGTCAAAAGGTTATCACGGGTAAATAAAACGCAGAAAAAACGTTATTCATCTGAACGCCACACTTCAAATATCCATCAATTAACAAAATGTTGGTTTATGTGTAAAACATAAACATTTTTCTACTCTCAATCTGATGAATCTTATATTGAAGGACAGAATATGTGTATTGGCTCCTCTCATGCAATATGTCCGTTTTTTACATGTTTCATAGGCCCTAAAATAAGTAACAGGAATGAGTTTTTGAAATGGAATAAGCAGATACATAACTTTTTTTTTTTTTTTGCTGCAGCTGTTACATTTATTGTCATATTGTACATGGTAATTGGAATCTGTTATATATTTTATAATATAATATAATAACATATCGGTATACAAATTAAATCAACTTTATTTATAAATATATATTACATATTGTATATATAATATGTACAAACCCTGTTTCCATATGAGTTGGGAAATTGTGTTAGATGTAAATATAAACAGAATACAATGATTTGCAAATCGTTTTTAACCCATATTCAGTTGAATGCGCTACAAAGACAAGATATTTGATGTTCAAACCCATAAACTTTTTTTTTTTTTGCAAATAATACTTAACTTAGAATTTCATAGCCGCAACATGTGCCAAAGTAGTTGGGAAAGGGCATGTTCACCACTGTGTTACATCACCTTGTCTTTTAAAAACACTCAATAAACGTTTGGGAACTGAGGAAACTAATTGTTGAAGCTTTGAAAGTGGAATTCTTTCCCATTCTTGTTTTATGTAGAGCTTTAGTAGTTCAACAGTCCGGGGTCTCCGCTGTCGTATTTTACGCTTCATAATGCGCCACACATTTTCGAT
This sequence comes from Nerophis ophidion, assembly GCF_033978795.1. Lineage (NCBI taxonomy): Eukaryota > Metazoa > Chordata > Actinopteri > Syngnathiformes > Syngnathidae > Nerophis > Nerophis ophidion. The sequence goes on along the minus strand of NC_084615.1, from coordinate 62,076,491 downwards.
GGGAGACAGGTCTGGACTACAGACGGGCCAGGAAAGTACCTGCACTCTTTTACTACAAAACCACACTGTTCTAACACGTGGCTTGGCATTGTCTTGCTGAAATAAGCAGGGGCGTCCATGATAACGTTGCTTGGATGACAACATATGTTGTTCCAAAACCTGTATGGACCTGTCAGCATTAATGGTGCCTTCACAGATGTGTAAGTTACCCATGCTTTGGGCACGAATACACCCCCATACCATCACAGATGCTGGCTTTTGAACTTTGCGCTTATAACAATCCGAATGGTTTTTTCCTTTTTGTTCCGGAGGACACCATGTCCACAGTTTCTAAATATAATTTGAAATGAGGACTCGTGAGACCACAGAACACCTTTCCACTTTGCATCAGTCCATCTTAGGTGAGCTCGGGCCCAGCGAAGCCAGCGGCGTTCCTTGGTGTTGTTGATAAATGGGTTTTGCTTTGCATAGTAGAGTTTTAACTTGTACTTACAAATGTAGCAACCAACTGTAGTTGCGGACAGTGGTTTTATGAAGTGTTCCTGAGCCCATGTAGTGATATCCTTTACACACTGATGTCTGTTTTTGATGCAGTACCGCCTGAGGGATCAACGGTCCGTAATATCATCGCTTACGTGCAGTGATTTCTCCAGATTCTCCGAACCTTTGGATGATTTTACAGACCGTAGATGATAAAATCCCTAAATTCCTTTCAATAGCTCGTTGAGAAATGTTGTCCTAAAACTGTTCGACAATTTGCTTACAAATTGGTGACCCTCACCCCATCGTTGTTTGTGAATTACTTAGCATTTCATGGAAGCTGCTTTTATACCCAATCATGGCACCCAACTGTTCCCAATTAGCCTGCACACCTGTGGGATATTCCAAATAAGTGTTTGATGAGAATTTCTCAACTTTATCAGTATTTATTGCCACCTTTCCCATCTTCTTTGTCACGTGTTGCTGGCATCAAATTTTAAAGATAATGATTATTTGCACACAAAAAATTTTTATCAGTTTGAACATCAAATATGTTGTCTTTGTAGCATATTCAACTGAATATGGGTTGAAAATGATTTGGAAATCATTGTATTCCGTTTATATTTACATCTAACACAATTTCCCAACTCATATGGAAACGAGCTTTGTAAATATTACATCTATGGTATATTTTATATTGCTACTATGGTAAATTTTTTGTCTACTTTATACCTGCATTATCCTTTCCATCCTTTGTAACTGAGCTGTTGTGCGGAACAATTTCCCTTGTGGAGCGATAAAGTTTGTCTGAGTCTAAAATAAGCACAGGATTTTTATGTTAATAGCATTAAACCCCCATTATTTACTTTTTACTTTTTTCTTTAAATTGATCTCAACCTTGTACACTGCTGCTGGAATTTTAAATTTCCTGAAGGAACTCTCCTGAAGGAATCAATAAAGTACTATCTATCTATCTATCTATGTTGATATGAAGCACACTATGGTGAATCAAGAAAAAATATTTCATAAATGCATCCATCCATCCATCCATCCATCATCTTCCGCTTATCCGAGGTCGGGTCGCGGGGGCAGCAGCCTAAGCAGGGAAGCCCAGACTTCCCTCTCACCAGCCACTTCGTCTAGCTCTTCCCGGGGGATCCCGAGGCGTTCCCAGGCCAGCCGGGAGACATAGTCTTCCCAACGTGTCCTGGGTCTTCCCCGTGGCCTCATAAATGCATGATTAAGGTATTTTAACCTTTGAAATACACAGAAATATTGTGTACCTGGATGATGCCACTTCCTGTAGAGCAGGAGTGTCAAACTCATTTTAGATCAGGGGCCACATTGAGAAAAGTCTACTCTCAAGTGGGTGGAGCCGGTAAAATCACGGCACGATAACTTAAAAATACAAACAACTTCAGATTGTTTTCTTTGTTTGAAAATAGAACAAGCACATTCTGAAATTGTACAAATTGTAATGTTGTTGGGAGTTTTTTTTACTATTACCTGTTGCGGTTACATATACTTTAATTGCCGTTATTTATATTTTCTGAATAAATTATGTGATAATGTTGATCAGTCAAGTCAGTGGTGTTAATTTCCAATCTATCAAGATAAAAAAATATACATATCAAAATCAAATTACAGTACGTTATTTATGTAGTTTAATCATTTTCCTCCACTGGTGCATGAACATCATGTGGTTTATTTTGTACATATGTAGCATCAGCTACAACAGACCTGGGCAAATGCAGCCCGTTAAGATTTTCAATCTGGCCCGCCGGACATTCCCCCAAATTTTTTTTAGATCTTCAAGATGGAAAGTGAAGCTGCCATTATGATGTGCAGTGATGTTTTCAAACGACCGTAAGTCTTGAACTATACAAAGTATTTCAATGGTTGTAATCTGCGCTTATGGATGTTATACCAGCTACTATGGTAATGGTATTCTAATTAGTTGCCATGGTAATGTAAGTCACAGCAGCTCAGACGAGGCACCAAGCAGTGCGGGTGGGAAGCGTTTCCACAGACGTGGAAGGAGATTTTCACAACTAAGTTCTAAAGCTTAGTGATGTATCAGCCATATCAGATTGTAGGTGGGTTCATTTTGTACCCTTCGCGTTTATATTTCACTGTTTGTTTCATTTTTCTTGCGTATCACTTAATTGTAAAATATGTCGATCGAAAGGGGGTGTGACATTCACATTTTGTCAATATTCAGTGTTTTATCCATCATAGAAAAATATAAAATTCCATTACGATTTTTAAGATTGTCTCTCATAACGTTTTTTGCATTCAATCAGACATTATTGTGAAGTATTGTATTAGTGTTGGGGCTTCACAGGGACAGAGGGGTTAGTGCGTCTGCCTCACAATACGAAGTTCCTGCAGTCCTGGGTTCAAATCCAGGCTCGGGATCTTTCTGTGTGGAGTTTGCATGTTCTCCCCGTGAATGCGTGGGTTCCCTCCGGGTACTCCGGCTTCCTCCCACCTCCAAAGACATGCACCAGGGGATAGGTTGATTGGCAACACTAAATTGGCCCTAGTGTGTGAATGTGAGTGTGAATGTTGTCTGTCTATCTGTGTTGGCCCTGTGATGAGGTGGCGACTTGTCCAGGGTGTGCACTGCCTTCCGCCCGATTGTAGCTGAGATAAGCACCAGCGCCACCCGCGACACCAAAAGCGGTAGAAAATGTATGGATGGATGGATGGATGTATTAGTGTTCAGAAAAATAGATATACCGGCCCCCCGAGTCAAAATAAATGCCCAGGCCTGAGCTACAAAGAATTGCTATTGCGACATCCAGTGGACACATTTAGAACAGCTGTTTATTTCACTCAAACATTTCAGGTTAATTTTTATATTCGGCAAACTCATCCCGTGGGCCGGGTAAAACCTGTTGGCGGGCCTGATCCAGCCCCTGCCGAATAATTGTCTACACCCCTGCTGTAGACAATGTGATTATTGGTAACAGGACCAAGGGAAAACAACTGGAGTGTGAATTTTGACTATTGGTGGACTTATTTGAAAGCAAATGAAGCTAAAGTATAGTTACGATGAGGAGTAACTGATAATTGAAATGATTAGGTTTCATGTTTCGAAGTTGATACAGATGTCTTCAGAGGGGGTGTGTGGACACTTTGTTAATTAAGTCTAATTGCAAGAACAAAACCAATACGATTTAAAATAATATATTTTTTGATATTCCCCCGCAATTTTTCCACCAATGTGTACATACACAATAATGATGCAACACACTTTGGTGTGGTTAAAAATGGCAGTGGTGTGGCCACCCTAATGTATGTTCCTTGCAGTTTTAAAACAAAAACATGAATAAATAATGATATTATTATTTCCAGGATAGCATTTGAGATAGCTGGCAAATAGCTCTATATTTTCCAACTACTGATTATAGTGGCATTAGGCTGTCAAATTTGAATATCTGTGCAGATGAAGGTACTTAAGTAAGAGGTCCGCACGCCATCTCTCCATCAGATTTTGGGTCCTTGCACTGGAAACTGTTAACGGCCCCTGTTTTCAGTGATATTTAATAAATATGCAATCAGGTCAGTGTGCAGGATGCTTGACTTATCAAGAACATATTTTACAGTTCATTTTTATTGTGCGTTTAAAAATTTTATTGGCTGCGGATGTGAATAGCGCTGATGCCATCAAGCTGCCTTCTAGCCACCATAAAACTGGTTCATCGCTTTCAAGTGCATGCAGGGCTTGTTTGGCTGTGACCAAGAGGGCCTGACTATCACACTGAACGGATAAGATTGAAGAACAGACCTAATAAGACGGGCCTCTGCACAAACGTGCGGGGAGATTGGAAGAATTATGCACTGACTGGTCACTTCCTTTGCAATACTGCAAATATGTCACACCTGTGGAATCTGCAAAAGTACTCATATCCATCTATCCATCTATAGTCAAGTTTACTGTGGTATAACTGTTATACAGTGCCCAGTAGAGTGGAATATGCGTGAGGTCAGGAAAAAACACAGAGGCTATTTCATCCCTACAAGTCAATTTTGCAGGTTTCCCTGCTCTTCAGGGGATTTTATTGAAGTGTCTGTGGTTGTTACATATATATATATATATATATATATATATATATAGGGTAAATTACAAAACAATGTTTATCAGATACCAACCCAACATGTCCACATTAAACAAATGCAACAAACTGGTCTCATCATGCCGGCACCGAAGCAAGGCACTACTGCATAACAATGGCCACACCCCCATGTAGTGTACCGTATATATATGGAACAACCACAGACACTTCAATAAAGTTCCCAGAAGATCAGGGAAACATGCGAAACAGGCTTTTAGGGATGAAATAGCATCTGTGTTTTTTCCTGACCTAATGTGTGTGTGTGTGTGTGTGTGTGTGTGTGTGTGTGTGTGTGTGTGTGTGTGTGTGTGTGTGTGTATATATATATATATATATATATATTAGGGGTGTGGTAAAAAATCGATTCGAACAAACAGTGCGATTCAGACTCGATTCTCTTTTTTTTCTTTTTTTTTTTTTCTATCAATCCAACAAACCACTACACAGCAATACCATAACAATGCAATCCAATTCCAAAACCAAACCTGACCCAGCAACATTTAGAACTGCAATAAACAGAGCAATTGAGAGAAGACACAAACACGACACAGAACAAACCAAAAGTAGTGAAACAAAAATGAATATTATCAACAACAATATCAATATTAGTTATAATTTCAGCATAGCAGTGATTAAAAATCCCTCATTGACATTATCATTATAAAAATAAAAAAAAGAACAATAGTGTCACAGTGGCTTACACTTGCATCACATCTCATAAGCTTGACAACACACTGCGTCCAATATTTTCACAGAGATAAAATAAATCATATTTTTGGTTCGTTTAATAGTTAAAACAAATTTACATTATTGCAATCAGTTGATAAAACATTAGCCTTTACAATTATAAAAGCTTCTTTTTTTTTTTAAATCTACTATTCTGCTTGCATGTCAGCAGACTGGGGTGGATCCTGCTGAAATCCTATGTATTGAATGAATTGTTTTGAATCGGAAAAATATCGTTTTTGAATCGAGAATTGAATCGAATTGTGACCCCAAGAATCGATATTGAATTGAATCGTGGGACACCCAAAGATTCGCAGCCCCAATATACACATATATATATATATATATATATGTGTGTGTGTGTGTGTGTGTGTGTGTGTGTGTATATATGTATGTGTGCATATATATGTATGTGTGTATACATACATGCACACATGTACATATATATATATATATATATATATACACATATACATATACATATACACACATATACATATATATATGCACACACATACATAAATACATAAGTATATGTGTGTATACATATTTATATATACATAAATATATCTGTATTTGTATTGCTGTAGATCAAAAACGTACACTGTAATTAATTGTTTAAGAAATACTACACTGGTAAAAGTGTGCATTATTATTCAGTGTTTCCAACAATTCAGTCTAAAATCAAGCAAAGCCCTGCCATTGTAGTGACTCCCGTTCGGGCTACACTGCCCCCTTGTGTTTAGGAATTTAACTACAGTTCTGTTAAGGCCTTTATAATAATCCATCCATCCATCCATCATCTTCCGCTTATCCGAGGTCGGGTCGCGGGGGCAGCAGCCTAAGCAGGGAAGCCCAGACTTCCCTATCTCCAGCCACTTCGTCTAGCTCTTCCCGGGGGATCCCGAGGCGTTCCCAGGCCAGCCGGGAGACATAGTCTTCCCAACGTGTCCTGGGTCTTCCCCGTGGCCTCCTACCAGCTGGACGTGCCCTAAACACATCCCTAGGGAGGCGTTCGGGTGGCATCCTGACCAGATGCCCGAACCACCTCATCTGGCTCCTCTCGATGTGGAGGAGCAGCGGCTTTACGTTGAGCTCCTCCCGGATGGCAGAGCTTCTCACCCTATCTCTAAGGGAGAGCCCCGCCACCCGGCGGAGGAAACTCATTTCGGCCGCTTGTACCCGTGATCTTATCCTTTCGGTCATGACCCAAAGCTCATGACCATAGGTGAGGATGGGAACGTAGATCGACCGGTAAATTGAGAGCTTTGCCTTCCGGCTCAGCTCCTTCTTCACCACAACGGATCGATACAACGTCCGCATTACTGAAGACGCCGCACCGATCCGCCTGTCGATCTCACGATCCACTCTTCCCCCACTCGTGAACAAGACTCCTAGGTACTTGAACTCCTCCACTTGGGGCAGGGTCTCCTCCCCAACCCGGAGATGGATAATAATATATTTTATTTGTATTGCACTTAACATTTTAATAACAAACTATCCATCAATATATTGAATTTAAAAAAATTAAAAACATATGAACGGTTTCCTGTCCGAGACTTACATTAATGGACAACACCAGGATCATTTAGAACAGGATTGTCTGAACTTTCTTCACTCAAGGTCACATTTGAAAAAAGACAACCAGAGGCAGCAAAGGTCACTTTTATTGTATTTATTTATTTTTTTGCCGTTTAACAAAATAGAAAAATAAGTTTATCAGATATTTGTCACTACACTGCAAATCTTTTCTGGTTTCTCCTAAATACATGAGTCTTAATGTCAAAGTTGCCACAGTGGGCACTAATGTGTCTTGCCATGCACTTCCACCCACTGGGCAGCTAAAGTCATCACAAAATGACAACACCATCAGTCCATTCCTTCCATCTCGGACAAGGGTCGGCAACCCGCGGCGCCGGAGCCGCATGCTGCTCTTTGACCACTCTGATGTGGCTCAGCCGCATACTTGCCGACCGCCCTGGAGAAGTCCAGTAGACTTCCAAATTTTAGTGTCTCTATCAGAAATCTCCCGGGTGAACATTTTTCGATTTTTATCCAGACATCAACTTTGAGGGCGTGCCGTGGTGAAAATGCCTCTAACAACCTTTCCCCAGGCTATGTGCGTGCCGGCCGGCCGGTCACATTTTGGATGTGACCTCTATCTGAACGCATTCGCGACTGCAAGGCATACTTGGTCAACAGCCGTGCAGGTTACACTGAGGGTTGTGATATAAACAACTTTAACACTCTTACTAATATGCGCCACACTGTGAACCCACACCAAACAAGAATGACAAACACATTTCAGGAGAACATCCAACATAAACACGACAGAACAAACACGCAGAATCCCATGTATCCCAGACTCTTCCGGGCTACATTATACACCCAGCTACCACCAACCAACCCCGCCCACCTCAACCGACGCACAGAGGGGTTGGGTTGGTGGTAGCTGGGTGTATAATGTAGCCCGGAAGAGTCAGGGATACATGGGATTCTGGGTATTTGTTCTGTCGTGTTTATGATGTGTTATAGTGCGGATGTTCTCCTGAAATGTGTTTGTCATTCTTGTTTCGTGTGGGTTCACAGTGTGGCGCATATTAGTAAGAGTGCTAAAGTTGTTTAAACGGCCACCCTCAGTGTGACCTGTATTGCTGTTGAATAAGGATGCCTTGCAGTCTCTTACGTGTGTCTGTAATAGCCCCGTCAAACTATTTTTTTGGCTGGCAAGCAATTTGTACAAGCTTAAGGGGGCTCTAGCGGTAGTGCTATCATTGTACGCCCTTATTATTGTTCATTGGGTGAACACCAGCGTACATTCGAGAAAATAATTACTCTGAAATTCGGGAGTCTCCCGGGAAAATTGGGAAGCTTGGCCGGTGTGACGCTGTCAAGCGGCATTCATACATTAAATTTTCATATTAAGGTGCGGGCCGCGTGTCTGAGACCCCTGGTTTATACATAATACAAAGCAAAAAAAACTGTATGCAGTATTATTTCATTATAAATTTCACAAGAGTTATGTGGCTCCCATTGTTTACTTTGTGAAACGGGTCAAAATGGCTCTTTGAGTGGTAAAGGTTGCCGACCCCTGATCTAGGAGTATAGAGTAAGGGGGCATCAAGCAACAACTGAGTAATATTTTTTTTCATATTTCTGGGTATTGGTTTTGTGGCGGATTACTTAGTTGGACATCAAGCTATATTTTGACTGCAATTATTGCTGCGACTTTGGTGTATTTTTCAAAAATACTTCATGCAAATCATTAAAATGCAGGTTTTTTTTTTTTTTTTTTAAGAATGTAACAATAATTTGTGGCTATTAAGATGTGTGAACAAATGTGAATAAAAACCTTGTATAGTGTTCCTAAAATCTTGTTTCAGTGATTTTTCCTATGAGGTATTTTTAATCATCCTAGGACACATTAGTCCAACTCCTTGAAACATGTTTGAAAAATAAAGATTTTTTATATGTTTGGAGTAACAAAAACACTGAATACAATCCTGAAGTTTATTATAATTCTTGCATGAAGAAGTTAAGACAACTATTCATTTTTAAGGGAAACATTTATTCTGTCTTTTGGTTGTTACATATTAGGTTAAATTAGCTGTTTTTTTTTTTTTAAATGAAAACTATTTGAGAACATTTTTTTTAAACAATTTCCAGCTTAAAGTAACCATTCAAGTCACAAATAAAAATTGCATTTAGAATTGTTTTTTTTTAAATGAAGAACACCTTATGTTGTACCAATTTCCAGCTTGATGCCACATTCAAGTCAAATAAAAAATGTATTGTTTTGCCCTAAACTTGAACAGTATGAAAATTAAATTATTTTAAGTGTTGCTGCTACTAAATTATTGAGTAAATATTTCCCACAGTTGAAATGTGTTGATTTTTATTCAAAAGTTACTGTCTCCAGACAAGTACAAATCAAAAAACAGAGTGGGAGAAATAGACAACTCAGGGTGTAGGCAAGAGTGCAGAAACAAAAGCACAAAAAAATGGAAATAAATGAAAATTTGAATATATATACACATGATCTGATAAGGATTGATACCATATGTAGTGGTATGTACGCAACAGACAATAAACAGTACTCTGTCCTTATAAGAATTGAGTTTTACTTACATAAAAGAATTAGGTCAAGGACATATAGGTTGCTCATCTACATAATCACATGACATTTGACCACCTCATGTCGGGTGCGCTAAGAAGCCGACGATGCACCCTTAAACATGACAACCCTGCTGACATGGAAGATTTAACGTGACAGGAGAAGAAGAAGCATGTTTAAGGCTCAAGCATGGAATGACTACAAAAGAAAAAGCTCAGTAGGCAAAACAGTTGATTAAAACGTGTGTGTGTGTGTGTGACAATTACATGTCAGATCTAAGCTTTGTCTAGCTGCCACAGCGTTGCTGAATAACTTGTTTATTAGTATGCTTCAGAGATTATATATATTTTTCGTGTACGACACCACTCAAAATCTTTAAAGCTGAATTTCATTCATTTTATCCAAACTAATTTACACATTAGGAAAGAAGGTAGAAACTCGAAGACATTATTATCAAGACAAAAGAAAAGAGCGGGGAGAGAAAAAAACGCAAAAAGGGTAAAAATACAAATCTGAAAGTCTTCCTGGCCGCGTTCCTTTTCTTACATTTGTGGGACTGAAAATTGGAAAGAACATAAGCAAAGCACATATATAAAAATCAGCACCAATTCATATAGATTTTTTTTTTATTTAAAATGTAAGATTTTGACATGATGCTGCTAGATTGTATGACTTGAAAGTGAGATGGTGGCTAAGGAGTGGTCCAAATGTTGGGGTAAGCTCTAAGACGTACCCATCCTAGTCGGCATGGCAACCACCAGCGGTCATCAGAGGAGGGCACAAACAGAAAGACCTGCGTCCACTTGGCTAACACAGTACAGGCAAGGTACTACAGTCGCTTTATAAATTACTACATCACACTTGGTAACTTACTACCATTGGAGAACAAAAAAAATGAATGTTTCTTAAGTTAAAAACACACCAATCCATCCCCCGCTGGGACAAAGGAAAAGAAAACTGGGGAAAATGCTATAGAAGTTGTGGTTTCTAAAAGGCTTGGAAGTTGGATGTGGCCTGTTACACCATTAAGAAGAGGAAGAGCTTACCCAAGATTAGAAAAGTATACATTTCAAGTCCTCTCTGAGCAAGCAACACTGAGTGTGGCTCATCATTGGTCCACGTAGAGTACAAGCCAAAACTTTGTAGTTTGTTTTTTTTTGTTCATTTTTGATTTTTCTTACAGAAAACACACTTGTTTTCGCATCTAAAATTATTTTTAAATACAAAGCTCCTCTTCTCGTATCCCAGCATGAAAATCGTCTGGATATTCCTTTAAAACATGGACACTCCAAGGACCTACGAGGAGAAAAAAAAAACATGCTTTTCACAGAGACACACACGGCTGATATCATCACATATCAAAAGGAAGAAGAAGAAGGATGCCTTGTTGGGATTCAAAAGAAAACGCAATACAATGTATTAATTCTGTCGTAATACTACATTTCAAAATCACAAATTTAAACATTTCAAACATTGGAAATCTGGACATAAATACTTTGACTAACAACAGTTTTAGACCATTTACTTTTTACATGCACTAAATCAGAATCAGAATCACTTTATTATCCCCGAGGGTAAATTTAAATTTAAAGTAAAATTACCAACATACAGTAAACAATCAATTATCGCTGTAACAGGTTAGACATGACAGCGATAAAGACATTTCCACTAAGAAGAAATTATTAATTATAATTTAAATTTTCAAATTAATCGCGATTCTTAATTGAAACAATTCTGAATCGATTTTACAAAATAAATACATGTTTTTATTTAATATACATAATATCCATATATTTACACACATATATACACATACAAACCCCGTTTCCATATGAGTTGGGAAATTGTGTTAAATGTAAACATAAACGGAATACAATGATTTGCAAATTATTTTCCTCTTTGTTCCAGAAGACACCACATCCACAGTTTCCAAATATAATTTGAAATGTGGATTCGTCAGACCACAGAACACTTTTCCACTTTGCATCAGTCCATCTTAAATGAGCTCGGGCCCAGCAAAGCCAGCGACGTTCGTTGGTGTTGTTGATAAATGGGTTTTGCTCTGCATAGCAGAGTTTTAACTTGCACTTACAAATGTAGCAACCAACTGTAGTTACTGACAGTGGTTTTATGAAGTGTTCCTGAGCCCATGTTGTGATATCCTTTACACACTGATGTCTGTTTTTGATGCAGTACCGCCTGAGAGATCAACAGTCCGTAATATCATCGCTTATGTGCAGTGATTTCTCCAGATTCTCTGAATCTTTTGATGATTTTACAGACCGTAGATGGTGAAATCCCTAAATTCCTATATATATATATATATATATATATATATATATATATATATATATATATATATATATATATATATATATATATATATATATATATATATATATATATATATATATATATATATATATATATATATATATATATATATATATATATATATATATACACATACACACACAATGTATTTTTCGGACTATAAGACGCACTTAAAATCCTAATTTTCTCAAAAATCGACAGTGCGCCTGCCTAATGTTCCGAATAATTCAGGTTGTGCTTTCCGACCTCGAAGCTATTATATTTGGTACATGGTATAATGATAAGTGTGAGCAGTAGATGGCAGTCTTTCCTTCTTTATTATGCATTTACGGCAGGTGCGACTTATACTCCGAAAAATAGGGTATGAAATATTATATATTATACATATATATATATATATATATATATATGTATATATATATATATATATACATACACAAAAATGTTTTTTTTTGCCTGTCCTGTCCAGCCAGCCACCCAGGAGGCAAATACTATTGTTGAAGTAGATGCCTATATCTGCTGTACAGATTTAAATGAGAAAAGAGAAGTGTGGGATACTTCTCTTGTTGCCTTATTTTTATTTGGCTTTATTAAATGATTGGATACCATTGTATTCAACAAAACCAGTTTTCTTTTAAGTTGTGAAGAAATTTATCACAATTTTCATCAGAGCAATTATTTTCTTGTGTTTCAAGTAAAGGGGCCAGATGTGGCCGTTTTAAGAGGCTGGTGGGGTCTGGTACGCAATGTTATTGAAAAGCACTGATTTTGAATCGAAAATCGATTCTGAATAGAATCATTACCCCCAAAAAATGTAATCGAATGGTGTGGTGCCTAGAGATTCACAGCCCTACTGGTTACATTTTTCAACATTATGACAACTTTCCAGAGATGAAATAACACAATTTAGTCATCTTTACTCCCTTTGAATCCCCTAAATTAATCCTGTGTGAGGTTTAGCCAATCAGTGGCTACGATACTAAACAGCACGGTCTGATAGGTTTGGTTTACTATTGTGGCCAGTACTACCGTCCTATTGATCGTGTTGGATCATTTAGGATTTTTTAGGTTTTAAAATGCTTACTTTCAGACCAAAAATAGTATAGAATATGCAATAAAAATATATATAATTTATATGTGTTTTGTGAAGCTGTAATGTTTTGCACGCGATGTGGCGGGGACGACTGCACATTTTTCTACTTATGGCGGCCCTCCATGAACACAGATACGAATGTATATACGACGGATATTGCCCTCCAAAATAGTCTCTTTTTGATGAAATAACATTAGAACAACTCCTATAGTGTGTAAATGGGATAAAACAAAGAACATGTTTACTTGACCCACTTCCTGGGAAACTTATCAAGGACCTGTTTGTAATATTAGAACCATAAATGTTATAAACTTAGCACTTTCCTCGGGCACTGTTCCCCTAGCATTCAAAAGAGTGGTTATTCATCCTCTGCTCAAAAGACCTAACCTCGATCGAGACCTCATGGTAAACTACCGACGAGTTTCCCACCTTCCGTTTGTTTCAGCTAAATGAACACTTAGCATCTATCAATCTCTGTGAACCCTTTCAATCCAGTTTCAGGGTAAATCACTCTACGGAGACAGCTCTTGCAAAAATTATTAATGATCCATTGTCCATGGTTCTCGCCCGGAAAAGGGTGGAATGCCATCTCCGTAGGAGTCTTGTTCACGAGTGGGGGAAGAGTGGATCGTGAGATCGACAGGCGGATCGGTGCGGCGTCTTCAGTAATGCGGACGTTGTATCGACCCGTTGTGGTGAAGGAGCTGAGCCGGAAAGCAAAGCTCTCAATTTACCGGTCGATCTACGTTCCCATCCTCACCTATGGTCATGAGCTTTGGGTCATGACCGAAAGGATAAGATCACGGGTACAAGCGGCCAAAATTAGTTTCCTCCGCCGGGTGGCGGGGCTCTCCCTTAGAGATAGGGTGAGAAGCTCTGCCATCCGGGAGGAACTCAAAGTAAAGCCGCTGCTCCTTCACATCGAGAGGAGCCAGATGAGGTGGTTCGGGCATCTGGTCAGGATGCCACCCGAACGCCTCCCTAGGGAGGTGTTTAGGGCACGTCCAGCTGGTAGGAGGCCACGGGGAAGACCCAGGACACGTTGGGAAGACTGTGTCTCCCGGCTGGCCTGGGAACGCCTCGGGATCCCCCGGGAAGAGCTAGACGAAGTGGCTGGAGAGAGGGAAGTCTGGGCTTCCCTGCTTAAGCTGCTGCCCCCGCGACCCGACCTCGGATAAGCGGAAGATGATGGATGGATGGATGGATCCATTGTTTACCATAACAATGTGACCTCGGAGTATGTTAAGGTAATGTGCGGCGTTCCACGGGGTTCAGTTCTTGGCCCAGCACTCTTAAGCATCTACATGCTGCCGCTAGGTGACATCATACGCAAATACGGCGTAGGCTTTCACTGTTGTGCTAATGACACCCTACTCTACATGCCCCTAAAGCTGACCAACACGCCAGATTGTGGTCAGCTGGAGGCGTCTTAATGAAACTAAACATTGGATATACGCTACCTTTATGCAACTCAACGCTAACAAAACGGAAATGCTGAATATCGGTCCTGCTAAATACCGACACCTATTTAATAATACAACTTTAACATTTGATAACCAAACAATTACACAAGGCCACTCTGTAAAGAATTTGGGGATTATCTTTGACCTAACTCTCTCGTTTCAGTCACACATTAAGAGTGTTACTAAAAGGGCCTTCTTTCATCTCCGTAATATCGCAAAAATTTGTTCCATTTTGTCCACTAGCAACGAACGCTGAGATCATTATTCATGCGTTTGTTACATCGCGTCTCAATTACTGTAACGTATTATTTTCGGGTCTCCTTACGTCTAGCATTAAAATATTACAGTTGGTACAAAACGTGGCTATTAAAACGCAGCTGTTAGACTTTGGACAAAAACAAGAAAGTCTGATCATATTACCCCTATACTGGCTCACCTGCACTGGCTTCCTGTGCACTTAAGATGTGACTTTAAAGGGGAACATTATCACCAGACTTATGTAAGCGTCAATATATACCTTGATGTTGCAGAAAAACGACCATGTGTTTTTTAACCGATTTCCGAACTCTAAAAGGGTGAATTTGGCGATTTAAACGCCTTTCAATTGATAGCCTGTCGGAGAGATGACCTTTCACCCGTGACGTCACAACATGAAGCGATCCGCCATTTTCTCAATCTTATTACACGCACCAAGTCAAATCAGCAAAGTTATTTTCCGTTTTTTCGACTGTTTTCCCGTACCTTGGAGACATTATGCCTCGTCAGTGTGTTGTCGGAGGGTGTAACAACACGAACAGATACGGATTCAAGTTGCACCAGTGGCCAAAAGATGCGAAAGCCCCTCGTTTGTTCCGCACACTTTACCGACGACAGCTATGCTACGACAGAGATGGCAAGAATGTGTGGATATTCTGAGACACTCAAAGCAGAGATAAAGTCAAAGAAATCTGCAATATTGGAAAATAGACCACCACTGAATCTGCCGGAATGTGTGAGCTATTCAGGGACGACGGCAGTCTGTTCCCGCAGACGAGCGAGGTAAACCCCCTGGATGTCTTGGCTAAGACGTGATTTATTTTTCTGTCTCATTTTGTCCACCAAACTTATAATGTTGTGCATGAATGCACAAAGGTGAGTTTTGTTGATGTTATTGACTTATGTGGAGTGTGCTAATCAGACATATTTGGTCACGGCATGACTGCAAGCTAATCGATGCTAACATGCTATTTAGGCTATCTGTATGTACATATTGCATCATTATGCCTCATTTGTAGCTATATTTGCATCCAACCTTTCCCTCAGCCCACATTTAATGCCAAACAAACACATACCAATCGTTGGTTAGAAGGCGATCGCCGAATTCGTACTCGCTTCCTCCCGTGCCGCTGTCTGTCGTGATATGGCTCAATGGCTTCAGTTTCTTCTTCAATTTCCTTTTCGCTACCTGCCTCCACACTCCAACCATCCGTTTCAATACATGCGTAATCTGTTGAATCGCTTACGTCGCTGAAATCCGAGTCTGAATCCGAGCTACTATCGCTATACCTTTCTGTGCTATCCGCCATGTCTGTTTCTGGTGGTTTCACGCTGTGATGTCACAGGATAATGGACGGGTGGATATACCGATGGTGAAAATCAGGCACTTTGAACCCGTTTTTCGGGATATTGCGTGATGGGTAAAATTTTGAGAAAAACTTCGAAAAATAAAATAAGTCACTGGGAACTGATTTTTATTGGTTTTAACCCTTCAGAAATTGTGATAATGTTCCCCTTTAAGGTTTTACTACACGGTCTAGCTCTATCCTATCTTGCTGATAATATTGTACCATATGTCCCAGCATAGTTTTCTAGTCTGGCTCTAGTACTCTGGAATGCCCTCCTGGTAACAGTTAGAGATGCTACCTCAGTAGAAGCATTTAAGTCCCATCTTAAAACTCCTTTGTATACTCTAGCCTTTAAGTACACCCCATTTTAGACCAGTTGATCTGCCGTTTTTTTTCTACTTTGCGAGGGGGGCACAGATTCGGTGATCACAGATGAAGTGCACATTTGAAACACATTTGGACTTCTAAAAATTGATTCTCAGAGCTACCTGCAAGCTTTTGCTCACTAACACACACAACATATAACACCATATGAGATCTGTTGTGGGTGTATGGATTGTTCTTGCTAGCTTTGACTTTGTAGTTTAGTCGCCATTTCAAGTGACTGTCTCCTAGGGCTGGGCGATATATTGAATATACTCGATATATCGCGGGTTTGTCTCAGTGTTATATAGAAAATGACTATATCGTGATATACGAGAAAACATCCTCATGCAGTTGCTTTTAGCTGAGGGCATTACACTGCAGGCGTTTCTCACTCTTTTGTCTTTGCTTCTCACAGAGACAAAGCAAGCGCACCTTCTTACGTCATACGCCCTCGCTGAGCAAAGAGGTAGCGGAAAGGGGAACATTAGCAGTGGAAGGTGCTAAACAAACGGTGCGAGTGGTAATACGAGAGGGAAAAGGTGCGAATCTGGTAACAAATTAAGGAAGGATTAATTCCCAAGAAAAACAGCCCAAGGTCCATCGTGTGGCGGTGGTTTGGCTTCAAGTGGGAAAATGTTTTACAAGTATGTAGCATCATTTGAAAAGTCACCCGCTAGAGAATGAAGAGTGCTTGAAACTCTGCATGTCAACATCTCGGCTGGTGCCACACCCAACAAAATGCCCAAGCAACCATTTCCAGATCAACACCGTATGAAAAAAATAGTCAACAACAGAAGGAGATAACGTCCGCAGTAACCTACCACATGGTGAAGGACATAAACTATTGGATTTCCTATTTTGCAGCTCATTTTTATTTGACAATTATTGAAATATCTTGTGTGAAATCATGCACAAAAGTGCACTTTATTTGTTTTAAACTATTGTAGTGGCATTCTGTACAAAAAGTGCACTATAATTTAGCATTGTTTATCTTGAAGACATCATGCACAAAAGTGTACTAATGGCTAGTTTTAAAATGTCTCTGACAATTTTATACTTTGTTTTGGAATTTACATGAATGTTTGTGCCACTGCTTAATAACTGTTAATAAAGACAGTTTTGGTAAATTGACTTAGTTGTGATTTCTCTCTGCATGAAAGTTTTAAAATAGCGTATATTAATGCAGTATGGACAAGAATGTTTTGATGTAGACGGATAAAATCATCATACTGGTGTTATTATATGCATCAAGTGTTAATTAAAGGCTAAGGCAAAATATCGAGATATATATCGTGTATCGCGACATGGCCTAAAAATATCTAGATATTAATAAAAGACCATATCGCCTAGCCCTACCGTCTCGACATATATATAGTTAAGGGCAGGGCGACCGAATTTGTTGGGGATAAATGAGCGCTATCAGACGCATTATTTTCCCAAGCAAATTTTTCTTTTCACAATGACATTTCACTTACATTTATGTCAATTTCCCTAATATTCTGTATTTAACAATGGGTTCCGATTTATTGGCCAATTATGTGACTCCGTCCGCGGTTACGTAAATCATATGGCCTTACTTTTTTGTAGACTTTAGTGATTATTGATTATGCATACTAGCGCTGTGTCAAATTACAGGAGTAACCATGATGACATCTCAAGCTTGGCTCCTCTTTTGTTTCACCGTCACAAGTTCAGGAATTTGCATGCACTTTTTGCACAGCCCAATAACCGTTTTTTTTTTATTATTGTATTTTCATAATCGTGAGAGGTCATAATCAAAATCGAAACCAAAATGTTTTTAATTGTCCGGTCCAAACGGATATCCTGTTCAGAGAAACTTGCGAGCTGGAGCCTGTCCTCGCTGACTTTGTACGAGAGGTGTATACGCACGCACGCACACAGACAAACAAGCATTCACACGCAAGTCTCCAATTAACATAAACCATTCATACTTTTTGTAACATAAAGCACACATGCTAAACCACATGCTCCACTGTGCTGCGCCATTCTTAGTTTGAATTATTAGCAAATTAAACAAGACACTCATCCATAAGATGTAGAGAAATGTTTTTCGGTGTTATGTCCAGCAATCAATCATGTGAAACAAAACAATGTCCGATGTGTCTGACCTGAATTTCAAGGCCCACTGTAAGAACAAACCCCACAAGGAATTTGGAGCACTCAAGATAGCTGAGCTCGTACAGAAACGTTTCATATGCTTGGTGTCTGCTCGTTAAATGAAGCGCAGCCGCCGCCGGGACAAGTGTTGGATGGGTGGCGTTACAGCCAGTGGGGCCGGTGTGCACACGTGTGACATTTGGCATGTAAGAAGTTGCTTACCGACTCATCCATGATCGAGGCGGGGTCGAAGTAGTCCGGCTTCAGCTCAGACCTCTCACGACGATTTTTAGACGGTGGCTGGAGGAGAAAATATTTGTTGAAGTGGCTTCAAAAATAATACATTTCATAGAATACATAGGTAGAAGAAATCATGTTCACATTTGGTATGCATGCTCCACATATAATTGATATTACATGTAGTTCTGCTTTTACACATCATGCATGATGTTGTGGACTGGGTGTAAATTGTGAAATAGATTGATCATGATGTTGTAATGCACTGTCAACACAAAGTTTCATTAAAGAAAACACAGACTCTTTTACACGCAGCCAAACAAAAGAAGCTTTTTGATGAAGAGGATAGTTTTTCTTTTCTCATTTTCAAATGACATTTGGCAATCAACACAAGATGCTATTGATCATTGTTGCAATCCTAACAAATCCGTGTCATCAACCATCTCTGACAAACTCAAATCCTCAAAGCTCTTGTCTTTGTGGGTTTAAGTCAACCTCTAGTGTGGGTCATTAATAAAAAGATTAAATGAATTCAAAAGACAATAGGAAACTACACGACTGAGATGCTTACTAACCCCCTATCTTCTTTTCTTGGTCTATTAACCCTCTCTGTCCCTCTACTCTACACTCTCTTGCTTTCAGCCCACCTTGTCAGTACAGAGGGACACCTAATGGAGCCTGGGTTTTCTTAAAGAGGTCTTCCAAAGATGTTTTTCCCTGGCCTTATTTGCCAGTAATTTCTCATGTGAGCTCCAGTTGGTTCTCTTTAATATCTTAGGAGTTTGCTCCTGGACCTTCCTATGTGTGTGAAAGATAAAGTACATGTAATATATCACTTTATTAAGGAACATAGGTGTTACAATTGATATGTGGTTCCTTTTTCAGCCTTACGATTGTAAAAAATAAAATGTTACCGACATTTTTTTTAACTCTACACGTATAGATTTTTTTACAACAAAATGTTTTATGTTTTTTTAATGTGGAAGTATATGTGTGTGTAGACATGGCACAAAGAGTTCTGTAAATTACATTTAGTGAGGCAACGAATGCGTACAGGCTAAGTCCTAGCTGGTGATGGTATGACAAGGAGAAAGGCAAGGAAAGGTGAGGAGTTGATGTGTGCTTATGTGCTGAAAGGAACGGGTGTCTGTTGAAAATAAGTTTGCAGATGTTATTCTGGCATAGTTGGAGCTGGCAGTAAGCAGTTTGTTTCAATAAAAGAGATCGTTGGTTGAGCACTTCCTCGTCAATTCTTTCAATGTCTGGACAAAAGCTATAATATTTTAGCTTTTTAACATAAATCAGAATGTTGGTAGATAAGGGCTATTTCCGGACGTGTGTTTCAAAATGAGGATGTTAGGTCAGCCCGCAGACTATACATAATATACACTACATTGCCAAAAATATTTGGCCACCTGCTTTGACTCACATATGAACTTTAAGTGCCATCCCATTCCTAACCCATCGGGTTCAATATGATGTCAGTCCACCTTTTGCAGCTATTAGAGCTTCAACTCTTCTGGGAAGACTGTCCACAAGGTTGCAGTGTGTGTTTATAGGAATTTGACCATTCTTCCAAAAGCACATTGGTGGGGTCACACACTGATGTTGGTCGAGAAGGCCTGGCTCTCGGTCTTTGTTCTATTTCATCCCAAAGGTGTTTTATTGGGTTCAGGTCAGGACTCTGTGCAGGCCAGTCAAGTTCATCAACACCAGACTCTGTCATCCATGTCTTTATGGACCTTGCTTTGTGCACTGGTGCACAGTCATGTTGGAAGAGTAAAGGGCCCACTCCTAGCTGTTCCCACAAGATTGGGAGCATGGAATTGTCCAAAATGTTTTGATATCCTGGAGCATTCAAAGTTCATTTCGTTGGACCTAAGGGGCCTAGCCCAACTCCTGAAAAACAACCCTACACCATAATTCCTCATCCACCAAATTTCGCACTCGGCACAATGCTTTCCGAAATGTACCATTCTCCTGGCAACCTCCAAACCCACACTCGTCTATCAGATTGCCAGAAGGAAAAGCGTGATTCATTATTCCAGAAAACGCGTCTTCACTGCTCTAGAGTCCACTGGCGACGTGCTTTACACTACAGCATCAGACGCTTTGCATTGGACTTGGTGATGTATGGCTTAGATGCAGCTGGTCGGCCATGACAACCAAATCCATGATGCTCTCTGCGTACTGTAGGTTGGCTAATTGGAAGGTCACATGAAGTTTGGAGCTCTGTAGCAACTGACTGTGCAGAAAGTCGGCGACCTCTTTGCACTATGCGCTTCAGCATCCGCTGACCCCTATGTCAGTTTACGTGGCCTACCACTTCGTGGCTGAGCTGCTGTTGTTGTCAAACTCTCCCATTTTCTTATAATAATGCCGACAGTTGACTTTGGAATATTTAGGAGCGAGGAAATTTCACTACTGGATTTGTTGCACAGGTGGCATCTTGTGATAGTTCCACACTGGAAATCACTGAGCTCCTGAGAGCAGCCCATTCTTTCAAAAATGTTTGTAGACAGTCTCATGCCTAAGTGCTTGATTTTATACACCTGTGGCCGGGCCAAATGATTAGGATACCTGATTCTGATCATTTGGATGGGTGGACAATTACTTTTGGAAATATAGTGTATGTCATACTGTTAATCACTATAACAACTGTAAGTGTTCATTGGTTTGCCTCTAGAAACAGATTTATTCACTTCCTCCACCACAACCTTTCAAAATGAGGAGATATAGGCAAAAAAGATGTGTTGTCACATTTCAAGTTGATTTTTTCCTTCCAGAAACGGAACTTTAAATCAGTCCTAAGCGAAGGCAACAAAACCTTCTGAAAGGCGATACTTATGAAGGTCGCTTGCAAGTCATGCTGAGAACTTGAGGGGATATTGTGAAGCTCTGTGCAGACACCATTACTGTAGCCTCACAAGAGACGAAACACTTTACAATAATAGAAAAAAAGTTGTGAACTTTATAGTCGACACTTTACTGTAGCAGTGTGTCTGTTGCCCTTCAGACAAAGGCAAAACATACATTTTATCGCACTTTGTTGCTGTTAATAAATGAACAGTTGAGATCATTCTTACCAGGTCAATGTCCATGGTGTCAAAGTCCATGCCTTCATTGAGGTCATCCATACGACCCTCAGATGACATCATCACATCTTCCACAATTGGCTCTTCATCTTCCTCCATGAGGCCGGTGCCGCGGCGTCTGCACGCACGTGCACATACAAACACGGTTATTGAAACACAGGTGTAAGAGGGGTACAACAGCTGTGTATCTTACATAGCATGCTGCAGATTGGTCCTGAGCTTGGCGTAGTTCATGGCTCGTTCCTGCTGCTGACGAGCCTCTTCTTGCTGTCTCTGGGCTAGCATCCACGTCACTTGGGAACTAGACGAATAGCAACAATAAGACGTTTGTGTTCAACAATCAGCTACAAATACAGTTTGGATGCCTCTCTCGCAGCATCAAGGTTTCAAAAAACACTTCTGTCACTGTATCTTCTGCAAGACCATTTGGCAGGCAGCTGAGATTCACACTTAAATTCTAATCCCAGTCTTAGAACAGGCTCGATAAAGAATTGAAAAATGGTTCTGGATCTGGGCCAACATCCTTTTAAGAAATGAGAACGGGGGCATTAGCAGTCTAGGAAATTCATAGAAATGAATGAAACCAGATAATATAAATCAATTCACAGAAATTAATGAAACCAGATAATATAAATTAATGACGTCACTATGGTATAAAATGCAAGACAGTTAAATTTGAATAAATGAAAAAAAAAAAAAAAATGCGGTTAGCAAATGAAAGTTGTTTGTGGATGTCTTGTTTTATTCACCGCATTTTTCGGACTGTAAAGTTGCACTTAAAATCCTTTCATTTTCTCAAAAATGAACAGTCCGCCTTAAAAGCCAGCGCGCCTACTGTTCTGAATAATTCTGGTTGTGCTAAGCGACTTCGAAACAATTTTAAAAGGTACATGGTGTTTGATGAGTGTGGCTGGTAGATAGCAGGTTGACTGGCAAGCAAGCCCAAAACTTTTAAGTTTAATTGAGAATATACAAAATTACACAACGTTTAAAAATCTGACAAAATGTTTCCGTACAAATTTGGTGAGCTATGAAGCCGCACCGTTTGATGGCACATTGGCACATTGCGGCAAGCGTAGTCAGGCATACTGTGCTTCAACTTACAAGTATTATTATGGTGTGTGAATAAGGATAAAAAAATGGCACCTATTAGAAGACATTTTTGTCACAATTTTATGCAAAATCAACTTTTCTTACTACTTGGTTTATGCTAATGTGTATTTGGGATTGGCATACCGGTAAATCTCTAAAATTTGCGCCCATCCGCCGCTATAGTTATACAAGCTCCTTTTTCCTCTATCCTCTTGCTGTGGGGCATTCATCCTCGGCGGTTGCACTCTCTAACATAAAGTAGCGAACAGTTCTAACTTAAATCTGTCAGGGGATTTGCAATGGAAGCACTAAAAACTATCGGTACAACAAAGATGACGGGGAGAAGATGCTATCAAAGTGGAGCTTCGTAAATAAAATTGCTCACGAAACGGTGGTTCTGAAGAAATGGTCAGAAAGCAGCTTGTAGATAGTCTGTAAATCATAATCTATTTAACATTTTGACCAAAGAACCACTTTTACATGTTATGTAGACCAAAGGGAAGAATAAATGTGTTAAAAAAAAAAAGGGGGGGGGGAAGAAAAATCATAATAAAAACCCCTTCACCTATAATCCAATGTGCTTCTAGACCTGCTCATTGGCCACGTGCCTTATAATACGGCGCGCCCTATAGTCCGAAAAATATGGTAAATATTAAATGAATGGCTTTTACAGCTCATTATTTCCACCACAAAAATGGTTAACAATCAATATATCCTTTGTGAGAAACAGTGGACATTTGTGTTTTGTAACAAAAGCAAAATTAAAAGTCCACGCTGGGTCTCAGGAGGGTTTATTCTTGCCAAGCAATTTGTTTTGAGAGACAAGCCCTGTGACATTTGGCTCTATGCAGAGAGCTACATATAGATACATACTTGTAATCCATGGGTGTCTGGTGGTGCTGAGGTGCCTGATGATGGTGTTGTGGGTGTTGGTGGGGCTGCTGCTGGTCATGAGGGAGGGAGTAGACGCCCATGTAGCTGTCGTCACGACCCCTTTTAGGCTCTCGCATGGCAGTGGAGGTGAGGTGTGGGGATGGCATCATGACGGGGGTCTGAATGCCTTGCGTCCACACCTCACTGCTACTGCTCTCCTCTGGAAATAAAGAGGCATTTTGTTAGGAATAGAGTACATACAGACCAGTTTTACTGGACAGGTAGTTTCACAGATTCAACTTTGAACAGATGGCCCATAATTTGGTAAACGAAAAAAGTATGTGGCAATATCAATGTTCCAAATGTGACTAATGCCACAGCCTTAGGTGAACCAGCTCAGAATTAGCTTTTGCTCAGTTGCTAATGAAATGAAGTGGAAATTGTGATAATTAGAAGGCTCCCGCCATCTGCTGTTTTATGTGTTTGCCCATCAGCTCGACTGGTTGAGCCAAGATGTTTGGAACACATTGGAACAGTTGGAAGACACTTTTGTTTTTCTGGGCTTTAACTGGAACTGGGTTTTATATGTGCACCCCTCACATCAGAGAGAACTGGTTTATTTGTGCATAGGCACGTAACACAAAATGTTTCCTTCTGTTTTTTGAATCTACATTAAAATGTCACAGCTTTGTCTTGGTATTACGAGATGCACAGAATTCAGCTCTAAAAAGGTGAATGCTTTTATTGATTTCCAAATGTTTTATACCTTCTGGTAGCTTCCTCTTGGCTGCAGAAGTTCCTGCTGTTACAGCAGGAGCCTTGGTCTTTTTGGAACGAACGGAAGAGCCTCTGCTGGAGTAGCCACTCATCACTGACATAGTGTCGTCATCCCCACCAGCCTGTAGGGAATTCCTGTATGAAATGAGGGGGAGCCAGCAGTCCTCTCGTTGCAGTGCCATCTGGAACGTCATGAAACGCTCCAAGTACATGTGGCTGTGGAGGCATAGGAAGGTAAGGGTTAATATTAACACATCCTAAAACAGCCACACAGGGGTTGAAAAAAGATGAGGTAGACCAGTGGCTTGAAACATCTGCTGCCCTGACCCTCACGTTGACATGCACAGTAAAAAACTAACTTACACAGTCCTTTTGTCTTGTCTCATCAGCTTTGAGGAGAACTCACTGAGGATGTCTAAGAAAGCCAGGTTGAGAGGAGGTCCTCCTTCTCCCTGGGGACTTGGGTCCTTAAACGCAAACTCGATTCCATCCCTAGAAAACAATCAGAAAAATAAAATGTGAGCTGGGAAGAAATTTGGTTATGTTGAAAGAAGCAACTACAATGTGGAATACATAAAAAGTACATTTTTAAGTAAAAT
Source organism: Nerophis ophidion (assembly GCF_033978795.1). Lineage (NCBI taxonomy): Eukaryota > Metazoa > Chordata > Actinopteri > Syngnathiformes > Syngnathidae > Nerophis > Nerophis ophidion. Next base: position 62,051,399 of record NC_084615.1, on the reverse strand, counting down.
CCACTTCTTTTTTTTTGAAGGTGTTAACTGATTCAAATCAAGCTCAGAGAAATTACGTTTTGCATCCCGACATGCACCAAGCGAAATCGAAACGTCATCTTGGCAGGAAAAAACGTGAGTAAGTTACTTTCTCCGTGTCTTTCTCAGTTGTTTAAACTTTGGTAGACAGATGTTGTGCTTCAGGGTGCCAGGACAAACAAGGAGATGGGAAGGGGAAAGCGTTTTACCACAGTCCCAAAGATCCCAAAGTTTGACAAGTGGATTACAGCAATAAAACATTCTAAAGGCGTGCAAAACACTCGGCCCTGAACAGTCAAGAACATTTTTATGTACTGAACGCTTTATATCTGTCATTATTGTTTCTGGCCTTTTCTTGGTTTATGTAAATGTGAGTTGGATCCATTTGGATCTGATTTAGCTGTGTTAATAAGCTACACAGAAAAACAAAGTACTTTTTGCTCACTCAGCTACAAGCAATCAACAGCAGAAAACGAAATAAAATCAAATTGTTGCTCTAATGCTAGACTGCAACAAGTTTTTGCTTTTATGTAGAGAACGTTTGAAACTTTGTCCTTCGTTATGGCTCACTCAATAGTGCGGCTGGACGATTATGGAAAAATAATAATCACAATTATTCATCCACCCATCCATTTTCTACCGATTGTCTCTTTTGGGATCGCAGGGGTGCTGGAGCCTATCTCAGTCGCCACCTCATCGCAGGGCCAACGCAGATAGACAGACAACATTGGTATTAAAATTACAATGATTTTTTTCGTTTGAAAACACAAATATTTGAAAGAACAACCACATATAAATTAGTAAGAAATAAAACAAAGTGAAATAATAATATAGTAGCAGCAATAAATGAAAAAAAAACTATAGAGGGGTTGCACATCCAAGCACTTCAGGTTTCAGGTGACGATCTGGAGCCTCATTGTTAACCTTAATTAATGCAGATTTGGGCATATTTAGAAAAATTTAGAGGCGAATATAAAAGCGATCAAGAAAAAAATATTTAAAATGGGATGTAGCGTTTTTTTACACTCTTAAGAAAAATATTTTTTTTAAGATTTAAACTATCATCACCGAGACGTTACTGCTCGCTATACAAGCTCACATCATGTGACACTCAAAGTATTGAGAAGAAAAGATTGGAGGCACATCAGGTTTTAATATCTGAGGGGTTTGAACATTAATCGGTGAAACACATTGTTTGATTTAGTCCTGCGTCGGTAAATAACGTATTTGATTGACATAACGAGTGCCGTGCTGGTTATCTTGACGCTAATAAGAAAAAGGATAAGTTTTTTTGCAGTTGATTTACTTGCTATAAATAGTTTTATTTACAATTCATGTCTCTAGTTTTTATGGTGTGAAGTTCATATTTTGTCGCATTATTCAGCCATGTAACCTTCTTGACTGCACTTACATGTAGAATATATGTAGAATATATTCATATTATTCATATATTATATGTTTTATATATAATATATTTTACATATTACTTATTATTATTATTGTCTATAGTGAACGAACTGTGGTGCTTAATTCCCCCAGGGATCAATAAAGTACTTTCTATTCTATTCTAGATGTCCCGAGCGGTATTAAGATTCAGTACATGCTGTTGAGCCTACAAGAGATTTATTCATCTAGTTTATTAATACGATTAAGGATTTTTTTCTTGATGCTAATGAATAACACCAAATATTGTTGTCCATTCATCCATCCATTTCCTACCGCTTGTCCATTTTGGTGTCGTTGGTCATCCGTGTCAAAAAGAGCACTTGGCTTTCCGGCACAACAACTAAGCTTTTAGTTTTTGTTATGAACATCAAGAAAAAAAACAGTGGATTGGACCAACAATTAAAATATTTATTACTAGGGCTTAATATGACAGTTTAATTGCACAACCAGGTCTTTGTAGTTATATTTAGGCATAACAACCACAAAAGACTCACAAACTAATGCAATCTCTTGTCCTTTCTTTACGTTTATGTCTGATATCATACACTACTAATATCCATCCATCCATCCATCTTCTTAGGCTTATCAGAGGTCGGGTCGCGGGGGCAGCAGCCTAAGCAGAGAAGTGCAGACTTTCCTCTCCCCAGCCACTTCGTCCAGCTACTCCCGGGGGATCCCGAGGCATTCCCAGGCCAGCCGGGAGACATCGTCTTCCCAACGTGCCCTGGGTCTTCCCCGTGGTTTTCTGCCGTTTGGATGTGTCCTAAACACCTCCCTAAGGAGGCGTTCGGGTGGCATCCTGAGCAGATGCCCGAACCGCCATACTTTGAGCTCACCCCGGGTGGCAGAGCTTCTCAAATTATCTCTAAGGGAGAGACCCGCCACCCAGCGGAGGAAACTCATTTTGGCCGTTTGTACCTGTGATCTAGTCCTTTTGGTCATAACCCAAAGCTCATGACCATAGGTGAGGATGGGAACATAGATCGACCTGTAAATTGAGAGCTTTGCCTTCCGGCTCAGCTCCTTCTTCACCACAACGGATCGATACAGGGTCCGCATTAAGGAAAACTGAGAAGGGCTGAACAAAAATTAGACCGAAAAGGAAATCATGTACTGCAGATTACAAGCTGGACGTAGTGAAATATGCAGTAGAAAACGACAAGAGGAAGCGGCGCATACCTTTGGAGTCGGCAGTGTTGTTTAAAAGCGACATCAAGGAAGAAGATTTCATCGGCTTTATCGATTAGGAGTGACAGATTGTTTGTTAAACGTATAGCATGTTATATATGTTATAGTTATTTGAATGACTCTAACCATAATATCTTACATTAACATACCAGGCACGTTCTCAGTTGGTTATTTATGCATCATATAACGTACACTTATTCAGCCTGTTGTTCACTATTCTTTATTTATTATAAATTGCATTTCAAATGTCTATTCCTGGTGTTGGATTTTATCAAATAAATTTCCCCAAAAAATGTGACTTATACTCCAGTGCGACGTATATTTGTTTTTTTCCTTTTGTATTATGCATTTTCGGCCGGTGCGACGTGTACTCCCGAGCGACTTATAATCAGAAAAATACGGTACTTGAACTCCTCTTCTTGGGGCAAGATTTCCTCCCCAAATTGGAGATGGAACAACCCTTTCCCGGACGAGAACCGTGGACTCAGACTTAGAGGTGCTGATTCGCAGCCAAGAAACCTAAACCCCTCAACGCCGTGACAGCGCCTAAAAATTATGTCCATAAAAGTTATGAACACAATCGGTGACAAAGGGCTGCCTTGGCGGAGTCCAACCCTGACTGGAAACGGGTCCGACTTACTGCTGGCAATGCAGACCAAGCTCTCACACTGATCGTACTGAGAGCGGACCGCCACAATCAGACAGTCCGATACCCCGTACTTTCTGAGCACTCCCCACATGACTCGGTCGAATGCCTTGTCCAAGTCCACAAACCACATGTAGACTAGTTGGGCAAACTCCAATGGACCCTCAAGAACCCTGCCGAGAGTAGAGAGCTGGTCTACCGTTCCACGACCAGGAAGAAAACCACACTGTTCCTCCTGGATTCAAGGTTCAACTATCCGGGGTAGCCTCCTCTAGAGTACAACTGAGTAGACCTTACCGGGAAGGCTGAGGAGTGTGATCCCACGATAGTTGGAAAACAACCTCAGGTTCCTCTTCTTAAAGAGAGGTACCAACACCCCGGTTTGCCAATCCCCCAAGGTTGCAGAATCTTGTCAACCAAGACAGCCCCCAAAGCATCCAGACCCTTAAGGAACTTCGGGCGGATCTCATCCCCTCCCGGGGCCTTGCCACCGAGGAGCTTTTTAACTACCTCGGCAACCTCAGCCCCAGACATAGGAGAGCTCACCACAGTTTCCCCAGGCACTGCTACCTCATAGGAAGACGTGGTGGTGGGATTGAGGAGGTCTTAAAAGTATTCCCTCCACCGATCCACAACAGCCGTAGTAGAGGTCAGCAGCACACCATCCTCACCATACACGGTGTTGACAGTGCACTGCTCCACAACCCTGAGGCGGCGAATGGTGGACCAGTATCGCTTGTAAAAACGCTACTAGTAGAGTAAACGTGATTGTATCACAGAAAGTTTATCAAACAAATCAAATATTTTACAAAGTGATCGCTGCAGACACAAAAATGGTCTGATTATATTCCACAAGATGATTAATGTGATTATTTTTAAGAGTCATTTCCGTCGACACACTTTCCTTTTTCCCCCCTACTGTATTATCTTTATAAACCACTTCTCTCTAAACTGTATGAAAGCTCTGTCTTATCTCTCTATTCGAAAGACTGGAACACTCAGGACCAGAACAGCAATACGGCATTTTCTGCTCAAACTCTATACTCACTCTCACTTGTTTGACCAAGCCGTTTGACCATAGTGTGAAATAAGCCAAGAAGAAGAAAAACATATATGACGTCATATGCAACAATATAACAATATAAAAAAAAATTTAAAAATTGTTTTTTTTTTTCTATTTCCTATTTTTTTTGTTTTACCTGTAACACCTACTTTACCACCATAGAGAGTGTGCTTTTTATGTCATTAATCAAAGTTTGTTAATTAAATGCAAAAATCCTCACATTTATTAGTGCAGTACATTTTTGAACACATTTGATTAGTATTTTAAGTGCAGGGATGTGAGCACCCTTTGAGGAAAAGATGAAAATATAGAGAATAAAGACCTATTTTTGATTTACCATAGTGGGGTGGGTTATATATACCGTTTATATATATATATATATATATATATATATATATATATATTTGTTTTTTTTTTTTTTTTTTTTGCTCCCATTTTTTGAGATGAACTCAAAGTTTTAAAACGTTTAACATATACGCTTTAGACCTAGAGACCTATCCGTCTCACATATTGCTCACAAATCTGTCCAAATCTGTGTTAGTGAGTATTTCTTATTTGCCAACTGTGTTAGTGAGCATTTCTTCTTTGCCAAGATAATCCATCCCACCTCACAGGTGTGGCGTATCAAGATGCTGATTAGACAGCATGATTATGTTGCACATATGCCTTACTTTTTTTGTTGAGTTAAGCCAGTCTTCAACAAAAAGTTGAAAGAGCTATATTGGACCAAAAATACAAAAATCAAATTTGTCTGAAGCCGCAAAAAATGTAAAGCCTTTTTTTAGTGTTATAATGAAGGCTACACATGATGTAAGAGTCTATGTTAGATATTTTAAATCAATCATCAAAATGATTGTGTCGCAGGCTGTATAGGCAAAATACAATTCATTGTTATCCTTGTGGCCTTTTCCTTATGTTTACCAACTGAAGAAAGGGACAAGCGGTAGAAAATGGATGGATGGGTGCTTTTGTAAAATGGTGCAATTGTGAAACCTTAAAGAGGAACTGCACTTGTTTTGGAATTCTGCCTATTGTTCACAATCATTATTAGAGACAAGAACGCGTCTTTTTTTTTAGGATTTTAAAGATGATAAAAATGCTTGTAAGATGTGGCTAATGGAAGTCCCCCTTGTAGCAAATCTATATATAATGTAGTAGGGCTGAGCGATATAGCCTTTTTTTAATATTGCCATATTTTTAGGCCATATCGCGATACACGATATATATCTCAGTATTTTGCCTTAGCCTTGAATTAACACTTGATGCATATAATCACAGTAGTATGATGATTCTATGTGTCTACATTCAAACATTCTTGTACACACTGCATTAATATACGCTCATTTTAAACTTTCATGCAGAGAAGGAAATCACAACTAAAAAAAAAAATCACTAGTTTTTTTCATACGGTGTTGATCTGGAAATGTTTGCATCGGCATTTTGATTGTGTGGGCGTGTGGCACCGAATGGAGATGTTGACATGCGGAGTAAGCACTCTTCATTCTCTAGCAAGTGACTTTTCAAATGATGCTACATATTAGCATCATTTGTAGCAACGCTTGTGCCTCATAATTGACAAATTAAAGTTGTCTGTTTGACATATTCCCACTTGAAGCCAAAAACCCGCCAGACGATGGAACCACTGCTGTTTTTCTTGGGAATTAATTCTTCCTTTATTTGTTCCCAGATTCGCACCTTCTTTCTCTCGTATCACCACTCGCACGGTTGCGCTAGCATCACAGCTAACGTTACCCATGCTGCTACCTCTCGGCTCCGCGAGGGCGTACACGTATGTGACGTTTGACGTGACAGTATGTGACGTATGTAAGAAGGTGCGCTTGCTGTCTGTGAGAAGGAGAGACAAGAAAGAGCGAAGAGAGCCTGTTGTGTAATGCCCGCAGCTAAAAGCAACTGAGTGAGAACGTATACTCAAATATCACAAGAGAGACATTTTCTATATCGCAGAGACAAACCCGTGATATATCGAGTATATCAGCCCAATAATGTAGTAACATACACGATCACAGCAATATGTAACGTGTACAATATTTACCGTATTTTGATCATTTTATGTAAAGACGGAACTAATTCTTGACGGCGCATTTATTTCCGTTTCCATAGCAGCGCACTTCCTGCAACAATTTCTCCCGGGATCAAACGCGAGTGTGTTTTCTAAGACTTAGTAATAGACAACAAAAGCAACTATTTTTGGACAAATGAGGATTCACGACTTTATCTTTTTGAAACTAAATATACGGATGATGAATTGCTGCTTGAAGAAGCCAGGACGAAAAAGAGGCTGAAACGTTAGAGCAGGCGGAAGCCGAGAGAGTGCGACATGGTCACGCTCCAAATGTGGAACTTTGAGGCAAGCTATGCCAAATTAATGAATTGCTTAACCAAATCAATTGGAAACATTTCCAACCAGATGTACAAACAACTGTCCATCGAGGAAGTCACTATACTATTGATCATGACACATGCAGCACATCACTGTACACTACAGTATATACGCTGTCGAGCTAGCAGTGTACTAACAAAACATGAAATGTGGGCTAATACTTTACAGATACTGTATTATGAATGTTCATGTTTTTCAGTCAGTACAAATTGGTAAATGTATCGCAGTGTTGTGCATTACAAACCCAAAGGTGTTTTGTGTGCTGACGTAAAAGCAAGCTGTTTTATTTCCGCAGTTAGCTTTTACGGCTAATATCATAGCATGCCGATGTGTTAGTGCTCTAGAAAAACTGTTTTTCGGTTTTCACTCTTACAATAACAATGTAGCTACAACTTGGTTATTACACAGGTTACAGAACGTAAAGTAAGTTAGTTGACGTTTCTGATGCCTTTTTAAAATGATTTAGAGGTAGAATTGATTGCTCTCATTAGCTGTATTGCTCGCCACCAAGAATGAGCCGATTTGTATGTTAGAATGCGAAAAAAAACTTTTGTTTTCTTGTCTCTCATAAGGATTGTGAGCAATAGGCAAAACTCCCAAAAAAAAGTTCATTTTTACTGTTTCAGCCAATATTTAAATTGTTGCATATTAAGTGACATAAAGTGACTTAAGGTTTTAGTTTTCAGGACTATTGCATGTATGAACATTTTTACTGCCTACAGTGATAAATGTGCTCATATGACACGCAAATGTAAAATATTAAATTTGATACAATTGTAGAACTTTATTTCTTTATCCCTGATTTAAACAGTTTTGAGTCCATCACAACACCAAGATTGCATTGAAATGTAATTATTTCCCAATTTTCATAAATATCAATTCAAAATGTTACATTTAGAGAAGAGCATTGCAACTGCTTTGTTTAAAGTTGAGTTTTGAGCATGATTTGTTGCCATTCCAAAACATGAGCTAAATAACGTGCAAGTTCATTCACCACTTGAGCTGATTTTTTAGCATGTGTATAATAACGGTATCATCTGAATACATTTACATTCGGGATGCAACTATAAACAGTAATAATGATAACCGCGGTTACCGTTGAAGATTATCGAACTGTTGTGATAACTTTTAATGCAGGGCTATATAAGTAAACATTGATTGATGATTGATTGATAAACTCACAGACAGACAGGCGCTAGCTCAAAAGCTTAAATCAGGGGTCCCCAAACTACGGCCCGTCAGAGTCCAAAATCCGACCCGCGGGAAGTCCCAAGTTTAAAAAAAAAATTAAGATAATAAAAACAATATATTATATATATATATATATATATATATATATATATATATATATATATATATATATATATATATATATCAGGGGTGTAACGGTACGTGTATTTGTATTGAACCTTTTCGGTACAGGGTTTCGGTTTGGTATGGGGGTGTACCGAACAAGTTTCTAAGCTAAAGTCTTAACAAGCTGCTTTGCTTCTTCTGTCTCTATCTCAGCACCCAGCATTGTCCCACCCACACAACCATTTGATTGGTTACATATATAGCGGTAACAGCCAATCAGCAGTGCGTATTCAGAGCGGTAACAGCCAATCAGCAGTGTGTATTCAGAGCGCATGTAGTAAATGCTTCAGCGTCAAGCAGATAGGTGTTAAGCAGTTCAGCATAAGGCAGCGTACTCTCCCCAAATGATAATAAACACCTACCAGTCAACTGTTACTAACATTACTATTAGCCCGTTGAACTTCTACAAACTTAAACTGCAGCTCAGCTCGCTCGCAGTTCTGGCTTTAGGTGAAGGCTAATTAGATTTTAGCGAAACATTAGCTCATTTTGCGGTGTGTGTGTGTGTTTGTTTTACGGACAAAAAAAGCTTTGAATTGCAAGGTCCCTGCTATCACATGTTGATAACAATAACATTTACATAATAAAAATTAACTACAGGATTCCCAAATGCTGTGGTAAATTAAGCATGATTAGTTGACTTGAAATTGATCAATGTTACACTTTTTATCTGGAGAAGAAAACTTTTGTCATTTTATTTAATCTGAGCAACAATTCGAGACAGTTTAATGTTGATTAACGTGGGCAGAATTATTATGGTGTTCCCAATGTTAAAAGGATAAAGCCATTGTTTACAAATTTGGTAAATAAATAACCAAAAAATGTATGTTATGTTGTTTTCTTACAGTACCTAAAATGAACCGAACCGTGACCTCTAAACCAAGGTACGTACCGAACCGAAATTTTTGTGTACCATTACACCCCTAATATATATATATATATTTTTTTTTAATCTGTTCTTTCTAATCCATTTTCTACCGCTTGTTACTTTTGGTGTCTCCTAGCAGCTCAGGCAAATCATATTGCCTAAAAATTAATTTTTCCCATCGATAACGTGACATAATAGCGCTTGTACTATATATATACACATACACACACAAACAGCCAAATTTTTTAACCCAATGCAGCCCCCGAGTCAAAAAGTTTGGAGACCCCTGGCTTACATGCTATTATTAAAACAATTGTTTCCTCATTAAGAAACGATATACCCCAATCTAAACGTATATAAACACATTTCTGTCCGAGCAACTAAAATATTCAATTGTGCACGTTGAACCTACAAGCAATGCTCTCTTGGTACAGAGTGATCCTTCTACACTTGGTGGAAGAGAGAGGGGTTTTACGATGCATTCAAAGACGACTGAAGAGAGAAGGATGTGACAATGCCCGCCAAAAATACTAAATAATAATTGTTTATTTTGTTAAGCACTTTTTACCTAAATTAATCTTAAAGTGCTACAGTACAAATCCATATTTTAAAGAGTAACAGCTTAACCAACAAAACAGATAGAATACTACAACTAAAACCCTGTCAGTGAAGCATAAGAAACACACAACATGCAAAATAGTGTAATAATTGTAACAGCGTGTCTGTTTAATAGTGTAATAATTGTAACAGTGTGTCTGTTTATTTATAGTTATTTAAAAAAAATAACTTGGTCAAAAGATTTGTGTATATAAGTACTTTTTGAGCACATTCAACAATACCGCGATAATAATAATAACCGTGATAGTTTTTTTGGTTACAATAACCATGATCTGAAATGTTCATATCTTTACATCCCTAATTTGGATTAAAATAATTTGGACAAACCAAAGTGAGATTGTTTACCATGAAAATAGTACAAGATGGAACATTGTCAGAGTGAGCGGAGATGAACGGTAATTATTGCTTTTGACTGACAGTGATCAATTTGAAAAAATATTCCTTTCATTTAATTGTATTAAGTTTAGTGTTGTATTGTTCACAATCCATATGACTAAAATGTGCAATAAAGTTTAGGGCTTAAGGCTGACACTTGTACTATTTATTTTAGCTGCCGTTTCCCCTAAACAAAACTAGTCACGTGACGTCTGGAGATCTATTGTGCAACATGTACAGTACCTGTACGTGTAACATGCTAAGCTTGATAAGCTTGTCAAACATGACACCCACATGTTTGTTCTTTAAAACAACAAATAATATTTTTCCAGAAATAAAAAAAAATTAACTAGTACATTTACATGACATTCTATTTATGTAAAAATTGTATTTTCATTTCAAAAAGTTTGAGATCAATGAGATGTGCAAAGTCTTACTTGTGTAACATGGCAATGGCATCTCTGGTTTTGACTTGGTCGAGGCCAAAGGTTAGAGAAAAGCGACGGGCTAACTCTTTGATTCCACAGAATGCGGACGATGAGCGATCAAAGCCATGGCCCAGCTCTGACAGCATTTCATTGAAAAGCTACCAGAAACAGAACAAAAGAAGGATCAATTATAATAATGTGATCAATGGGGCAAATGGAAAGCTACTGAATGATAATGTTGAGCACTGACCTGCTGAAGACTGAGGATGAGGGTTTTGGCACATTGAATCTTGTCGATTTGCCGGGTCTTACTCATTGTCTCCTTGATGATGTCACCATAATCATTATAATACTGAAAAATAAATGTTTTAAGCTCTTAGTAAACCCCAAATTGTTCATTCTTTTTAGCAAATAGTAAAGCAGACTGGAGAAGAAAAGTAGAATAATCATGAACAAAAATAAACTAACCCTCATGTACTGTTTGAAAATGTCAGCTCCGGTTTTCATTTCTACCACACAGTAGATGATCAGTTTACAATAGGCAGCAAGGAGGTTTCTCCTCTTGTGTAAAGCTTCAATCTTCACAGCCTCATCATCCTGTTGGCCATCTAAGAATACAAATCAACCAGAAAATTGTTTTTCATAACCAACTTTTTCCAAACATCCATTATTAATGCAAACTTTCCGTTATGTCTTTTTTCTCGATTGTGCAACCATTATTGGTCAAAGGATGACTTTAAACAAACGTTTACTCGTATGTAATCAATTAACATATTTTTGGGGATTTATTGTAAAGATGTATCAATTAATTTGTTCTTCATTTGTATCCAAGTTGTTTCTATTTTGTCCTTGATTTGATGCATGTTCCAGATTTCAGGGAGTGTCCTTAAGACAAAAATTAACGGGTATAGGATACACTGACCCTGATCATACCAAAATCTAATCAGGTCTTCCCCCAACTCTTTGGAGAAATTGCTATAAGGCAGAAGAACATCACTTTCACAAGTGTATGCAGAACCTAAAAACTAAATGCCAAAGCACCGGCATCACTTGGTCACGGTGTAAATGTGGAACTTGGAGCCAAACCATGTCAACAGAAATGAAGAACTTTGGCTGCACTACGTGGTACACAATGTTATCGATGGAATATATTTTCATATCTGGCGAGGAAGACACTGCTAAAAAAACAAACGAAAGACAAACTGTTTGCGCTAACAAACCTTGCAGTGGTAGAAATGTTTCACTTACCCAAAATCTACTGGAAACTTACTTGGCCAGCTTGATCTAACGTACAACTCTCAATTGAGTATGTCAATATAATATTCATCGTGATACATGCAGGAAGTCATGCTTGATGTGACAACTACAGACGCTGAAATGTGTGCAAATAGTTGTTGTAATATGATTGTTCATGTTTTTTAATCAGTACAGATTGGTTTCCTATTGCATTGTGTTGTGCATTACAAACTCAAAGGCCATTTAGCTGCTGACGCAAGAGCTAGCTCACAGCTAATGTAGTAGCGTGGCATCACAAGGCGACGTGTTACTGCACTACATAAACAGTTCCTTGGTGTTTGCACTTGCAATAACAATGTCGTTACAGCTTGGTTATCATACAGGTTACGGAACATAAATGAAGTATTGTTGGAGGTTTTTGGAGGCATTTATAGAGTGATTTAGAAGCAGAATAGATTGCTCACATTAGCACCATTGCTGGCCACTTAGAACAAAACAATTGCAAACTAGAAAGGAGAAAAAAAACATGTGTTTTCGCTATTGTAAGGATTGTGACCTATAGGCAAAATTCCAAAAACGGTGCAGTTCCCTTTTCAGTTTTAAGAATGAACTGTCAATTAATCTTCTCTGTAGACTGATTAATTCTGAAGACTGTTAAGCATTGACAACATTGACAAAGCTATGGACATAATTCATGAATTTATATAAATAGATGATATGCCTTTACCTGTGCTATTGGTATCATCATCCTGATCTATGAAGACATGATTCAGAATAAAGGAGAGCAGCTCAGACTGAAGCGAATCTTCTGAGGAATAGACTAAGGGCTCCAGGTGTTCCCTGCCTCCAGACACCATCTGGTGGCTGAAGATGAGCAGGAGGTCACAAAGGATGGTGAATGCCTGCAGTGAATAGAAAAAAATACATTTGCTTGCATAACTATACAAAAGTAGCCATTGAAAATACAACAATGAGACACATAAACATCAGGCAATGATTATTACTTCTTTTTTTTAATTACGAATAATATTTGACATTGGAATATCACCTGTTCTTTAACAGCGGTGTTGACGTTAGTGAGGTACCGCTGACACATCATACAGAAGGCCCTCATCTGTTTCCTCAAAGTCACCATATCCTCCTGAAAAGGTCAAATGAGTGTTTAGCATTACAACCATGCTTTACAGAAGTGCAGTAAAGTTGGCAGAGCTACACTCACCTTTCGAGAGCTGCCTTCAGATAACTTGGCCAGGTGCCACAGAATGACATAGTGCGTGCACTGCAGTGAATGGATGACTATCTTCTCAAAAAAAACAAAAAAACAAATACACTACAATTGTAAATATAAACACTCACTGAGAATATTCCATTCTTCAATTACCGGTAGCTTAATTTACATAGAGTAAAAAAAATTATGTTGAAGTGTTTTTAAATAACCTGTTCTGGCATGTCTCCATTCTCGATGCCTGTGTTGAGCAACTTAAAGTTGCTTGTAAAGAGATCCCATCCAGATAGATCATGTGCACTGCAAGACACAAACAAAGACACTAAACCGAGGATACTTGAATACATCATATTGTATATAAACATTAGTAGGAAGAAGACAAGAGAAGCAATCAAGACCTTTGGATAAAACAATATTTCGTACTTGTGAAAAGCTGTGATCCTCTTTAGAGTTGACAAAACCTGATAAGCATCATCTTCATCAGATTCTTCTCCCTGCATACGTAGAGAGATATTTGGTTCAATCAATCACACAGAAGAATGCTAGCATGCAACATTTGTTAAATACTGGGGTTATTTTACACTTTTAATTAGAATAATTACTGTACTTTGGTTGACTAGTTTAGTTTTCTTCATCCAGGCATGTCTGATCCAATTTGGCATTCGCAGTGTAAAATATGGTTATGATTCCAATAAACCTTTACCTTAAAATAAATGCGCTCAATAATTAAATTAAGACTTATTAAAAAATGTGGGAGATATTGTCTTTGGGTTAAAGAAAATTATGATGATCACTATTCAAGTGTTACGATCTAAAACAGGGTTTTTTTTCTAGGAAAGGCCGCATTTAAGAAAAATCTAAGGACGCAACTGATACATTTTGTATCTGAATAAAACATCCGTAATTTGGGTTTGTGTTATAGGGAACAGAGCAAATTAGTATGATATCTAATATAATCCCTTGAGGTATTTGATTTCTTCAATTAAAACCTTTTTGAGGGCTCGAACAAACTGGAAAACCTACGATATCTTGCAAAAAATGTGTATACGTTTATCAACACAGAATGTACAAAAATCATCAACTTAGTTCCTCAGCTATTCAATCTTTTTGGAGATTTGGGTGGGTCAAATATTTTCTAAGGTTTTTAGTGTAATATTTAAATACACGACATGTGAATTAGTCTTTAGAATTTGTAGTGGCCCAATAGAAACAGAGCTACAGGCCGCCATGCTGCACTTTGGCCAACCATTACCGGTATACACAACAATTGTCACCTTGATACAAGAAAGGCCTCTCCCGTTACACCTACCTCTTGTAGGAAATCCTCAAGCAATCGGTTGAACTTATCCACCAGTTCATCAAGCAACTGCGAGCGGGCAATGTCCACCCTGTTAAAGATTGGGAACTCCTCACTGCAGAGGGCATGGTAGGTCTTGGAGCATGTCTCTAAGACTTCAGTGTCTGTGTGCTTCTCCACGATTTCTCGGATTTGGCGGAGAAGGGCTTCAAGGTGCTGTAATCGACAAAAAACAGCAAACATAAAAGATTAGGTGTTATTCAATAATATCCATCAGGGGGCAGGGTTTCCCCCCCAGATTGCCATGTACTTGTGGCAATATGGGCATGGCTCTGCTGGGATAATATGACATATAAAATTTGCATAATCAGCGCTGATGCGTATATCCATCCATTTCCTAGTGCTTGTCCCTCTCAAAAAGCTTAAACAATGTTGTACATACATTTAAAAACAAATCCGTTATTACAAATTAGTATTCAGATGTATTTTTCTAATATCTTTTTGCTCTATATTACAGTTGTTGCTGATTATTGTACAGTGTAATTGTTGAGAATTTCTCAAGTTACTAGAGATTTCGCCGAACCTTTTAGTAACTTTATTAATTATAAAAGACTAACAACAAATCTAGAATCTTTTTCTGGTGTTACTGGAGACTCGTGTTTAGATATTCTTTACTTCTGACCCTCGATGTTCACAACGAACAGCGAAAGGTGCAGTTGGTCTGTCGTCACACTTGCCTCCCGCTGCTGCGCCAACTGTACTTTTACTCCTTTAAAGCCGCCACTGTTAATATAGGCACATAGCACATTTTACAGATCGTTGTCCGCCGGTATATCTCAGATATATTAAAGTATGTCCACATCACAGACATGCTGCCTCTTCTCCAGAAAATTGCGTGTGTCTTGCATCCTAACCCTAACCCTAACCCTAACATCCTGTTTCGGCTTGGAGTGCAACAATTTGTCGACATCAGGGCTGTACAGAGCATTTTAGTCGCATTTGTGACTAAAAATAGCACACGTCCGAATATGGATTTTACCCTTTAATTTGCGCTTTACTTCTAAAATAAATCCATCCAAATATGATCAACTTAGAGTAACATTTTTGCCCAACTGTATAACATGTTTGAAATAAACTTAAACCATAACCAAACGGACAAGTGATTGACACCGAAGTGTCAATAATCACTCTGTGCACGCTTACAGCCCTTTGTGTGTGTGTGTGTGTGAATCCCTCCCTCCTGTGTTATCCACAGAGGGGAGCGGGGTTGTAACTATAGCAGAGCTGTATGTGAGCACTTTCTATAAAATCTTAAAGTACCTTGTAAAAAAAGCAGCGACAATTACAAATATGGCAAAACAATAAAAACATATATTAATACTCCATCCATCTTATTCCGCTTATCCAAGGTCGGGTCGCGGGGGCAGCAGCCTAAGCAGGGAAGCCCAGACTTTCCTCTCCCCAGCCACTTCGTCCAGCTCTTCCCGGGGGATTCCGAGGTGTTCCTAGGCCAGTCGGGAGACATAGTCTTCCCAACGTGTCTTGGGTCTACCCCGTGGCCTCCTACTGGTTGGACGTGCCCGAAACACCTCGATAAGGAGGCATTCGGGTGGCATCCTGACCAGATGCCCGAACCACCTCATCTGGCTCCTCTCGATGGGGAGGAGCAGCGGCTTTACTTTGAGCTATTCCCGGACGGCAGAGCATCTCACCCTATCTCTAAGGGAGAGCCCCGCCACACGGCGGATGAAACTCATTTCGGCCGCTTGTACCCATGATCTTGTCCTTTCGGTAATGACACAGAGCTCATGACCATAGGTGAGGATGGGAACGTTAATCGACCGGTAAATTGAGAACTTTGCCTTCCGGCTCAGCTCCTTTTTCGCCACAACGAATCGACAGCGTCCGCATTAATAAAGATTTCGCACCGATCCGCCTGTCGATCTCACGATCCACTCTTCCCTCACTCGTGAACAAGACTCCGAGGTCTTTGAACTCCTCCACTTGGGGCAAGATCTCCTCCCCAACCCGGAGATGGCACTCCACCCTTTTCCGGGCGTGAACAACGGACTCAGACTTGGAGGTGCTGATTCTCACAAAAAATTTAATAAATAATATTATGAATGAATAAAAAATAAATGTGTAAATTTGGCAAGATAACACCCTTTTGACATAAGACGTAACTGCACTTTTTGTCCATATAGATAAAAATAGTGATCATATATGAGGTCTAGTCTTACACATAAGACTGCATGATTATGGGCAAAATAATAATTGAAATTATTTTTATCAATATTAAAATCAAGACTATTAATTAAAACTAACTATTAAAATCATGATTATTAATTATGTTAGGTAAAACAGTGTTGGAGTGAACACGACACCATCATGCAATTTGAAATATCTAATACAAATTCTCTACAAGTCTACATAAACGTCTATATATTTAAAGACAAATATTTGTGTTTTTGTTCATTATTAGTATCAATCATATCGTTTACATCTTTTAACGTTGAAAATGGTGTTAGTGCTTTAACAGTTCCCAAATAGTTAGCATATTTTTCGGACCAGTGGGCGCACCAGATTATAATGCACACGGCCGATGAGCGAGTCTATTCAAGTTCATACAAAAGGCGCAACGGGTTGTAAGATGCATTAAATTGCTCTTTTTTTTTTTTTTTAATCCTACATTTAAAACACTTCTTTGTGGACTACATAACATGTAATGGTGGTTCTTTGGTCAAAATGTTGCATAGATTATGTTTCATGGCCCATTGTCAAGCAGCTTTCTGACGGTCTCTTCAGGATGCACTGTTTTGTGGGCAGTCTTTTTTACAAAGCTCCACTTCGACAGTGTCTTCTCTCCGTTATCATTGTTATACTGGTAGTTGTTAGCACTTCCATAGCTGTTCTACTAGGGCTGCAACAACTAATCGATTAAATCGATTATAAAAATAGTTGGCGATTAATTTAGTCATTGATTCATTGGATGTAGGGCTGGGCGATATATCGATATAAACAATATATTGCAGGTTTGTCTCTGTACAATATAGAAAATGACTATATCGTAATATTCGATATGTTCTCACACAGTTGCTTTAGCTGCGTGCATTATATTACTGGCGTTTCTCAGTCCTTCTCGTCTCCTTCTCACAGAGACATAAAACAAGCCTGCCTTGTTACATACGTCACATACTGTTGCGGGTCTAGCGTCATACGCTCTCGCCGAGAGCTAACATTAGCATGGCTAACGTTAGCTGAGGCAGGTCGAGTTGCTTTTAGCTGCGGGCATTAAAATACAGGCGTTTCTCACTCCTCGTCTCTCATTCTCACAGAGACGGAAAACAAGCACACCTTCTTACATACGTCACATACTCTCGCGCGTCTACCGTCAAACGCTCTCGCTGACCAGAGAGGTAGCAGCATGGCTAACGTTAGCTGAGGCAAGTCGAGCGGAGCGGAGCTTGTGACAATACAAGAGAGAGATGGCGTGAAACTGATCACAAATGGAAGAAGAACAATAAATGCCCAACATAAATAGCAGGGGGTCCATCATCTGGCGGTGGTTTGGCTTAATGTGGGAATATATTCTGCAGACAACAGCAATATGCAAAGTACTGGTTGTACTTGTATAGCGCTTTTCTACCTTCAAGGTACTCAAAGCGCCTTGACACTACTTCCACATTTACCCATTCACACACAGTATGCAGCAGAAGTGTTACTACAAACAGGTAGGAACACTTTTATTTGTTCTTTCATTTAAAAAGTCACCCGTGAGAGAATGAAGAGTATTTATTTAATACAGTTTTGGTGATTTCCCTCTCTGCATGAAAGTTTAAAAGTAGCATATATTAATGCAGTATGAAGAAGAATGTTTTAATGTTGACACATATAATCATCATACTGCTGTGATTATATGCATTAAGTGTTCATTCAAGGCCACGGCAAAATATCGTAATATATATCGTATATCCCAATATGGCATAAAAATATTGCAATATTAATAAAAGTCAATATCGACCAGCCGAAGTTGGATGTATGCAATGCGCATGTGCTGAGGCTCTTTTTTCTCTTTTCCCCCTAAACCTTTGTTTATAAACTGCAACATTTACAAACAGCTGAAAAACAATAATCAAAATAAGTACAAAAACAGTAGAAAACAGCACCAGGGCGGCGCCGAGGCTACATCTCATGAGGTGGCAGTAAGCCAGCCAATGATGTGTCATGTGCAGCCAGGTTTGAAATTCCCCTAAGCAAAATTATTGCTATTGTGCATGACAATGGTGCACTTTATAAAAAAAATTTTAAATTTTTGTAACACTTGCCTTGTTTTATCTGGCAAGTCGAAAGACATGGTGCCAATATGCTGTTTTTTTTTAAATAAAGTATTGAAAATGATAGAAATGTAGTTTATCTCT
The DNA here is from genome assembly GCF_033978795.1 of Nerophis ophidion. Taxonomy (NCBI): domain Eukaryota; kingdom Metazoa; phylum Chordata; class Actinopteri; order Syngnathiformes; family Syngnathidae; genus Nerophis; species Nerophis ophidion. The sequence continues at coordinate 62,032,816 of NC_084615.1, read as the reverse complement.
TTTATCCGATTATTAATCGAAGTAAAAATCGACGATTACTCGATTATCAAATTAATCGTTAGTTGCAGCCCTAGGGTCTCTTAACAGATATTGGTTAGAACTGTATGTTACTTTATATGCGAAATGGCAAAAGCAGATGATGAATGCCCCACAAGAAGAGAATTGGGAAAAAGAAGAAGCTTATGGACTACGATGCGGACTACAATGGCGAACCGTGCAAATTTTCGGGACTTACGGAGATCACAAATACACAATCGCAAGGAAAAATATAATATTTCTATAATAAGTGCTATATTATTCCACTTCCGACTGGGAGGATACTTGTAAGAAACTTAATTCATTTGCCGTCATGGAAAAAGAGTATTTGCACTGTGGAGAAGACATTAGCCCCTAGCAATAATGCAAAAAGTGCGTTGAGGACGTGTTTGTTCGCTTGTCGCTTTTAAATATGTGGTACACAGGTAAAATGTGTCATCGACATGCATTATCACAATCTAACGACGTAATTAAAGGCTCTATCGTCTGCAAAATTTATATCATTTATTTTGCATATCATATCAATTGTGCAACCATAAAAAAAATAATTTACCATAAAAATCCACAACGAATTGTCATAAATAATGCAGCAAAACCAGCAGCATTACTGATTACAGAATGTGCCGAAAAAAAACGACTCATGTCGTAATGGCGATGTTCTGAATTTCAGGGTTAATGACACCACCTTGCTGGATTGCCTATGATTGGTGAGTAATGAGGCAGTGTTGCATGTTGGTGTGGAGAGCGACAGCTATATGTGGGTGCTGTCACTGCAGTGTTGAAACTGGGCGCTGCTGTTGGTGTGTTAAGGTTGGCTATACAGTTTAAGAGTATCAGACTGCAGAGGATTCAATGTAAGTCAAAATCTTATGGTTAATTTGAAACATGCAATTAAATTAACAATATAATTATTGGAAAAAAAATAAAACATTTGGTTTACAGCATTCCACAGATTCTAATGAGATATGAACAGCTTTACAATCAAATCAAAGTTTTGCTGACCTTCTCCAGACGTCCTGTGGTATAAATTTCCAGGTCAAAGAACTGAGGAAGCTGTAACAAATTGGTCACCTTCTCTGCATCCACAGCATACTGTATAATAAACATTTAACATCATGACTTGTTGAGAAAAAAAGAGTTCAAGTATTAAAGTCAAAGAAAAGGAAGGATGACATACCTTGGCCAGCAGAGGGGGCAAAGCCACAGCAAATAACTCTGTCATTCTGGTTCTGTCATCAAGTTGAGTCTTCCTTTCTTTTGCTGTCATCACCTAAACATGCACATGCAAATTGCAAAGCAACTAAATTATTATGACCTCACATTAGACAACAAAGAAACAATAACATTTTCTATCTGGATGCACTTTTTTTTACCATCAATATAAATAATATCAAATTCATTACAAATTGATTTGATGAACCCTGCAAGGGTGCTCTATACAGTATTTCTTTATAGATTGTAAAAGTGTCTGGGTTTTTTTAGGAATCTAATGAGGGGAAAGCTTTTAAATGTAAACATTTTACTAAACAATATAGTTTTGCACTATTTCTTAACAATAAAAATGTGCTTATTTTATATATTACACATTAAAATAGGTGTAGAGTGCAACAAGAGTTTCAGACTTTAAAAAGCCTAAAATGGAGAAATGTCGAGAAGCTGCAAGAATCAAAATGAAGATGTTTATCCAGAACATAAACATGAAAGCAAACATCAGAAAAGATGCCTCCTTAAAACACAACTTTAACACACCAAACCAACTTTATTAATATTCAACAAGGATCTTGTTTATAATTTAAGTAAACGATGCACCTGGAATATAAGATGCAGACTATATTACAGTAGGAGCAACTGTTTTGGGAAATGTGAAACTTTCTAGACTTATTGGGTCATTCAGGTATTGACATTTTAAGTTTTAAGATATTAGTAATCAATTATACAAACACAAATATTTAATCAACAAGACCATATCAAAACCTTGAATACTATTCTTTTCCACTTGACACGTGCAAATCTTACCCTCTTCCCTGTGCCTCTTCCAACGGGTGGGTGGCATTCAGCAGCCTGGCGTACAGTGCACAGCATAATTTCAATCAAAGCTGTTTCTTGCCGGTCAGTCAGAGCTACAAAATTCAGAACATTGTGGTTAATAATGAATGCATTTTCTGCATGCCACTGGCTGGCAACATGTGATTGCAAGAGGTTTGTGTCATACCTTCTTCTCCTGGCAGTGGATCGTCTAACAGTAAGCTGCTCATACAGTCCCAGTCCTTCAGTAGCTCAGCACCACACTCCCAAAGAGAGTCCACTAAGTAGGCTGCATGTTCATGGAGCTAAATACATGTTTATAACATTACATATTGAATGGCTTGATGGCTTGGAAACAATCAGTGAAGAGATATGAGAAAAACCTGAAATATACCTCGCTCTCCAGGAAGAAGAAGACAGTGGTCTTGATGAGGTTGGCATTGGGACTTTGTCGGCCTCTTCTCTTGGGGGCACCTTCCTCCTCTGGTTCCCGCTGGCTGAACAATCTTCAAATGATACAAAATTGAAGTCTTAGGAACACTAAAAGTCTATCCCCACAAACACATCAATCAATCAATTATCCAGAAGACATTTTTCACACAACTATTGGATAACACAAAATAAAAAATTATCTGTTAATTCTAGTGGGGATGATTTAATTAAATGTTCATAAACCATTTATTTACTGTAATACAAGCACAATGAGGATATGGTTTGAAAGAACATATCTTTTACAACTTTTTCAAAACATGATTAAACACCTAAAGGATGTTTCTGTACAACTATTGAAATTGTGTGTGAATCCCCAACATGGTGGGACAAAATAATATAATTTCTGTGTAGAAACAATAAGACTCAAAACTCGACTATGGACAGACTCCCAATGTAGAAACGTAATCATGACAGTGAAAAGTTCAATTGAAGTCTGACATACTTTTTATAGAGGAATTCTCCTGCTGCAATGGCAACAGGTCTGTGTGCCGAGTAGACCAGATGATAGACGCTCTCACAGTCCTCAGGAGTCAATACCTCATCTGTACTACTGCAGAAATAAACAGAACACCGGTAAAAAAACAATGTTGCAGCGAGTGACTCCTCTGTGCTGTATGTGATACTTTGCGTGAGTACAAAGAGTTGTCCTTGAGATGCAGATTATTTTCAGCTGATAAACTGTTTTAAACACTCTAAAAGGGGGCAAGAGTTTCGAACTTACTTTAAAACTAAAGTGAGCAACTTAATGGCTTGCACTGCAACGTCATACTCCTTGTCAAGGGTCATAGAGACAATCCGGTCCTGGGGGTAGAATCATACGACAAATTTAACAAGATTTTTGGTAAAAAAAAGTTCATTTGTATCAGTTTTACCAAACATGTTTTCAGAATTTAGCCTCCAATAAGTATGTTTAGGTGTAGTGGTTAAGATGTCCGAAAGGTGGAGCTGACCTTAAAGCGACTGGTAAAGAGTTCAAGCCTTGCATTGAGCTCTCTGTTGTAGTACAGACCCTGCAGAGCTGTCAGACATTTCAGACGAACCTCACCTTGCTGAAAAATAAAAATCAAGAAAGTAAACCAGAAAATCCAAGAATTAATCATGCAGGTATTCTGTAACAGGCATGATTAGCAATATATGTCAAATACTAAAGTAAAGTTTACTTTCAAGATAAACAAAACGTAAAAATTGCACTTCCGTCATCTAACAAACACCAATGGCAAGCGTTTTTGTGTTTATACTTTGATATTGTAACTTGGATTTGATTGCATCCGGATAAAACAACGATTTCCTGTAAATTTGATTACTTAGTTTGGCACAAATGGAGATAGACATACACATTTCATTCAGGCATCATAGCAAATGTATACAAAACAAACAAAAACAAAAATTCTAGAGGTCAATTTTCATTCATCCAAAATGTATCCGTCCCAAAAAAAGAGGACATTGTAACTTGGATTTGATTGCATCCGGATAAAACAACGATTTCCTGTAAATTTGATTACTTGGTTTGGCACAAATGGAGATAGACATACACATTTCATTCAGGCATCATAGCAAATGTATACAAAACAAACAAAAACAAAAATTCTAGAGGTCAATTTTCATTCATCCAAAATGTATCCGTCCCAAAAAAAGAAGACATTGTAACTTGGATTTGATTGCATCCGGATAAAACAACGATTTCCTGTAAATTTGATTACTTGGTTTGGCACAAATGGAGATAGACATACACATTTCATTCAGGCATCATAGCAAATGTATACAAAACAAACAAAAACAAAAATTCTAGAGGTCAATTTTCATTCATCCAAAATGTATCCGTCCCAAAAAAAGAGGACTAAATTTAAAAAGGTAGTCGGGTACCAAACCCACCTTATCGTGCATTGTCCATCCCACATACTTTAGATAACTGTCGTTAAGGAAGGCGTCACTGTAGAGTTTCATCCAAACTCCAATCTCTTCTATACAAATGGCTCTGATTTCTGCTATCGAATCACTGTTGAAACATTGTAATTATTGGCTACAAAAAAAAAAAAAAATTATGATTACATATAATTATGAGGTTCCATACCGATAGCGATGTACAAAGACTCCTTTAAATATTGCATTCATCATGTTTTCAATCTCATCCTGGTTTTCTTGGAGCTGAAATGTAAAGAGAATACGTAAATTACCTGAAATAGTCTGGGGTGGATAAGGTATTAATAGGCATAAGTTCTGCAGCACAAGTTTAATAATAATGACACATATGTGGCAGCCAAACATGCCACCAATCTGTGGTAATCTGCAGAGTCAAAAAGCAGATGGATGCCAGGTGGAACCTGCTGGGATATAACCCAGTTAACAGGAGACGCTAGTTGAATAACACTAGTCACTCACATGATGCATGTTGGTGCAGCTCTATAAGTTTCTGTTACAACTTAAAATTATTCACAGATTCACTTTCATGTGTGACAGCCTAGGCAGACAAATCTAAAAGGAAAATATTATTTCCACCTAAGTTTGATTCATTAAAAAGGGAAAAAAACACAGTTAACTAAACTAGATACTGGCTACTGAATAATGTTACTATTAGGGATGATGTTTGTTAAGAATTATCATTGTCGATGCCATTATTGAATCCTCCTATCGAACTGATTCCTTATCAAACCGATTCCTTATCGAATCTCTTCTCGAATCCAGATAGGTTGTTGTGTGTGCACTGAGTTCCAAAAGCCGTAGATGTTATGTGACTGGGCCGGCACGCTGTTTGTATGGAGGAAATATAACGCTGTTCATATGGCGGACGTGACTGAGGACAGCATGCGGATGTTAAAGGGTGAAAGTTTCAGGTGAGAGAGGACGCTAAAGACATGCCCCTAGTGAGCATATAGTAATGCCAAGTGCGTTGTAAATAAAAAAAATGCCAACAAAAACATCACTAACATGGACGAGGTGGCGCTCACTTTCGATATCCAGTGGAAGCACACTGTGGAGAAGAAGGGGACCAGCACGGTAGAGAATAGATGCAACGGGGCAACAAAAGTCGGCTTTTACTGTTGTATGCTAATGGAGAGAAACTGCCACCTCTGATGATTTTCAAGGGGAAGAGGCTGCCGAAAGAAAAGTTTCCACCTGGAGTCATCATTAAGGCATGACGAAGGAACTCCAACCGCTAGACATGGGTGTAAACAGGACGTTCAAAGTAAAGTTGTAAATGTTATGGGAGCGATGGATGACACACGAACACAGCTTCACGAAAAGTGGGAGACAGCGTCTAGCGTGTTACGCCACAATTTGTGAATGGATCGTGCATGCTTGAGCTAACGTGTCTGCTTGCACTGTTGTTCGAGCTTTCACAAAAGCCGGAATCTTTTACGAGGAATGCCACGGCAACTAGACAGACTTTGAAAATGACGAGAGGGAATCTGGCGTGTTTGATGAAGAACTTGGCGAGCTGTTCATTTCGGACACAGAAGATGAGGACTTTGATGGATTTGTGGATGAGGATTGATCAATAAATAATGTGAGTACAGTGATACATACTTCAACAAAGTACAACCGAACTTAGTTTTGCTCCTGTTGCCTTTTTAAAACAGCATCCATGCATGCTAGCGTATGTTTTAAGCTAGCGTATGTTTAACCATCCCTGCGCCCAAAAATACGCTGCCCCTTATTTATGCGTTAAATACATAAATAGCCCCCATTACTGACACGGCGTCTTTTAATACGGTGGGCCGTATGGTAGCGAAAATATGGTATAGTGGCTTCGATAAAGGGAACCGGTTCTCAAAAAGGGATTTGAATCCATGGAATCGGTTCTTTTCTTATCGAAGCATCGGGAGAACCAGTTTTCGAACATCATCCCTAGTTACATTTATGAAAACCTAAAGACAAAAAGCAGCAGCAGACTTTTTTTCCTAAGCCTAAACCAAGAAGATATAATGTTTTGGATTTACCATAAACAAACACATGGGGGCACTGCTGAGAAATAGTTGCAGTCTTTGGCAAAACTACATTAAAAAGGTATGAAAAACACTCCTTACATGTGGATAATCCTTATGACCTATTTTACAATAATTTCCATGTAGCCATATCCATTCCATGTATGTAGAGTGTTTTCCCTTCAATGAGCTACATCATGTATAAATAAATAAAACTAGCCATATCTTTTTTTACCTGAATATGCTGATTACTGAAAATCTATTCCATCTTGATACACCCTATATTATACTTGTCTGCATAAACTCACCTCTTTTCGCTTCTGCAAGAGGAGCTCCAGCCTGTCATTGGCCCTTTTGGCCACTATCTTATTCCTCTCTGCCTCGTATTGACGCTGGGTGTTGTCCATGTTGATGCTCAAATTGAGAGCTACATTCACCAGGGCTGTCATCAGCTTCATGGCTGTTCAAAACACAAACAATATCAATCAACATGACTTGATACACAAACATAGGTTGGTCCACTACATCAAAGTGAGACATGGAAAAACTATACAACATAACTGAGATAACGATTCAACCATTAAAAAAAACATTCCAGTAGTTATATTTATATGTACTGTATGACTTGCGGGAGAAAGTAAATACAATTTTAAATAAGGAAGATTTACAGTGCAAGTCCAAACCCTTCACAAGCAGACTATGTGCAAATGAAAATGAGTCTTCTGCTCTGCTTTGGCAAGCAAGGGGTCTTATGGCAATGATACATCCAGCGCCTTTAGTCTAACACTGGTAATCTTACCTGCCAGTGTAGAGGTGTGTCTGAAGGCTCTGACTTGAGAGTCTGATAATCCGGTGAGAAGCGAGATGACTGTGTCCATCATATATTCATCATAGATGATACTGTATTGACACTGCCGCACCAGGACCGATATGAATTCACAAAAACTTGATTTGAACTTCTTCCATAGGGGCCCTGCTATAGTGAGGGGGTAGTCGCCACTGTCCTAGAGAAACCACAAAGGAAAAGACACCATAATACCATCAGTTTTTCTCAAAAAAAACATCTGACATTTCTGACAAAAGTCTCAATTTTATTTTAATTTATTTATGTAATTTTAATTATTGCTATTCATATTAATTCTATCTACAAGATACAAAATAAAAGTGGTATTACCTCATCAAATTCCTCTGTCATTCGTCTGATTATTTCTGAGTTCTGCATGTTGCGGAACATCTCTCCACTGACAACACCTGATGAATGCAGGAATTAGTCACATTATCTTTACTTATTGATTTGGGACAGTGCATATAAATACACTATCGTAAAATTCTGTACAAACTGTTAAAGAATCAGATTATAGCACAGTTTCTCATTTTGATGTGTAGTGTTGACTCCATGTGACATTAAAGTGTACATGGTCACATAAAGCCGCAATGTATCACATTACACATCTGACAAAGAGGTTCTCATGAGTGCCAATGTGTGTACTGATAAAAGCCAGAGTTTTGCTCTATCTGCTCTGCTTGTTTCAAGGCTGACAAAACTCCAGTCAAATATCTCAACATTAATGGAGATACCATTTTTGGTCTTTGTTGAAATTACAAGGATTGCTGCAAGCAAACAAGACAAGAAGTTCCGTGTTTCCGATACGTTCTATCAACTAATTATACAAGAACATTTTGAGCTGCCACAAGTAAAATAAATTGTGGGCGAGGTATTACTTCCTGTATATTATCTTTTGGCATTGACTACATGCTTTTGTTTTAAGACTAACATTGGTGGTTTGAGCAACAGGTTATCATAGCGAGTCAGCACACACTGCGAAGCAGCAGACTGGACTGGTAGTACAAAGTTAGCAACCAATATTTGTTTCCACAGAGTTTGGTGACTATATGTATGCGTAGAGGTGGGAATCTTTGGGCACCTCACGATTCAATTATGATTCAGGAACTAGGATTCAATTATAAAATTGATAATTGACGAATCATTAATTTATGAGTATTGATGCAGTTTTACATTTCTTTTCGTTTTACTAAACAAACGTTTATCACTTGCAACATTTAAAAACAGAGCATTTGTATTAAGAAACAGTTAAATTAATTCCCAACACATTTATTATGTTATATAACACGTATGCAGAACTGGAACATAAGTGCCCTATAGAGAGCTGGTTGGATCGCTCAGTGACGTGGCTTGCTGCAGTCAGCCAAATTTTAGAAACGGTCTCTATTTCCTATTTACAATAAAGAAATCGATTTCACAATCCTCTATGTCCGTATTGCCATTAACCTAAAAATCTATAATTTCCCCCACCTCTACTATAAGCTTGTATGTAAAAATGCATTTGCTGAATTATGTCAATTTTGTTAAAATCTCATTTGTTGAACTTTGTACAAGTTTAAAACAATAGCAATGCTAATTTGAATTAGCCTGTCAATGTGGTTGTTCGTTGTATGTTAGCATTAGGGCAAAAAAGCCCACCTTCATCTTAAATGGCTGCAAGGCCTGGGTGATATGGCCTAAAAAAAAACACACACAATCTTTTTTTCCTACTTTTTAATAAAAAAACAATAAATACAAATGACATACGATTCAAAACAAGGTTTTATTTTATTTTATCAAAAACTAGTGGTTTGAAACCACACTGCATCGTCTTTGCAAACTTTTAATTTGAAAAATGTATTTTTAAACCAGATATAAATTATACTTTTTATGTTATAATTTTTAAAAAACTAAATAAGAGCTTCCTCTGGGAGGCAATACTTGCGTCTTGAACAAATTACTTCTATTAAATGTAGCATTCCATTGTATGCAAATACGTAAATAATAATCTACAACATTGAGATTATAAATTGCCTACTCAAAATGTCTGTCTTTAATGAAAACAGTGTTGTAAATAGAAATGTAGTATTGCACATGATATGCACGTAAATAGGATGGCTTGTAAGCGGGAATCGAACCTGCAACCCTCAAGTTGCTGGCACGGCCGCTCTACCGACCGAGCTATGCCGCCCCACATCTTTGCAGTGTCCTGAGCGACTGCTTTAAGTGATCGTTCTCCACTAGACTTCTTTCTCATCCTACATAGTACCTTGTGTAAATGACTCCACTACAGTAAGCTGCTTTTTAGCGGGAGTTTGTTTGTTGTTGTGGTCTTGCTCGCCTCATAAAGAGTTGCATTTTCCGCACTCGGTTGGAGGCTTCTGTTTCAGATGCAGTAGTAAGTTTGTTGTGATGCTGCTTTTTTTAAACAAACGTTGCAGCGCAGCGTGCAGTCACTTGTTCCACGTTTGTTGCCGCAAATCTAAACTATTGACAACGCTTTTCTTTTTTTCTGGGTGTCTCAAATTATGCTAAGGAAACATGGGGAGGGTGGAAATTACAAATGCTCCTGGGGGGGGGGCGGACAGAGTAGATATTATTATTGTTTTTTAAATCATCTGCAACAAAAAAATTGAATTTATCGATAAAATCGAACTATTGCCCAGGACTAATGGCTGAATTGTTTTTTTCGGTTTATACCAAACTGTAATGTTGATTTAACATGATTCTTAAATGTATGTGAACTACTTGTGTGTATTAATCGACTTTCCTTTGTGTGCTTAGTTTTACTGGAAATTACTTGTGGAGACTATCAATACACAACCTCAAGTTGGAAGTTTTCCATATCTAATTTAAATGGACTGTTTACCAATCTGCCAAACTACATTACAACATTAAGGAGCACTGAATATACAGTATGTATGTAAATAAAGCAAGGGTGTATAAAGTGCAGCCTGTGTTACATTGTAGGAATAAAATAAACAGCAATAATTGAAAAACAAAGCAAAACAATGTAATGCAACAAAAAAAAAGATATGTTGATAATAACACATATCTGTCTTCAGATATATGTATATAACATGTTTTACCCACCAACAAACACATGCATCACAGCTAATTTTGCAAAATATATGATGACATCATATTGTGATAGCCTGGGCCACACCCCCACTGCGCTGCTGGCCATGGCCTTATCGCCACAAATAGTTTGCTGTTCTGTGGGAAACAATGACGTTCCAAAAATAACTATGACCTGTATTCTGCACTAAAATATTGCAGAGTGGCAGACAAGCAACAACACTATGTCATTTTCATATAATTCAGTATGGTTTAGTGACATATAAAAAGTAGATTGAACAGACAAATTTGAGGTTATCTGCATCAGACACCCATTTTCTACCACTTGTCTTGTTCAAGACCGCAGGGAGCTAAAGCCTATCCTAGCCAACTATACCTTGGACTGTTCACCAGTCAATCAAATCACATCACTATCGCAGAACAGGAGCTGAACCCACACTGGCTATAAGGAAGTCCGCAGAGTCTACCGCTATATTACTACGTTTACACTGCAAGCCAAGTGGCCCAAATCAGATTTGTTTTTAGATCAGATTTTTAAAGTTGACGGTTTACACTGCAAGTAAATGTGATTCTTATGTAAATGAAAACAAAGGAATTTGACCGGGAGAAAGTCACGACTACAACAAAATAAAATAAAAGTCGCCAAACATTCAAAATTACTGATTTTTTTTAGTCAAAATAAATGAAAGTAATATAATGTTTGAATAGATGTAAATAGTGTGAACTATTTCGGAGGGTTGCAATCTTTGCATGGCTGTTAAGTAGCGGACACACGGACATCAGCGTGGATCTACAGAAGCTTTATATTTTTAACTCACATGTAAGCAAATACACCACAGTGTCAATTCCGGTCTTTCAACAATGGCTATTTCTTCTGAATCAAAATATATATATTCATGTATTACATATAGCTTATTATTTGCGGACTATTGACAAGTGATCCAGTGAAAATTCAGTCATCTTAAATAGAAACCGCAACCGGGTGTTGTGATGAAATATCCATTTCGGCTGGTGACTGTGTCTTTCCGGCACACACAAGTGATGTAGCTCGCTCAAAGCTAATGAAAAAATCAGATTCAGGGCACATACAGATCGCATAGCGTTTAGACTGAAGTCATATTTGTAAAGATCAGATTCCAATCGGATTCAGGACTACCTCCTGATGTGGCCTGAAACTGATGCCAAAAAATCTAATTTGAAGCACTTTGGAGTGTTTGGACTGGCAAACAAAATAAGATCTGTGTCACTTGAGGGCAAAAAAATCTGATTTAGTGTGCAGTGTAAACGGGGCTTATCAGTGACCATTTGCTTCACAAATAGTTGTACATTTAAAAAACTTACCTTTACACCCTGAGCACTGGATGAAGAAGTTGATGAGATCAAGTAGGGCAACATCTTTGTCATGTTTGTAAGACTCGATCCAGTCGTCAACGACAGACTACAAGAAAATGACATGATTTAAAAATTTAGGACGAGTGTATATGTTTTTATAAGACAAAAAAAGTAATCAAGGCAATATCTTACCTGCATTGCACTCCTGCCCAGCTTGACTACCTCAAACAGCATCATGTTTTCCATGCCATTCTCTTGGTGGTGGCCATTTATCCGACCTGTGCCCTTCGAGCCCTTGCCTTTGTCTCCCATTGCCTTCTTCCCCTTCTTTCCACCCTAGAAAAAAAAAATAAAAGTTTAAAAAAAATGATAAGAGAAGGCACTAACTACACTTCCTTGTTTTAAACTTTATAATATATTTTATTCATGTTTGTCCAATTTGAATAACTTTTGCTCAACATTGGCAATAATTTATAATTTCATTATTTAAAAATTGCACATGCATTGTGTTACTACAGTCACTACACAAACATTAATGTAGGATAAACAAATGTGTTGGAAAGAGCTAGTTGCCGTATAAGGTTGTCGCAAACTAAATATCACTGCAATGTAATACAACTTGTGCCCTATGATTCGATAAAACACATTCGGAGCTCGCTTGGCTCACAACCTAAGGGATTACATCATTACGGCCTTTTACGATTTCAAAAGTTGGAAGCCAGCCAGGTAAAAGCACAATTGGTTCACTTAAGTTTGTGAGTGTCTCATTTGTTGTTTAGTTGCTATGTGTTACTATGCTATGTGTTGGAGAAGTAGAGTAAGTGTAATAAACGACAAAAGCTTCTGAGAGCCACAAGCAGTCTGACAATGCATTGATAAAGTTTAAGCAGCAATATGTTGAAGCCTGATGGGCTCCTCTGATGCAACCTTGTACAGACCACTGTTAAAAACAAGTAATAAATTAAAAACTTAGTATGTTGATGTATTGGTTATTACCTTTCCTTTCGATGAAATTGAACTCCTTCCATCTAGATCTTCAGAAAAGTCTGTGTCTGAAGAAAACTGTGTGTCTGTATCACTGGTGTAGAAGGGAGGGGATCAGAAATTAAAATGAACAATTTACACCTGCTAAAGCATAATAACAGACGCGGTTGCACTTACTGAGCATAGGGGAAGTCTGCTGGTATTTCTGGTGCTGCTATCATTTCTGTAACATCTTCTGGATCACTTCCAATTTATGACTGACTGGCTTGTAATCCTCAGGACTGGCCGGGTTGCATAAAACCTAAACATGTGAAATGTTTAGTAAATAAAGCGAATATTACACAGATGAAAACATTTTCCGTAGTAAAATGCTTGATGCTTCGAGAAAAGAAGTTGCTTCACATGGTAACAGTGGGCGGTACAGATGCTCCTGTGGCACAGAGCTCTCTAACCATTGGCTTGCTGTTTCTCAGCCCCTTCGCTATATACACTTATGGCTCATGGCAGATTTTGCTGTCTTCCTCTCTGTCCAAATATGGAACTGCTCTGTCCGCCCAGTTCATCCCTTTGACCAATCAAAACACGTTACCAGCATCAACAAAATCCTGCAGGCCACAGCTATTGCATGTACCACCAGGTAGCTACTGTATAAAAAAGTGGCACATACATGCAAAGATGCGAGCAAACTTTTGAATTTCAATAATTTCCTTGACAGTTTAATTTTAAACAGAATTATGTCAATACACCCCTAATGTACCACTTTTGAGTACCTTATAGAACATCCAATATTGACAGATACAACAAGAGCGGATTGAAATAGATGAAATGTTATATTAAGCATTATTTGCCACACAATGCAGAGGACAATGAACGATTAAAGAGGGACAATAGCTAACACAAACGTGGCAATGTGGTGATTGTAAAAAGTGCTGTAGTGACAAAATACAGACGTGGGTATTGTGCCCGTTTCCCTCGTTGCTGCGTGTATATTACATGACAAGATGACGGGATTCAATGGGTGTTAACTGAAAAAGTGGCGCCAAATCGCTCAGTGGATCTCATAAAACTTGCTACTAGAGACGAGGGTCTTGGCTCCACGGTGCTATATAGATCCATATTGGGGAGTTATACAGTCAACCGTGCAGCAAACTACCGCCCGCTTTCCCGACAACAGTGCCGACACGACTGCGCTCTTCGTCGGCTCCTGTCAAAATTGACACCGGTGCGCGCCTGGTGCTAACACCGCTAGCAACCGTGAGGGGTTTTCGCCGTCGCTGTGGGAGACTTTAAGGAGCAGAATGTTCTTCCAAGAGCAACGTAACCGAAGTAAAGGCGGTCCGAATTCTCCAGTAGGTTGTTTGGGGAAGGGGTGAGCGTTTGTTGCCGCTATGGCAGAGATATCATAATAACAAAACAACGCAAGCTCGACGGTGCATTCGAGTGCTAATATTAGCGACACTCGACTAGCGTTAAAAACAAACGTAGCAAATGTGTGTTGTTTTTGCGTTTGGGTCGCACAAAAGCCCACTGTTGATGCAACGAACGACAATAATAATACATTTGGCGAAGTACAACTACCATTAGTTAGCCATGCTAACAGTACGTGCTAGCGTTACCTAAAAAAAACATCACGTCCTGGCGTCCTCCATCTTGCCTCGGGAGTTCCAGCACCGTATTGCATAAGCAAAAAAAACACTGTTTACAATTATTATGAAGTGCAACCAAGTCATTCGAAACCACACAACATTTGCCGTGTTCCGACCGTTATATTTGTGGTTAAGAATGTGGAACGCCAGCTTGCAAGCCAGCAGAGCGACGCTAGCCTCTCACCGCGAGCTAACGAGGCGGCTGGACTCAGGCAGACATCCGCGCTCTGGGCTCAACCAGCGCTAGCCTGGCTAGCACACGGCTAGCAAAATACAAATCAACTAAGTTCAAGATAGCTTTCCGCCATTTTACAGCTAACTTACCTTTCTGAGAAATAATAGTCCCGGCAGATTCCTAACTTGAACTAAATCGACCAGCCTCCGCCTAAAACTCGTTATAATTGTGTAAAAACAGTTTAAAAGTCGCGGTCAGAGGCGGTTTCGGACGTTCTCTCACCCGCTTGCTCCGTAGTTCAATTTGTTGTTTCGACGACCTGGAAGGAGGAAATCCTGGTACAGAGCTGCCACCTAGCGGCCACCAGGCACCGGCAAGCATGGGACACCCAGTGGCCACTGACCGGCATTGCACCAACGGGTTGCTGCCACCTCTGAACTGTGCAAAAAATGCTAGAAAAGGCAAAATACAATTATATATACATATTTTGTGAGACTTTCCAATTTGCTTTGACATTTAGTATTTTTTTAGATATAATCTATATATATCTACTCAGTGGCCTAGTGGTTAGAGTGTCCGCCCTGAGATCGGTAGGTCGTGAGTTCAAATACCGGCCGAGTCATACCAATGACTATAAAAATGGGCCCCATCACCTCCCTGCTTGGCACTCAGCATTAAGGATGGAATTGGAGGTTAAATCACCATAAGTGACTCCCGGGTGAGGCCACCGCTGCTGCCCACTGCTCCCTCACCTCCCAGGGGGTGATCAAGGGTGATGTGTCAAATGCAGAGAATAATTTCGCCACATCTAGTATGTGTGTGACAATCATTGATACTTTAACTTTAACTTTATATGTGTATATATATATATATATATATATATATATATATATATATATATATATATATATATATATATATATATATATATATATGTATATGTTGTCTGTCTATCTGTGTTGGCCCTGCGATGAGGTGGCGACTTGTCCATGGTGTACCCCGCCTTCCGCCCGATTGTAGTTGAGATAGGCGCCAGCGCCCCCCGCGACCCCGGAAGGGAATAAGCGGTAGAAAATGGATGGATGGATGGATGGATATATATATCCGGGCGGAAGGTAGGGTACACCCTGGACAAGTCGCCACCTCATCGCAGGGCCAACACAGATAGACAGACAACATTCACACTCACATTCACACACTAGGGCCAATTTAGTGTTGCCAATCAACCTATCCCCATGTGCATCCATCCATCCATTTTCTACCGCTTATTCCCTTTCAGGGTCGCGGGGGGCGCTGGCGCCTATCTCAGCTACAATCGGGCGGAAGGCGGGGTACACCCTGAACAAGTCGCCACCTCATCGCAGGGCCAACACAGATAGACAGACAACATTCACACTCACATTCACACACTAGGGCCAATTTAGTGTTGCCAATCAACCTATCCCCAGGTGCATGTCTTTGAAAGTGGGAGGAAGCCGGAGTACCCGGAGGGAACCCACGCATTCACGGGGAGAACATGCAAACTCCACACAGAAAGATCCCGAGCCTGGATTTGAACCCAGGACTGCAGGACCTTCGTATTGTGAGGCAGACGCACTAACCCCTCTGCCACCGTGAAGCCCCCCCATGTGCATGTCTTTGGAATATATATATATATATATATATATATATATATATATATATATATATATATATATATATATATATATATATATATATATATATATATATATATATATATATATATATATATATATATATATATATATATATATATATATATATATATATATATATATATATATATATAGGAATGTAACTGTCGCAAGAAACCTGATTGCCCTCTCAACGGAAGGTGCTTACAAACATCAGTCGTTTACCAAGCAAAGGTAACACGCAAGGACATTAACACATCCGACACGTACGTAGGATTAACCGAAGGAGCGTTTAAAACCAGATGGAATAATCACAAAGCCTCCTTCAGAAACCAGACTTTGCGGAATTCTACAGAACTCAGCAAGCACATTTGGAACCTCAAAGACAGTAATGTTGAATATTCAATAACATGGCAAATTCTTGCATCCAGCACACCTTACAACAGTGGTAATAAAAGATACAACCTATGCTTAAAAGAGAAACTGTTTATTATACATCATTCAGATCTATCATCCCTCAACAAGCGCCGTGAAATCATTTCAACATGCCGCCACAGACGGAAACACCTCCTAGGTAGCACATGAGCCAATCACCACACCCTACGCCTGCCTGTACCCACCCACTCTGTGCCCTATATGAACCATTGTATGTGAATGCTTCCATTAAAATCTCCTGATGATTGAGGGAACCCCTCATGAAACATTCTGTAGAGATGAAGTAGTCTTGTGATTTTTCCCACACCTACATATTGCGCTCTACGACGGTATCGAGCACTATTCTCTGGATAATCCAATCAAAACATATATATATATATATATATATATATATATATATATATATATATATATATATATATATATATGTATATATATACATATATATATAATATATATATGTATATATATAATATATGTGTGTATATATATATATATATACAGTATATGTATATATATATATATATATATATATATATATATATATATATATACGCAGTGGGGCAAAAAGTATTTAGTCAGTCACCGATTGTGCAAGTTCTCCCACTTAAAATGATGACAGAGGTCTGTAATTTTCACCATAGGTACACTTCAACTGTGAGAGACAGAATGTAAAGAAAAAATCCAGTAATTCACATTGTAGGAATTTTAAAGAATTTATTTGTAGATTATGGTGGAAAATAAGTATTTGGTCAACCTTTCAAAGCTCTCACTGATGGAAGGAGGTTTTGGCTCAAAATCTCACGATACAGGGCTCCATTCATTATTTCCTTAACAGAGATCGATCGTCCTGTCCCCTTAGCAGAAAAACAGCCTGAAAGCATGATGTTTCCAACCCCATGCTTCACAGTAGGTGTAGTGTTCTTGGGATGCAACTCAGTATTCTTCTTCGTCCAAACACAACGAGTTGAGTTTATACCAAAATGGATACATGGATGATACAGCAGAGGATTGGGAGAATGTCATGTGGTCAGATGAAACCAAAATAGAACTTTTTGGTATAATCGCAACTCGTCGTGTTTGGAGGAAGAAGAATACTGAGTTGCATCCCAAGAACACCAAGAACACATGATTGATCCGTGTTAAGGATATATATATATATATATATATATATATATATATATATATATATATATATATATATACACACACAGTACAGGCCAAAAGTGTGGACACACCTTCTCATTCAATGCCTTTTCTTTATTTTTATGACTATTTACATTGTAGATTGTCACTGAAGGCATCAAAACTATGAATGAACAGTGTGGAGTTATGTACTTAACAAAAAAAGGTAAATAACTGAAAACATGTTTTATATTCTAGTTTCTTCAAAATAGCCACCCTTTGCTCTGATTGCAGCTTAGTACACTCTTGGCATTCTCTCGATGTGCTTCAAGAAGAAGTCACCTGAAATGGTTTTCACTTCACAGGTGTACTTGAATCTTAAGCTTTTTTATATTTTTTTAAACTTTAATTTCTCTTGTGCTCTGTGTTGTGTTTGCTAATTTTTCTTGCGTTATCTTTTAACCTGCCTATTGTATAGAACTTTGGCTACTCCTGTGGTAAATTTTAAATGTGCTTTATAAAGTTGATTTGATTATCTCTCTCTCTCTCTCTCTCTCTCTCTATATATATATATATATATATATATATATATATATATATATATATATATATACACATATATATATACTATATATATATATATATATATATATATATATATATATATATATATATAGATAGATAGATATACAGTATATATATATGTATACATATATATATGTCCTGGGTATGACGTTTAACTACAACCGCAGGCTGTAGAGAGGTAGTACCTTACCTCAGCAAGGCTATGGCACTTCCCATTGTGCCTAGCCTAGCCAGCACACTGGGATAGAAGACTGGTTCTCGGCTGACTGCGCGGAAGAAACCCTCAGAGGTTCAACAGGCTGAATGGTGACACCAGCAGGCTCTGTGGGGTGCTACGGGCTGGATGTGTGTTATGTTATAATGTGTCCAGGCCATCCACTGCACCTGGATCCACCTCCAGCCATCTCGACTCTTTCTTGCCACTGGATACAGGTGGACTCGGGCGAGAGAGTGAGGTCGCAACCCACTCTCACTTAATAAATCCAATGCACCGTGCAAGTCATGACTTCACACACACACAACCTGTGTGTGTGTGAAGTCATGACTTGCACCGCACACCACCTTTGTAATGACGTGGTGTGAGGGTGGGGGAGATTGCGGGGGGTTGTGTTACACAACCCCCCGCAATCTCCCCCCCCCCCCTCACCCAAGTCCTGCGGCGTCCGGCACGTGGTCAAGTGGTAGGTGTGGACTTTACTGGAAGCCATAGTCACAAACTCGCACGCAGGTGGCTTGGGCCATAGGGTCGCTGTCCAATGACTGAGGCAGCACTGGACTTCTGCAGCTCCCCGAACAACTAGGCAGCCCTCTTTAGGTATGCACTGCCTACCTCCTGGCATGAGGAACGGGCTAGAAAAGGTGCCCCAAATATTGCCTGCCTCACCTCTTCCTGTCCAACTAGCTGCAGCTGGCAGAAGTCCCATAACTAGCGGTAAGAAACAAGGAAACAAGAAAAAGGTGACACCGATCACCCTTGGCACATGGAATGTGCGCATACTTCTTGACAGGGCTGGTGACCTATCAAGACCTGAGAGGAGAACTTCCCTAATCACCAGAGAGCTGGACTGGTATGGCATCTAGATCGCTGCTCTCAGCGAAACACGTCTAGCTGGAGAGGGACAGTTGACAGAGACTGGTGCTGGCTATACATTCTTCTGGATAGGCCGCACTGAACTGAACATCTAAGCTGAACATCAAGATCCACCCTCCCAGAAGGCCTCAAAGTTCCAAAGTTCCGAAGCGCTTGAACGTTTCCGGGATCGCCAATGCCACTGTCAAGCAATCGCTGACTGAAGAGCTCAACAGCAAACTGCAGGACCTGAAACCCTCTGGGACCCTCGAGGAGGACTGGGCTGCGTTCAGAGACACCGTCTACACTGCTGCTCTCAATGCAGTAGGACCTACAGCCCGCAGGCAACAGGACTGGTTTGATGAGAATGATGATCACATCAGCGATCTTCTCCAGGAGAAACATTGTCTGCACAAAGCCCACCTCAGTGATCCAACATCCTCTCAAAAACAGTCTGCCCTCAAGAACATCAAAGCAACCATCCAGCGAGAGCTGCGTCGGATGCAGGACGACTGGTTCTGCTGAAAATCTGACGAGATTCAGTCCTATGCACACCACAATGACAGCAAGTAGTTCTACAGCACCTTCAAGGCCATCTATGGGCCCACAACATCAGGACCTTCCCCTTTCCTCAGTGCTGATGGCAGCACACTGGTCAGAGACAGAGAGAAGATCCTTGAGCGCTGGGCTGAGCACTTCCACGGTGTTCTCGACCGCCCCTCAGCCATTGCACGCCTCCCTCAAGTCCTTGTCAACACCTCCCTTGACGAACCACCAACGGAAGCTGAGGTCATCAAAGCCATCATTGGACTTCCAAATGGCAAAGCACCTGGTGCTGATGCAATTCCAGCAGAAATCTACACAGCTGGTGGACCACCTCTGATCAAACAACTGGTAGTCCTATTCTGCACCATGTGGAACCAAGGGAAACTGCCACAGGAGTTCAAAGACGCCTCCATCATCCATTTATACAAACGCAAGGGCAACAGGCAGGACTGCCACAACCACCGCGGCATTGCTCTGCTGTCTGTAGCAGGAGAGATCCTGGCCAGAATTCTGCTAAACCGCCTGACGGAACATCTTGAACATGAAGACCTCCTACCGGAGAGCCAATGTGGATTCAGGCAGGGTCGTGGTACAGTCGACATGATCTTCGCCGCTCGCCAACTCCAAGAGAAGTGCCGAAAACAGAACGTCACTCTATACTCCACCTTTGTAGATCTGACGAAGGCCTTTGACAAGGTCAGCCGAGCGGGCATCTGGAAGATAATGGCCAAACATCTTCATTAACATGGTCCGTGAATTCCATGCTGGAATGCAGGCACAAGTCCAGGACAACGGCGCATCATCTGAGCCTTTCCATGTGGAAAATAGTGTCAAACAAGGCTGTTTTCTGGCACCCACTCTGTTTAGCATAATGTTCTCAGACATGCTGACGGATTCTTTTCGGTCTGGGGACATGGGGATAGACCTACGTTACTGTACTGATGGCAAGCTGTTTAATCTGCTAAGACTCCAGGCAAAGACAAAAGTACAGACCACCAAGGTTCGCGACTTCCTCTTTGCGGACGACTGTGTCCTGAATGCTTCCAATGAGCTGGAAATGCAACTGTGTATGAACAACTTCGCCACAGCATGCTCAGACTTTGGACTCACCATTAGTTCAAAGAAAACAGAGGTGATGCATCAACCTGCTCCTGGAGACACGTACACTGAGCCACTCGTCAGCGTGAATGGTGAAGACCTCAAAGCTGTTGAAAAGTTTGTCTACCTGGGTAGCATCTTGTCACGCGTGGGCAACATGGACGAGGAAGTCATGCATAGGATAGCGCAAGGAAGTGCTGCATTCGGCCAACTCCGCAGTTCTGTCTGGGAGCGCAGAGGGCTCAGCCTACGGACCAAACTTAAGGTCTACGGTGCTGTTGTCCTACCCGCCCTGCTGTATGCCTGTGAGTCCTGGACTGTATACAGCCGGCATCCTAAACAACTCAACGCCTTCCACATGAGATCCCTCAGGAGGCTGCTCAACATCAGGTGGCAGGACAAGATCCCAGACAATGAGGTCCTCCACAGGGCTGAGATGGAGAGCATCTATGCCATCCTCAAGCATTTCCAGCTGAGATGGGCTGGCCATGTCTGCCGTATGTCAAACGAACGCCTACCAAAAATGCTTATGTACGATAAACTGCACCATGGAAACCGCTCACGCGGCGGACAGCGGAAACGCTTTAAGGACACCCTAAAGACCAGTCTCAAAGGCTGTGGTCTGGACCCAGAGACATGGGAAGCCGATGCCCAACACCGTTCAAACTGGCGCTCTGCAGTCTGGCATGGTGTAGCAGACTTCGAGGAAAAACCCTTGCATGAAGCCAAACAGAAGCGACAGCTCCGCAAGACCAAAGACTGTTCCTCCTTCTCAACCAGCCACCCCCCAGCCATAACCTGCCCTCACTGCAGCTGGTCATTCCGTGCAAGGATTGTCCTCATCAGCAATCTTCGCACATACAAATCAACGTGAAGTCACCTGGTCATCTTCGAAAACGAAGGACGAACATGATATAGACATATATATTTAAATACAGTATATGATTACATATATATACAAACTCTGTTTCCATATGAGTTGGGAAATTGTGTTAGATGTAAATATAAACAGAATACATCCATCCATCCATTTTCTACCGCTTATTCCCTTTCGGGGTCGCGGGGGGCGCTGGCGCCTATAACAGAATACAATGATTTGAAAATCCTTTTCAACCCACATTCAATTGAATGCACCACAGAGACAAGATATTTGATGTTTAAACTCCACCCATCCCATCCATTTTCTACCGCTTATTCCCTTTCGGGGTCGCGGGGGGCGCTGGCGCCTATCTCAGCTACAATCGGGCGGAAGGAGGGGTACAGCCTGGACAAGTCGCCACCTCATCGCAGGGCCAACACAGAAAGACAGACAACTTTCACACTCTAGGGCCAATTTAGTGTTGCCAATCAACCTATCCCCAGGTGCATGTCTTTGGAAGTGGGAGGAAGCCGGAGTACCCGGAGGGAACCCACGCATTCACGGGGAGGACATGCAAACTCCACACAGAAAGATCCTCAGCCTGGATTTGAACCCTGGACTGCAGGACCTTCGTATTGTGAGGCAGACGCACTAACCCCTCTGCCACCGTGAAGCCCATGTTTAAACTCATACATTTTATTTTATTTTTGCAAATAATAATTAACTTAGAATTTCATGGCTGCAACACGTGCCAAAGTAGTTGAGAAAGGGCATGTACACCACTATGTTACATCACCTTTTCTTTTAACAACTCTCAATAAATGTTTGGGAACTGAGAAAACTAATTGTTGAAGCTTTGAAAGTGGAATTCTTTCCCACTTTTGTTTTATGTAGAGCTTCAGTCGTTCAACAGTCCGGGGTCTCCGCTGTCGTATTTTACGCTTCATAATGCGCCACACATTTTCAATGAGAGACAGGTCTGGACTGCAGGCGGGCCAAGAAAGTACCTGCACTCTATTTTTACTAAGCCACGCTGTTGTAGCACGTGCTGAATGTGGCTTGGCATTGTCTTGCTGAAATAAGCAGCAGCGTCCATGAAAAAGACGGCGCTTGGATGGCAGCATATGTTCTTCCAAAACCTGTATGTACCTTTCAGCATTAATGGTGCTTTCACAGATGTGTAAGTTACCCATGCCTTGGGCACTAATGCACCCCTATACCATCACAGATGCTGGCTTGTGAACTTTGCGGCGATAAACGTCTGGATGGTTTGCTTCCCCTCTGGTCCGGATGACACAATGTCATATATTTCCAAAAACAATTTGAAATGTGGACTGGTCAGACCACAGAACACTTTTCCATTTTGCATCAGTCCATCTTAGATGATCTCGGGCCCAGAGAATCCGGCGGCGTTTCTGGATGTTGATAAATGGCTTTCGCTTTGCATAGCAGAGTTTTAACTTGCACTTACAGATGTACCGACAAACTGTATTTAGTGACAGTGGTTTTTTGAAGTGTTCCTGGGCCCATGTGGTGATATCCTTTAGAGATTGATGTCTGTTTTTGATACAGTGCCATCTGAGGGATCGAAGGTCACGGTCATTCAATGTTGGTTTTCAGCCATGCCGTTTACGTGGAGTAATTTCTCCAGATTCTCTGAACCTTTTGATGATATTATGGACCGTAGATAGCATAGAATAGAATAGAATAGAATAGACTTCATTGTCATTATATTTGCACATAACGAGATTAAAGACTCCAACTTAAGGTGCGGTGGTGGGAACAAATATGGGGTAAAATAAATAACACAATTGAACTAACAATTGAAATAAACAGACTACTATCCAATAAAAATAACAAGCAATCAATCCTGTACAATATACAAAACAGTGTAGAAATACAAAATACTGTACAATATACAGAACAAGACAAGAGTACCGAAGTAATAACAATCAGTGTCGGACGTATTGCATTCGAAGGGTAATATTGCACAGTAGGGTATTAGGGTAGGATATTTTACAGGGGGGAATTATTATTATTATTAGTTAGAGTTCAACATGGTGACAGCTCTGGGAAAAAAGCTGTCTCTGAGCCTGTTTGTTCCGACTCTGATGCACCTGTAGCGCCTGCCCGATGGTAGCAGGTGGAACAGGTGGTAGCCAGGGTGTGTGCTGTCTTTGGTGATGGTTTTTGCTTTCTTAAGGCAGCGGGAGTTATGTAAATCCTTCAGGGAGGGCAGGGGGCAGCCGATTATTTTTTGTGCCGACTTTATGACCCTCTGAAGATGTTGAAATCCCTGAATTTCTTGCAATTGCACTTTGAGAAACGTTGTTCTTAAACTGTTTGACTATTTGCTCACACAGTTGTGGACAAAGGGGTGTACCTCGCCCCATCCTTTCTTGTGAAAGACTTAGCATTTTGTGGGAAGCTGTTTTTATACCCAATCATGGCACCCACATGTTCCCAATTAGCCTGCACACCTGTGGGATGTTCCAAATAAGTGTTTCATGAGTATTCCTCAACTGTATCAGTATTTATTGCCACCTTTCCCAACTTCTTTGTCACATGTTGCTGGCATCAAATTCTAAAGTTAATGATTATTTGCAAAAAAAAAAAACGTTTATCAGTTTGAACATCAAATATGTTGTCTTTGTAGCAAATTAAATGATAAATTATAAATGGGTTGTACTTGTGTAGCGCTTTTCTACCTTCAAGGTACTCAAAGCGCTTTGACACTACTTCCACATTTACCCACCGATGGAGGGAGATGCCATGCAAGGTGCTAAACAACACCCATCAGGAGCAATGGTGAAATGTCTTGCTCAGGACACAACGGACATGACGAGGTTGGTACTAGGTGGGGATTAAGGTAACGTGTGGAGTTCCCCAGGGTTCGGTCCTTGGCCCTGCACTCTTCAGCATCTACATGCTGCCGCTAGGTGACATCATACGCAAATACGGCATTAGCTTTCACTGTTATGCTGATGACACCCAACTCTACATGCCCCTAAAGCTGACCAACACGCCGGACTGTAGTCAGCTGGAGGCGTGTCTTAATGAAATCAAACAATGGATGTCCGCTAACTTTTTGCAACTCAACGCCAAAAAAACGGAAATGCTGATTATCGGTCCTGCTAGACACCGACCTCTATTTAATGATACAACTCTAACATTTGACAACCAAACAATTAAACAAGGCGACATGGTAAAGAATCTGGGTGTTATCTTTGACCTAACTCTCTCCTTTGAGTCACACATTAAAAGCGTTACTAAAACGGCCTTCTTTCATCTCCGTAATATCGCTAAAATTCGCTCCATTCTGTCCACTAAAGACGCTGAGATCATTATCCATGCGTTTGTTACGTCTCGTCTCGATTACTGTAACGTATTATTTTCGGGTCTCCCCATGTCTAGCATTAAAAGATTACAGTTGGTACAAAATGCGGCTGCTAGACTTTTGACAAGAACAAGAAAGTTTGATCACATTACGCCTGTACTGGCTCACCTGCACTGGCTTCCTGTGCACTTAAGATGTGACTTTAAGGTTTTACTACTTACGTATAAAATACTACACGGTCTAGCTCCATCCTATCTTGCCGATTGTATTGTACCATATGTCCCGGCAAGAAATCTGCGTTCAAAGGACTCCGGCTTATTAGTGATTCCCAAAGCCCAAAAAAAGTCTGCGGGCTATAGAGCGTTTTCCATTCGGGCTCCAGTACTCTGGAATGCCCTCCCGGTAAAAGTTCGAGATGCCACCTCAGTAGAAGCATTTAAGTCTCACCTTAAAACTCATTTGTATACTCTAGCCTTTAAATAGACTCCCTTTTTCGACCAGTTGATCTGCCGTTTCTTTTCTTTTTCTCCTATGTCCCACTCTCCCTTGTGGAGGGGGTCCGGTCCGATCCGGTGGCCATGTACTGCTCGCCTGTGTATCGGCTGCGGACATCTCTGCGCTGCTGATCCGCCTCCGCTTGGGATGTTTTCCTGCTGGCTCCGCTGTGAACGGGACTCTCGCTGCTGTGTTGGATCCGCTTTGGACTGGACTCTTGCGACTGTGTTGGATCCATTATGGATTAAACTTTCACAGTATCATGTTGGATCCGTTCGACATCCATTGCTTTCCCACTCTCCAAGGTTCTCATAGTCATCATTGTCACCGACGTCCCACTGGGTGTGAGTTTTCCTTGCCCTTATGTGGGCCTACCGAGGATGTCGTACTGGTTTGTGCAGCCCTTTGAGACACTAGTGATTTAGGGCTATATAAGTAAACATTGATTGATTGATTGATTGAACCAGGGACCCTCGGGTTGCGCACGGCCACTCTCCCAGTACGCCACGCCGTCCCTGAATATGGGTTGAAAATGATTTGCAAATCATTGTATTCCGTTTAAATTTACATCCAACACAATTTCCCGAAAATGGAAACAGGGTTTGTACATATATATGTATATATACATACATACAGTGGGGCAAAACAAGTATTTCGTCAGCCACCGATTGTGCAAGTTCTCCGACTTAAAATGATGACAGACGTCTGTAATTTTCATCATAGGTACACTTCAACTGTGAGAGACAGAATGTGAAAAAAAAATCCAGGATTTCACATTGTAGGAATTTAAAAAAAAATATTTGTAAATTATGGTGGAAAATAAGTATTTGGTCAACCATTCAAAGCTCTCACTGATAGGTTTTGGCTCAAAATCTCACGATACATGGCCCCATTCATTCTTTCCTTAACACGGATCAATCGTACTGTCCCCTTAGCAGAAAAAAAGCCCCAAAGCATGATGTTTACACCCCCTTGCTTCACAGTAGGTGTGGTGTTCTTGGGATGCAACTCAGTATTCCTCTTCCTCCAAACACGACGAGTTGACTTTATACCAAAAAGTTCTATTTTGGTTTCATCTGACCACATGACATTCTCCCAATCCTCTGCTGTATCATCCATGTGCTCTCTGGCAAACTTCAGACAGGCCTGGAAATGCACTGGCTTAAGCAGGGGGACATGTTTGGCCCTGTAGGATTTGATTCCCCGTCAGCGTAGTGTGTTACTGATGTTAAACTTTGTTACTTTGGTCCCAGGTCTCTGCAGGTCATTCACCAGGTCCCACCATGTGGTTCTGGGATTTTTGCTCACCATTCTCATGATCATTTTGACCCTACAGGATGAGATCTTGCGTGGAGCCCCAGATTGAGGGAGATTATCAGTGATCTTGTATGTCTTCCATTTTCTGATAATTGCTCTCACAGTTGATTTTTTTCACACCAAGCTGATTGCCTATTGTAGATTCACTCTTCCCAGTCTGGTGCAAGTCTACAATTATTTTCCTGGTGTCCTTCGACAGCTCTTTGGTCTTGGTCATAGTGGAGTTTGAAGTCTGACTGTTTGAGGCCTGACTGTTTGAGGCTGTGGACAGATGTCTTTTATACAGATAACAAGTTCAAACAAGTGCCATTAATACAGGTAACGAGTGGAGGACAGAAGAGCTTCTTAAAGAAGAAGTTACAGGTCTGAGAGCCAGAGAGCTTCCTTGTTTGAAGTGACCAAATACTTATTTTCAACCATAATTTACAAATAAATTCTTTAAAATTTCTACAATGTGAATTCCTGAATTTTTTTTCACATTCTGTCTCTGACAGTTGAAGTGTACCTATGATGAAAATTATAGACCTCTGTCATCATTTTAAGTGGGAGAACTTGCACAATTGGTGGCTGACTACTTTTTTTTGCCCCACTGTATACATACATATATATATATATATATATATATATATATTTCAAACTCTCCAATCAAGTTGGTTAAACATGTAGTTTTTTTTTTTTTTTTAGATATAATCAAAATATGCTTTTTTTTTTACTCTCCAATCAATTAGGTTTGACATTTAGTTGGTTACTTTTTAGATATGAAAATATACAACATAGAAATACATGCATGATTGAACTGACAGCTGGTTGCATCAGCACTGTACTCTTTTGATGCATGTTGTCCTTTGTGTTCTTAATGGTTCCCTCCTTTTCACCTTATTTGTTGTGTACTTCTTAAAAGTGAAATGCAACCACATAATTTCAACATTGTGGGATAAATAAAGTGTGTCCTATCCTAATTGTGTGTGCACATGTATAAATAATCAAGCAAAAATGTTTGATTATCAAATAGTACATTTTATTGCTGAAACAAAATTTACATCACACAGATATCTAAAAGTTGATTTTTTTCCCCCTCTGCGATAGCGTGGATTGATTATTTACCACCTATAAAACACAAAATAGCTGCTTGAGTAAGAAATTAAATCTTAAATATATCCTGTATTCAGTACCTAACAAAAGTACGATATTAGTGCTTATTATATATATCCCATTACCAGATAATTTAAGCAATCCTAAACACGTCAAATAAAATCTATGGTAAAAGTCTGAAACAAAAATGGGCAAAGTAGTTAGTGTTTCTGCACTGTTAACCTATAAACAAATGTCATCTTTGAATAATATACTTTTGATCCGATTTTAATGTGATGACGCAACATTCCTTTTTTAGTCTGACATACAATATAGTCCTGTGTTTACAGCCTATCTACACTTAATATTAAAATACAATTTGAGAGAGAAAAGCAGCAGGGAAAAGCTTGATTGTCAAATGTCAGTCCATCTTAAGCAATGTAAGTTTTGACCTTTTGTGAAATGGCCCCACAACAGATCGGACACTTGTTGAGTGCCTGCGAACATTTCACACAAGTGGCCAGATGACCACACGGGATAAAGACAACGCTAGTATCTCTGTCCATACACACTTTGCACTGTTTCTCCCTCTGCAGCTTCCTTAGAGTCTCCAGTGGATCCTCACCTGAAAAGTAGAAACAACAAATAATGTTGGATTTCTCTATTCAAATCCCATGTTTGTACTTGACTTTGTAATAGTGGCACTGTTTGTTGTCAGACTAGAAGAACATATAGTTATGTTGCACAGTTGCCGGTTTAACTTAACTTCAGTGATACTGCTAAAGAGAGACTATCAGATGTATTGGTTGTTTCAACCCTATCACCGCATCGCCACAACAGGTTATTACTGTTACCATGTACCCATCTATTGCATTGTGTATCCTGTTATGAGGTAGTCTGAGATTTTCAGCCCTAATCGATAGTATCAATACCAAGTTTCTTTATGTTTGCTGTTGTGTTGTTCATACTGTTTCATTGTTGACATGATCTTCAGAGGAATATCAATGTTAATCTGATAAGGCATGTGAAAAAACACATGTGATTAATGAAATATTGCATATAAAAAGGTATAAATGCAGAACAGATCACCCATTTTATTTAGACCGCATATGCTTTCCATTTTGCAAGCAAACAGGCACTGCGATTAATCAAGATTAATTAAAATTCCAAAATTTTATTAATCTGATTTTGAAAAAGTCTTGTTTGACAACAGTAGTTCATAAATATAGGAAATAAGTTGTTCGACACAAGAGGGCTTTTAGGTGGTGGGGGAGGGGTTCCAAAGGATTGGAATTAGAGGGTGCATAAAAAATATCAGACCAATATGAGGAGTTATGAGGTCATACAATAATTCCGATAACAAGAATAAAACACTCTAATGAGGCGAGATTGCGCTAACTGTGCTGGAGGTGGGTAAGGGTGAGCAAATCAAGTGCTCCTTTCCTCTTAAGTGCCGTGCTGTAAGCCTCCCCCGAGCTTGTTGCAAACAAACATGGAATCAATCATGTGGGACCTCATCGCTGTTTCAGAGGAATTATTTGCACCAAATGTTATGCAAAAAATCCCCAAAGAGGCACAATAACATTGAGCTTCAACCAATCTTGTCAGCCACCTGAAGAAACGCCAGCAACACTACGACAGTGTTTTGAAAGCCTACCAAGATGCCTGCCGCAAAGAAAGGCAGGAACTTGTTATCACCACAGCGTTTGAAAAGTGCAAAAAGTTTACCAGTGACGACTTAAAGGCTAAAGTGATCTATTTTTTGATCATGGAAATGATGGCGCTGGACAATCAGCCCTTTACCATCATTGAATATATCGTCAGGACAAATGTATGCTTTGTCAAATCCATATTTAAATGAGTATTTCTTACCTCCAGATGTACACAAACTACAGTTTAATCTAAATTAAAAAATAATAGATATTATAAAAAGGTATCGGAGTTGAAAAGCAGGACATTTTTGGTATTGGCTTGAAAACAAAAATGGTGCGCATGCCCAATTAGATGAGAGCAAATAGTAGTTTTTGCTCTTCTTTACATATTTAAAACATGGACATAGCGCAGGCGGCAGGACGCCACACCTCGTCTCTTAAAAATGGAAATGATTGTCCCACAGGTTCACATGAAAAAAACGTTGTTACAACTTTTATTTCCTCGATTTAGTCAAGTTTAATGTCTTCTTAGTGCTGCGCCAAAGCCGAGGTCCTCAAACTGTGGCTTAGCTTTTATTTAAGTTACAACACATTGCAAATGAGATCTTTCACCTTAATGAAAGACTGCTTGGCATGCCTTTCATAAGTACCTTTTAATTACCTTTAGAACATTCACATATACTGTATGTTACAGCACATCCACGTGACATTACTGACGCTTAAATCTAACAGATTAGATTCGACAATGACGATCTTGATGATAGCCGTGGTTAAAATTATTATCAACACACTTAAATCTAACAGATTAGATTCGACTATGACAATCTTGATGACAGCCGTGATTAAAATTATAGTCAACAATTCAATGGCAAAATAATGAAATCTTAAAAACAAAATCTTGAAAAATGTTCACCTCAGAATGTATACTATCTGTATCAGTATTGTTTTGTTAAGGTATATTATGAACATGTTGGTTTGCTTCACATGGTTCCGTTTGAAGAAAATATTTTTGTAGTCCCTTCTTCAGCTACCTACAGTAAAGGTGGTTTTCTTCTAACTAAGATACTCATTATTTGACAATTATTGTAACATGTCCCCCCTCATTACCTCCACCCAGAGGTATATATCATCAATGGGGTTTGTCTGTCTGTCAGTCAATGAAGTGACTCAAAAAGTAGATCTTAGTAAAAGATTCATGAATTGTCTGAGATGGGGTAAGGAACAAGTCACAAGCTTTTGGGGGTGATCTGACTAATTTTTCATGTTACCTTACGTTCATGTTACGAGGCTCAGCTTCTCTGTCTGTGTATAATTTATTTTCCTGAGGGACCTCTCCTGAAGAGATAAATAAAGTACTATCTATGGGCGGCATAGCTCAGTTGGTAGAGTAGCTGTGCCAGCAACTTGAGGGTTGCAGGTTCGATTCCCGCTTCCGCCATCCTAGTCACTGCCGTTGTGTCCTTGGGCAAGACACTTTACCCACCTGCTCCCAGTGCCACCCACACTGGTTTAAATGTAACTTAGATATTGGGTTTCACTATGTAAAGCGCTTTGAGTCACTAGAGAAAAGCGCTATATAAATATAACTCACTTCTTCAATTCACTATGCTAGTGGCCCCGTCTCCACCCACAGAGACAAAGACAGTGGATGAATGACAAAATGGTTCGCTCCATTTATTTCAGCAATATAATATTTGAAGTTGGAAGTAGTCCAGAAATATCAAAAATTGGATTAAAAAAACAAGTGATTGAACTACGGCTGCATGATTTTGAGAAAACACCTCATTGCGATTTTTCTTTCTAAAATTGGGATTGGGATTCGATTTTCGATGTTTATATTTTATACATAAAAATGCATAAAACTGCGGAAACAAGTGAAGGACGAAAATTTTAGACTGAACATATTTTTGTCTCATGGTGCCACACATTAGAAACAATATCCCATTTATTACCCAGAGCTTTTGCGTAGGACATGCTCTTTAACTGAAGAAATAATCAATAAACACTATAGTGTTTATAATGTAATGTAATCAAAATATGTAATAATAATGCAAGTCAACATTTAAAATGATACAGTATACATTTTTATTTCTCATTACTGTAGAATAGTTTGTCATTGTACTGTCTTTGTGAAAGTAAATAACTTTGTTATCCTAAATAAAACAAAAAATAAAATGGACTCATTTCTGTAAGCAAAAATTCAACCTAAAAAGATATTTAACATCTTAAAGTGCATATTTTTCCCACTTGAAAAAATGACTTTGGACATAGTCTTTTGTTTTTATAGTCATCATCTGATCACAGCATTTTTGCTTGTTGGTCCGTGTTGATGGGCTCATATCACCCATCCGATTTAAAGCTGAAATAATCCCACAATTGGAAAATCGGCTATATAATCTTATTTTTACCTCCTAGTTTGTGTTACTTTGCAACACTTCTCACTGGGGTGTCACAAAGCTCTCTGTACTGTGACTGTGTAGGTAGGGACGCTGCGCACTAGTGTTCCCTGAGACAAATATTGTAAATGTCTGAAAAGAGGGTCACTCTGTTCAGCTATTTCTACTCTTAGATAAACGCACTCAGGTGCTAAGAGCGATACACAAAGTAAGACCTCTTTCTTCCTGTTTGAAGCGAAAGATGACCAAATGTGAGGCTGAACAATTTTAATTGGCGAACATGACTGTTACTCAAATACCGGTGACGACGGAGGAAAAAAAAAAAACACCTCAGCCTCTTGTGGTTATTTACTGCACTAAATAAAACCTCAAGGTCGATTCGATTTCTATTCACTGTGCAACCATAGACTACATGTTGGGGAAGATTTGGATCCCTTGATTTTTCAAAAGGATTTTTAGGCAATAGGTCCTGGCAAAAGTCTTTGCGCTCCGAATGCTTTTGTAGTTTCTACCGTGAGTAACCCGCTGTCTAAAAAGAACATTTACATTGACAAACAATGTAAAAAAACATTCCATAAATGTATTTTACCATTTCGGTCAGCTGTCAATCCATTCTGATGACTTGATGTCTGAAAGCACATGTGTTTATAGTCAAAAACAAAAAACAATTCTGCACATCCCAGAAAAGAAATCTGCACATCTTACAAAGAGAGGAGTTGGATATAGAACACATTTTTAACTGATCTGCTTCTTTACCGTGCTAGTATCCTTTCACTGAGTTTGCTGTAACAAGTCCCGATATACATCTGCATTTTATCAAATCGGAACATCATGCAGATTATCAAATCAGAACATCATGCAAATATTTAATTCTAAGAGTTCAATTCAGACAAAGAGAGAAATTAAAAACTCAGGACATTATTCACTTGCTAACAGCATAAACAGCATATTAGTTTACATAAGTAAACTATGTAAAGCGCTTTGAGTCACTAGAGAAAAAGCGCTATACAAATATAATTCACTTCACTAAACATTTTTTTAACCATGTTTCACATTTTATGACACCATAATTTTGGTGTTTAAATTAGCTCTTCAACGATTACCATACATGGTATTTAAAAAAATAAATTCTTGAAATACTTCACTCCATGTGTAGTCAATGTATAGATTATATGAGTTTCACTTTTTGAATAACTGCTGAAATACAATTCACTTCTAAAAATATTCAAATTAATTGAGATGCACCAGTATTAGGAATGAATATTGATGCATTTTAACTGATACTGGTACACAATCACTACTTTAAAAACGGTGCATGCGCGTAAATGAAAATGAAAAACTATTTTTTTAATCTAAAAAAACATTTATAAAAAATGCCTTTTTGTATTTATGACATTTTTTGACATTCAAATTGAACAGACTTGTAATGTAAATACTTCAATAATATACATCAAATAATTAATATATTAAAAATAAGGAATCAAATCCACAACAAACTATTTTACTGCATAATTATTGCAGTAAAATGTGCAAAAAATGTATTGCTTTTGTTGTAATGTTGATGCTTATAATTACGAGGTT
Source organism: Nerophis ophidion (assembly GCF_033978795.1). Classification (NCBI taxonomy): domain Eukaryota; kingdom Metazoa; phylum Chordata; class Actinopteri; order Syngnathiformes; family Syngnathidae; genus Nerophis; species Nerophis ophidion. The sequence continues at coordinate 61,999,081 of NC_084615.1, read as the reverse complement.
TTGTGAATGTAACCTCGCTTGTCGTGACTGTCATTGGTGTATAAAGAGGAAGTAGCAGTTTAATAAAGATGTGACATTCCCGAACAAGTTTTTTGGATGGCTCTTTCTAGTGAACAATGAGAACTGATTCGCAGTTGTAATTTGTTGGTTTGAGAGTCGTTATTTGTGCAAATTGCCCATGCTGCCCTCCAGGAATTACAATGAGAATAAGAATCAGAATTAAAAGCTTTATTGGCTATATTTATTGAAGAAGTAATGACATCACTGAGTTAGTCGTCCCAGAAGGCTCTATTAATGTGAAACATATCATGCACATGCGCTCATGCAAGCAGTTAACTTAGGGCAGTGTAATATACCCCTGAACCTACTTGAGCCTTTTAGCTGCTGTATTCGCAATTGGAAAAATATATTGGCAACTGGCAAAGAAAACAAAATGAACAAAAGTCAAAGGAAACGTAGCGTTTGGATGCACTTCTGCGCAAAAAGCGGGGGTGATGGCAAACAAAGTAAAGTGCTGCATAGTGACATCACTGTCAAAAAAAGGGATAAGGCACCATCTTGTGGAATGTTTACAATGGAAAACTAAAATCCCAATTAGATTATCAATATTTCAAAAATATTTCTCACCAATAGTGTCTATATTGTTGTAATGTATACATTTTGATTTATTGACAAAACTTTTATCTTATTAAGGGCACGAGTGATTGTTTCCTTGATGAAAAAAACGTACTTAAAAAAAATATATACAAGAAGAGCCAGTCATTTGAACGGCTCTTTTAAACGAATGACTCCATGAGATCAGGACACCCTCAAAGAGCCATAAACCCGATCTCTACATTTTCAGCTATTTATTTGGAGGGCTGCAGTTGTGGCATAATAAGGTTGGCAATAAAAATAAAAAAATGAAACCGCCAGGCTGTGTGCTTTTGTCAGGACGCTACATGACTTACAAGATGTTACTTGTACAATATCACTGGCAAGCTTTTGTTGCATTCATTTAGCACCGAAACTGAAGCACCGATAGCTACTTGTGTTTACTGTATGTTTACTACGGCATCAGCGCCATTATTGATTATATACCCATCCCTAACCAGTACTTTTATTTATAAAATACCATAATTGCACAAGTTTTGGCGTTTAATTTTTAATGTTAACTGTGTTTTTGATAGACTATTATTAGTAGTGCAAATAAAAAAGTACTGTTGTCTTACTGCTCTGTTTCGTTGAGGATCTTGCAGCTGGATGCTGTTGATAAATTCTTGTCCTTTTTCTTCCAGCAAGAAACTGCATCTAGAATAAAAATAATGTTGTTAACTCCAAGGAGAGGATAAATTGTCATTTGTCGGGATAATTAAAAATGTTGCTGTTACCCAGGGTAGTTTTTGGCGTGTTCTTCCCATGGGTCTTCATCAGGCTGCCAGCCTTTTAACCCTCCACCACAACGAAAACACAGCACCCTGTCTCCTGCCCCTGCACACACAGAATGTAAGACAATTTAGGCCCTCATTCAAAATACTGTGATACTAAAATGTTATACCATGATTTACCCGTGCTGTAGAAGCCAGCCCTTGCAAGCCCTGCATGATCTATGGGGTGCTGGATCTTTGCAAAGCTAGACAGCCTCTCTTCAAAACTTGCCATGAGCACACGAGTGTTCACTTGTGGTCTAATACCACTGCGGGTATCCTCTGCCATACCTTCCTGGCATGGGATGTTACCCACATCATGGCCAAGGATGAAGAAGCAGTAGGGAAAATGCTTGGTGTGTTCTCCCCAGGGCGTGTCCCCTGTTTCCCAGCCGCTCAGCATGCCCCCACAGCAAAAACACTGCACACGGTCGCCCTGGTTCAAGTAGTAGAGGCCGGCTTCAGCTAGGTCTCTTGGTATCACGGGAGCAGATGATGGCCAAGTTGAGAAGGTCAGACGCCTGGCCTCCTCTCTCCGCATGTGAGGGACCATTGGGTAGGTGGTCTCGTCAACAACCTCGCCTGTCCTTAATCGATACTCCATGTCTTCTGCCTCTTCGTTGTACCTTGATGTGCTGTAATCATTGCGATGAGTGCAGCTGAGGAACTTGCATGATGGAGAAACCTATAAAACAGGGAAAATATGTTAAAGCGTAATCTGAGTAGAACTGTGTCTCACAATTATGTTACCTCCTTATGCCTCTCGACAGGTGTGTCTCCCTTGCACCAGTTTTCCACAGTCGTCTCACAGCTGAAACAACGGACACGGTCGGCATGGCCTGTGAAGTAGAAGCCGGCCCGGGCAAGTCGCTCCGCTGGCACCTGCATGGCCACACTGGAGCCATGGAATGACCCCAGGCGGTTGTCCATCAGGGAGAAGTCAGCGGCGCGGTCTGTTTCAAATTCGCTGTCTTCTCTGAAGTCGGACATGATGGCAGCTGGCGGGAGATTGAGGAGTTAACTGAAGGAGAGAAAAAGAAAGGTTAGAAAACTTGTCCACAAAAAACAGAATGTTAGGATAACCAGAGACTCTATAAATTGTATATAGATGTGTACCAGACAGGTGACACAACTAGTATATATAAGCGTCAATAGTTAGGTCAGAGGCAGCACGGTGGAAGAGGGGTTAGTGCGTCTGCATCACAATACGAAGGTCCTGAGTAGTCCTGGGTTCAATCCCGGGCTCGTGATCTTTCTGTGTGGAGTTTGCATGTTCTCCCCGTGACTGCGTGGGTTCCCTCCGGGTACGCCGGTTTCCTCCCACCTCCAAAGACATGCACCTGGGGATAGGTTGATTGGCAACACTAAATTGGCCCTAGTGTGTGAATGTGAGTGTGAATGTTGTCTATCTGTGTTGGCCCTGCGATGAGATTGCGACTTGTCCAGGGTGTACGCCGCCTTCCGTCCGATTGTAGCGGAGATAGGCACCAGCACCCCCCGCGACCCCAAAGGGAATAGGCGGTAGGAAATGGATGGATGGATGGATGGAGTTACGTCAGAATTTGATGCTGCCCATGAGCTCTGTCGTCTCTATCCGAGTATTAAACAAATTGCTTCTATTTACAGTACATGTCAATACATTTAAAAAGACATAATTCTAATCCAAACAATGAGCAACTGTGTTTATCCAGCCATTCATTTTCTACCGCTTGTCCCTTACGGGATCACGGGGGGTGCTGGGGCCTATCTCTGCTGCACACGGGCGGTAGGCAGGGTACACCCTGGACAAGTCACCACCTTATCGCAGGGTCAACAGATAGACAACATTCACACACTAGGGCCAATTTAGTGTTACCAATCAACCTATCCCCATGGATGTCTTTGGAGGAAGCCGGAGTACTCGGAGGGAATCCACGCAGTGACAGGAAAAACATGCAAACTCCACACAGAAAGATCCCGAGCCCAAGATCGAACCCAAAACTTTCATATTGTGAGGGACGTATACTAACCCCTGTTCCACCGCGCTGTCCCACTGTGTTTAAATTTGCAGTAAATATATGACAGATACTGAAGGTAAAATTGATTTAAAGTAAGCTTATGTGTGTAGTCTATTATTGTTAAGAAGTTGTCACACTATCACACGAAGGTGTGTGTACATGACATACAAAGTATTGAATGTGGGATGGGCATGGGCGAGGCAGGACTGCGAGTACACACAGGTTCAGTAAACACAGCAAATTCATTAATATTTTACTGGATCCTTTAGCTATCTAGGAACACATCATGTTAACAATAATCAACTAAAAATATAGTCTTACCAAAGACTATAAAAATGGGACCCATTGCCTCCCTGCTTGGCACTCAGCATCAAGGGCTGGAATTGGGGGTTAAATCACCACAAATAATTCACGGACGTGGCACCGCTGCAGCCCACTGCTTCTCTCACCTCCCAGGGTGAAAAATGGGATGGGTCAAATGTAGAGGACAAATTTCGCCAAACCTAGTGTGTGTGTGTGACAATCATTGGTACTTTAACTTAACTTTAACATATTTGTAGTTAGTACATACAACTACAGAATAAGATAGATAGATAGATAGATAGATAGATGGATAGATAGATAGATAGATAGATAGATAGATAGAATATCTGAGGGGGATGGCGTGGAGTGGTTGGGAGAGTGGCCATGCCAGCAACCTTAGGGTTCCTGGTTCAATCCCCACCCAGTACCAACCTCGTCACGTCCGTTGTGTCCTTGAGCAAGACACTTCACCTTTGCTCCTGATGGGTTGTGGTTAGGGCCTTGCATGGCAGCTCTCGCCATCAGTGTGTGAATGGGGGAATGTGGAAATAGTGTCATAGCGCTTTGAGTACCTTGAAGGTAGAATAGCGCTATACAAGTGTAACCCATTAACCATTCAATAATGGAGGCCTATTGCAGTTGTAGCTTGGAGTTTGTTTTTTTTTAAGAATAAAAACAAGAAATTATCTCTGCTTGGTTACGGACTGCAAGACTTTTGCATTGTTAATCACTGGATACAATGCAGACACTTAACACTGCGTAAAATAGTAGTAGTAAATAGAAAATTAATGGATGGACATTATTTCTTTGTCTATGTCCTGCATTATAAACACATTAAAATTGTGTTTAAATCATTATGTTAAACCCAACCCACGAAGTGAACAAAACATCAATGTTGGAATTGAATATGTTCGGTTTCTTCCTCCTCCTTTTCGAATACTTGATACGGTGGGGCAAAAAAGTATTTAGTCAGCCACCGATTGTGCAAGTTCTCCTACTTAAAATGATGACAGAGGTCTGTAATTTTCATCATAGGTACACTTCAACTGTGAGAGACAGAATGTGGAAAAAAAATCCAGGAATTCACATTGTAGGAATTTTAAAGAATTTATTCGTAAATGATGGTGGAAAATAAATATTTGGTCAACCATTCAAAGTTCTCACTGATGGAAGGAGGTTTTGGCTCAAAATCTCACAATACATGGCCCCATTCATTCTTTCCTTAACACGGATCAATCACCCTGTCCCCTTAGCAGAAAAACAGCCCCAAAGCATGATGTTTCCACCCCCATGCTTCACAGTAGGTGTGGTGTTCTTGGGATACAACTCAGTATTCTTCTTCCTCCAAACACGACGAGTTGAGTTTATACCAAAATGGATACATGGATGATACAGCAGAGGATTGGGAGAATGTCATGTATTCAGATGAAACCAAAATAGAACTTTTTGGTGTGAACTCAACTCGTCGTGCTTGGAGGAAGAAGAATACTGAGTTGCATCCCAAGAACACCATTCCTACTGTGAAGCATGGGGGTGGAAACATCATGCTTTGGGGCTGTTTTTCTGCTAAAGGGACAGGATGATTGATCCGTGTTAAGGAAAGAATGAATGGGGCCACGTATCGTGAGATTTTGAGCCAAAACTTCCTTCCATCAGTGAGAGCTTTGAATGGTTGACTAAATACCTATTTTCCACCATTATTTACGAATAAATTCTTTAAAATTCCTAAAATGTGAATTCCTTGATTTTTTTTTCCACATTCTGTCTCTCACAGATGAAGTGTACCTATGATGAAAATTACAGACCTCTGTCATCATTTTAAGTGGAAGAACTTGCACAATCGGTGGCTGAGTAAATACTTTTTTGCCCCACTGTATGTTAAAAAACTTGTGCAAGGGTGAATCACGAGCACGTTTGGAACAAACAAGTACAATCGATTAACAAGTGATCTCTGTACTTTTGTTGTATAAGAACTGATATGCCAGCTAAATTAAATTTTGTGTAGATATCGCGAGGGTTATAGTTGACATGAAAGGCTTTGATGTGTGGTATTTGAAAGCGACACACAGCATGTGTTTGACTATACTGTCTAATCTGATTGACACGACACGAAGCGACTTTTTGGTATAAGTAACCAAAAATACTCCCCTGTAACGAGTTACACAATAAATGGTTGTAAAACATAGAAGGTCGTGTTTCTGAACAGAGCAGAGCTGTCGCATACCGGAAAGAAGAACAGAACGAAAGGACATTTAATGGCTTCGCGCTATCTGAAACCATTCAGCTCGTTTAGCTATACCACCTATTGTTTAGTACCACCGCTAAATTTTGGATAGTTTTTCTTTTACCTTTAATGGTCCAGTACTTGACGCATTACATCCACAACTTTAAAGCTAGTAAGACAGCACGCAGCGACATTAAAGTAGGTGTTCGCTCTGACGTTTCCTTTTCCCGGAAGTGGGTGATTATGCGCAGTGAGGCTTGCGCATACCACGTGACCTCTTGAAAGGGAATACAGACAAAAGAGCAAACTAAACTGTCGCTCTTAACGGCTTTGAAACGAAGCAGCGTGACCATATTGTTGAAAATGTATTTAATGTTTTGCTGACCCTTTAACTCAGAATCAGAGATACTTTATTAATCCCCGAGGGGAAATTAAAATTTTCAGCACAATCCCATTCAAGATCAGACAAACATTACAGGGAGACAGAACAGGATCGCTGACGGGTCTGCCAGCTTCCGGCGCCCCTTAAATTTTTTTTTAGGAGAGGGGGGTGGGGTTTGATTGATACTTTTATTAGTAGATTGCACAGTTCAGTACATATTCAGGACAATTGACCACTAAATGGTAACACTCGAATAAGTTTTTCAACTTGTTTAAGTCGGGGTCCACGTTAATCAATTCATGGCAGACAAAAAAAATCGGTCCAAGCCTGGGCCCCTGGAGAGGGGGTCGAGACTGAAGCCAAGGAAAAAAACAACTCATAGGCATAGTACACATCCCTCTTAGATGTGTGTTAAGAAGGAAACATCAAAGAACACAAAAGACACTAAAGGCCTACTGAAATGAGATTTTCTTATTTAAACGGGAATAGCAGGTCCATTCTATGTGTCACGCTTGATCATTTCGCGATATTGCCATATTTTAGCTGAAAGGATTTAGTAGAGAACATCGACGATAAAGTTCGCAACTTTTGGTCGCTAGTAGAAAAGCCCTGCCTTTACCAGAATTATGTGCGCGTGACGTCACGAGTTGCAGGGCTCCACACATATTCACATTGTTTTTAATGGGAGCCACCAGCAGTAAGAGCAATTCGGACCGAGAAAGCGACAATTTCCCCATTAATTTGAGCGAGGATGAAAGATTTGTTAATTAGGATATTGCTAGTGAAGGAATAGAGAAAAATAAAAGCGTCGGCTCCGGGCGGCGGCAAAGTGAGCGTTTCAGAGGTAATTAGACACATTCACTAGGATAATTCTGGATGATCCCTTATCTGCTTATTGTTTTAATAGTGTTTTAGTGAGATTTTAAAGATTGTAAAGACATACCTCGAGGTTGGATGGCTGCGGTGAACACGCAGTGTCTCAGAGAGAAGCCAAGGAGCCAAGCTCACAGCTGCCGCTGCTGCAGGACAATGAATAATCCAATGATTTCTCCGGTGAGATATATATCACAATTTTCCCATCCAAAAACATGCTGGTTGACGTAGAGAAAACATGTTCGCTTGACCGCTCCGCTTCACAACAAACAAAGAAACACCGGCTGTGTCTCAGTGCTAAAGACAGCTGCAATCCACCGCTGTCCACCAACAGCATTGTTTTTTATAGTCTCCATTATTAAATTAACAAATTGCAAAAGATTCAGCAACACAGATGTCCAAAATATTGTGTAATTATGCGGTTAAAGCAGACGACTTTTAGCCGTAACTGATGCTGAACTAATATTTCCTGACAGTCAGTGATCATTCCGCGACGTTTTCAACAAGAAACTCGTGGGAAATTCAAAATTGCAATTTAGTAAACTAAAAAGGCCGTATTGGCATGTGTTGCAATGTTAATATTTCATCATTGATATATAAACTATCAGACTGCGTGGTCGGTAGTTGTGGGTTTCAGTTGTTCTTTAAAGACATTAAAATAGCATAGCTGATGCAACCAGCCACTTCTACATACAGCTATGAATAATAAATAAAAGAAACATATACACTGTAGTTGCTAGAGATGCGCAGTTTGCGGTTCATCCGCGGGTCAGGCAGTTGACATGACGAAAAAATAGATTTTAATTAGATTCGGGAGGGTGGCGGTTGAACCATCCGGAAATATTTGATATGCATGGTTCTGTGATCGGTATCCTTTGCCTTTCAAAGTGCCATTTAAGACCCATGTAATAAGGTGAAGAAGACAATAAGAGATGCTATTATTCTCCTGAATAGGATATTGATAGTGAAGGAATAGAGAAAAAAAAAGCGTCGGCTCTGGGCGGCGGCAAAGTGAGCGTTTCAGAGGTAATTAGACACATTCACTAGGATAATTCTGGAAGATCCCTTATCTGCTTATTGTTTTAATAGTGTTTTAGTGAGATTTTAAAGATTGTAAAGACATACCTCAAGGTTGGATGGCTGCGGTGAACACGCAGTGTCTCAGAGAGAAGCCAAGGAGCCAATCACTTAGATAATGAGTAGTAGGGCGTGCTATGAAGCCACTGGCTTCATAGCACGCCCTAACACAACATAAATGCAACACAACAAATACCCAGAATCCTTTGTATTCATGACAATTCCTGACTATTTTATACACCCCGCTAGCAGCAAACACAAAAGGATGACACAAGAGCACAGGGCTCCTGCCTACAGCAGCCACTACAGCAGCACCATCTTGGGGAAAAAAAAAAACAAAACTGTTACTTATTAAAATTTATTTTGAAACACATTTTCACATCTCATTTTGCCATAAGAAGGGCGACAGTAAAGCCTGCAACAAAATAGTACTGTATAATCAGAATTATTGGCCAAGTATGTTAACACACAATGAATTCGACTTGGTAGATAGTGTTCTCTTGGTTCAATGCAAGAAACAAAGAAAATCGCAACCACTAAAAGAGAAGAGAGCACGGTACAGTGGAGGCCATCCGCGCGGCACTAAGTTAGTATTGTGGATGAAGAGGCAGGGCTGCGGAGCTGGCGCTGAGCGTCAGGAGGGACAAGCTTCATAGTGTCTGGGCTGAATGAGCAGGTATCGGACACCTTTGACGTATCCTCGCTCATCCATGCAGACTGGAGACTGGCCGAAAATTGGTGGGCGGCCGAGGGTGGAGTCGGCCCTCTTGGTTGCTTTGTTGGGTCTGCTCCTGTTCTGGTCATGTTTTTTTTTCTCACTCACCCCAGCCCTCCTTCCCAGCGTTTACCTGTTTCTCACCTTTTTTGTAGGGGGCGCTGGGAGTTGGCAGACCCGTCGCCGATCCTGTTCTGTCTTCATGTAATGTTTGTCTGATCTTGAATGGGATTGTGTTGAAAATCTTAATTTCCCCTCGGGTATTATCAATGTATTTGTGATTCTGATTGTTCAGGAGAGATGTTTTCAGCTATCTATTGCAAAACTACTATCCAGTTATTTTTAATCTCATGCTAGTTAAAGAACGTACCTCTACGGTGGAAGGGCGGCTCGGAACCAAATATCAGTAATATCAACACCAAGTATACTGTATAGTATCACTATTGATTCGACACAAGCACTGTAAGTTAAAAATCTTTTAGTACAGGCCCATGTTTATTTGGTTGAATATCAGTTTTTTTTGTTAATTTTGTTGCATTGTTCATACTGTCGTAGTGTTTACAAACTCAGCACTGCTTGATCCCATTTATTTTCTGACACATAGAATTATAATATAATTCACAATAACATTTTATTTTTTTGTCTTTGTAATGTAGTATTTTTCACAAATCTACGCTGCTGATCCGAGGATGTCGTAGTCGTAGTGGTTTGTGCAGTCCTTTGAGACATTTGTGATTTAGGGCTATATAAATAAACATTGATTGATTGATTGACAAATTAGTTTAGTGATATATTTTTTAATATTAAGCCTGTAGTTTTATTCGGATTCTAACAATGATCAACAAATTGAAGGCACAATCATTCACAGAGCTTGAAAATGTGTTAAATAAAATGATTTTTTATTGAGTACAGCTGCAAAATAAGCCACTGTGGGGTCAAAGAAAGTTGTGAGTGCCAGCACTTTGATAAATGTGAGAAACATTATGTTTAGTAACTTGTAATGCGCAACGGTGGGTCGGCATTGTTTTTCTCTAATCGCTGACTTTCTCAAAAGGAATATAAAATAAATGTATAAGTGATATTATTTTATCCAATCATTTATGTGTGCTTCACATTGTTTTCTGCGTGTAAAACTATTAGTATTTCCTATATAGTGTGTTGTGTTCATATTTGTGAACGTCTTTAATGAATTAATTGGAATTACATTACATTACATACATACGATATTCGTAACATTCTGTCTTTGTTGGAGCTTTTGGAATGGATTACTTAGGTACTCCTGTAGTGTATATATACAATTGTTTTATGATGGTGGCAGTTTGAGGCTGTAACAAATAAAGTTACATGATTTCAGACGTAAACAGAAACAAGTAAACACAATGCACACATTTTATTAGGTTTTGTGCAACAATTCAAACTTCACAGAAGATGGGCTGCAGTTCAGACCAGAATGTGTCAGTGTTTTGCCAACAATAATGCAGCTGGTGAGGAAGCTGAACACTTCCACTTCCTCTGCACACAGTCACATCTTCCACCCGTAACTAGTCTTGTGACCAGTCACGTTCCGGCAAGAACCACACTTGAGGGTTTTGGTACCGCATCATCCTTCCACAATTCGACGAAGCATGTTGCCCAGACTACCCTTGGCTATCTGGAGAGGGGTTTTCTCCTCCTTGTTCTCAATGTAGATGCTGGCCCCGTGTTCCACCAACAACTTGGCCGCTTCTACGCGCTCCTCATCACACGCTAGGTGGCTGTTTTGACAAAAATATAGTTGCGAATTGAAAAAAATCCTTGTCATTTTACACTTCCACATAATTGACTTTAAAGGGGACATATTAGAATAAACTTATTAATTGCTAGTACAGTATGTACCATATTACAGTATACACCAAATTAAGGCCTGCACAAAAGTTAAAGTATGCAATGACCCATCAGAGTAATTTTAGTCATTTGTAGCAGGGCACAGGGCAGTACCAAATAGTGGACCAGTAGATTAGTTTGTTTGATTAATCAAGTAATCGGATAAAAAACACTTTATAGCCTCAATGCATACTTTAGGGAATTTAGTTTTTTTGCTTGACATAACCTTCATTTTTTTATTTAAAAGTGCACATGATCAACATTAAAATTGCACTTTTAACACTATGTGCGCAAATTTAGCATACATACAAAAAAACCTAACATATTTGCCAACACACAGATCAAGGCCCACACACGTCCGCGCTCTCATGTGCGTTCTATAGCAACAGCCGTGTATAGACTATGTAGACATATTTCAACTTCTGGGCACTCCAAGCGGTCCAAATGTGATACATTTATATTAATTACTCTCAAACGAATAATTGAAGAAATAAAAAAATTGATCAAACCTTTATTTGTAATTGAAAAATCAATGTACTCGGCGAATCATTGCAGCCCTTGAACCGATAGAAACTTTCACAAGCAAAACATTTATATATACGTTTTTTAAAATAAAAATATCTAATATAATAATACATTTTGGAAATTGAGCCATTTATTTAATAGAAATAATTTTACAAAAATAAATGTATTTTACTCTGACGTCACATTGGGGTTAAAGTTGGACATGCACCAGCATGTCCCTTCTGTGCTAAAGTAGAGGGAAGTGGTTTGTTTTGTCTTTCAGCATTAAAATTAATTTAGGAAGTACCCAGAACATTCCACAATGCCATTAAAGTACCAGTAGAGTGGAAAAACATGTTTGATTGTATCCATTAAACCGTATCCAATTGTATTTTAATTGGCCAATTCAAAAAATGTTTGTATTTTAATCTTTCATTTTTTTCTCCCATTCCCCCCCGTTTACCCGTATCTCACCTTTTTTGTAAGGGGCGCCGGAAGTCGGCAGACCCGTCAGCGATCCTGTTCTGTTTCCCTGTAATGTTTGTCTGATCTTGAATGGGATTATGCTGAAGATGTACATTTTCCTGAAGGAACTCTCCTGAAGGAATAAATAAAGTACTATCTATCTAGCTATCCATCTATCTATTTACAATCTGCAAAGTATGTCAACATACTGTCTAAGCATTACAAAATGCCACAAATTTAGTCAGCTACTTTGAATATTACGCTTCGAACGTCTTCCGTAATTTCCGTAGCTTGACGTCATAGAAGTAACACATCTGCACTCTGACCATAGTATCAGATCAGTCATACTAGGAATACGCAAAAAAAACCCATACAGTAAGTCGTAAATAAATAAAGACATAAATAGTCCCCTAACAATGGAGTCAATGGGGGCTTTTCATTCCACCCAGAAAACCCTCCAAATAACCATCCAAAACCCGCCAACAATACTCTATACACATATCATGACCGAAATATAATGACCAAATATTAGCGATGTTGTTATTATAAGCGCTAACGCAGACAAAGTATTTTTGATAGTTGATAACACACAGCTAAGTAACCCTCTGCTGCTTTACTGTGAGCCGGCAGCGACGTCCTGCCGCTTCCGCATTACCATATCTCTTCTCGTCAAAGTTATTCTGGATCATAAATAATGCCTCTCATCTGGATTTAGACATCAATCTACAAGTTGTTCATCTGTGACATTCAATGTGTATCCGGAGATGGAGACAAACACACAAACAAAAACATTGTCTGGAGGGAGAATTTTCCTTGTTAACCCTTTGTGTGCATTATGATTAATTCTTCATCTAAACGAAATATATGGACATCCTATCAGTCGTCATCGAAGTAAGAGCAGACATTTTACAGTAAGTAGTTTGTATTTCTTTTTGGCATTTAGTAATACTGCCCCATGATGCTTAGCGTTTCACTAAAGCTGGATCTGTTCAGGAGAGCTTTGAAAACTTGTAACTCATCTTCTTTATATTCAGGATCATAAATATACGTTTCTGGATCATAATTTTTCCCAAAGAAATTGTTGGCTCTCACAAGGTCTGCATGATTTGCAGTGTTGTTGGTGATGAAGGGATCAGTGGTTCCTAACCCTACATCACGCGATGACGTGTCTGGCTTGCTAATTATCACTTGAAATGGCTCTGGAAACTCTGTGAGATTGATATTGTTTTGATCATATCTAATTACTCACATTCAATTCATGAACCTGGCAGAGAAGTAAATGGTGATTTCTTTACAGTATTCAATTTTTTTGAAATCCTGTTTTCGTGGGTTTTAAGAGCTGGAAGCCCAAATTATGTACAAATTAATAAATATCCATCCATCCATTTACTACCGCTGGTCCCTTTCGGGGTCGCGAGGGGTGCTGGAGCATATCTCAGCTGCATTTGGGCGGAAGACGGTGCACACTCTGTACAAGTCTCCACCTCATCGCAGGGCCAACACATATTCACACTCACATTCACACAAGAAGGACAATTTAGTGTTACCATTTAACCTATCTCCAAATGCATGTCTTTGCAGGTGGGAGGAAGCCGGAGTACCCGGAGGGAATCCACGCAGTCTCGGGGAGAACATGCAAACTCCACACAGAAAGACCCCGAGCCCAGGGTTTGAACCCAAGACCTTTGTGTTGTGAGGCACATACACCGTGCTGCCCCAAATAAACAACTAGATACTTGAAATCGTTTAAATTGTGGGGCCTGAATCAATAATGTGTCTGTAATCTATGGAAGTTTAACGTTTTGAATGGAATTATGGAAATAAATAACCTTTACATGATAATAATTTTTTTTGGAAAGGGTCTGTATATGTAACCTTTTTTTCCACTTTACTGGTAAAGACGTAAAGAGGGTAAAAACATGCGGTGCCTGTCACCCAAACACATCAAACAAAGCAGAATATGTCCCCTTTAAAGTTGAACAACTGTGGTGCTATGGCTGCATGTTGCTTCATACGTACAGTGCTGTGTTGCCCTGCGAGTCCTGGATGTTGGTTGAGGCACACTGTTTGAGAAGCAGCTGGATTAGGCGATAGTTTCCTTTCGCGGATGCTCGGTGAAGGGGAGTGGAATCAAGTTTGTCCGTGACATTTGGGTCAGCTCCATTTTCAAGCAACAGCACAGCTATCTGTAAGAAAAAACAAGTATGACACGATCAACATATGAATAATCTACTTAAAGAAGAAAACATGTTTTCATTAAATACTGAAAATCCAGTTTGAGTTTTTATTTAAATATTTATGTTTATCCTAATGTATGATTTTGGATCAGAAACTTTAAATGTACTAATTAGTGAATGTGGTGTAAGTGCATAAGAAAGTCAAGTATAATGCTGCTCTGCCAAAATGATACAGATTTTGAATAATTTTCTTTTTATATAAGCAATTTCACAAAAACATTATCCTTTATAATTAGTTTTCTCTTCAAAGTACCTTTAATAGCTTTAATTGGAGAATTGACAGAATCTCAGAGGCTAACTAGCCAGCTGCTGTCCAATGCAAATTACACAGACAATAGTGTGGAAATAATATCAGGTATTGGACAGCTAACAATTTTAGGTGCATATGAAAGTCTTAATGTGAACAAAAAACACTTTGACTACTTTTTAACACAAAGAGACCTACAAGAATCCAAGCAAAAGTGTCAGAATACTTTCCTCCATAAAAAAAACACGCTAAAAAACACACATACGACACAGGTGTTCATCTCCCGGGTAGTGGGCCAAATCCGTCCCGGGGAGGTATTTCATCGAGTCATTTGATAATGATCGTGTATCCGTCCCACACAGTTAAATTCAGCAACATTGACACTATAGGCCACAGTGTATTAATAAAATGCATTGCACAAACCATTGTTACTAAAAGTGTCGGATTAACATCAAAAGTAAAACTAATTTAACTGAGCGTGACTAAAAACAACAATGCTTTAACTAATGAACCATGTCCGTACACAAGGACACATTAAAGATGCATGATAATGCATGCAAAAGTGATCATTTCAACACAGACATGGACAATTATTTTTGACTCGGCGGCCACATTGGTCAGTAAAATTGCGTCTGAGGGCCTGTGTGTGTGCGTGCGTGTGTGTGCGCACACTTGCGTGTATGTTTGTATGTATGTATATATATATAAATATATATGTAAAATACTTAATTTTGAGGAACAGACATTACGCAGATGTACAATTTTTTCAGAAATGATTACTGTTACGATATACTGTATGATGCTAATATGATTTTTTTTAAACTCTTTAAAACTTGGGTGCACCAGCTTTATGTTGCAACTTTTATGGTTTGTTACTTACATACAAAATTCTAAACAGTTTAGCACCTTCTTATCTTGCTGATTGTATTGTACCTTATTTTCTGTCCAATCAAAAAACAATGGCTTATTATTAATTAATCGTGACCCTCGAAGCCCAAAAAAAGTCTGCAGGCTCTGGAGTGTTTTCCACTCAGGCTCCAGTACTCTTGAGTGCCACACCAGCAACAGTTAGGGATGCTACCTCAGTAGAAGCATTAAAACTCATTTATAAACGCTAACCTTTATATAAACCTTTTATCATACCAGTTTATCTGCTCTGTCCCCCTTCTGCTGCCTCAAGAAAGTAGCAGGTGGTCAAGGTTAAATTCTGGAGAGGAACCAGTTTGGAGAAGTTGCTAGCTGACCAGAATTGAGACCTAAGATTGACCACTCATTGGACCACTCTTCTATGCCGAGCTATAGATATCTCTGCATAGCTGACTGGCTGAAGCTGGAAGAAGATGACCCCCCCATCCCCATGACTATCTGCCGGTTTCCTGACAGACTGGACTCACACTTCATCTAACAAATTAACAACTTATTCATTTACCAATATTAATTTACCAATTCAATAACTGATCCCACTTGACAACCTGTACAGCTGGTCAACCTGAGAGGGGGTCCCTACATCTGCAATCGTATCTCACAGTTTCCTTTTTTTTTCTCATCTGGGTTTTTTTGAGTTTTTCCTTGCCCAAATGTGGGTTTGGAAGTAAAGCTTTCGTGACTTTGTGAAGCTCTTTGAGGCATTCATGATTAAGGGCTGTACAAATAAAATTTGATTGATTGATAAATGGTACATGTCCTTTCATTGTGAAAACCTCAAACTAAAGCTAAAAGATGAGAGACACTATTCATTGTTGATCCATTTTGTGCTGCTCTGAATGTGTATATTACAGAAATGCAACAATAGCAGTCTGTCAGTGTCAGAGGCATTTGACACAGTCAGCATCTATCAGACCATTGTTTGGTGGCCACCTCCCAAAGCTGCAGTTTGAGGTGACTCAACTATCACAACCAATCATGTACTCATTTATATGTATTCATTTATCATTTATGTACTCCATTCCTGGGAAACCTAAAGTGAATTGCTTACCTGCTCTGCACTTAACAACAAAATTAAAGGTCTAATTAGTGAGACGACACACTATCTAGATAACTGTGTGAAATCAACATTGAAGAAAACACAGTTTTGCAAACTAACAACTAACCAAAACAATTGTCAAAAAAATATATTTTTTAAAGATTTATACGAAAATAAAGAGTGTGGTCCAACTCCTGATTTATACAGTGATTAGGACGAGTGCTAATATACTAGAACTGCATGATTCTGGAAAAACAGAGATTTTTGGTTTTCAAACCGGGTTTAAAATTCTCTAGAATTGATTTTTTTTTCACCCGTGCACACACATCATGTTCTTACTTTTTAAAGAAATCACACTTTTTTTTTAACAATATTTTTCGACTCGTCATTGTCTGTGTTGGCCTTATAGAAATTTCCAATGATCTATCTAAATACCTTCATGGGAAGTCCCGCAAGGTCCACTAAGGGGACTTTTTAAAATTAGAATAGAAAGTAGTCTCAGGATACCAGAAAATCAATTCTAGAGTTTAAGATTCCTGAGAATTTTTTTTTCACCCGTGCACACACATAATGTTCTTATTTTTCAAAGAAATCACACTTTTTTTTTTAAACAATATTTTTCGACTAGTCGTTGTCTTTGTCTGCCTTTTAGAAGTTTCCAATGATCAATCTAAAGACCTTCACGGGAAGTCCCGGAAGGTCCACTGACAGGGGACTTTTTTTTTATTAGAATACAAAGTAGTCTCATGATACAAGAATCTCAGAAGTCAATACCGATACTGGTGGATTACCATGATTCTAAATACTTATTTGATACCTTACCTGTTTCTGCTTGTTTGCTGCTATTAGATGTGAAATAATATGAAATGTGGAGGTAAAAAAAACAAACCCATGTACTTTTAAATCCACTACTTTATTTAAAACTATCAAGTATGTAAGATCTTTGTGCTTCAACACATTTTGGCACAGGATTGAAAATTTCAGTAGCAGCTTCCAAGAGGGAACTAATAGGATTGGCTATTGGCAAGGACTTCAAGATACAATACGTATCCCCATACTTGAGTCATTATACAACACAGTAAAGAGATCTTGTAACACGACATTATATTGCGATATACTACATACAGTAGTTCACTAAACTGCATTCACAAAATGCAGATTAAAATTCATGCAACTGTGGTTCGTATGGGTATTAGCCGTAGCAGTTGTAATACACTTTTTTACCACAAACAGAAGACTTCTGGAGCTTAAAGGGAAGTGCACTTTTTGGGGGTAATTTTGCCTATCTTTCACAATCATTACAAAATACATTACGATTGAGTTTTTTTTAAATGCATTCTAATTTAAATATACAATGGGAAGTCTACTATTTTGCCCATAAAATCCAATAAATAACCATTCAAAAACCACCAACAATACTCCATATACATTTTGTGACTTGAATATTAACCAAGCATGAGTGACATTGTTATTATAAGCACTAACGCAGACACACTATTTCTAGCGGCAACGTGATCACTACCATGTGTGCCTATGATTACATCTTTGAGTGGTCTAATGCTTTCTGGCTTCCTTGCTCCATGGAAGTTTATTGTACATCATAAATCATGCATCTCATCTGGACAGACAAGTCTGGGGAGGTAATCTGACAAGTTGGTACACTTTGACAGCCATTTAGGGTGCAAAAATGGCGAGATAGACACGAAAAGACGGAGTGATGCGCTTTTTAAATTAATGTGTCGCATTTGCTTAAAATTATCAAAATATGTAAATATTAGATGTAATTATAAATGTGCCCATTACTACATTACATATACACTTACATAATGTACAGTATATAAAACCTCAATGGACGTGTTTGGATATTTAAGGAGAACTGCAGCTTATTGTTCATTATCATTATGAGAGACAAGAAAACAAAAGGTTTTTTTTGCAGTCTAACATGTAAAAATTGTCTCGTTCTAGGTAGCGAGCAATGCAGCTAATGGGAGAAATCAATTCTACCTCTAAATTACTTTAAAAATGCATTTAAAAACCGTCACCAATACTTCATTTGCGTCCTGTGACCTGTATAATAAACAAAGAGCAAACACTGAGGAATACTGTTACTATTGTAATAACACATTGACGTGTTTAGGTATTCGCCGTAAAAACGAACTACAGCAAGAGATAAGCTAGTTTCTACGACAACTCGAAACGCGTTTGAGTTTGTAATGCACAACACAATGAGATAGGACACCCATCTGTACTGACTGAAAAACACGAACAATCATATTATAGTATCTGTAAAGTATTATCCCATATTTCATGTTTTGTTTGTACACAGCTAGCCAAATGTCATGACACACGCATGATGTGCTGCGTGTATTATGATCAATATAAGTGTGATTTACTTAATGGTCAATTGTCTATTTAGTCCAGCTGGCCGAGGAAGTTTTTTCTGGTTTATTTAGGGTAAGCGCCCCATTTATGTGGGAATAGCTTGTCTCCATATTCCACAACTGCAACTTTCACCTCACTCTATCGGCATATTCCACAACTGCAACTTTCACCTCACTCTATCGGCTTCCATCTGCTCAAACGTTTCACCCTCTTCTTCGTGCTTGCTTATAGAAGCAGCAATTCATCTTCCGTTCATTCAGGTAAAAAAGAAAATAAGGTTGTGAATCCTCATTTTTCCAAAAATAGTCATCTACGTTGTTTGTAAGTCTGCCATGATTAAAACACACACAAGGGTTTCATAACTGGAAGTATGGAAACGGAAATCAATGCACGAAAGAAGTCAGTGCCGGCGTTGATTATAATGATCAAAATACGGTAAATATTGAACATGTTACTTATATATATATATATATATATATATATATATAAGTAACATATATATATATATATATATATATATATATATATATATATATATATATATATATATATATATATATATATATATATATATATACTTGCAGTGTGTATACACAACGTTGATGGAGGGCTTTGAAAATGAGGGCTTTGAAGGGTACAACGGTGACTCTAATTACAGTAGCTCCATCTTCCAAGCGTTTTTTTTAATCATCTTCAAATCCTATTTTAAAAAAAGACGTGTCTTTTTGTCTCTCATATTGATTGGGAATGATAGGCAAAATGCCAAAAAAGTGTTCCTCTTTAAGGGCTTTATAGGCGGATTTGCGTGGCTCCCGTAAGTTCCATTGTTAACCAAACTTTTGATGGCATTTATTTAATATTTACGATGCAAAAACAACAAAAAAAATCAATTGTCTTGTCTCTCAAAACAATAGGCACAATTCCAAAAAAAGTGCAGTTCCCCTTCATAGAGAAGTTTCTGAGGCGTAAAAAGTACAGCTAAAGTAGTGTAGCTGTATTTTCCTTTGCACTTTAATTTTATTGACAGTTTAGTTAACAACCATATTCATTATTAATTTAGTTTATTTTAGCCCAACATTCTTGTATATGAATGTATTTTTTGACAGTTTTGTCAAATTATGATTACTTTCTTGGGCAGTATATTTGGTTGGCACTATTTTTTTCAAATCATCCTACCTAAGCCTAAAGTATATGTCCTAAATAAATAATACTTTCATAAAATCTCACACAGTTGTAAACTGTAAGTAGGTTTGATATAATTATTGAATTTGATTAATATCAGAGTAAAATTACTAATTCAGTGTAAATATTTAAGTGGGTCCCCGGCCTCTCTGTAGTGGAAAAGTTGGACCCAGAGGGTTCAGCACTAACTGAACAGTGCAAATTAAAAGTCAATGTGGCTCACCAAATAAAGTGTTGTACAGTAATTGGTAGGCTTGTACATCTCTTTGTGATGGACATTTTGATACACATCTAAATACCGGTACATGGGTTACTATATTATTTAAAAACAATATATATTAAAAACAGAACGATTCGATAGTGTATGAACAGATTGATAAGATACAATAAGACTTGACATGGTGTATGAACAATTTGATAAGATTCGATTCTATGATTAACATTTGTTGATGGACGCATTCTTTTTTACGATACAAAAAACAATTGAATTCTTCCCTGATAAAGGATACATTGTTAGGACCTCGGCGCCAAGCACGCAGTGTAGATCTGTCCAATATCGTCTATATAAGCATGAATGAACTCATGAAAATTACTCTGATGAGAGGCCAAAAAACTTCTAAAAAAACAAAACAGGTAACTGATCAGTTGAAAGGCTAAAGAATAACAAAAAATAATGAGTGAAAACACCCATAGGCACATTCATCTTCAAATATAAAAAAACACATTCTATAAAAGTAACATGCTTACAGTATTTTAAAATTTGAAAACAATAACATACAATATATCCCTAAAGTTGCTGTAAAGTAAAATAAAAAGACAACAGAATCACATGTCAAATATAATTGTTTTTAGATATGGACCAAAAAAGACTCACTGAATAGACATGTTTTTGTTTGATGGAATGATATAAAAATCTTCAAATAAATGTTATAAATAAAAAAAGAACAGAAGTCTTGGCCTTCGGTCCTATCAATAAACAGTAAATATCCAGTGTACTTCAGGGCTGCTCTGCATATCTTAAAAATGAAGTCAATGTGTCAAATGTTTTCAGATGTACAGTCGTGGTCAAAAGTATACATACACTTGTAAAGAACAGAGTGATTAGATGACATACCTTTTTGTCACAAAAAACATTCATGAAGTTTGGTTCTTCTATGAATTTATAATGGGTCTACTGAAAATATGACCAAATCTGCTGGGTCAAAAGTATACATACAGTAATGTTAATATTTGGTTACATGTCCCTTGGCAAGTTTCACTGCAATAAGGCATTTTGGTCGCCATCCACAAGCTTCTGGCAAGTTTCTGGATTAATTTTTGACCACTCCTCTTGACAAAATTGGTGCAGTCAGGACTTTGGGAAGCCCATTCTAAAACCTTAATTCGAGCCTGATTTAGCCATTTTTTTTCACCATTTTTGACGTGTGTTTGGGGTCATTGTCCTGTTGAAACAACCAACTGCGCCCAAGACCCAACCTTCGGTCTGATGATTTTATGTTGTCCTGTAGAATTTGGAGGTAATCCTCTTTTTTCGTTGTCCCATTTACTCTCTGTAAAGCAGCATTTCTATTGGCAGAAAAACAGGCCCAGAGCATAATACTACCACCACCACGCTGGACGGTAGGTTGGTGTTCCTGGAATTAAAGACCTCACCTTTTCTAATCCAAACATATTGCTGGGTATTGCGGCCAAACAGCTCAATTTTTGTTTCATCTGACCATAGAACTTTCCTCCAGAAGGTCTTATCGTTGGCCATGTGATCAGCAGCAAACTTTAGATGACCCTTAAAGGCCTACTGAAATGAGATTTTCTTATTTAAACTGGGATAGCAGGTCCATTCTATGTGTCATACTTGATCATTTCGCGATATTGCCATATTTTTGCTGAAAGGATTTAGTAGGGAACATCCACGATAAAGTTTGCAACTTTGGTGCTAACGGGTGTGTTGACGCGCAGTGTCTCAGGGAAGTCGACGGCAGCTTTATGGGCGGCACAAGCTCAGCTGATCTCCGGTAAGAAGCGACTTTTTACCACAATTTTCTCACCGAGACCTGCTGGTTGACATTCGGTTGGGATCCATGTTCGCCGTGATCCATAGTAAAGTTTCACCTCCGGGAATTTTAAACAAGGAATCACCGTGTGTTTGTGTGGCTAATGGCTAAAGTTTCCCAACTCCATCTTTCTACTTTGACTTCTCCAATATTAATTTTGACTTCTCCAATATTAATTGAACAAATTGCAAAAGATTCAGCAACACAGATCTCCAAAATACTGTGTAATTATGCGGTTAAAGCAGACGACTTATAGCTGTGTGTGTGTGCAGTGCTCATATTTCCTAACAGCCCGTGACGTCACGCGTATACGTCATCATTACACGACGTTTTCAAGAAAAAACTCCCAGGAAATTTAAAATTGCAATTTAGTAAACTAAAAAGGCCATATTGGCATGTGTTGCAATGTTAATATTTCATCATTTATATATAAAATATCAGACTGCGTAGTGGGTAGTAGTGGGTTTTAGGCCTTTAAGGTGTCACTTCTGGCGCAAGGGCTTCCTTCTTGCATGGTAGCCTCTCAGTCCATGGCGATGTAAAACACGCTTGACTGTGGACAATGACACCTGTGTTCCAGCAGCTTCCCATTCATTGCAGACCTGCTTTTTGGTTGTTCTCGGTTGAGTCTTGATCATCCAGACCAATTTTCTCTCAGCAGCAGGTGATAGCTTGTGTTTTTTTCCTCATCGTGGCAGTGACAAAACTGTGCCATGCACTTTGTAATTACGAACAATTGTCTGCACAGTTGCTCTTGGGACCTTAAGCTGCTTTAAAATGGCTCCAAGTGACTTTCCTGACTTGTTCAAGTCAATGATTCGTTTTTTCAGATCTGTGCTTAGTTCATTGGACTTTACCATTGTCACGTTTGTAACCGAGTCTAATGACATGAGTCCTATGTAAATGGGCTCAGAGAAGTCAACAGGTGTCGTAAATCATAATCACTCACATGAAGTTAAGAGGCTATGCCTTGAAGCTAATTTGATTTGATTGTAACTTTTCTACATCACCAAAATTTATAATGTAAGTTGCTGTATGTATACTTTTGACCCAGCAGAATTGGTCACATTTTCAGTACATCCATAATAAATTCATTAAAAAAAACAACTTCTTTAATGATTTTTGTGACAAACAAGTAGTATGTGCTCCAATCACTCTATCATGAAAAAATAAGATTTGTAGAAATTATTGGAAACTCAAGACAGCCATGACATTATGTCCTTCACAAGAAAAGGTGAGGCCTTTAATCCCAGAAACATACCATTCCTACCGTCAAGCATGGTGGTGGTAGTATTTTGCTCTGGGCCTGTTTTGCTGCCGATGCAACTGGTGCTTTACTGAGAGTAAATGGGACAATGAAAAAGGAGAATTACCTCCAAATTCTTCAGGACAACCTAAAATTATCAGCCCGGAGGTTGGGTCTGGGGCGCAGTTGGGTGTTCCAACAGGACAATGACCCCAAAAAACATCAAAAGTAGTAAAGGAATGGCTAAATCAGGCTAGAAATAAGGTTTTAGAATGGCCTTCCCAAAGTCCGGATGGGGTCATACCAATTGATGCTGTGCTCTAAAGACTTTCAAGTAACATTAATGGTCATTGACCCTCAATTCTAACTTTGCCCACAGAATGGCATTTATATCATTCCAACTAAATCTACATGGGGACTAAATGTGGGCAAAAACATACCGTGGTCCAATCTTCTTGTTAAACTTTTGATGTCTTGTGGGCCACACTTGCCTTAGTTTGGACACACCGTTCTAAAGATTCACAGCTGATTCTTATCGATTGTTGAGGTCACTACTGGCGTAACCGAAACGCTCACTTGTCCGGTCGCATTAGTTTAGCGTTCACAATCAGAGTATTTGGTAATTATGATACTGAAAAAAGGCAGGTATCAATGTATTTTTTGTGTGTTAGTATTGAAATATTGGTATTTTTGATTGGTATCACTGACCAGGGCAAGTTGTCTCTGCTGTCCTGGCCAGTGACGACAGCTGGCAATTTTTCAATCCTTCATCATCTCGCAGGAGAAGCGATCGGATTAATTAATGGACTTTTTTATGTGATTGTTTGCAATGCAGCTCCTTCAGTAGATAGTCAAAAAAGATCCTTGTCATTTAAAACAACAGTGCAAATGGAGCTTCTTGTACATTCCTACTTGAAACGTTGGTCTTTGAAATGGAAATCCATCGATCCATTTTCTACTGCTTGTCCCTTTCAGGGTCGCGGGGGGTGGAATCTTTGTGGGAAAACAATTAAGATTGAGTGGTATAATTCAGACAGTTGTAGCTTTACCTCGTATCTGTCCTTGGAGGCAGCATAATGGAGGGGAGTGCATCCATTTTGATTGACAGAGTTTAGCTGAGCCCCTTTGGAGATGAGTGCTCTTACAATGTCCTCTCTACCTGCAGAAGCTGCAATGTGAAGAGGGGTCCATAAAGCCTGGAAATAACATGTGGCAATGATCATGACCATGATAAACATGTCACATTAAATCAAAGCTGAGATATATAAACTATCCATCCATACATTTTCTATCACTTGTCACTCTCGGGGTGACATGGGTTTGGAGCCTATCCCTGCTGCACTGCGGTGGAAGGTGAGTAGCCTCTACTAGCTCGTGCTGTGTTTTTATAATTCTATTGTCTTAGAGCAGGGGTGTCAAACTCATTTTAGATATGGGGCCGCATGGAGAAAAATCTACTCCCAAGTGGGCTGGTCAAATCTCGGCACGATAACTTAAAAAAAAGACAATTTCAGATTGTTTTCTTTGTTTAAAAATAGAACAAGCACATTCTGAAAAACGTTCAAATCATAATGTTGTTTTTTTTACACCTACATGTTAGTAGTATTTTATCTTTTTTTTGTCGTTTTTTTATCATTTCTGAATAATTTATGTGATAATGTTCATCAACTGATTGGTGTTAATTTTCAATTCATCAAGATAAAAAAATAACACAAATAATACAATAATTCAAATTACAGGATGTTATTTATAGTTTGATCATTTTCCTCCACTTTTGCACTGACATCATGTGGTTTTTTATTTATTTTTACATATGTAGCATAACGGGCTTCACGGTGGGAGAGGGGTTAGTGCCTCTGCCTCACAATACGAAGGTCCTGCAGTCTTGGGTTCAATCCCAGGCTCGGGATCTTTCTGTGTGGAGTTTGCATGTTCTCCCCGTGAATGCGTGGGTTCCCTCCGGGTACTCCGGCTTCCTCCCACTTCCAAAAACATGCACCTGGGGATAGGTTGATTGGCAACAATAAATTGGCCCTAGTGTGTGAATGTGAGTGTGAATGTTGTCTGTCTATCTGTGTTGGCCCTGCGATGAGGTGGCGACTTGTCCAGGGTGTACCCCGCCTTCCGCCCGATTGTAGCTGAGATAGGCGCCAGCGCCTCCCGTGACCCCAAAAGGGAATAAGCGGTAGAAAATGGATGGATGGATGTAGCATAACCTACAAAGATACAAATCATTTCTATTGCGACATCTAGTGGACACATTTAGAACAGCTGTTTCTTTCATTCAAACATTTTTGCAAATTTTTATACTTAGCAAACTCATCTCACGGGCCGGTTAAAACCTGTTCACGGGACTGATCCGGCCCGCGGGCCGTACGTTCGACACTCCTGGCTTAGAGCAACTGATATTTGCATTACTGTTGTTCTACTGCAGGCGCCTGCTGGCCATGCATTTTCTAAACCGATTGTCCTTATTCCCTTTGGGAATAAGCGGTAGAATGTTACAATGTTTTAATTTTCCTATATTCAAACACAGTGTTACTGTTCAAACTGTTTGTAATGTTACAGTGGCCACACATATTAAACATTATTTGTTATATAAAACATATGCCTTTTTAATTAATGCTTAGGCCTACTAGGCTACTGTATTTCAATGTTAGTCAATATGGTGTTACTTGGAGAGACACATTTTTCTGAGGTGGTGCTTTGTGAAAAGTTTGACTACCGTAGCAGAGGATAGTATTATTTAGTATATATAAATGTGTTGCAACCTGTTACCATCATTGTCATTAAAGTAAGTTAGCATGAGTGTTTTACTGTGTTATGATTCATACATCATCTTGCAGGTTGACTTCAACTCCTAGGTCAAGTAGAAAGAAAACAATGTCGGAATGTCCAGCCGAACAAGCCCAATGCAGTGCAGTTCTGTGATCCTGAAATCATGTTTAAAAATATACATTCATAATAATGAGCACAGGGTTTAGCAGTGTTATTGTCATGTCAACAAAACGACTTACCTGGTCCGTTTTGCAAGCAAGAGTTTTGTCTGACAATATGGACTGTTTTAATTTTTCAAAGTGCCCCAAGTAAGCTAAATTACAAACATCTACGTTTGACACGGAACCCTCCATTCTTAAAAAAAAAAACTTGTCAAATAATATTATAAAAAATAGAATGAGAGCATATGCGTTGTGTGCTCGATTTGAAATGTAGCAGCAATGACTCAGGAAATATTTATTGTACTTCCGCCTTGTATATTTTGCCTCGTTTAAACTTTTCACAACAAAACATCCCGTGTAAAATCTCAACACTGTGACATTGAAATGCTTTATATTTTTTTGTCTATTTTTAATATATATTTTTTAAAGTAATATTTAAATGTAATCAACTGCATGGAACCACCAGAGCACCCATCTAAAGTGCAGATATCACACAGGTATTTTATTTTGGTAGGTCGAGTTTCTAACGCAGGAAGTAAAACATCCACGCTGGCACGACTGCTAAGCAACTGTTGAAAAAGAAGTAGTTCCAGATAACACGTTTAATATACAATATTCCAATTATAATACTTCAACATTTATTGACTAGTTAAGTACAAGTGTTGCTAATGGCAGCTGCAGTGGTAAGTTACAATTTAAACTGTCTTTTTATGACCGATAAAAATGTGGTTGGTTAGCTAAGCTTGTGGCTAGTTTTTAATGTAGGACAATGTTTACCGTCGCAGGATTTTCGGAGCCATGTTGACCAGTCGTGCAGATATTCGGAGGAGTTTGTCAACATTTACTATGACTGCGTGGATAAGAAGAGAAGGGTGAGTAGTACTGAGTAGGATATTTTGCCAGAATTCCTTGAGTTTAAAATTAAATGCATTATGTTGTCATGGTAGCTGTTTTGGTTATTTCAGGGGAAATTATTCAGTTTAACTAGTTATTGCACCTGGGGATAGGTTGATTGGCAACACTAAATTGGCCCTAGTGTTTGAATGTGAGTGTGAAGGTTGTCTGTCTATCTGTGTTGGCCCTGCGATGAGGTGGCGACTTGTCCAGGGTGTACCCCGCCCTCCGCCCGATTGTAGCTGAGATAGGCGCCAGCGCCCCCCGCAACCCCAAAAAGGGAATAAGCGGTAGAAATGGATGGATGGATGGATAGTTATTGTTATTAATTATTTTTTTTCAAAGAGTGCACCACTTGGTGGTAAACAGCAGAGGGTTGGTTCAGTCTCAGCAAGTTTTATCTAAAGGAGAACATGATTCGGCTATGTTTTAAAGGCCTTCTGAAATGAGATTTTCTTATTTAAACGGGGATATCAGGTCCATTCTATGTGTCATACTTGATCATTTCGCGATATTGCCATATTTTTGCTGAAAGGATTTAGTAGAGAACATCGACAATTTCGCAACTTTTGGTCGCTAATAAAAAACCCTTGCCTGTACCAGAAGTAGCAGACGATGTGCGTATGACATCACAGGTGTGAGGGCTCCTCACGTCCCGACATTGTTTATAATGTGAGCCTCCAGCAGCAAGAGCTATTTGGACCGAGAAAGAGACAATTTTCCCATTAATTTGAGCGAGGATGAAAGATTCGTGGATGAGGAAATTTAGAGTGAAGGACTAGAAGAAAAAAAAAAAGAAAGGCGATTGCATTGGGAGCGATTCAGATGTTTTTAGACACATTTACCAGGATAATTCTGTGAAATCTCTTATCTTTCTATTGTGTTGCTAGTGTTTTAGTGAGTTAAACAGTACCTGATAGTCGGACGGGTGTGTCCACGGGTGTGTTGACGCCAGTCTCTGAGCGAAGTCACAAAGCTGCAGCAGGACAGAAGCTCCGCCGATCTCCGGTAAGAGGCGACTAATTACCACAATTTTCTCACCGAAACCTGCTGGTTGACAAGAGGTCGGGAACCATGTTCGCTTGACCGCTCTGTTCCATAGTAAAGCTTCACCTCCGGGAATTTTAAACAAGGACACACCGTGTGTTTGTGTGGCTAAAGGCTAAAGTTTCCCACCTCCATCTTTCTACTTTGACTTCTCCATTATTAATTTAACAAATTGCAAAAGATTCAGCAACACAGATGTCCAAAATACTGTGTAATTATGGGATGAAAAGAGACGACTTTTAGCCGTAAGTGGTGCTGGGCTAATATGTCCCCTCCAACCAATAACGTCACAAACACGCGTCATCATTCCGCGACGTTTTTAACAAGAAACTCAGCGGGAAATTTAAAATTGTAATTTGGTAAACTAAACCGGCCGTATTGGCATGTGTTGCAATGTTAATATTTAATCATTGCTATATAAACTATCAGACCGCGTGGTCGGTAGTAGTGGGTTTCAGTAGGCCTTTAAATGGAACGCATAAACTTCGAATTTTGAGTACCAAGGTGCATTTGCAACCAAACTTTTTATATATTCAACAAGCTGCATCTCAAGCAAACACATTGACTAAGTATGCAGTGTACATAATTGAAGTGTACCATAAATATCCTTAGTTATGTCACGCCCCTTTAAAGTACTAGTAGAGTGGAAAAACAAGTTGCCCCTATATTGAAGCTATTATCATTTATATTTGATGTATGGCCCCTTGATGAGGTGTCGACTTGTCCAGGGTGTACTCCGCCTTCCGCCGAATGCAGCTGAGATAGGCTCCAGCACCCCGCTCAACCCCAAAGAAGGAAAAGCGATAGAAAAGGGATGGGATGGATAGATCAAAATAGTATCAATCTCATAGAGATTCCCGAGACATTTGAGCTCGTGATCACGTGATGTAGAGGTAGGAACCACAGATCACTTCATCACCAACAACAATGCAAATAATGCAGAATTTGTGAATTCCTGGATTTTCGTTATTGGCTCTCACATTGTATGAATTTTAAAGAATTTATTTGTACATTATGGTGGAAAATAAGTATTTTGTCAACCATTCAAAGCTCTCATTGATGGAAGGAGGTTTTGGCTCAAAATCTCACGATACATGGCCCCATTCATTCTTTCCTTAACACGGATCAATCGTCCTGTCCCCTTAGCAGAAAAACAGCCCCAAAGCATGATGTTTCCACCCCCATGCTTCACAGTAATTATGGTGTTCTTGGGGTGCAACTTAGTATTCTTCTTCCTCAAAGCAAGACAAGTTGAGCATGGAGCTGGAAACATCATGCTTTGGGGACTGTTTTTCTGGTGAGGGGACAGGACGATTGATCCGTGTTAAGAAAAGAATGAATGGGGCCATGTATCGTGAGATTTTGAGCCAAAACCTCCTTCCATCAGTGAGAGCTTTGAATGGTTGACCAAATACTTATTTCCCACCATAATTTACAAATAAATTCTTTAAAATTCCTACTATGTGAATTCCTGGATTTTTTTTTCACATTCTGTCTCTCACAGTTGAAGTGTACCTATGATGAAAATTACAGACCTCTGTCATCATTTTAAGTGGGAGAACTTGCACAATTGGAGGCTGACTAAATACTTTTTTGCCCCACTGTATAAACGGAATACAATGATTTGCAGTTCATTTTCAACCCATATTCAATTGAATGCACTACAAAGACAATATATTTAATGTTCAAACTCATAAACTTAATTTTTTTTTTCAAATAATAATTATCCTAGAATTTCATGGCTGCAATACGTGCCAAATTAGTTGGGAAAGGGAATGATCACCACTGTGTTACATCACCTTTTCTTTTAACAACACTCAAAAAACATTTGAGAACTGAGGAAAATAATTGTTGAAGCTCTGAAAGTGGAATTCTTTTCCATTCTTGTTTTATGTAGACCTTTTGTCGTTCAACGGCCCGGGGTCTCCGGTGTCGTATTTTACGCTTCATAATGCGCCACACATTTTTGATGGGAGACAGGTCTGGATTGCAGGGGGGCCAGTAAAGTACCTGCACTCTTTTACTACAGAACCACGCTGTTGTAACACGTGGCTTGGCATTGTCTTGCTGAAAAAAGCAGGGGCGTCAATAATAACGTTACTTGGATGACAACATATGTTGCTCCAAAACTTGTTTGGACCATTCAACATTAATGGTGCCTTCACAGATGTGTAAGTTACCCATGGCTTGGGCACGAATACACCCCCATACCATCACAGATGCTGGCTTTTGAACTACGCGCCTATAACAATCCGGATAATTATTTTCCTCTTTGTTCCGGAGGTCACCACGTCCACAGTTTCCAAATATAATTTGAAATGTGGACTCGTCAGACCGCAGAACACCTTTCCACTTTGCATCAGTCCATCTTAGATAAGCTCGGGCCCAGCAAAGCCAGCGCATTCCTTACTGATGTTGATAAATGGGTTTTGCGTTGCATAGTAGAGTTTTAACTTGCACTTACAGATGTAGCAAACCAACTGTAGTTACTGACAGTGGTTTTACAAAGTGTTCCTGAGCCCATGTGGTGATATCCTTTACACACTGATGTCTGTTTTTGATGCAGTACCGCCTGAGGGATCGACAATCCGTAATATCATCGCTTACGTGCAGTGATTTCTCCAGATTCTCTGAACCTTTTGATGATTTTACGGACCGTAGATGGTTAAATCCCTAAATTCCTTGCAATAGCTTGTTGAGAAATGTTGTTCTAAAACTGTTCGACAATTTGCTTACAAATTGGTGACCCTCGCCCCATCCTTGTTTGTGAATTACTTAGCATTTCATGGAAGCTGCTTTTATACCCAATCATGGAACCCACCTGTTCCCAATTAGCCTGCACACCTGTGGGATGTTCCAAATAAGTGTTTGATGAGAATTTCTCAACTTAAACAGTATTTATTGCCACCTTTCCCATCTTCTTTGACACATGTTGCTGGCATCAAATTGCAAAAAAAAAAAATGTTTATCAGTTTGTACATCAAATATGTTGTCTTTGTAGCATATTCAACTGAATATGGGTTGAAAAGGATTTGCAAATCATTGTATTCCGTTTATATTTACATCCAACACAATTTCCCAACTCATATGGAAACAGGGTTTGTAGTTTGTCTATTTGTTGTGTTTGTTTCAGAACCTGACTCGACTGTACTTGGACAAGGCAACCCTGGTGTGGAATGGAAACACCGTGTCGGGACTCGATGCCCTGGGCGAGTTTTTCGAGGCACTGCCTTCTAGCGAGTTCCAAGTTCATACATTGGATTGTCAACCCGTTCACGGTAAGTCGAGCGCGCAAAGAAAGATTATGGCAGAAATGGTAACTAAGTTTATCAACGGGATGACGTTCTATTTGTGGTGGTGGTGGTATGTGTAAATGTGTGACACTGACACATTAAAAATAGCAAGCTGTGGCCACCGTTGGTTTACGTCAGGGGTGCCCATTACGTCGATCGCGATCGACTGGTCGATCTCGGAGGGTGTGTCAGTCGATCTCAAGCCAGGCATTAAAAATATACATAAAAATGAGCAATCATCAATCATACCAAGACTTCACTTTCGTCAGTTGTTTGACATTCTCGGCACCCGAGGATCTTGTGAGATGACCCTGGCTGCTGCGAGCTCATATTTAAGAAAAAAATCACTAACAGGGCGGACGCAGAGAAACACATTTTATTTCTAGAGACTCCGTACCTACTGTCAAAACTCTAAAGACCGACAGCACAGTTCCTGTCTTCACCATAAAAGACCTGTTTCATCCTGCCTGTGCTAACAAAATAAGAGTCTCAGAAAGCTAGCGTGCACAAGCTAGCAAGCTACGGAGTTTGATGCCAATGTATTTCTCCCCCGCCCTCAGCGACCGCTTTCTCACTTGCTTGCCCACCCGCACTCTCACTGACGTCACTCACCTGCTGCCAGACATTAAAGGGCCACACACATATGCTACTCTCATAAAAAAAAAGTTTAAAAACGAGTATGCAAGTTGGACAAATGAGATGCCAAATCCAACCACTTTCATGTGGTATTGGACAGAAAGGAGGACATTTTTTTTCCTCCATTTGAAAATGCGGACGTTATCAGCACCACTGTCTAATTCCAATCAATGCAAGTCATCAGAATCAAATACACCAACTTATATTCTTGTCTTCATGAAAGAAAGGAATCTATGTGTGTTAAACATGCTTGTATTATCATTAAACACCATTAACTTAACAAAAATGTCTCTTTCATAAATAAATAAATATAAATTATAAATAGGAATGAGGTAGATCTCCTCGACTTGGTCAATTGAAAAGTAGCTCGCCTGCAGAAAAAGTGTGAGCGCCCCTGGTTTACGTCATTAATGGGGAAGACGACAAGTGACTTCTTGGTACATTAGTCAATGGCTGGGCTGCTCACTTATCTAAGGCCAACTGCACTTTTTGCCTATCATTCACAATCCTTATTGAAGACCAGAACACATTATTTTTTTTAATGCATTCTAAATAGTAAATAAATCACAATCTGCTTACAATGCTTACAATTAAGATCCTCTATCATCTTTTTATATACAAGCTGTAAGTATTTAACATAACTGGTACATTCAAAACATTTACATATTTTTATAATTTTAAGCATATGGCGGTGCTTAATTTCACATATGCGTCACAGCGTTGGCTTTTTCTTTCAACTACATCACTCAATGCAAACGTCACGAGAGCCAATAAACATAACACATACTGTACAAGGTCTGCGGTCACTGGGATGCCTACTGTTAGGATGTTCTAATTGGCTCGGGGGCCACATGTGGCCTGTTAAACTTTTCAATTTGGCCCGCCGGACATTCCCAAATGATTTTTTTTTCAAATCTTTAAGATGGAAAGTGTAGCTGCCATTATGATGGGCAGTGATGTTTTCTAATTAACTATACTAAGTTTTTCAATGCTTGGAATCTGCATGATATACTAGTTACTATAGTCATCTAATTAGTTACTATGGTCATCTAATTAGTTAATCCAATTAGTCTTCCACCTCAGACGAGGCACCAAGCAGTGTGTCATAAAGTTTTTAGCATTAATCCACCCATCCATTCACTACCGCGTGTCTCTATTGTGAGGTTTTGTATTAGTGTTGCCAAAAATAGATATACCGGCCCCCAGACACATTTTCTTCACAAAATTTGGCCCCCCCGAGTCAAAATAATTGCCTAGGCCTGCTTTAGATGAATGGCTCAGTCCTTGCAAAGGGTTAAAAAAGGGGGAAGGGGTACAAACCAGCATCTTTCACGTTTGCCTTCTGCAAACCAACTTCTCAGTCTATGTCCGTATCATTTTACTATCAAGGTGAGAGGCATTATTTATGATCCAGAATTAAAGCAGCTGAGAATAATACAGCAGCAGCAGGATGTTGCCCCGCTCCGATCAATGCACTGCTAAATGAAAGTCCTTATTGCTAAGACTTAATTATTCAAGTCACGAAATGTATTGTTGGTGCTTTCTCCATGTTTTTTCTTTCCAGGAATACATGCCAGATGAATTGATGACATGGC
Source organism: Nerophis ophidion (assembly GCF_033978795.1). NCBI lineage: Eukaryota > Metazoa > Chordata > Actinopteri > Syngnathiformes > Syngnathidae > Nerophis > Nerophis ophidion. Next base: position 61,965,560 of record NC_084615.1, on the reverse strand, counting down.
TCCAATGTTACTTTTACATATACTTTAGATTTCAATAAATGCAATTAGATGTGATCTTGTCTCAAGGATTGTGAATTCTAGGCAAAATGACCCCCAGAAAGTGCAGTTCCCCTTTATAGAGGTACTTTGCATGTCAGGATCTCCTCTCCCTTGCCGAATATTTTGCCTTTCTTCATTGCTTGTTTGATTAGTGAGTAAATGCATGACACAAGGGACACTTGCCATCTTCTTGCCTTTAATGTGTAGCGCGTGGCAATTTTTTTTACATGTCTGTAGCTAACTGAAGACTGCATACAGACACCTCCAGATAGATTTAGTAACATGTCTAAATACAGTACTTAATATAGCAACATTTGCAACACCGATTCCTGCGTTAAGAAGCAAAATTCTGAGGTTTTTTAGTGATGGGTTGCAACAAATGAAAATGTATAAAAACACTGTTGACTCTCAAACCTATTAAGCTTTAATGTAATCTGCAATTGTGTGCCTGCTGCACATTTATTTACAACATTGTGTTCAAATGAATGTAAGTGTTTCGCAACAGTTGGACGCTAACCAGTCTGGCTTTTTATGGGCCTGTGCATTCTTCAGTTTTCCGCCATTCATTGTGGTCTCGCCTCCTTGAATATCAAGATCAATGCCTGGTGTAAAGGCACCACCCACAGAAATGATCAAAGTCTTAAGCTTGAACATCTTTCACAGACCAAGCAACCCGAGGCCAGATGACTTTGTTGGTGGTGACCTGTGGTACAGTCAAGTTTGAGGGGAACAAGCTGCATTTCTTCAACCAGAACTTTCTTTTAACCGCTCAAGCGTCGCCCAACAACGAGCAGCCTGTGTGGAAGATTGCAAGTGACTGTTTCCGTTTCCAAGACTGGAACAGCTGAAGAGTCTCAGCTAAATTGTCAAGTTAGCTTTTTTTTTTTTTTTTTAATAAAATGAAAAATACAAACATTGAATATGAAAAGATATTTATTTTCAGGAAAAGCTTGACAAGGTGTGTGATCATAGTGGAGTGATAATGTACAGAAGTATACAAAAGTTCATGAATCAGTGTTTTCCTCAAAAGGATGAGCACATAGAAAACACTCAAGATATTAACAATCATGTTCCCCTTTTACCAAACTGTTCCTTAGCCTGGTATATTATAGTTATCTTAAAGCACATCCACGATCCACCTTGAAGTAAGCTGCTGCAAGAGAAGCACCTTGAAGTGGCAGTTTCATTTAATAAATGTGTGCTGATCTTCCTGAGTCTCCTGTGGTTCCACACTTGGTCTTACTTTCAGCATGACTTGACTTAAATAGCATGGACAAAAACACGACTTTAGCCAGAATAAATTAAGTGACCGTTGTCAAGCATGACTCCGTAGTGACCAAATGCTTGATGTAAACTTCTCATATGGCAGTTTTAAACAGTGTACTGGTAGTTATGGAGCACTGCAGACTGAAGGCACAGTAACATAAGCAGTACTCAAACTACAGAAGCATTAATATTTCCATAACAGCATTAGTAACACACGAGGTACCAACACACCTTTTCAAAAAGCAGCTACTTCCACACGTCTTTAGACGAGTCTATTTTACTCATGACGGCTACAACCATTTACAACTTTCCCCCGCTGTGCATGTTTTCATTTATGTGCTTTCGGAAGCAGACATACGTTAACAAGAAAACTATTTACAGACAAGTGGTGAAGGCTGCACTCAGTGCATGGAGGTGCTACTTGCCGCCATACATTCTCTCTATGTGGTGAAGATAGTGGTTCTTTAGCTCTTTACGCTTCAGCTTGAATGCGTCCGTGACCAAACCGGTCTCGGGTGTCCATGGCTCGGGACTCAGGTGGACCTTTGCGGGAATCTCAAACCGCTGGAGTTTAACTACGTGGAAGAAAAGAGTAGATGTGTTTCACTTTTGTACATTCACGGCATGATAAACGGGGGTCGGTAGAATTGTCTTACTGTTGGCGGCAACTTCTTTGATCTCCCTGAGAACTTCTTTCTCCATGTCAGGGTGTGTACACAGCTCTTCCCACGGAGCGACTAATCCTCTCTGCTTGGCCACTTCCATCAGACGCTTCTGGTTAGGAACCACAAAGCTGATGACGTAGTTCTGGTCACTGCAAAAGAAGAACGAATACAACACAACAGCTTTTTTTTAAAACAATATTTGAAACTGCAATATTTTTCAAGCTTTCTAGCCAACAGTACAAGTGGAGCAAGAATTGTACTAAGTGTGGTGAGAATCAATATTGGAGACATATTTCAGAAAATGAATTTTAAAGTCTTGTTTATGAGTAATGTGCTACACCTTAGTGACTTTTTGGTATGATTCACTTTATGATGCAAACATTCTGACCCCAAAATTATTCAGTTTGCCCATGAAATAAAGTGGCCTAACAAAGAATCCCACATTTTGGGTGCTGGGCCGTGCTAAGCACTGCTTTATTTGGTGGCTCAGGTTGGAAGAAAGTGAAAGTAATTGCAACTACACAACAATGACGTACAAAATCCATTGTCTACGAACACTACTTTAAAATGGTTCTGATCAGTGTCAAATATTTCTATTCATCTCCACAACCAATGCTCTAGACCAGGGGTCCCTGAACTTTTAGGCTGGGGGCCTGGCTGTATATATTCCAAGCACTGTCATGTTATCAATGAGAAAATGCATTTTTAGAGAATATGATTTGACTGAGCGTCTAGGACAGTGGTTCTCAAATGGGGGTACTTGAAGGTATGCCAAGGGGTACGTGACATTTTAAAAAAAAAAATTCTAAAAACAAAAAAATCCATTATAAATATATTTATTGAATAATACTTCAACAAAATATGAATGTAAGTTAATAAACTGTAAAAAAAAATACAACAATGCAATATTCAGTGTTGACAGCTACATTTTTTGTGGACATGTTCCATAAATATTGATGTAAAAGATTTCTTTTTTTGTGAAGAAATGTTTAGAATGAAGTTCATGAATCCAGATGGATCTCTATTACAATCCCCAAAGAGGGCACTTTAAGTTGATGATTACTTCTGTGTAGAAATATTTATTTATAATTGAATTACATGTTTACTTTTCAACAAGTTTTTTGTGATTTTTATATCTTTTTTTCCCCAAATAGTTTCTAGAAAGACCACTACAAATGAGCAATATTTTGCACTGTTATACAATTTAATAAATCAGAAACTGATGACAGCGTTGTATTTTACTTCTTTATCTCTTTTTTTCAATCAAAAATGCTTTGCTCTGATTAGGGGGTACTTGAATTAAAAAAATGTTCGCAGGGGGTACATCACTGAAAAAAGGTTGAGAACCACCGGACATTGAGAGTAACAAGTAGTAGAAAATGGATTAGAAAGGACAGATTTAAAAAAAAAAATTACAAACAAAATATATATATTTTAACGGGGGCCGGGTTTTGGACGCTGGCGGGCCTGATCTGGGCCGTAGTTTGGGGACCCCTGCTCTCGACAGATGCCACAATACGGACTATAAAGCCATCACTTCCTTTTATCATTTATAAAACAGGTTTCAGACGTATATTCCAATGTTATTTATCACTTTTATTTTGTTAGTTCATTTTTGTAATGACCTCTAAAGTTTACCCTGGATTTTCACCGGATACTCTGTTTCCATTCAAGTCTTTGTGTCGGTGCATAAGAGTACCGCCATGGCGTTTCCGTTCCACATTCTGGTGCTAAATATACACAAGGTTTCTATTTTCATCGGTCGCTGCCGCAGCGCAGTTCAATTTAGCCGAAATCTGCTTGTGTCGGACATAAAGTTACGCACAAACAAATAAATACTTTACTCAAAAGAAAATAATCCGTCTTCAAGGCTGTGATTTACACTTTGAAATGTTCTAATGGGCGGGGATGGTCAACTTCTCAAAGGATTTCAGACTTAGTTTCACTCCGTAGACAAAAATGGAGAACATGCTGGTTCTCGGGTCTTGTTTCAAATACCAGCTGATACAAGGGAGTGGTTGTTATGAGTTAAATGAAATGTGTGTTTACTCACAACACTTACAAGGGACAATGTCACTGTAGTGTGGTTATTCGCTACAAGAAACAGTTCTGCAAGGCCAAACAGTCAGCTTTTCCACGAGTCAAGTTAATTCTTGTCGGTATGGATAGACGATAAAGCTTGAGACGTTCTGCGGTGTTTATTCAAATCAAGTGATTATGTGCGAATTTGCGAGATCTCGTTAAAATCCATGCTATTTCGATGCACGACAAACCGCAACAGAATAGTGGGAACTGGGGTGCATGTTGAACTCTTAACTTATAACAATAATAATTCACCCCTACACAATATCCTGCCCTAATACCCTACTGTGCAATACGTCCGACACTGATTGTTATTTATTACTTCGGTACTCTTGTCTTGTTCTGTATATTGTACAGAATTTAGTATTTCTAGTGTTTTGTATATTGTACAGGATTGCTTATTATTTTTATTAGATAGTAGTCTATTTCAATTGTTATTTTTTTCCTTTATTACCTCGTGTTAATTATTTTACCCCATATTTGTTCCCTCCACCGCACCTTAAATTGGAGTCTTTAATCTCGTTATATACAAATATAATGACATTAAAGTCCATTCTATTTCACTGCAATTACGCCCAGTGGGATTAGAAGGTAGAATTGACACTACTGCCACCTGCTGGTAATGAATAATGCTATGGTTTGGCTTCTAAGAAGACGCCGTTGGCCTCATTTGACGCTGACTTGTGTCTGGTTTGTTACCAAAGAAATGTGAAAAAATGAGCAAGACTCAGCAGAATGGAAAGGATAGGAAATTACCAATGCAATAGACGGTAAATAATGTGCGGCCGCAGTATTCATGGATTTAACAAAAGCATTTGACAATTAATCATGATATTTTAATACAAAAAGTAGAACGATATGGCATCAGAGGTTTGGTATTGAACTGGGTAAGAAGCTATTTAACCAACAGGAAGCAATATGTGAAGATGGGTGAAAATATGTCAACACGGCTAGATATATATATTGTGGTGTACCCCAGGGATCAATACTAGGACCAAGATTGTTCAATCTTTAAATAAACGACATTTGTAAAGTTACAAAGGACTTGAAGTTAGTTTTATTTGCAGACGACACAACTGCTTTCTGTTCAGGAGAGAACACACAGAAGATAATACAAAAAAATAATGGAGGAAATTAACAAATTAAAATAGTGGTTTGATAAAAACAGACTCTTTGAATCTCAGTAAAACTAAAAAAATGCTATTTGGTAAAAGTAAAAAAAGACACAAATACAAAAAGACGGAGTAGATATTGAAAGGGTAAAAGAAATCAGATTTTAGGGAGTATTAATAGATGATAAAATAAACTGGAAATCTCATATACTAAACATACAACATAAGGTGGCAAAAAATATTTCAATAATAAATAAAGCAAAATACGTCCTGGGCCAAAAATCACTTTATATTCTCTACTGCTTGCTAGTGTTACCATATCTGAGTTATTGTGCAGAAATATGGGGAAACAACTACAAATGTGCGCTACACTCGTTAACTGTGTTACAAAAAAGATCAATTTGAATAATACACAATGTATAGAGAACATACAAACCCTTTATTTATTGAGTCAAAAATATTAAAGCTCGATGATTTGGTAAAATTGCAAACAGCTAAAATGATGTACAAAGCAAATTATAACCTGCTACCACACAATGTACAACAATTCTTCTCAACTAAAGAGGAGAAACATAACCTTAGAGGAAAATCTAATTTAAAACATTTGTATGCACGTACAACACTTAAAACCTTTAGCACAGGGGTCACCAACCTTTTTGAAACCAAGAACTACTTCTTGGGTACTGATTAATGCGAAGGGCTACCAGTTTGATACACACTTAAATTGCCAGGAATAGCCAATATGCTCAATTTACTTTTAACTCTATGTTCTTATTAATAATTAATTATATTTATCTTTGTGGAACCACTGATCATCTTAATGATTTCTCACAATACATATAAATTATGAAACAGTTTATCTTCAATTTCGACTCTTTAAAATTCAAAATTCAACCAAAAAAAAGGAGAAAAACTAGCCAATTCGAATCTTTAAAAAAAAATTACAAATAGAATTTATGGAACATCATTAGTTATTTTTCCTGATTAAGATTAATTTAAAAAAATTTGATGACATGTTTTAAATAGGTGAAAATCCAATCTGCACTTTGTTAAAATATATTACAAATTGGACCCAGCTATATTTCTAACAAAGAAAAATCATTATTTCTTCTAGATTTTCCTGAACAAAATTTTTAACAATAAATTCAAAAGACTTTGAAATAAGATTTAAATTTGATTCTATAGATTTTCTAGATGTGCCAGAATAATTTTGAATTTTAATCATAAGTTTGAAGAAATATTTCACAAATATTGTTAGTCGAAAAAACAGAAACTAAAATTAAGAATTAAATTAAAATGTATTTATTATTCTTTACAATAAAAAAAAAGTAAATTTACTTGAACATTGATTTAAATGGTCAAGAAAGAAGAGGAAATAATTTAAAAGGTAAAAAGGTATATGTGTTTAAAAATCCTAAAATAATTTTTAAGGTTGTATTTTTTCTCTAAAATTGTCTTTCTGAAAGTTATAAAAAGCAAAGTAAAACAAAATAATTTATTTTAAAAAAGTGAAGACCAAGTCTATTAAAATATTTTTTGATTTTCAAGTTCTATTTGAGTTTTGTCGCTCTTAGAATTAAAAATGTCGAGCAAAGCAAGACCAGCTTGCTAGTAAATAAATACAATTTAAAAAAAAGAGGCAGCTCACTGGTAAGTGCTGCTATTTGAGCTATTTTTAGAACAGGCCAGCGGGCGACTCATCTGGTCCTTACGGGCGACCTGGTGCCCGCGAGCACCGCGTTGGTGACCCCTGCTTTAGCATATCAGTATGTGGAATTAAATTATGGAATGGATTAAGTAAAGAAGTTAAACATTATACTGATATGATCCAGTTTAAGAGGCTGTTCAAATTAATAGTGCTTACAGAGTAAAGAAGAATAATTATAAGAAACACTTTCAACCTTATTGAAAAGATATTCTTTATATCAGTATGTTAATAACTGAATTAATTACATATTACAAAACTGTTGTGTTACTCATACACGAATGTCATTTTGCTATTTTGCTGTAAATAAGGTCAGTAAATGAATGTATATATTTGTGAACGCTGACGTGGGAAAGGGGTAGGATTAAATAAGCTTTGCTTCTTCCTACTCCTTTTCGGACATGATGTATTGTGAAATGATATGAAATTGCCTGATGTATAATGTTTTAGGAATGTCATGTTTGAAAGAAACTAAGAAAGAAAGAAAAAATGTGTCATGTGACTCACCTGTTTGCATAAACACAGATGTTGTCGATGAGGGAGCTGTTCTTCAGAGCAGACTCCACCTTCCCGAGTGACACATACTCCCCCGCCTGCAGTTTGACCAGGTCCTTCTTACGGTCTGAACAAGAGGGAAAGGATTAAGAAGAGGATGCAAGTCATGTCTGTGTGAAGACTGAAGTCACACACACCAACTATCTGCAGACATCCATCTGGGTAAACCTCGCCAACATCTCCTGTACAAAACCATCTCTGACCGCTCTCGTCCACAAAGAAGTCCTCCTCTTTGCTCTCGTACTTAAAGTAGCCCATGGTCACGTTGGGGCCGCCAACCAGGATCTCTCCTCTTGGGTTGGGCTCATCTTTGCTGGTGTAGCCGCCTGATAAAAGCAGCAAATGTGGAAAAAAAAGGTAATCCATAAGAGCTTCTCATATTGGAATGTGAACAAGAGGCAACAAGTCTGACAAGGACGTACCCTCAGCCCAGTCCCGCAGTCTGATCTCACAGCAAATGAGTGGTGCTCCTACACGACCCGTGCTGTTGTCTGCAACTGGGATGCAATCAAGTCAGAAACATGCTTAAGTTGACTGCTATTTTGAAGTCTTAGCCCAAGACCATACACATTTTTTATCAAACTAAAACTAGTCCACATGAAAACTCAACTGGTGGCTGTAAAAGTATGTTCAGCCTAATAAATGAGTGAGTTTCCATGGTTGCAGAAATCTGGATTAGTTACATCTCCACATAGTCACAATCCAAAAAACACTTCTAAACATGTTGAACATCAGCACTTGAATTTGAGCAATGTTAGTGAACATCTTTCTAAAGCTATGTTAAGACAAATAATGCAATGCAATGACCATAATGTCTGCGGTTTCCCCCCCCCGACAATTTCAAAAACGCTGCAGCTGATTTATGGACTTTAAGGGTTCTTGTCGCCAATTAAATGTAGCCTTGATTCGTCAGACCAAAATGAAATAATTTACTTTAAACACACAATCAGTGAGCGAAAGCAAACCATTGAAAAAAAAAAAAAAAGTGTTGCTGCACAAAAAGGAATTCCACTAATGGGCCTTAAAAAGCTGGACAAAGCTATATGCTGTGTTATAGGCACTGTCTTTTGTCAAATTTGAGTGAACACAAACATACTGTGTTAATATAATAGCTCATGTGTCAGTGTGTACACAGACAGGTGCAGTCATATGTACAAAATAAAAATTTGTCCGAGTGACCATCAGTTTCTTGGTCACCTCCCTGACTAGACAGCAATGTCCAGAGACATCCTGGATGAAAACAAACACTTCCACCCAACCTGATGGAGCTTGAGAGAGGTGCTAAGCAGGAGAATGGGTAAAACTGGCCAAAGATAGGTGTGCCAAGATTGTGGCATCTTATTCAAAAAGACTTGAGGCTGTAATTGCAGCCAAAGGTGGATCAAGAAAGTATTGAGCAAAGGCTATGACTACTTATGTACATGTGATGTTTTACATCCAGGATGTTTCTGTGAGGATAGAGGGAAAGATGAATGCAGCAATGTACAGAGACATCCTGGATGAAAAGCAACGCTTCCCAGCCAATCTGATGGAGCTTAAGAGGTGCTGCAAAGAGGAATGGGCGAAACTGCCCAAAGATAGATGTGTCAAGCTTGTAGAATCATATGCAACAAGACTTGAGGCTGTAATTGTTGCCAAAGGTGCATCAACAAAGTATTGAGCAAAGGCTGTGAATACTTATGTACATGTGATTAATTTAGTGTATTTTTAATTAATTTGCAAAATAAAAACTGTCATTGTCATTATGGGTTATTGTCTGTAGAATTGTGAAGACACGAATTGATTCCATTTCGGAATAAGGCTGTAACAAAGTGTGAAAAAAGTGAAGCACTATGAATACTTTCCGAGTGCATTGTACACTCAGAGTCTGGATATTATAGTTTTACACAGAAAGACTAATTTTCTATACCATTTGTCCTCATTAGGGTTATGGGTAAGCCGAAGCCTATCCCAGCTGACGATGGGCAAGAGGCGGAGTACATTCTGGACTGGTCACCAGCCAATCACAGGACATAAACAACCTTTGACAGCCATCCACACTTGTTGACAATTCATAGTGTCCAGTTACGCTAACAAGCATGAAACCCGATAAAACAACACAGGGAGAACATTCAAACACAGTGATGCCCTAATGTGTGATCTTATTCGCAATATCATTTGTTTTCATCATACCAACTAGCTTTCTGGGCTGAAATGACAGGCTAGATTTGCCTCGGGGAAACAAGGCGCGTTATATTCGACGCTAATCTAATTGGTTGTCTGTTAAACAAAAGATGCAGTGTAGTCTCCTTATGTTCTTTAGAAACATCACTTTAGATCAATCACCAGATTACTTTTACAAACAGTTTTTAAAGTCAACTAACACACATACTTATGACACCAGGAATGCCAGCAAAGGCTATTTGGTACTTCCTGCTCCCAGGACCAATCTCCTCAAACATACAGTCATGTATAGATGTATATCATTCTGGAATATATTGCCATCACATTAATCTCTCACAAAGTAAATTGTCATTCAAGACAGCTTTGAAGATACACCTATTGCAGCTGCCCACATGACGTGAATTTTTAATACTGGTTTTAACTAACTTTTTTATCTCATGTTGTATTTTTCCCATTGTATAATGTTTGGTAATGCATGTATTCTTTGTATTTTAATTTTGTATGCTCCTATATGGACCCCAGGAAGACTAGCAGTCGCCTTGGCGTCAGCTAATGGGGATCCATTCAATAAACAATCTTGTCATTTTTAAGCAGCCACTAAATGGATATTCCAAGTGTTGTTGGGACATGGTCTCACCCTCGCTGATGGTGCCTGCTCCACAGGTTTCAGTGAGGCCGTATCCTTGTCCCACTGGGCAGCAGAAGCAGACGTTCATGAACCTCTGTGTGGCAGAGGACAGAGGAGCGCCTCCCGACAGCATCAGGCGCACCCGCCCTCCCAGGATACTCCTCACTTTCTTGAACAACAGGCTGCACAAAAATGCATGTCTGTGAGAACGAGCTCCACCCCTCCAGACATTTTAATGAAGTGGCAGTTGAACCTGCTGCTCTGTTTTGATTATACAAGGAGCAACATAACTGAAGATGTAGAAAAGCTCTTCCTTACGTATTACAGAGAGGCGCGTCGTAGCCTTGCCGGATCTGCTTCAGTTTGTATTGGTAGCCAAGGTTGAACAGCATCCTCTGTACATAACTCATCTCCTGCACTTTGCTCATCACATTCTTGTTGATGCGATCCAAAATTTCCTTTACGAGGGAGGAAAAAAAAAGATAAACTAAATAACGCAGAGGAGTGTGAATGAGTGTCATACTAAATACAACAGCAGGATTCTTACTGGCACAGCTGCCATCAATGTTGGTTGCAGCACAGTGGCATCACCTTTACTTCCTCTCTTTATCTTGGAGGACTAAAAAAAAAACAGGACGAACACAAAGGTTGGTCAAAACCTGTATAGCATTGCACACTGTGCAGGGTGTTTACCTGATCAGACAGTGTGTGTGGGGAAGAGTAACCGATCCTACATCCATAAGTAACACAGGAGATCTCGGCAGTCATTTCCAGCACATGGGCCAAAGGCAAGTAGGCGATGTAGATGTCATTAGGGCTGACAAGACAAAGCAAAGAAAGGATATGATTCTGCGGCTATGCAACTTCATTGTTAGCAAGTCCTTATTAAAAAACATGATCTGCCACAAAAGTAACCTTTCCAGATATCGCCTATAACAGACACGCTTTGCCTGAATGTTTTATTCATGTAAAAGCCTACCCAAGTCCTGGGATGCGTTCACACTGGCCAGTCATTCCGGCAATAAGGTTACTGTGGACAATCATGACTCCTTTGGGTCGGCCAGTGGAACCGCTGGTGTACATGATCACCGCCAGGTCCGAGGGCTGCGGTTTTACAAGCTCCTGCCCCACTGCAAAACACCATGTTTTAGTTACTGTGCTGTAAATAATTCAATGTTTATACTCTGATGATTAACTTGTGTGTGAGGACTATTGTGTTTATAGTATATATTTGTACCATGAATTGAGTAACGTGGACCCCGACTTAAACAAGTTGAAAAACTTATTTGGGTGTTACCATTTAGTGGTCAATTGTGCAGAATATGAAGTGTACTGAGCAATCTGCAAAAAAGTCTCAATCAAGACTCCTCCCTAAGAAGTCAACATACCCTGAAAAACAATGCTCATATTTAAACGGTACATTTTCAAACATTAAAAACAAATTGACAGAAATTTTGAGTCTCCCTTCCAATAAATTTTTATGTTTTGGCACTGACCCCAAGCCCCAACAAATCACACTATTAACTTGCAACTAATAGTCATTGTGGAGCATGGTGGTGATATCAGGTTGTGGGAGTGCTCAGCTGGAATTTAAGCAAAATGTGAGGGATACTAGTTGACACCTGCAATGTTTACCGGCCACAAGACAATTGACTGGAACTGGTGGCCAAAATATGAATTACATTTGTGTGTATTTGAAGGGGCCGGAAAGTCAAACAGTGATTATTAGAGGTTTAACAGGGCATGTATTTGGATTATTTGGTACGGCGTATCAAGGCATACCAGCATGAGTTGTGGCCGACAGCAGATTTTGAAATGCAGTGTTCACTGTGCATTTTTTTTACCACATTTTTATAAAGCAATTTAAAGTGCTTTGGCAGCTGTGGCTCTTCTCGACCACAGGCAGGGAATTACATTACACTACAAAACAGAGGAAGTGTTTCTTGTGTCATGCATGCTCTTGTCAATTGGGATGCAACAATGTCAAAATCTCACAGTACGATATTGTTATTGTAAAGATGCAACAATGTCAAAATCTCACAGTACGATATTGTCATTGTAAAGGCTGGTACGGTGTTGTGGTTTTGTCCCCGCTTAAAAAAAAGATGGTAAAGTACAAACACTGGTGCAGGAACATAATATTTAAAGTAAATGTTAAAAACTTTTAGACAACTTTTGACAATGTAAATATCCAGTGTAACAAGTGTACAACAATATTATTAATTTTAGTCCATTGTTTAATATTAATTTGGATAATAATGATTGCAAAAAGATAACTGACAATTTAAGTTTTAATAATGTAAACACCTCAAAAATTGATGTGTTGCATTACTGGCTTTAAATATCTTCCCCAGGTAAGTGTCCTTTTAAGTAGCTTCTCATATTACTAAGGCTGTGCGATTAAATGATCCTGATTGTTGATCACAATCAATTTGAGTTTGACCACAGTGACCAGCTGTTAGCATATTTCCTCAATCAGATCTGGAAATCTCTTAAAAAGTTACAGCAGTAGTAAACAGCAGGGAAGAGACGATGCTTGGTATAATCCTGCACAAAACCATCCACCTTTGACCGCGACTCTGTGTGTGTGTGTCTGTGAATATGTGTTAGTTGGTGTCTGTTGCCGTGTTTTTTGTGATAATGTTTGTGTCGGTGTGTGCGTGACCATCTGGTTCCACCGTCGCAAAAGTCAGTCTCTTTACGACATAATGTTCGATTAGTGTTGTGCCTCTTCCCCCTTACACATCTTAAGTGCAGCTCAGAAGAACAGAATAATAGACTAAAATAGCATAGAGGTTGAAACATTAAAAGGCGTAGCGGCTTTAGTGAGCCACTTTACTATCTCCTGCAGCTCAGTCGTAATCATGCCCTGAACGGAGACTTACAGGCACTTACAGAACGTCTATATGATTGTATTTTTCCCGTGTGGGAGAAGTAACACACCCACTAATTCAATCAGAAAAGGCGCTTTTATACCTAAATATTTTAAATCAGACTGTCTACAGAAACTCCATTTCTGATATAAAAACATTTACCAAAATTCTGCAGGTGTTTTTTTTTTTGTAAATAGAAAAACATTTTGTCCCTGACAATCATTAAACTTGTTTTATGTGTTGGTACACATTTTACAGTACAGTACTGTTATGAAACAAAAGATACAGTATTTGAGTTTAAAAAAAAAAAACTCCACAATTTGGTTCACCACTTGCAGTTTTACAAAACACTAGTGAGAAGCACTGATGTGTACAAGTAATTATAGAATATAAATAAAAATTTTGCATTTGAAAAATATTGTTCAGGAAATGTTAACTTGAAATAATAGTCTTATGGTATTCACTACACCTTATACTTTGTTTACTGCAGAATGTTTGTGACAAGCAAAAAAAAAAAAAAACCGGAAAGAAATGTGTTCTCTTCCACTCCCACGAAATGTACCGGAAAAGAGGAAAAACCGTGGCCCTAAACCTAGGTATGGACGGCAGCGTGGGTTACCTGTACTTTTGCACTACTAGTGAACACAAATATACATATGAACAAAATGACAATTGTCAGCGGTTAGCATAATTACCTCGATCAAACATGGTGGAAATGTCTGTTACAAGATGCTGCAGTAGTAAACCAGTAAGGATGATGTACTCTGTATAATCCTGCACGGGACAATCCGCTTTAAAAAATAATACAATTGTGATAATCGAGATCGAATGATATGAAAACTATATCGCTCAGCCTACTTGAACGTTTAAGCAAACCTTTTTTTTTTCACGCTTCTGTGTAGGCTTGAGAGCACTTGAGACGAAGGGGGCGCACTTTGCAATACGCAGACTTCACTTTACCTGGGTCTAACATGGCAGTTTCAGGCACAGAACACTTGCACAGCAACAACAATCCTGCTCTAATACAAACACACCTTCTTCTTGTCCTCCCCTTTACAGCATCCCATGCCTTAACTGCGCAAGGAATTCTGGGACATGTAGTTTACTCCACAGACTGGCCAAATCAACAGCACCAGAAAAAACTTCACTGACAGCTTTTCTTTAAACATCACACATCACGCCATTATTGTGAGAATTTTGAAAACGCAACAGCATGGTATTTACAATGCCATTAAACCCCTGCTCGATCAAATGCAAGTGGTCATAAAAGGCAAAGTGTTCGTTGCAGGTGCAGACATACAAAAATGTACTTAACAGCGATGTCATACGTTAACTAAAACGGCATGCAAAGTGCAACCCTGGGGGCCAATTGTGTACGGCGGCCAGTGTTTTAAAGGGGTCTGCGGCACATGGTAGAATGAATAGGGAAAAAAAGGCCTAATGTAACAAGAACAGGCTAAAAGTTGACTGAAATAAAATTCAAAATCTTAATATCAAAGTAGGCCCCCACATTTAGTATGTCACCCTTGGTGGAAAAGGTTTAGACAGCTGTGACGTAAACAGATAAGGAGAAAATTCAAAAGCAGTGAGCTGTTTGGCTAAAAGCTAATACTATCAACGCTGCACTTCAGCTAATAATGAACTTACAGTTACTAAAAATAATAATTCACGGTTCTTACTTGCATGCATTACTTTGATAAAAAAGAAAATTATGAAAATATATATTATGAGATGGCGACTTGTCCAGGGTGTACACCGCCTTCCGCCCGATTGTAGCTGAGATAGGCGACAGCGCCCCCAAAAGGGAATAAGCGGTAGAAAATGGATGGATGGATATATTATATTGCACAAGAATTGTATTTTAGGGAAGTACTTTGTGTTTGTTTTTTTAAAACTTCGAATGTACAGAAAATGGCAATGAGAGCGATACGTGCCCAGCCAAGATGATGCCGTACCACTTATGGTACATACCTAATTAAGTTGCGAAATTTCTAAAAGTACTGTATAAGTATTTCAGGGTGTTGAGGAATGAATACGACGACTAAAAATGGTATGATGTCCCAAGGCATTGCATGTACAAACAAGGTTTGACAGTAGGCGGAGACGTACTTTCAGGAAGTGTGCCAAGATCTTGCACAGCTTGCATGCTGTGGATATGGAGTCCTGCTGGATAGTCCTCTGTGGTCACCTTCTTCTTGTCCACATAAATGATATGTTTAAGTTTTGGGATCTGTGGAAGCACATTCTAGAAAACAAGAACACAAAAAAGGTGGTGTCAACAAAATGCTTTATGCATGCAATGATATCTTGGTATAAGACAGGAGATTGTCTATGTGGTTGGATAATTAGCAATACTCGGAAATAATGTCTGGACAAAAAAAAGGAAAAGGACAAAATTGAACACAAAGGATAACTACATCACAGCAAATCCTGGGGATTTTACAGGAACGTGTCGTTATATTGCTTTGCTGTCCTTCAACATCAGATAAAGTTCACTAACAAAGAACTAAAAAAAATTGCCGCTCACTAATCTGAAACAAAGAAGCCTGTTTTGTTCTTTGACAG
This sequence comes from Nerophis ophidion, assembly GCF_033978795.1. NCBI lineage: Eukaryota > Metazoa > Chordata > Actinopteri > Syngnathiformes > Syngnathidae > Nerophis > Nerophis ophidion. Next base: position 61,949,907 of record NC_084615.1, on the reverse strand, counting down.
GACGTTCGTTCATCCTTTATCATTTAATGCATTACTGTTCTTCTATCCATTATCACCTCGATTGCATTTCCTCAAACAATTATGGCTGATCTTCACTCAATCACTGAATACCAACCAGGAATCTACAATACTTGGTATTATATTAGGTGGAGAGTCTGACCCTTTCAATTAATAAAATATAACGAAGCAATTGCAACACAGTCGACTGCAACATACGCATGCATGCGTGCGTGTGTCAGGCGAATGAATGTCAGAGCATTGTGCGATCACCAGATCATCAGTTGATATGCCAACCATCAACAGGACAATAAGCAGCAACAATTGAAGGAGCAAAATGATTGTTTTAAATGTATGTATAAATGTTTTCGCCACTAAAGCAAATATATCAAATGTTAAAATTGTATGTACTATAAAAGAAGAATTACACAAGCTTTTTTATGATTTTTGCTGCCTAAAATGAATACAATTTGCAGCTGCATTTTCAGAAAGTTGTAATGTTTTGAGGCTTTTTTAAAATACTAATAGCACTGCATTTTGTGATCAATCTTTTAGGTGTTCCTTGTAACTTTAACCTATAAAAAAAGCACAGGACATACAGTCCAAATACCACTCCTTGCAAATAGTTTGAGCTTTTTGTCAAATCACTGTACCGCTTTTTAATTATAAACGAAGGCTGTGTAAAGTATTTCATTTGATTGATATCTTAAAAATTCTACAGTCTCGATTAACAAGGTAATATTGATTGCCGTAATCCCCTAGTAGCCTTGTGTACAAAAAACACAGCAGCAGTGTCTCAATGACTGTGCGTTTAGGTGCCAACCAGCTGTGAACCACACTAAGTTATGATCATGCAACGTAAACATCTGACTGAAATGGTCATTGCTGCTAATTAGATTTGTAATCAAGTCTCTTGTAAGATCACTTAAGAAAAGGACGGCAGTTATACTTGGTAGGTACTTTTCTTTACATGTACATCTCACTGCATGGAGCACTGTCAGAAAAACCAAGCTCACTGTCAAATTGCTGTGCGTTACATCATGTCTGACTGCACAAAATACGAGTCCCAGAAGAATCTTTCATTTTTACTGTTATTTTGTATTTAAACAATATCATGCAATTTGCAGAGATGGAATGTTTAAATACAAATGCTTGCAGTTCTTTTATTTCAAAATTGCCCTGTTGAAACTTTTAGGAAAGTTTAAACTGATCAAAAGATGTTTATGATGGGATAAAAAAACAAGTATAATTTTATTCTGTAACAGATTTGGAGCATTTCAAATATTTAGGTGTAGATCACATCATGATTAACTGATTTTGGACATTATGAATCACAATTTAATCAATTTGGGAATTTGGCTATAATACCCAGTCTTACTTAGAACTAAAGTTCGAATGCATTATTATTAAAGGAACACCAAAGGCTTCCTTAATGTCCATCGTCTGCTCTGTCATCCACAAGTTGCAACATTTATTTATGATCTAAAACATTTACCACCGCACGTTACAAGCATTTGTGAACTGTTGAAAGCTCTAATATATATTGGTAAATGAGAGACAATGGCAAATTATCACCACATTACACTACTGTGGAAAAATAAAAGTAACTTGCATGTGTATAAATTAGGACTAACAAGTTAACTCATGTGATTAATTACAAAAAGATAGACCATTAATCACGAACACACTTAGAATGTTCATGCAATTTATTTTGACCATACAAGTTGTTTTTTACCTTAACCGCTACATAGTCAAGTTGAGTCAACTATCAGATCAATGCGTAAGTCAGTACAAAAATTTGTGAGAAGGTTACGACTGGTGTGCTCGCTGGAAAATTTCACTCCAAAATACAGCCTGAATGAACGTCAGAGAAACTTACCAATTTTTGTGCAAATAGACATGTAATCAAGTCAAACGTTTAAAAACGTTCCTTAATGACATGCTGACAATTAAATAGAATTTGTGTACAAATTTTAATTACGGTTAAGTTAGTAATCACTTGATTAATCATTGTTCGAATTCCAAAATGTGATTAATCTGATTTCCAAAAAATTATTTGGCGGCCCTAATAAACACATGTAAAGTAGGAATGAGATAGAAAAAAGAAAAAAAAAAATTAGATATGGATATATATTTACACAACTACATTACACAGAAGGGTTAGTTTTGCAGACAAAAACAAGTAGTTCTGAGCTATGCGGAAGGACAATTGTATCATTTGAGCAATAAAGTGTTGATATATTGTTACACGTTGCTGTTCCTTTTTGAATTGGCGGAAATTATGCAGTTTGACCATAAAAGGTGGATAAGTAGTGAAAAGTTGTGGAGATTGGTTGAATTTGGATAAATTGGCGCAATCCCGACATCACAAAATCCTAGAAAGACTGATCTATCATAGTGCAGCCAAAAGGAAGTTTGTACTAACTGTACAATAAGACCATGCCAAAGGTATTTGGTCACGTTTAACTGTGTTTTTTTTAAACTTCTAAGAATTGGTTTGTCTAAAAAACTACAGCCTCATTTTTAATTAAAAACTTCTGGGCTTTGTGAGCAACAGGATAGAACCAAAACAAAAATGTTCAAGGACACCATATTTAAATGTTTTTCTTTTTTAAATAAAATGTCCTTAAAACAGCATCTTTTTTTCTTTAACTTCGAAAAATCCATCCATCCATCCATTTTCTACCGCTTATTCCCTTTCGGGGTTGCGGGGGGCGCTGGCGCCTATCTCAGCTACAATCGGGCGGAAGGCGGGGTACACCCTGGACAAGTCGCCACTTCATCGCAGGGCCAACACAGATAGACAGACAACATTCACACTCACATTCACACACTAGGGCCAATTTAGTGTTGCCAATCAACCTATCCCCAGGTGCATGTCTTTGGAAGTGGGAGGAAGCCAGAGTAGCCGGAGTGAACCCACGCATTCACGGAGAGAACATGCAAACTCCACACAGAAAGATCCCGAGCCTGGATTTGAACCCAGGACCTTCATATTGTGAGGCAGACGCACTAACCCCTCTTCCACCGTGAAGCCCTAACTTCAAAAAATCCACAAGTGAATAAAAGGTTCCATGCAGTATTGCTGCTATTACATCATAATCAGTGTTATGTCCCCAAATGAGCAGTGGAAAATGTGAGAGACGGCGATGCTGACGGCAATCATGTGTTGTAAGGGATAAACTCACTTTCAGCTTGGACTCCAGCAGTTCCACACTAGTAACAAGATGTGAAACTCCAGTTTCATTCAGTCCAAAGGCAATCGCATCCTCGCCCAACGTGGCGTAGAAGGTCACCACTGTTGTAAAAACAAAATAATACAAAACAATTTATATACTACTGTGTGTAATACAACACTTGCTTTATCATCAGGCATGGAAACTATTGCATTTGGACTGTTCAGAATGTTTTAGAAGATGTTTTGCTTTTTATCAGTTGGGTAAAACAGGTCTAGTCTGAGAGGACAGTAGTGTCTTAACTGTTGTTCAGCATCACAATAAAGCAAAAACATCCTTGTTTGGGCAATTCCCTACTTACAAGTATAAATGCTGTTGGATCCAGCCCCATCCTCTCAGACAAAAGCTGTCCTCCCAAAGTCTGTGAGCATTTACTAATGAAGCCTGCTCAGTTAAGGAAAAAAAAAATAATTCAAAGACAATCTGAACAGTCCAGTTGCAATCAATTTAATGCCCTGAGAGTAGAATAATCTGAAGAGTGGTGGGCCGTGGGGGCCAGCAAGGCCTTTTGTGCTGGCCTCACATAAATTATGATTGTAATTTGATTAGTTTAATTTACTTTCTCTGAATATATAAAAGTCTTCATCATATTCTCTTCATGTCATATAAGGCTGCAGTGTTGCCGTCCGGTGATTGCATACTCCCTTGTGAGAGCAGGCAGCGCTATATACGCAGACCAACCTAGCCACAACAGAGCAACACCCGGCTCGCAGAGAAATCTAGAAGTCTACTAACTTTAACCCACAATGACTAAAAGAGCAAAATTATTTGGTTGCAAAAAAATTTGCAAGGCCATTTTAAAAAAAGGACATTTCAAGAGAAGCCAGCTCTCGTGATACGAGGTCAGCCGACCCCTGAGCTAGCTAACCTTTCCCAGCCAGTGAAATGGTTTGTCTCCCACTTTCAATCCAATAAACCAACCATGAGGGGTACCCCTGGCTTCCGATGAGTTCTGCAAATTGTGGGTTAAAAAAAACGCTTTTCTGTATTTTTTCACATGTAATATGGTTCTACGATTATTTTAATTGACAATACCCCATAGAGATGTTTTAATTGTTCATGCAAGTTTATTGATATTCAAATGCGTCAGAAAATAGCCCATTTTGTAGACTATTGAGGGGATTAAGGTGTGTTTCTGTATTGTATTTCTCCAGGCGTGGTCATGTGGTGACATAAATCATGGTATTATGAAAAGGTATATATTAATGTCGGACATCACTGAAGCCCAAGATGTGAAATTCACGGCACGCCACTAAACCTGAATGAAAATATTACAATGCGTAGAACTAGTTGCATTTTCCAAATCAATAGATTAGACACCATTTAATACATACATGGAAAGTTGTGCCTAAAGCATGTTTGCGCTGTTATCATCCACTCTGTTCTGGTCTCACAGAAGATAGCAATGGTGTTTTTTGGCTTTTGACCAAGAGCAGCAAGTCCTCTTCCGAACTGACTGACAAGAGAATCCACTTGATTGTAGGATAGCCATTTATAATCACCGAGAATCAGCTGGCAAGAGCAACATCACACACATTAGTCTTCAGGTACACACTTAATCTCTATGAATACATTATTTCCATTCTTACCTTTTTGAAAACTTTCCCACTGCGCTGTATTTCGTTTTCCTGACTCAGTACTTCTCTGGTGCCGAGACAGGGGGCTTCTCCAAAGCGCTCCACAGCAAAATCAAACAACTTATCCAGAGTGTCTTTGCCGGGCCAGTCCACCTTGGCCAGCGTGTCAAAGTGGTCCACAGAGCGGTATGGTCCCTCCGCATGGCCTGATTTGGAGCGGGCCTTGACCCGCTTGGCCAGAGTATTCCTTTGGCCAGCCCCAGTTATATAGTACCATGGTAAGAAGGAAAGGATGGAGTACAGCCACACCAGTAGGTGGATTGGAAAAAGGATGATAGATTGGACAGTGTTTGACTGATGACCCATACTGCTACTAGAGGTAGGAGGGTAAGTGATGCACAAGTCCAGCTTCAGTGTGCTTGTCTTTTTAAAAAGTAATGAGTAGAACCGTCAGAGCAGGAAATGTATTGAATTAAATAGAAGGTCCGCTGTCCGCCAGATGTTAAGTCTTGAACTGAAATAAAGCAGAAAATACAGTTACAAATGTATAGATACTTGAGACATATCTTCAATTATATTACATTCATATGATAAATATTTGAAGTGTAATGTCAACACCTGTCAGCATATCACAGAGGGGCACTATCAAAGCAGTAAGATTGGCCTAATCACGTGCATTATAACTTTATTAGTATTACCTATTTTCAAACCTGTGCGAAAGCTATGTTAAAAATTAGTTGCATGAGAAGCAGATGTGATGCAAATTACCTCCAGAGCCAGCCTTTGTCCTTAAAGTTAACAATGTGTGTATTAAACATGTTTACACTTGACTTAAAAATGTTTATTCAGTTTTTGAGTTTGACGTTAAATGATACCGTTACAGCATTTGGAGAACCACAACAAAAAAAGATTGTACCTTTGAACCAGGTATGGGGTAGGAAGTAAGCATTTGAATAACAAAAAAGAATGAATAAATATCAAACAAAAACATTTGAATGAATACAGATGTTTTAAATAAATCAAGAAAAAAGGGCAGAGCACACTGATTAGAGAAATTATATTCAGTTTTTCCCACAGGAACGCACTCTTTTGGCGACGGCGGCGAGTTGCAGGTGGGTGATGTAATGGTCATATTTGCATAATTGTCCATGATGAGACACATGTTAAAAAATGAGTGAACATGTTAAAAAGCAAAACACATTCTTACAACTACAAACAAACTTTCCCATTTTACTTGACATTTTTGATGTCACAAGATGGAGCCGCCTAAGAGTACTGTTAGGTGGAGGAGGGGCTCACTGCAGCACCCTGTGATACCTTCTCGTGTCTTAAAAGTTTCTATTAGATTTGTTGAACATTTTAAGAGGGCCGACCACGAATACATTTTAACTTAACATACAAAATGTGGAAGCACTGAGTCATACTGACATCACATCATTCACTAAAAAAATTGTGAGGTTAAAAGTACCTTGATAAATGGCAAAAATGTGTTCCGACAATATTTGTGTGTGAATTGTATATATTGTTAGTTGTGCTAATGTTTCCGTTGAAAATGAGTTGAATGATTTCGTTCTCTTCAAAAGATTGTTGGTTAAACATGTTGTCATTACTTCAAAGTTTCAATTACAAACAGTTGTGTTGATATTGTTAGGCCAGTGTACCCCCAGGGGTGACAGGCTTTGGCCAATAATACATTTTGCTGCAGTTAAGATATATTGTCATACATTTTTTTATGATAAACAATATCAACAACTTTATCTTGAGGCCAAATTAAGCACCAATATAAAAAATATATAATAATAAAAATAATAATAATACCCAATGTGGCCCCAATGTAGATACATAGTAAGTACTTTATTGATTCCTTCAGGAGAGTTCCCTCAGGAAAATTAAACAACTGTAGGAGGAAGAATAAAATTGCAAAACGGAAAGTAATTGTGCTGCACACACGAATGACGTAGCTCGACCAAAGATGACATAAAAAAGTCACATTGCCGTTTAGAGTGCATTCACATTTGAAAAGATCAGATTCCAAACGGATTTGGACTACCTCCTGATGTCACTCAAATCGAACACAGAGATCAGATTTGATGGACTATCGCACATTTATCCATCCATCCACCCATTTTCTACAGCTTATTTATTCCCTTTGGGGTCACGGGGGTGCTGGTGGCTATCTCAGCTACAATCGGGCAGAAGGCGGGGTACAATCTGGACGCTGGTGCCTATCTCAGCTACAATCGGGCGGAAGGCGGGGTACAATCTGGACATTTAGTGTGGCAAAAAAGATCCGATTGGTGTCACTTGTGGGCAAAAAATAAACAATCGGATTTGCTGTCCAGTGTAAACAGAGCCACATACACAAAGAATGTGGATGATTGACCAACGTTTACTCCATTTTCCATCCATTGTCTACCACTTGTCCCTTTTGGGGTCACGGGGGGTGCTGGAGCCTATCTCTGCTGCATCCAGGCAGTAGGCGGGATAAAACCTGGACAAGTCGCCACCTCATCACAGGGCCAACATAGATAGACAGACAACATTCACACACAAGGGCCAATTTAGTGTTGCCAATCAACCTAACCCCAGGTGCATGTCTTTACACCATCTAATTGAACGAAGATGCTCACCCTGTTTGGAAGCACAAAGACACACGAACATGGCAATATTTCAAGTGCATTTTAATTCATTGTTTAATTAACCGACCTATAGATCATCAACCCAGGCAAAGGGTGCCAAAATTAAAGAAAATGACTATGATCTATTACAGATGTTAAAACCGTTCACATGCTCACCTATCTGAATTAAACTTTCACATTTAGTTTTTTTGCATTTACTGTAGGAAAAAAATAAAATTTTTGTAATTAAAATATCTAATGTTATGCTATGTTTACAATAAGAAAAAAAGCTGTAGGCTGAAGATGGTAACCTGACTCTCGCCAGACCCTTGTAGTTCGCTGAGCTCCACACAGGGATCTGGGCTCGAAGGCAATGCAAACTCCTTCAAGATATCAAAAAATAATGAATCAATCAGGATCGCCGGGCGAGATTTCATAAATGCGACGTAGCACCAAAGCGACTGATTCAAACAACGTCGGCACGCAGCGAGGAGTCGTGTGCTGACGTATTTTCGGCTATTGCAACTGTTTCGGGACATCGATCGTCTGACATTGCTGCTTTGTTTCAGTAGAAGTTCTCTAACTTTTCGCTCTGTCGTTTTCCAATATGTCGGCTGTTTTGGATTTCCCAGCATCACGGGTTGATTTCGATGTGAGTGGTTGAAGTAGAACGTCATTCAAGATAAAAGACAAGTGGTTTATCCAATCACATACAATGCTTTTTTTCTACAAGTCCCCGCCTTCTGAAATACATCATTGAGGGGTTATACTTGTATGGATCTTTTCTACCTCCAAGGTACTCAAAGTGCTTGGACACTATTTCCACATTCACCCATTCACACACACAGATAGCAGGAGCTGCCATGCAAGGCCCTAACCACGACCCATCAGGAGCCAGGGTGAAGTGTCTTGCTCAAGGACACAATGGACATGTCAAGGTTGGTAGTAGGTGGGGATCGAACCAGGAACCCTTAGGCTGCTGGCATCACGCCGTTCCCCATTGAGAAGTCCCAGATCCTTGTGTGGAGCTCAGCGAACTACAAGGATCTGGCGAGAGTCAGGTTATGAAGATGGCCCATTGGCGTCCCACTGGATGTGAATTCTCCCTGCCCACTGGGTCTGAGTTTTCCTTGCCCTTTTGTGGGTTCTTCCGAGGATGTCGTAGTCGTAATGATTTGTGCAGTCCTTTGAGACATTTGTGATTTGGGGCTATATAAATAAACATTGATTGATGATTGATTGTCCAAAAATTTGAACAACAAAACATTGGAAGTGTGTCTGAAAACATCTGATTCGCCGTCACTGCCCTCGCCTTTTTTTTTTTTCTAGGACTTCACTATAAATTTCCTCCTCCACGAATTTTTCATCCTCGCTCAAATTAATGGGGAAATTGTCGCTTTCTCGGTCCAAATAGCTCTAGCTGCTGCTGGCTATGATTGTAAACAATGTTCAGATGTGAGGAGCCCTACAACCAGTGGCGTCACGCGCACATCGTCTGCTACTTCCGGTAAAGGCAAGGCCTTTTTATTAGCGACCTAAAGTTGCGAACTTTATCGTCGATGTTCTCTACTAAATCCTTTCAGCAAAAATATGGCAATATCACGAAATGATCAAGTATGACATAGAATGGACCTGCTATCCCCGTTTAAATAAGAAAATCTCATTTCAGTAGGCCTTTAACTCATTCTCTTTCTATGCCACATCAATGTGGAATGCACTCCCAACAGGTGTAAAAGTAAGTGCATCTCTATCCTCCTTCAAAACCGCTCTAAAACAACACCTCCAGGCAACTTCAACCCTTTACTTACACCCTCTCCCCTTCACATCCCATCTCCCCGGATAGTAAATAACCAAATGTAAATAATCAAATGTATTTCTAATGTATATACCTGTTCTTATGCTATCTGAACTCACTATGTTCTCTGCTCGCTGTACATATCCCACTAAGTCACACCTACACTGTTTCAAATGTCTATTTCTCTGATGATGCAATTGTTGATGACTGAAGTACTTATATCTACCAAACCCTCCTCATCCCACCCCCCGGATTGTAAATAATGTAAATAACTCAATGTATATACTCTGATGATTAACCTGTGTGATGACTGTATTATGCTGATATTATGCATCCATTTTCTACCGCTTATTCCCTTTGGGGTCGCTAGTGCCTATCTCAGCTACAATCGGGCGGAAGGCGGTGTACACCCTGGACAAGTCACCACCACATTGCAGGGCCAACACAGATAGACTACATCAGGGGTCACCAACCTTTTTGAAACCAAGAGCTACTTCTTGGGTACTGATTAATGCGAAGGGCTACCTGTTTGATACACACTAAAATAAATTGCCAGAAATAGCCAATTTGCTTAATTTACCTTTAACTCGGTTTTTATTAATAATTAATTATATTTATCTTTGTGGAAACACTGATCATCTTAATGATTTCTCACAATATATATAAATTATGAAATATAGTTTATCTTCAATTTCGACTCTTTAAAATTCAAAATTCAACCAAAAAAAGAAGAGAAAAACTAGCTAATTCGAATCTCTTTGAAAAAATAAAAAAAAGAATTTATGGAACATCATTAGTTATTTTTCCTGATTAAGATTAATGTTAGAATTTTGATGACATGTTTTAAATAGGTGAAAATCCAATCTGCACTTTGTTAAAATATATAACAAATTGGACCAAGCTATATTTCTAACAAAGAAAAATCATTATTTCTTCTAGATTTTCCAGAACAAAATCTTTTAAATAAATTCAAAAGACTTTGAAATAAGATTTAAATTTGATTCTACAGATTTTCTAGATTTGCCAGAATAATTTTGGGGAATTTTAATCATAATAAGTTTGAAGAAATATTTCACAAATATTGTCGAAAAAACAGAAGCTAAAATGAAGAATTAAATTAAAATGTATTTGTTATTCTTTACAATAAAAAAAGTAAATTTCCTTGAACATTGATTAAAATTGTTAGGAAAGAAGAGGAAGGAATTTAAAAAGGTAAAAATGTATATGTGTTTAAAAATCCTAAAACATTTTTTAAGGTTGTATTTTTTCTCTAAAATTGTCTTTCTGAAAGTTATAAAAAGCAAAGTAAAACAATATAATAATTTATTTAAAAAAAGTGAAGACCAAGTCTATTAAATTATTTTCTTAGATTTTCAAATTCCATTTGAGTTGTGTCTCTCTTAGAATTAAAAATATCCAACAAAGGAAGACCAGCTTGCTAGTAAATTAAAAAAAATACAATTAGAGGCAGCTCACTGGTAAGTGCTGCTGTTTGAGCTATTTTTAAAACAGGCCAGCGGGCGATTCATCTGGTCCTTACGGTTGGTGAGCCCTGGACTACATTCACACTCACATTCACACACTAGGGCCAATTTAGTGTTGCCAATCAACCTATCCCCAGGTGCATGTTTTTGGCGGTGGGAGGAAGCCGGGGTGCCCAGAGGGAACCCACGCAATCACGGGGAGGACATGCAAACTCCACACAGAAGGATCCCGAGCCCGGGATTGACCCCAGGACTACTCGGGACCTTCGTATTCATCCCTTCAATAATGACAGCGCGAAGAGCCCCAGCAGACAACCAATGGCAGCACACCACACACTCACCCCACCCGGTCAAGTTCGAGCTCTGCTCGCCGGTGTGGTGGTGGTGGTGAGTGACCTCTTTTAGATGAAGCTCCTCACTTTGAATGGAAGATTATACGAACTAATACCTCCCTCAATATGGCATATGACGACCCTGACGTGTGGTTCTACAAACGAGAGTACGGCGTCTTCATTTAGGGTTTAAGTAAACCCACGCAACGTGGCGTATCATGAATTAAAAAAAAAAAGCGCCGTTGTCTTGCGAAAGAGTGGCCGACTCATTTCCCCCGAATTTATAGTCCAGCGTGAATCATGATGTGGTTACCAAAAAAAAGAAAAACCCCGCTATGCTAAATTTGGGTGACGACATTGTTTAATAGAAGAGTGCCGTAATCTACACTCACGTGCGTCAGGGAAATCGAACCCTGCCATCTTGAGTCATAAGTCACTTCTTTGTTGCCATTTTTTACAAAAGATAGAAGAAAGCGGCACGACGGGGGAGTATGTCAAAAGCGGCTGTAGCTCCTTTATGTATCAGCTTGTGTTCGGACGACCGTTAATACCCACCGACAACGGAGGAATAGTAAAGTTTGATTAAACCGACTGTACGCTGCCCTTTCAAATTAACCCCCAGATAAATACACAAAGGAATAAAGTCGGTAATAAGATTATGCGAGTGATACTTAGCTTAATTGGCAGGCTAGCGGCATCCTTACCTTGTGCAGCTGAGACCCGGCCAGTCGTGTCTCCATTCACACTCACAATGACCGACAGTTACCTCTTCTAAACGCACACAAACCCGGAACTACTACGTCATCTGATTCCATTTCTCTGGACCAATCAGCAAGCCGAATCCTCTCAACACCCCCGCCTCCCACAGACCCCCCAAAATACGTTTTATAGGCGCATGCGCAATAGCTATAGACACCCCCATGTTCGAGTCGTTTCACAATAAAACGTCTTCGTTTTGGGTTTGATATTATAAAGTAGGGCTGTGATTCTTTGGGTGTCCCACGATTCGATTCAATATCGATTCTTGTGGTCACGATTCGATGATGTATCGATTTTTTCGATTCGATTCTCGATTCAAAAACGATATTTTCCGATTCAAAACGATTCTGTATTCATTCAATACATAGGATTTCTGCTGACATGCAAGCTGAGCAGTAGATTCACAAAAAAAAAAAGCTTTTATACTTGTAAAGGACAATGTTTTATCAACTGATTGCAATAATGTAAATTTGTCTTAACTATTAAACGAACCAAAAATATGACTTATTTTATTTTTGTGAAAATATTGGACACAGTGTGTTGTCAAGCTTATGAGATGTGATGCAAGTGTAAGCCACTGTGACACTATTGTTCTTTTTTTTTATTTTTATAAATCTCTAATGATGTCAATGAGGGGTTTTTAATCACTGCTATGCTGAAATTATAACTAATATTGATACTGTTGATAATATTCATTTTTGTTTCTCTCCTTTGGTTTGTTCTGTGTCGTGTTTGTGTCTTCTCAATTGCTCTGTTTATTGCAGTTCTGAGTGTTGCTGGGTCAGGTTTGGTTTTGGAATTGGATTGCATTGTTATGGTATTGCTGTGTAGAGGTTTGTTGGATTGATTAAAAAAAAAAGAAAGAAAAAGTTATTTAAATCTGAATCGCACAATGTATTTGAATAGATTTTTTCCCACACCTTTATCATAAAGTAATGTTTCATGTCGGGAACATAACGATAAATATATTGTTTTATTGCATTTAAAATTCAAGTGATGAGAGATTAATACTAATGAAATCCAAACTTTGATTTATAACTATTTAATTTACTGCTCTAAACCTGTTAATTTACTCTGTTCACCAGCACTGCTTATTTACTAACTGAACTTTAATTGATAATTTATTCAGTCCAGGATTACTAACCGTCAACTGCGATTCAACTGTTTATTTATCCACTGCATGTTTATTTATCACTGTTGTAAGCACAATACCAATGGGCGCAATTTGCAAAATGCGAAACCGCATTTTGCAAATTTAATGTCAAATCAAATCAAATGTTTATTGGATTCATCACTATACAGTGTACATCCATGACTAAACTACTGACTAAACTACTACCACAGCTTGGTCTACTATTTATAAAATATGAAATGTAGGGTTACCTGGAACTTGAAATAGCTATAGCCACCCGGCCTGAATCCACACTTCCCTCGCCAAACATCTTCGTTTCCCAACCCTCACGCTTGCATAAATAGACCTTGATGCCATCTACGCAGTGTTGGGAGACACATTTGGACACAATCTAACAGCAAAACAGTTTTGCTGTTAGATCGCGTCGAAATTTTCAAAGTGCGCGAGATTGCTGAAATGCTTACAACTTCACTACTATGAATTGATTAACGTGGACCCCGACTTAAACAAGTTGAAAAACTTATTAGGGTGTTTTTTGATTCATTGATTGATACTTTTATTAGTAGATTGCACAGTTCAGTACATATTCCGTACAATTGACCACTAAATAGTAACACCCGAATAAGTTTTTCAACTTGTTTAAGTCGGGGTCCACATTAATCAATTCATGTTACCATTTAGTGATCAATTGTACGGAATATGTATACTGTACAATATACTAGATAGATAGATAGATAGTACTTTATTTATTCCGTCAGGAGAGTTCCTTCAGGAAAATTACAATTTTCAGCACAATCCCATTCAAGATCAGACAAACATTACAGGGAGACAGAACAGGATCGCTGACGGGTCTGCCGGCTTCCAGCGCCCCTTACATAAAAGATGACATACAGGTAAACAAGGGGGGTGGGGGGGAAGAAAAAAATAGAAGATTAAAATAAAATTAAAAAATCGGTCTTAGCCTAGGCCCTGGAGTGGGGGTGCAGACTGAGGCCAAGGGAGAAAAAAAAAAAAAAAAAAACAACAACTCATAGCCATAGTACACATCCCTCTTCCATGTGTGTAAGAGGGAAACATCAAACATCAAAGAACACAGAGGACATTAAAGACATTAAAGCAGCAGATACAACCAGACACTTCTACATACAGCTATGAATAAAAAGTAAAATAACATATCGACTGTGGTGGCCTCTGCGGTGTTCCACGCCATCGTCTGCTGGGGTGGAGGGAGCATGGCCAGAGACAGAAGCAGACCCAACAAGGCAACCAAGACAGCCGACTCCACTCTCGGCCAGTGTCCAGTCCGCATGGATGAGCGAGGATACGTCCAAGGTGACTGATGTGTCCGACACCTGCTCACCCAGTCAAGACACCGCGAAGCCTCTCCGTCCCAGTAGCTCAGTGCTAGCTCCACAGTCCTGTCCCCTCATCCGCATCTCCTCCAGTCCCTCCAAACAGACTCTGGTGTAGCAGAGACCCTGCAGCTGGTCTCCATGGCCAAAAGGCTCCCGGGAGGCAGATCCAGAAGTCCACAAAAAAAGCACCACAGAGGTCACGAAAGTGCCACCCCTTGTCACACAGTCCCACAGGGTCCCGGACCAAAATGCAAAAAAATATAATACCACATGAAAACAAGAGGGAAACACAAAAGGATGACACAAGAGCACAAAGCTCCTGCCTACAGCAGCCACTACAGCAGCGCCATCTTGGAAAAAAAAAAATGATTAAAGTCTAATTAAAGTCTCAATTAATCAATCGATGCAATTGAACTGTTTATTTAGTAACTGCAGCCTAACTATGTCCTGCCATTTTAACCAATTCATTCATCCAATGCCATATCACTGTTCTTTATTCATCGCCAAAGAACTATCATCTATCCACTGCCAACTGCATAACTTGCCTGAACCAAGATGCTGTTGTATAGCATTGCTCAACAAAGTTTTGTTGTGTTGCAAATAGAATGACAATAAAGCACCTCTTCTATCCTTATAGTGTGCAATACTGAACGATATTACGGATGCTCCATTCTCAGTGATTGATGCTGAAACGAGGTGCCTTGTGTTTAACAAATATAACATTTCAGTTTTATGCTCCAAAAATCTGGAAGACTTCCAGAAGATGTAAAGACAGGCCTCAACGTTGGCAATGTTCGAATCTAGGCTGAAACTATTTTATTTAATTGTGCATGACACTTAAAAAGATTCTATATACAGCTTTGATTTTAATTTGATTGTTCTTATGATTTTAATTTAAATCATGATTATTTCTGTGATTTTATTGTTGCCCTGTAATTTTCTGTAAAGCCCTTCGAAATGCCTTGTGTACCTATTGTGCTCTTTAATTAATCTTGCTTAACTTGCCTAAAATAGTGTTCTATAATATAATGAATGTTGCTCATCAGATGACATCCTTGTGATTACCATTTTTTATTGATATGAAACAATGTTAATATTTTTTTTTAATCAAACTTAGATTACATTTGACACATATTTTCTATTCAAAACAAATTGGAAGACATACTTAAAAACAAATTGTGCAAAATAATTTTAACAAAATGATAAACAATACAATTCAAACGTCAGGAAAACATTTACGTGTAAACCTTACCATCTCAGATGTGACCTAGATTTGAAATACATTCCATCCTTCAAGACAGACACTACTAATGTGCGCTATAAAAGCCACTGGGACTGAATGGGGAAATTTTCTATGATATGCCTATCAGTGACGGAGCAGGAAGCGGGCAGGATTACGCTTGCGGTAAAAAAAGCTTCCTGTCAATCGTCATTTTACAAGCGCTTCTTTATGCAAAATGGGGACCCCATGAGTCGCATGTTTTATGGGGTCATGTTACGCGTTTAGGGTGGGACGGCCCTGGGTACATAATTTGATCATGTAATGAAGAAAGAACACATCAATCATAAGACAAATATTTATTTAACATCTCTCTAGTCAATAAACTATGATATAAATTATTAAATAAAAAGCTGCCCATATAAAACTATGAATTAATTGAACATTGGCACTGAAGCTCTTGATAACATAGACCGGAAGTGCCAAAGTGAAAATGTGTCCACAAGAGATTTTAAGTGTACAGCATCACCATGAATGAGTACAGCCCTATACTTCCATATATATATAAGGTAGTGGAGATGTTGAGAACTACGTAGTTTCTTTGCAGACATGTCATCAATGATTGTGTGATCTTAAAACAGGTCAGTATGATTATGTAGAATATTTGAGAGGCCACCCTTTGACGGGCTAAACGAAACAACTCAGCGGCCCAAATTTTGCCCATTGGATCCAATTGGGTACCGGTGACAAAGGCAATAGCCAATAAAGTAGTAACATCAGTCACATTCATATATCACATATTCAACTTAAAAAATCATCTACAATGTGACACCTCAAAGACAAAGGCGTGGTTGTCTGGATCAAACGAAAAGTCACATCTTCAACAGAAAAATAATCTACAACGTGACACCTCAAAGACAGAGGTGTGGTTGTCTGGATCAAACGAACAGTGAAGTTGGAAAACCTCTGCAACATTCAACGGACCGTCTCCTGCGTTGTTAATGGCTCCCTCCTCAATGGGCGCTCTAAACACTTGAGAGTTTCTGAAGTACCTGGTCGCATCCAGGGATCAGTTGAGAATGATTCTACTGAACTTTGACGATTGTGAGTGAGGGGGCAAAACGGGGGAGGTAATAAGTCATCATCAGACAGATCTACAGTTCCTGCAGAATGGGATAGAGAGATCATTTTAATCACATTAAGTTTTTATTGCACAGAAATTAATTAGTCGAGCTGTACCGGCTGTATTTCCACGACAAATGGGGTCTTTCAAATCAAATATCCTGTCCTGGTTCTTTTCTTCATTGCTGGACTCTGCCATTCTCTGCTTCCTGCTACTTATGTGGAATGGGTTGTCATAGGAGGACTCTTCTTCCTGAAACATTCAAAAGACATGATACAAAAGTCCCATGTAAACTTATGTAATGTGTACCTCACAAAGAAACATTTAGACTAATGACATTACCAGAGCACGTCAGTTTTCATAGGCCCTTCTTTTTGTACATTTTTGTTTTTGACAAAAAAGTTGCCCCAGTTTTCATATACCATCTCGGTTGTCATAGGACCAGAAAATGCACAAACAAATTACATTTGCTCACGTATCATTTAATGAAATCGAGTGCCAAAACAAATAATTCCATGCACTGATGACGCAATCTTTTAGAAGAATGGTTCGTGGTTCTTTTACAGTTGGGAAACGATGGACAGATTGCTTCCAGGGAATCCTTCGATGATCTTTAATATGTGTGTGGGGTTTATTTGTTCATAGAACGTACATTGAACGATGAACAATCGTTGTCGAAACAAGTTCTATCAAGCAATGTGCTGCCTGAGTTGTCCATGCACTGTTCACTTGATAAGGTGTTCAAGAATACTGTGTTAAAACTTTTATTATTGAATACTGCAGAATTGAGCTGCAAACTGTGGCCAAAGAAAGTTTGATAAAGATGACAGACACTACTAAGAAAGAACTAGTAGCAGAGTACAAAGTGTGGCACCCCCCTCTTCGCTCATCACTTTGGTCTTTACAAAAAAGAGTCTTCAATAAAAAGGTAAAAACAATGTCAAAAGTTAAATTATCCATTTTGTTTGTCGTTTATGTCTTATCACATTGTTTTCTGTATAAAACAAGTGTATTCATTTTCTATAAAATGTGTTAATATTTTTGGGTGTCTGGAATGGATTAATTTTATTTACATTGTTTCTTATGGGAATAAATGCTCTGGTTTTGGTACAACTTGGTATTTGTGAGACCTTTTGGATTACAATTGAAAACCTATGTAACACTATTCTAATATGTAAGCATTTTGTACAGCTGAGCACCTGTGGGTATGGGCACCGTCTGGTCAGCCTCCTTCTTTCCCGGGCTGAAGGTTGGTGTGTCATGTTAACGTCTGGAGAGCTTGGTACTGGAAAATCTTCTCCCAATGTGGCTGAACACACACAAATAATCAGCCACTCATTGACAATACTATCAATCAAACACTATACTACCACGATCAATGTGCACTGCCCTTTAGGTTAAAAAAAAACATTCAAATGAATAAATACTAATTTTAGGTTAATATTTGGGCGTCAATATGGAAAAGGTGCAACAACAAAAAAGATTGCACATTGCGTAATGATAACGGTAAACAAGTGTAAATTGAACGTGATCAGTTCTATCACAGCACTCTTACCAAGGAAGGCACTCTCTGACTCCAGCAGAGATCCTCGTGGAAGTCGGCCCATCTCGCTTCCCTTCAACACAGACAAGTCCTTTCACAAGGCACTCTTCAGAGTTCTCAGTAAGATAATTTGGGAAAATTTGTTGATAATAAAGCAACCAACATTTCTTTTAACTCACCAGATAGTGGTTTTGATCTAGAGGCGATATGTCAAAATCTGCAACACAAGTTATTTGACTGCATAAACAAAATGTATCAATTGCTAATTGATTACATTTACACACAGCACCGAAGCATTGGCTGACATCTTTTGCTAAGCAGACTATTGAGAGTTTCTTTGAAGAGGTACTTTTATGATAACCGGAAAAGCAGCATGTTTGTTAGTACATTTGTTAGTTTTTCATCAGTCGTTTACTTTATTAGTCCAAGAGAGGAAATTCAGATTTTCAGCACAAACCCATTAGCAGACACACATTACAGTGAGACAGAACAGGAACGCTGACGGGTCAGCCAACTTTCGGTGGCCCTTAAAAGGGTGGGCAAAAGGTAAACGCGAGGGGTGGGGCTGTGTTGGATGAGTAAAAAAAAGGTTCGGTCTCAGACTGGGCTCCTAGGGAGGGGGTCCAGACTGAGGCCAATAAAAAAAACCTCAAATAGCCATAAGCACACATAAACATATTACATAAAATCCAGAAAAATTGCAACAGAGGGGAGGGATTTGGGGCTACATGATAGTACTAATATAAATAAATAAATGATAAATGGGTTGTACTTGTATAGCGCTTTTCTACCTTCAAGGTACTCAGAGCGCTTTGACACTACTTCCGCATTAACCCATTCACACACACATTCACACGCTGATGGAGGGAGCTACCATGCAAGGCGCTAACCAACACCCATCAGGAGCAAGGGTGAAGTGTATTGCTCAGGACACAACAGACGTGACGAGGTTGGTACTAGGTGGGGATTGAACAAGAGACCCTTGGGTTGCGCACGGCCACTCTCCCACTGCGCCACGCCGTCCAACATTAATCAACATTTACTAAATAAATTGTTTAAGTGTTTTTTTTTACCATCCTGGTGTGTTGACCTCTGATGCGGTTCCATGTCGTCCCACCTACTCCGACTTATTACGCCCCCTGTCTTCTCTCCTTGGACCTCAGTGGAGCTGAGCCTGGACTCACCATCTGCGTCACATACACAAACTAGTCACGTTAAGTTACTTTAAACTTTTAGTGGAGTACAATTTACAGTTTAAGAGTTCATCACCGGAGTGATTGAGTTGAAGTAAGTCATAACTTTGCAGCAGAGTACTCGGTTGGTGTTTCCTGGAGTTGTGCCTTCGAACTGGAGCCTGGGGCCTGGTCATTTCAAAGACAAGTTTCATTGTTTTTGTTAACAAATAGCAACCCCTCGAATTGGCTAATTGACATCAACGGTTGTCGACATAACCAAGATCGAAACTCAAACTAAGCATTGCCTGCACAGTCACTTGTGATGTTAGCAATTTTTTAAAATGGTTGCCCTCTAATAGGGTTTAATTTTCCCAGGTTTTTACACATTGCTTATTGGTATTCTCCCATCCAGCCTGTAGTTAAGCTCAACCCGCGTAAGTTGGGCAAAGTGTGCTAAAGTCGTGATTGAAAGTCAAATCATTACTAATTAGGCGGACTTTGCCATGAAGCATTTTTTTTGGCTATATGAAGATCATGCAACATGGAGTTTTTCTAACACTTATAAACGTCACACTTCAAATTTGAAAAGGTCGTATTAATCCAGGCCGAGTTAGATGTTGTATGTGTGTTGCGATGGTGATGTAGTGCGTGTATGCTCGCTACAACAGCGTCACTTTTCTGGCTGGTTGTGAGCAATTTTCAGGAGAAGAAACTTTGTTTCACTTGTTATTAAAACCACCCTAAGGTTATTAGTGATGTCAAGAGTTGTGTTTAGTAAAACTGTGTGTGAAGGTGTGATGCGTCAGGATGAGCTTACACAGCGGTTTGTGAGTGTGTGTTCTCCGTGTGTGTGCTTGCAATTGGGGAGTGTGACTGTAAAATAAACAAATTAGTTGATATATTCTACATCTATCCATCCATCCATACATCCATTTATCTTCTTCCGCTTATCTGAGGTCGGGTCGCAGGGGAAGTAGTCTAAGCAGAGAAACCCAGCCCTCCCAACTTGCCCTGAGCTTAGTCTATAAAATCCGCTACACCAGTGGTCCCCAACCACAGTTCCGCGGCCCGGTACCGTGGCCCGATTGGTACCGGGCCGTAGAATAATTTTTTATTAATTTTTATTTTAAAAAAAAATTTAAAAAAATAAAATACATTTTTTTTAATTAAATCAACATAAAAAACACAATATACACTTACAATTAGTGCACCAACCACAAAAACCTCCGTTTTTCATGACAAAAACGTCCGTTTTTCATGACAAAGGGAAAAAAAAAAAAAAAAAAAAAAAAAAAAAAGACACCCGCAAAATCAGAGATCTAAGCTTTCAGCTACCAAACTGGATTCCCTAAATGCCCTGTCCATTAAAAGTTATGAACAGAATCTGTGACAAAAGGCAGCCCTGGCGGAGTCAAACACTCACAGGAAAAGAGTCCGACTTACTGCCAGCAATGCTGACCAAACTGTGAAACTGATCATACAGGGAGCGGACCACAAAAATCAGGCAGTCCATTACCCCTATACTCTCTGAGCATTCCCCACATGAATTCCCGAGAGACACGGTTGAATGCCTTCTCCAAGTTTAAAAATCACATGGCAAACTCCCATGCACCCCCGAGGACCTTGCCAAGAGTATAGAGCTGGTCCACAGTTCCACGACCAGGAAGAAAACCACGATGCTCCTCCTGAATCCCAGGTTTGACTATCCGGCACAGTCACCAATGTCCATGCAATGCTGCAGAGTGCTGTCAACCAAGACACACCCACAGCATTCAGAGCCTTAAGGAACTCTGGGCCGATCTCATCCATCCCCTGGGCTCCGCCACAGAGGGACTTTTTATCTACTTCAGCAACCTCTCCCCAAGAAGCAAGAGAGCCCACCAGATTCCCCAAGCACTGTTTTTTTCATAGGAAGATGTGTGGGTGGGCTTGAGGAGGTCTCTGAACTATTCCCTCCACCGATCCACAACATCCCAAGTTGAGGTCAGCAGCACACCGTTCCCACTATACCTGGTGTAGACAGTGAACTGTTTCCTCTTCCTGAGGCAGCGGGTAGTGGCCCAGAATTGCTTCGAAGCCGTCCGGAAGTCGTTTAACACGGCTTCCCCGAACTTCCCCCCATGTCCAAGTTTTTGCCTCTGTGACCGCCAAATCCACACACCGCTTGCCTGTTGGTACCGGTTTGTTGCCTCTGGAGTATATAGCCAGGAATCCTTTTTTCGGCTTGACGGCATCTCTCAACACTGGTGTGTATATGTAATGTAGTAACAGGCACGTTAATAATAACATTATTGTTATTATTAATAAAATAATAACATTATTATTGATAATAATAAAATAATATTCACATGGTTTGCTCATTTTAAGCATACCGCAACATATTAATTTCACAGACACATCACAACATTCGGTTTACAACATTACTCATGGTAGACTTCGTGAGAGACGACGACTACTTTGACACAAATGATGAACCAAAACCTTAAATTTTTTAGCCTGAATACACGCACGGGCCCAAATACACATGCAAATGCACACTCCACACAGAAACATCCAAACGGAAGATCAAAGATGGACACAGGGTAAAGTTAGACCTTATTGCCGGTATTAATGTCAATAGATTTAGGGTAGTTTACGCTGGCTTGAACAAGAAATGCATTAATTAGATTAAAATACCGTTTTCTTCAAGTTTCTCTCCTCAATGCTGCCAGGTGTTAGCTCGTCAGGTGTGCTACCAGCTGAGGCGCTTCTTTCAAAATAAAGCAAAGAGGAACGTTTTATGATATTTGAGCTTTTTTTCAAAACTTATTATAGCCAACGGTATGTAAATATTAGACTATATACACAGTATATCCATTCATACAATATATAACTTAAATTTGTTTTCATGTTAAAAAAAAATATATATATATACATAGATTTTAAAGGTTTGGCGGCAGTTATCTTGCCGTGGCATTGCGCCACGATTGTTAACATGTAGGGTAAACCCCACAGTAATACTGCAACATATCGTAACAAAACGCACCGATTTCCCCCTCCCAAAAAATACTCCTTCAGGTTTTACATTTTGGAGTGGGATTTGTTTAACACAGAAGTGTTGTTGACATAAGCGGGTACCATTTTAACTCATGTCTCTAAATCAAAAAAACAGTATGCTTCTATAAATAATAGGGCCTGTGTTAAGACTCCCAGTAAGGGTTTAGTCAGAAAAGACAAGATAAGCATTAAAAACTAAGATAAGCATTAATGTAATTGCATTGCTGTGGACCCCTGAAAGGAAAACCTGAAAGTAAATCAGTGATTCCACAGCTTGTACAGTCTTGTATGGTATCAACACGGTAAATAACAATTGTTTAGGTTAGTTCAAATACGTCTGTACATGTTCACAGCTGATCTAGTCAGTACCTTCGAGCAAAAAGGGAGTCCATTTCATCCCAATCTTCATACTGTAGATTGACTTCTGGCTCCATTCGTTTTAGCCTACGTTGAAGCTGCTGACGCAACGCTGACAATTTGCTGTACACCTCCCGTTGCTCAGCTGTAAACATACACCGTAAACACTGTTCAGTTTAGTCTGCTACGCATTGTCTTGTATGTCAATTCTTAGAAGCTGCAGAAGGTATTAAAATAATTGCTTCCAACTCAAGTCAGACCACCACGTCTCAAAAAGGTAGTGAAAGAGACAGGTGGCTCGAAATGTAGATTGTGGAGCACTGCAGAAGAGACTGAGTAAAGGCACAAAACCCCTAAGTGCCTCTTGGCATGTCACTGAATGTGAATGTAAACAAACACCAAAATGAATTTCCCACTGAGGGGATACAATAATGAGGATTGTTATGTATACTGTTCCAAACTTGTACCCTTGGGCAGCTGAAGATAACCATAACACAACTAAGGCAATTGATTGGCAGTTTTTCTTTTCAGAAAGATACAAGCACATTACTCAATTGGAAGAGCTTGAATGCTTTTTCTGAGAGCGCACACACCTGCAGATCGAAGTTCATTCCTACAAGCAGGTGGAGAATGGGGGATAGACACAGATTGTTCCTAAAAAGATTAAAAGAACAAGGGTTAAGGACACATTTCCAAACAGAAAGAGAAAAACTAAGAAATAAAATACAAGGTAGGAAACTGGTACAAAAAATTATCATTGCCTTGTGTGTTTTAGAGTGTGTTGTTAGACTCACAGAAAGGGGAGCAGTAGATTGTCGACTCTCAATGGTGGGAGGCCTAGAGCTGCATTGCTGTTTCCTCTCCAAGGTGGACTTTGATGGGGGCAATTCCCTGTGAACCTAAATCCCCCCGCAAAAATGATAAATATGTATTTTCAAAAGATCACAGCTTTATTAATCCACTTAAAATTAGACACTCAATTCAAGCAGCTACGGAAACTAGACAGTACGCACCATTTCTATTTGGGCTTCCCTCTCTTGTTCACACTGCTTCTCCTGTGCTGCTTTCTTCTTTTCGTCTGCCATTTTACTTTCTGCTTCCTTCTTCTCCTCTGCCTTCTTAATTTCTACTTCCTTCATTTTTTGTTCTGCCAGCAGATGTTGTTTCTCGACTCTGGCCTTAACCGGAGGCAGAATACCTATTTAATTCGTTTGTTGTACTTTTATAAGAAAAAGTAATGTTTGGCCAATCACCTCCATCTCCTTTCGTTTAATATTCTCTTGTTCTTCTTCGTACTTCCTCTGGTTGCTAGCCATGAACTCTGCCACCTCCTTCTCTAACTTTTCTTCCGCCAGCCTGATCTGTTCCCTTTCCTCTGCCTGTTTGCGCTGCTTCTCCTCTATCTGAAAACACATACAAGCTTTTAGGTTCACTGGAAACTTTAATGAGCAATTTTTGGTGTACACTTTAAAAGCCTTCACCTGATTTTCTGTTTAAGCATTTTCTATGGGGTAGTCAAAATGCCTGCTACTACGTCCCACGACAACACCTTTAACCACTGGTACCACCTGACCTAGCATTAGCTTAAAGACAAATACTTTTTGCATTCGCCTTCATCTACAAGACTGGTCAATAAACTCTGTCATTTCAAGCTCTTGAGGCCAACACAATATGAGGTACCTGCAGTTTGAGTTCAGCTTTGTACTTCTCCTTGTCACGGAGCCGCTCCTTTAGGAGCTGGTTGTCAAACATATTGCCCACTACCAAATGGGGCGTTTGGACATGGGTGAAGCCTATACAAAAATAAAAATAAATGAATAGGACTGAAACATCTGCTCATAAAATTACAGTGTAAAACTTTATAGATGACAGAGATAAAGCATTCAATCAGGTTGTATGTGTGCAGCACAGTAACATGTTGTACTACTCCTGTTACCAATGTCAACAACTCTAGAGTCAGCGCTTTTTGTATGCTTTTGTGTTTATGTAAATTCTAGACATGATGAGCTGCCGACCTGTCCAGGGTGTACACTGCCTTCCGCCCAAATGCATATGGGATAGGCCCCAGCCCCAAAATGTTATTAGTACAGATATTATTTGGTTATAGTTCATGTATTTTCTAACCCACTCCTGTTACTTTCAATCCTGTTACTGAAATGAGTCATCTTTACCGTAGGAATATTGCACCAAAATAAATTAACCTTAACTGAGATGGGCCAATACACATTTAGAGTAGTTTAATGTGTGTTATCAGATTTAGAAGTGAAAAAAGACAGAGATTTAAGTTTATTTTTAGAGTTACAAATAGCAAATAGTGGCAAATAGCAGCAATTTAGTGGCATGGCACATTGAATGTTAGTGTAATTTCTTCATTTTAATGTATTCTCTTAAATGTCTACATATTTTCAAACAAGTTTAACTATATTCTTAACTTCTTCACACAAATTGGTTTGACTGTAAGTCTATAGTGTATAAAGTAAAGTATATGATCAAAGTGTTTTACATACCAGGGTGCCGGTCACTAGTGTCAGTGCAACTGCTCTCTGCTACAGTACCAGAGACCCTGTTGTTGGCTGTCATCACAGCTGCTCTCCTTCGATATGGGTGGCTATTGGCCTCTTCATTCTGCTTGTGCATCTGGCTAAGGTCAGCTGGCCGGTAGTATAAAAGTTGCATAAAAAGAGCATGTGGCAATCAAAGAAGGGTATTAAAACAAAATCTTGGGAGGGTAACTGTGGGACACACCAATGAGATGTCCTGTACTGTCTCTGAGTGGGGCTCCGCCTCCACCTCGACCCCAAGGTTGATATCTTCTCATGTCGTCCATCAATTTTGCCTCGTCACGCTCCTTCTCCTCCCTCTCCACACGCTTTTGCTCCTGCTGCTCTTGAATCTGTAACACAACACTACTACAGTCACATGAAGATCGCTTTGTTCCCCATACATTCATTTACTTGTTGCTCGTTGTTACAACTCCATATAGTAGGTGGCAGTATGCATTGTTTCCCGGATCTTAACACACCTCATACACACTCGGTCAGGCCAAGAATAAGAGTCAGCACAACTTATATTTAACAAGTAATCAAACCAGTTTGTTTTATTTCTGACGTTAAAAAAGGACAAAAGGAAACGACAGAAAACAGCTAATTTGTAGTTCAAAACATTTTTCTGTCTTTCACAACATTACTCCTCTTTCCTACAGTGCTTATTACAATAAATGCCAATGCATCACACACTTGTACAAAAATGGCATGACATTATACCGGACACGATGATGTGAAAATAATAACAATAACAGACCTTTGTAATGAGTACTTTTGGATTTACACTGAAATATGGTCCAATTAAAAATAAACATTACAGACTACCGGTAGTTGTCCCTTTAGTAGCATGCATAACACAAAAGTAACCAGAAAATATACTTCCAGCTTTTTATTGTTTTAATTACTGAAAATGCAGTAATGTTGTGGCCAAATACCTGTGTCATTACACAGTTGAGTGTAACGATCTTGCAGGAAAAGTAGGCAAGGGGGAAACATTTTCAGATTGAATACTACAGCAACAACAAGCACTATTGGCAAGACGGGAAGAGGTGGAGGGACAGGAAAGGATTGGTGTGGCACGGGGGTATTCAATACAGTGGAGATCCAAGGATTGTAAAGGGTTTGCACTATTAGAGTCCCAAATTTTGCTATTTTTACCTTATTGAAAAGCTGGCTGTCCCCTTTCCTGGCATCGCCCTGCCAACATATCACAAACTAAAATACAGTGAATGAATGCCACCCGACCTCTTGATTTTCAGGATAGTTTTTGCGTACTTCAGCATGTATACAATCATTCCTGTGTATTGGCACTACAATAGAGGTCTGTCTGATCTGAATCGGATTGGGATGAAGAGGTGTTCATGAAATCAACTTACAAGTAGACAACTCAACAGTAATGCTTTGAATTGCTCAGAGACATTTTGATGACATTCAGTCTGATGATAGTCAATTATTTTATTTAACAACAAGCCGTTGTGTTTTAGAAAGAACCCCTGTGTAATTGTCATGGTAATTTTGATTCTGTGACGATGCAAAAGTTATCATGGTCGTAGAATTTGGTCAAACTAAATTGTGATGGCACCTTAACTTCTAATAAAATTAATCAAGGGAAACTTCACAAGAAATTCATGAGTTATACATGATTACATAAATTCCACCTTGTGTCTGGTAATTAAAATCTCTACCACTCATAGGTAGTAAGTCGGTCGATAAGAGATAAAACAAAAGGTGTATGCAGCCCTAAGTAATTTCTGTCAATCTATAACCCTGCATAGGAGCTGTATACAACACTGACGGATTATTGATTAAGAGTGGAATTTGATTCAAACATCAGCTTTCTGTAGATGAATGCAAAATCTTACTTTAAATTTAATCCAGATGAAGTCAGGGTACATCCTGGATAAGTCGGGTCAATAATACATCATAGACTAAAATAGACACAAGATGACTTCAACATACCTGTTTGTGTAGGCCCTCTAGGTAGTCCAAATTTTTTTGCTTGGTTGATCGGGAACTCTCTGGGGGAAAAAGCCCAGTAAGGGGGGCCAAAGTACCAGGCTCAGTCTTGGACCTGTCAGAAAAAGAAACACTGTACCACTGCTTGGACCAATTTTTGCTTTTATTTATTTTTTGTGATAACAAATAAACTATTCAGTCCACTGAAACAATTTAATTTATCTTGAGTTACGAACTAAACGTTACTTAATCCCTTTTCTGTGATTATGAATTTGATCAAATGTTTGTTGAAAGAGTAATAGGATCACAAAGTATAGTAATAACATTCATTTTCTTCTCATGCTATCCATGTTGAATTAAACAAACAAGCTTTCACATTACACGTGAAAAGTCTAAATGTGGTTCGGACATTTTCTGTCAAGCTCCTTTTTGGATCCACTGCATTTTAGTGAGCATTGTCTCAGCAGCACTATTGTATTTTTAAACTTAAGTGACACGTGATTTTGTAGTAGCGCTGCTTCTTACTTGCTCCTCGTGATACAATAAAATACTTTATTGTTTGAATCTATTGTATGTCTCCAAATACTGAGGTAACGTTACAAATTACAATAGCAGAATGTTGACAGAAGAAAAAGTATATTTACTGCTGTGGAGGCTGAGCAAGCCTGCTTCCACTGTGGGGCCTCATATCACCAAATTGACTGAGCACAGCGCCTCCTGGTGGTACGGTGGAATAAGGGGAAAGCCCAGCCTGGGCGGCTGTATTAACAGGCTTAGTATTGGACCTGTCAGGACAACAAAAAGTACCACTGCTAAAAAAAAAAAAAGGACATTTCTGCTTCTCCTATATTGTTTTATGCAATCCAGTCTACTGGGCAATAATATCAATCATCTTGAGTTAGTGTTCTTATCATGTATCTGTTATTTTACTTTTGTCAACTGTTTGTTTAAAGGGTAATAGTTAGGCATCAAGCAATTAACAAGATATTAATTTGCTTCTTATGCTATTTAAGTTGAGTGAAATAAAGAATCAAACATGTTTACTGCTGTGGGGTTTCATACCACCAAACTGACTGGGTACAGCTCTGCCTGGTGGTATGTTAGTATGGGGGGAAAACCCAGCATGGGTGGTCATAGTAACAGCCATAGTATTGGACCTGTCAGGACAAAAAAAATACTGCAAAGAGAGGACATTTTTGCTTCTCTTATCTTGTTTTATTGCGGTAATATTTAAAACTACAGCCGTCCCTCACTACATCACGCTTCAAATATTGTGGTCTCACTAAATTGTGGATTTCTTGAAACTTTTTTTTTTTTTTTTTAGGTATAATCTGGGATAAACTTGGGATAGGTTGATTGGAAACATTAAATTGACCCTCCTGTGTGAATGTGAGTGTGAATGTGAGCGTGAATGTTGTCCGTCTATCTGTGTTGGTCCTGTGATGAGGGGGCGAGTTGTCCAGGGTGTACCCCACCTTCCGCCCGAATGCAGCTAAGATAGGCTCCAGGACCCCCCGCAATCCCAAAAAAGGGACAAGCGGTAGAAAATGGACAGATGGAGCCTAATCTGGATACATTGTTGTCTAAATGTTAAATGAACTTGTATGTATTTATTTATTTTAGTTTCATATGTATCGCAGGGAAGTATTTGTCATATTTTCTATTATCATGTTGTGGTGATTGATAAACATATTCACCAAGTGGGACTTTTGCTTCAACAAAACAACAGGTGGCCAATTCTGGCAATATCTTCACCGCTGCAATCTCATGTTGACCAACTTTGACTTATCTTTAATTCTTGCCTCATCAATAACAAATCTCTACATTAGTGAGACTTTGACGTGAATAATGTCAAAAGACCAGACGGCCCAGACTCAAAGCGCCATATTTGCTAAGAAGTCTGCTCTTAACAATCAGCAGTCTGGGCAATGCGAAGCGGAGATGAACTCATTATCATCTTCGACATCAATATCACAGCTTTGACGTAAAATCCATTATCTGCTTATTGTGTTACTAGTGTTTTAGTGAGATTATATGGTCGTACCTGTACAACCTGAAGGTCGGCCCCGCACCTTTCTTCAGCACCAATCGACGGGTGGTGGCGATGCCCAACTCTGCCCTTCGCAAGGTACCCTCTACGAAACACGATCTTTCGAAATGATCGCTGCATAATACACTGTACTTTGTGTGTGTGGTCCAATCCAACCGTGTTCGCTTGACCTCTCTGTTCCATAGTAAAGCTTCACCGTCATCTTTCGGGAATGTAAACAATGAAACACCGGCTGTGTTTGTGTTGCTAAAGCCGTCCGCAATACACCGCTTCCCACCTACAGCTTTGTTCTTTGATGTCTCCATTGTTTATTGAACAAATTGCAAAAGATTCAGCAACACAGATGTCCAGTATACTGTGGAATTTCGCGATGAAAACAGACGACTTAATAGCTGGGAACGATGCTGGAACAAAAAGTCCTCAACAATCCGTGACGTCACGCGCACGCGTCAACATACCGAGACATTTCAGCAGGATATTTCGGCGCAAAATTTGAAATTGCAATTTAGTAAACTAACCTGGCCGTATTGGCATGTGTTGCAATGTTAAGATTTGATCACTGATATATAAACTATCAGACTGCGTGGTCGGTAGTAGTGGGTTTCAGTAGGCCTTTAAAGGAATTACCGAGGATGTTATAAGTATTTGATGCTTGGAGGATCCTCTGTGTTATTGGTGCATAAGTAACTGACAGTAGAACACTCAATGCTATGAGTTTAATGACTATTTAGGTGTTATGTTAAAACACTTATATTTAGAAATATGTCAACCATTTGATTAAACAGTTTTTTACTAATGATAATCCTATGTCACATAAATTTGTCTACTACAATCATGTCCAGTACTAATTAACCACGATACATGAGGGACGACTGTATCCAGTCTACTAGGACATAATTTCAATTCTTATGAGTTACTACTATTCTTGCCACTTATCTGTGATTTTACTCTTGTCAAAAGTTTGTTTAAAGGGTAATAATTGGATCTCACCAAGTAGTAATTACCAAGATATCCCTTTGCTTGTTATGCTATCTAAGTTGAGTAAAACAATTAAGCCAGAATATTTACTGTGTTGGGAGCTCAGGAAGCCTGTTTCCACTATGGGGTCTCCCATCAACCAAATGACTGGGCACAGCTCCTCCTGGTGGTATGTTGTAGTAAAGCATGGGATGACCCATAGCAGGGTAAGGCAAATGACCATCTAGGCAGAGATGGAACATTAAAATAGTTAAATAACAAGCTTCAATGTGGATGAAGAGAACAAAAGAGATCAGAGCCTTACAGTAGGCAATGTTTGGGTCAACCATGTTTCTATAGTAGGGATGAGGCTCGCCATAGTTGCCTCGGGAGGGGTCCATTACATTAAGAGGACGGTGAGGAAGCACCCAGGGAATTCTGTAGAGTGAAACACAATAATACAAATACAAAAATACTAATTATTTCTTGACGTTACTAAGCCATTAGATACACAGTGAAATGTCAGTCAAACTTAAAAGAACTCACAGACTTAGAACACGGGTTCTACTAATTTCAACCCTTCTGATTGTTAAAATTATAACCAACGTTAAGACTAAAAGAGTTGATGGAAGATGATTTTTCAATCACCAAAGTATACCTGGGTGTATCCATAGCTCTTTGGAAGTAGGTAGCAGGCTGGCTACTGGAAGACGCTCCACCTTCTACCAGGTCCATGGTGGCGCTGCCCTCCATCACTGGAGACTGAAAAGCCAAACGGGGCTGATCGGGTGGAGGCGTCACCCTGCCATCACTGCCAGTTTTGTCTTTATTAGACAAACTTCTGGATGAAGATTCTCTCTCTCCCAACGCTGAAGGCTGCAGGAAGTTAAGGTCCCTTCTGTTGTTCAGTCCAAACTGCTCAACTTGGTGCTAATGTGTGGATGAACAGATAAACATCAAACTAAAGTGCTTTGTGTAGCATCACAAAATAATCAATGAATAAAAAAATATATGACAGACATTTTACAGAAATGTGAGGAAATATTTTTCATTCAAATGCAGTGTTCTCGTCCCCCATAATACCATTCATCCGATGGTTTTGCTCTATTGCATTGCAAAATGGTAGTTTACAAGTGAGGAAGACACCTCCACGCACAAAAATAGTCACTCACATTAGCATTCAATTCCGTTGCACACCTGAAACTTTTGTCATAACAAGGCTAATTAACCAACAGGGGCGACTCCTTCGTAACAACTGTTGTGCTGGCAGAGTACTCCCTTCATTGTATCACAACAAGAGTACAAGTCATTTTGCACTAGAATAGAGCAAAACCATCCACGTCTGGGCATGTCACTGCAATTCACTCTGTCTGAACCGGACTTCAATTGTTCGATTGCAGCTAGTCCAAAATGCTGCTCCTTGCCTTTTAACTACCACAGACAAATATGAGCACATTACCCCCATTTTAGCGTCCCTTCACTGGCTCCCAGTTCATTTTAGAATTCATTTGAAAATAGTATTGTTAGTTTTTACATTTCATAACCGACTAGCGCCACAATATATGTCAGACCTTTTAAAAATGTACACCCCGAAAGTCTCTAAGGTCAGCTGATCAGTTTCTTATCATCGTCCCAAAAAAAACAGTTTAAAATCCAGAGGGGATTGTTCATTTTCTGCTGTGGTTCTAAAACTTTGGAACATATGATATCCCTTTTGCTATCCGCAAATGCTACCTCTTGAATTTTTTAAATCACATCTTAAAACATATTTTTACTACTTGGCTTTTAAACCAGCATGAGGGTTGTGTGATTTTAGTCTATTAAAAAAAAGGATTTTATATATTTACTCTCTTTACAATTAAATGTTTTATACAAGCGACTTTCCTTACATTTATCCCGCTTTTAAATATGTTTTAAAACCTGTGCAGCACTTTGTGCAACTTTTATTGTTTTTTGAAATGTGCAATATAAATAAAGTGGATTGGATTAGATTTTAGAGAACACAAACTGTAGCCTGCACCACCATGCACTCAGACTACAGCTGTCTGGGGCTGAGGTTGTCGACTTCCACGTGGTGAGCCTAGGAAACCAGTGCAAACTAGGCCAACAACAACACAAAACCACTAATCAGAGGTACCATGGTGTCATCCGCTATGGTGTGGCTTCAGTCTGATTTTTAAATCTCTGTACCCCAGGCAGGCTTCAGCTTTACACCCTTTTAAGCCACTGTTTACGAAATGAGAATAACAACGTAGCTTTTGTGTCCATGTAACTGCCATTTTATTGCGTGTGGTGGATGGATCTGTAGCTACATGCATTTTGCTAGCTAAGACTAAAGCAACTCAAGTCGAGTTGAAGCTTATTCTGAGCAATATTGCCGTGGCAATAGTTCAGATTCAACATTTTCAACAACTACAGCTGTCCGGTCCAGGTCTGTATGCATTAACTGAGGAAGCCTGCTCAAATGAGAGGCAAAACATCTAAGACAAAAAAGGAACAGTCCAGCTGTGATTGATTTAATGCCTTAAGAACTGTGCTGGGTTTAACATATTTTTATACGTATTACATTGTTACTGTATTTACTATACTGTACATATACAGTGCATTTACATTTTTGCAAAGCTTTAGCTACACGTAAATACTATTTGTAGGATTTGGTTTCCACCAAAATATTGCAGTTTTTTTGTCATCAACTTGGCTATTGTACGAGATAACGTTATGCATAAACAAGTTTCTCTGCATGTGTGTTCGAATCCCAGGATGAAATAATCCCATGCATTGGTGACTCAGCTTTGTTGTATTATTACTACACAGCGTAAGTCCCACTGTGTTCATAACATGTCTTTATTACTGCGCAAGTTCTCTAACTCTTCACCCGTAAGTCTATGATGAATCTGTCTTTGATGAATATATGATATCATCACTGGTGGATTCTGTAGTTCTTTGCTAAGTAACACAGTTAATGCAGTAATACCACAAGTCTATTTTTTTATGGAGTACGGCTACACAATAAGACACCATGGGGCCAAACAAAGATGCATATGCAAGCACTTTGATATTCAAGAAAGAACTCGTAAAGTACAACAAGTATGGTGGCGTCAGCTTCACTCTTCTTTACCATGAATTGATTAACGTGAACACCGACTTAAACAAGTTGAAAAACTTATTCGGGTGTTACCATTTAGTGGTCAATTGTACAGAATATGTACTGTACAATCTACTAATACAAGTTTCAATCAATCAATCAATCAATCAATCAATCCCTTTGCGCTCACTTGCCAATAGTCTTCAGTTAAAAGAGACATTGAAAATACATAATGTATATATATTTCACATTGTTTTCTTCATGTATGCCACTATAATTAGTCTCTGTAAAATGTTTTATTTTAATATTTGTGTGTGTTTGAAACAGATTATTGGATATACATTATTTCTTAAGGAATAAATTGATTTGGTTTTTATATGATTCACTTTTTATCAGCGCTTTTGGAATGGATAGATTGCCAAAATAAAACAGAGGTACCACACTGCACTATTAAAACATATATAAATTTATTTCATTTTTTTTTAAGTTTGTGAAGGGGTTACGTATAAAGGCTATCCTATTAAATAAAGTTTATCATAACCAAACACTAATGAATTTGAAAGTGGCCGTTTCCCTGAAATACAAAACCTACGATGGCACAGAGCACACTGTATTCACATGCTACTGCCTCGAAAACTTATTGCCAATGTTTTGCATCAAATTCTGACCTGATTTTCTGGATCGTTTGCCCTCGTTACAGCAACTCTTAGCTCCAATCTTTTCTCTCTGTAACATAGTCAAAACATACAGTTTCAAAATAGTTATATAGTCACTTATTAATCTACATTTTCCGTTTACTGATGCATTTCCAACCCGTTAAGATTCTCAGACAAAAAGATGGTCCCTCTCAATAACAAAATCCCAAGCTGTATTTTTCGGATTATAAATCGCAGTTTTTTTCATAGTTTAGCCGGGGGTGCGACATATTCTCCGGAGCGACTTATGTATGAAATTATTAACACATTACCTTAAAATATCAAATTATATTATTTATCTCATTTGCGGAAGAGATGAAGAAAATGTCAGCAATCGTCACACGTCACACACACACATCAACCAATAAGAATGCAGCGGGGGGGCCTTGGGATGCTAACTGCTATATGCTTCTTCCGTAGCTATTAAAATCGATTATTTCAACGTTGCCGGTAACTTATAAAAACTGAGAAGGGCTGAACAAAAATGGCACTGAAAAGGAAATCATGTACTGTAGATTACAAGCTGGACGTAGTAAAATATGCAGCAGAAACAACAACTTTGGGGTTGGCAGAGTTGTTTAGAAGCAACATCGAGGAAGAAGATTTCATCGGATTTATCGATTAGGAGTGACGGATTGTTTGGTAAACGTATAGCATGTTCTATATGTTATAGTTATTTGAATGATTCTTACAATATTATGTTACGTTAACATACCAGGCACGTTCTACGTTGGTTATTTATGCGCCATATGACGTACACTTATTCGGCCTGTTGTTCACTATTCTTTATTTGTTTTAAATTGCCTTTCAAATGTCTATTCTTGGTGTTGGATTTTATCAAATAAATTTCCCCCAAAAATGTGACTTATACTCCAGTGCGACGTATATATGTTTTTTTCCTTCTTTATTATGCATTTTCGGCCGGTGCGACGTATACTCCGGAGCGATTTATAATCCGAAAAATATAATATAATATAATCCACTTATTTATGCATTGCAGTGTAGTAGTAAGTCCAATGACCAATACCGGTACATTGGAGAGACCACACAACCCTTATACCACTACATGGCAAAACATTGGAGGGGAGTCCCCTCAACCAGAGAGTCATTGGTTCAATTGCATTTTTTTTTTAAAAGGACATTCCTTTTAGGACAACTATGTCTGAATCTTGGTTGGAGAGTACTGTTGGTCTGAAAAAGGTGTAAAAGAGGCCATCTATGTCAGGGATATTCAAGTTCAGTTTTGAGGGCCACATTTGCCGAAAGCTTAGGACTGGGGCTGGACTTCTCCCTTCACTATTAATCTTATTTTGTACATTCCGAAGAAGCAGCATTCTCTACAGTAGACAGTTGATTTTGGTCTATTTATTTTGTCAGAATTATGGTCTGTGTTGTTAAGGACCTTCTGCAAAAAAAAGCTTGTCAAAGATCATCTCTATGAGAGCACTCCTGTGTTTTTTTGAGCTTTCAGAATTTTTTTTAACTGAACTCGCAGGCCACTAGTTGAATAATCCAAATTATTCTAAAGAGAGGACCTAAAATGGAACCTTAAGGAACACTACAAGTATAACTGAAGAAGATGAACAAATAACTGCATCTGAAGTAAACAAGCTGCAGCAACACCTTAATTAAATAAATCTTTTTTTTTTTAAATGTTACTGCAAAAAAGGAGAGAACCCAAAGGAGTGCCTTTAGTAATGCCTCATTTATGTAAATCACAAGTGTGTTTACAGTGGCTCAAGATCCCCGATACAACAGGAGTACTTGTGTTTTTAAGAATTTGCTTCAAAAACATTTGTCTCCCAAATTTGGAATATGACTCAGGGCCGGTGTGGTCCTGATTTGGGCCCCAGAGGAGGTGGTTTGCATCACCAGCTGTCGCCTGCCAACAACAATGTCATCTTTCACCCAAAGATGGTTTCGTCACACGGTTGGCGTGACCTCTAACGAGTAAACGAGCTACCGATAGACCTGACTGTTGTTTAACAGTCACCCTGGTCTACAGCACGTGAAGTGAATTATATTTATACAGCACTTTTTCTCTAATGACTCAAAGCGCTTTAAATAGTGAAACCCAATATCTAAGTTACATTTAAACCAGTGTGGGTGGCACTGGGAGCAGGTGGGTAAAGTGTCTTGCCCAAGGACACAACAGCAGTGACTAGGATGGCGGGAGCGGGGATCGGACCTGGAACCCTCAAGTTGCTTGCACAGCCACTCTACCAACCGAGCTATACCGCCCCAAGAACAACCCTATTGTTACCATACACCGATATTATTACCATACACCAAGGAAAAACCCACCAAAAACATTAATAGGGAGACACCACACCTAAACATTTTGAGATGAAGAAGCGTTTTGGGTAAAAGGTGAAAAAACTTCAATAAATTAGGAGTCCATTTGCCTTAAATTTAACTTTTTCAGATTACCATGAACTGGATGACAGAGAATCCACACAGACATATTTATATCACTTTTTTGTTTAACTTGTAAAAAAGAGCTATGAAAGTATGACTTCAGTCAATAGATGTCTTTCGAAATTGCATTTTCAAGGACATATCTACTATGAGTTACATCTCAAATATGCTTGAATTTGTGCATACTTGTACATAATGCAGGGATTGGAGTTTGAGCTTCATGGTCTTTGAAACTCTTTAAATCCATCCATCCATTTTCTACCGCTTATTCCCTTTGGGGTCGTGAGGAGCGCTGGTGCCTGTCTCATCTACAATCGGGCAGAAGGCGGTGTACACCCTGGACAAGTCGCCACCACATCGCAGCTCGTTACAATGATTTGGCTAAATTGGCGCAGCAGCTGTATGTTACTAGGTTTCAGAACACATCTCAAAACAATAAAAACCCCAAATATTCAAGAAACAAAGATGACTAAAAGCTTGCCTCATCTTGTTTCTTTTCTGCTCGGCTATCTGTTCTTGCAGCTCCTGCCTGTAGCGGTCCTTCTTCTTCTGCACGGCTTCAGCTGTATCAATGGCTCCTAAACATTGTTTGTTTATAAGTAACTACTGTGGATCCCAAGGTATAATTGTGTTGTGCGATTTCAAAAAGGCATATTACCGATTAGAAGACCGGTAGCAAATTCAGCGGCATCAGTTTTGTTTAGGGCTTTTGATCTTCGGCCTTGTCTAGCAAAAGCTGAAGGCATCTCTTCATTCTCCCTAGAAAAAGCAACGAAAGAGCAAACAAAACCTTACAAATGTCTAACATTTGAAAAGAAAATATATCAATTCCAGCTACCTTCTATCACTTCTTGTAGAGTGGGTCTTTTCATAACTGGCATCCAAATCTTGTTGCCTACTACTCCTGGAGCCTGTTAGCTTCACCTTAAAATGCTGATCCTCCTCTGATTCCAGATCAATGAGCTCATAATGCTTGTCTTTGTGTTTGGGAGGTTCCAAAGATGGCTCTTCAGGAAAGGAGGGGATCTTGACCTCAGAAGGGGAAGGAGGCCTATAAGAGTCCATTCTGGCTTCTGTCAAAGCAGCTGCATCCCTCCATGAAGTTGTTTGCTGTTTGACAACATCGCTTGTCTTCTTTTCAAGGAGCTTTTGCTGGGATATAGGAAGTAACGTATGACAGACTATCATTCGGAAACATGGGTACAAACTTGGGAACAAATCAATCTTAAACAACCACTAACATATACCAGTACATGTACCGGTAGTTCTTTCTTGCCCATGTACAGTGGATCCCTATCTCTTCACCATTCGCAGCCACATATATACATGGATTTCTTATCAAGCTAATTATTTTTTAGCAGCATCTACCTAAAATCAGGCAGTTTTCCCCAGAAAACAATTTTCATTTCATAGGAAGTGAGCTATAATTTATAAATACATAATAACCAAGTCTAAAAAGCACAATAAAAATACTTGACTTTCCTGCTTCAGGGATTCAGTTTTGGACCTACCAGCGAATGGCAAACAATCTGCAAGCAATTGACTGCTATAAAAATGTTTAATTGATCACACTGCTTGCTTACACTCCTACCATTGTTTACTCCAACACAATCCAAATGTAATCTTAAATACGTCTTAATAGGGCCGCACGACTAGAGTTGTACAATAAATGATTTAAGTCAATATATATAAATTTGGTCGATGGTAGAGACGTTATTACCAACATTATATCGTGATTATGCATTTTGATGACGTATTCTAGCTGTGTCCCGCAAATTTGACTGTGACAAGCCTTTCAATGTGATGTTAATCATTAATCATCACAGTGTTTGAGTTTTGAAACTGTAATTTTAAAAAAAGGTATGCAGCAGTAACTTTTGCATTATTGCTGGTAGAGTAAATACACTGTCGGTAAACGACCAGCTCCAAACTCCTTAGAGAATATCCCCTCCACTGAGAGCTGTGTATGAGTGTCTGGTAATAATTGGACACAAGAGAGATGTCAGTGGATGCTATGATGACTTTAACATAAGTATTAAGGGGAAATGGAATCTGCCAAGAATATCAACCATTGCATCACAAATGTTGGAAATCTTATTGGTTGATGCGCTTTGCAAGATTCTCTCTCTTGTAAATGCTGTTATTTATTCATATTCCAAGTGAAAATAAAAACTGTTTGCAGTGCGACTTAAGGGACATTCCGTTACGCTGGATTTAGGATAAGCGTACTTGAAATTTATCTGTCTATATGTGTGTGATACTGCATTAGTTACTACAATAGCTTACAAGAGGTGTTCATGTTTAACATCTGCAAAACAACAATGACACATAAAGTGTACTTCAGGGGGTTTCATAATATGACAGGATAATCTTTATTCTACAGCAAAATTTGAATTATGTCACCTGTGCCATGTAATTTCTGTATTCCATACGTCGCTCATGCTGAAGTCTCTTCTTCTTTTTATCGTACTCCACACCAAGGGGGAGACCCTCACTGTAGATCTCTTCTGATAAAGGACAACAATCAGTATTTCAAGACATCGTTCCCCTTTATTACCACACCACAAAACACTACAAATTATCAGACTATACATACAGTACACCTCTAAGAATTTCATTAGGAGTGCATATGTGATGACAAACCTTTCTTTTGTGTAGTCAACTTGGGGGGAATATTCTCCTTGAGCGTGGATCGATTGTTTCTGTGAGGTTTTGCCTGTCAGATGACAATAAATATTCATTATCCAATTTTACATCAAAACATATCCAATACGTATTATGTAGACCACAAGGAAGTGTATTAGATTAAAATAATCATAAATTCCCTTTACACACTTGGAGCTTTAGTTACTAAGATACAAAAAGCATGTGCTAAACATCATGTGCAATCTATAAAATAGCAGGAAATATTGGTGGGCGTGTTGCGTGCGATTCACTAACATTGCACATTCTGTTCATAAGTGGTGCATTTATTTAAAGAGAGGGTTTTTGCATGTACCACACAGCTTTCACATTGGAAACGTGGCGTTTTGCTATTAAACAAGCAGCAGACAAGTAACACTTTTTTATGGGCATTTTGGAAGCAATTTAGCGAACCCACAATGAAACCCACGTTTTTTGTGCAGTGCTGATGTGCACATGGCAGAGAAGCTGGATTTACTAAACTCAAAATGCATACTTTAGGGATTATTTTTCACATAGAAGATATTCTTTATATAGGCAGGTAAAGTTTGATATAACGTTGTCGTGCTATGGACCCCAAATTTCGCCCTTTTCCCCCCCCACAATGGTCAACCCCGTTGTTTTTCACCAAATTATCGACTATCTGCACTGAATCAACCCACTGGTAGATAGTGCTTGCCCCATTCTGTGAGGTGGGAGCACAATCCACCATCCATGTCAAGTCACGTGGGAGGTTATCCTTCAAAAATCATCGTTATCGTCATCAGCACTCTGCGTTAACCAGCAGTGACATAAAGCAGATGCGACAAATGTTTACTTTCAAGTTTGGCTTTGCCAGGCTCTTTTTTCTTTCGCCTGTCTAGATCAAGAGGAAAGCAGATATTTTGGTTATTGTTTCTGAAGCGAATCCTTGATGCATGTGCCCTTTGAAAAAAATGAATCTATACGAGAAAGGATTATGCAGTCACAACACCCCAGCAAGTAGGAAGCACAACACAAATGGGAACTCATAAACTTACACCACTGTGCATTGGTAGGTCTGCTAACCCCCACTCTTTTCACCACATAACGCTGAATCATTTTTTTGATTATTTTATATAAAAAAAAAAAGATCAAACTTAAAAAGTTCAATATAACGCACGCTCAAGAATAACGTAATCGGGATTTTATGGACCCCAACGGCCGCGTTATATTTAACTTTGATTGTATTCTAAATGAAAAATGAACGGCATTTAAAAAAACGCCAACAGACACCTAAACGCTTCAATTCAAGCCCCATAACTCACCCAGCATGCAGCAATAACATTATAAAAGGATGTTGCTGTATAGACGACAAGTCTAATATTTTTACGTTTTGACAGATTATGCGAAAAGGGTGACACACACGCTTTCTCTGCTCCTGTTTGGCTGCAGCACCGATACTGCAGTCGTGTGCGTAACTGTGTCAGTTTGGACATACTTTTCAGAAATGGTAAATAGTGCTCACAAAATAGTGGGTGATGAGCATTGAAAAATCCACATTGCACGTGCTGTATAGTATATTTGTATCTTCTAATCCCAGTACTGTTGGTGTTTTGCTAATTAGCATATGTTCTGCAAATGAATGAAAACAGAGACGCAAAATGGATCGCACTCATTTTTCTGCTAACTTAACAGACGCGATCCACTTTGCTGCATATAAACTTTTTTTTTAGCAGGCAAGCATACAGGGGAGGTACAAAATACATGCCTGCCTGGAGCGCCAAATGACCTAAGTGCATGTTTTTTTTTTTTTTTTATAGCATGTGTGTTTAGAGCGTTGCTACGCCTTTAACATTGTCGGCCACAATAGATGAGAGTTAGCTCAAATTCCAAGGTTTCAGTTTAGTCAGTAGCATACGCACCCTGATTTCCATGTAAGGAGCATCTTCCTCTAAACTTGCTCTATCTTGGGCCACTCTTGCCTTACGCTCCCTGATGAAGTTCTCCAGTTCATCCTCCAGTTCCATCATTTACTTGCCACCTGGTCACACAAGAATAGCATAAAACATACAGTCTTGAATTAGTAGAAAATAAACAAGAACAGCACGGTGTGATTACTGTCCAACAAATGTAACATCAAATATACATTGCTCTATTACTTATAAATTAATTGCTTAAATGAACACAAGGAAGTCTGGCCGACATTCGCATAATTAACTCAGATCAATGCGCATCTTTGTTCATTAATTGGCAGATTATTGTGAATAACGGTACATGCAACAGCTGAGTGATTAATAAAAAAATCACTAAAACCGACATTCAGATCTTCTAACTGACATAAAACTGTCTGTCTGTTATTCTCTTCAACTTCTTAATGATTCTCATTATTAATAAACCATCACTTTAAAATACATTATTGGTTGTGTAGTTACACAACAAGCCGGCAGCCAGGTGTCACAAAAGGTAAATGCTGCCGAAAAAAGTGTGCCCATCTTGGCAACTTTCTAACTGCTCTGAGAGACTTTTTTTCTCAAAGGCGACTACCAACAAATTTAGTGGCTCTTTCTGTTTTGGAGACTTGGATGCATGTGTCACTCTGCAGTTAATGTCCTCATTTAGCAACTGCTGCTCCTGTGAACCGCTACGCCATTGTGCAGTTGTCCCAGTTGCAGTCAACGCAGAAAGAGACAAACTCACCTCTGCAGCCAGGCAGCAAATTAAATGGTAATGTGCAAAGCTTTTGTGCCTTTGCTTAAACGAGATGTAAATGTTTTTTCACTGTCACGTTAAAATAATTGACTGCAATGTCCCAATCCCATTGTTCATGTTAATTAGCCATCACAAGATGTCACATCTCTCCAGTCTTTTGATTAAATGTAATACTCTAACATTTAATAATAATGCAGCTGTATTTTTAGAAATTATGTAGTCTAGTGGTATTGACAGTTCTCAAAAATTAATTTGTTACTTTTACAATTTTTCCGAAGCACATGTTACAAAATACATCTCGAGGGAGTCGGGACTATGGTAGTAGGCTGCAGCTCTTCAGGCGCTGCCCAGCCATCCATCACCCCTAAGGGATTCACGTCAAGGCCCTTGGATTGGGGGTGGGGTATGTGTGTGTGTGGCTATATCTTTTGTGGATGCATGTGTGTGTGTGTAAGTCTGCTGCGTGTCTCTGTTCTGCGGCCTTTGTGTCGTGCAGTCGCTAGTCAGTCCAAAGTCAACAACAACAGGTGTGAGTCCATGAGAGACAAGAAGGGAGTTTGTTGTGTCTTCGTCACACTCCTGCACACACGAACAGATGGAAATCAGTAACCTGACTCTCGCCAAACCCTTGTAGTTCGCTGAGCTCCACACAAGGATCTGGGCTCGAAGGCATTGCAAACTCCTTCAAGATAGCAAAAAATATTTATCCAATCAGGATTGCCGGGCGAGATTTCATAGATGTGACGTAGCGCCGAAGCGACTGTTTGATTCAAACAACAATGGCGGCACGTAGCCATCGCTGCATCGTGTGCTGACATTGATTCTGCTATTGCAACTGTCTTGTAGAATCTATCGAATATTAATTATTTGAAAAATGAACTTAGAACGGTTTTGAAGGAATTTATTGGTGGCAAGGATGTTTTGGCTCTTCTTCCGACCGGGTTTGAATTTCCCAGTGTCACGGGTTGATTTCGATGTGAGTTGCTGAAGTAGCACGTCATTGAAGATAAGAGACAAGTGGTTTATCCAATCACATACAATGATTTTTTAACAAAGCCCGCCTTCTGAAATACATCTCCTATTGAGAACTCCCAGATCCTTGTGTGGAGCTGAGCCAACTACAAGGGTCTGGCGAGAGTCAGGTTAGGAAATCAGGGCATAAGAGTAAATCACTACGGATTTATGAATGTGATGTTAGCTCTACCTCAATAGTAATGTCATATTTTGGTTAGAACAAACCTAGTTTTCATATCCACCGTTGATTGAGTCGTACTTGCATACTTGCCAACCATCCCGGATTTTTTGGGAGACTCCCGAAATTCAGCGCCTCTCCTGAAAACCTCCCGGAAGAAATTTTCTCCCGAAAATCTCCCGAAATTTAGCCGGAGCTGGAGGCCACGCCCCCTCCAGCTCCATGCGGACATGAGTGGGGACATACTGTTTTCACGTCCGCTTTCCTGTTATATACACAGCTTGCCTGCCCAATCACATTACAACATCTACGGATTTTGATAAAAAACTGCACACACAAGGAAATGAAGCAGAAGAACGAGGAAGTTACAGCCATGGCGATGCCGTCTGTAATAGAGTGATTCTATGTTGTCTGTTGTCATTTCCTGGTGAATGTTGGCTATAGCGTTATGGGGTTGCTTTTTGATTGGCCAGCGATTTACGTGGTGTTCTGCACCTGACGGCAAGTGACTCTCGCCAGTACGGAAATGGCAGAACAGAGCTTACTCAAATTGTGAAAGGTAAGTTTTTTGTTTTTTTTAGTAACCAGCAAGCACAGTACAGTTAG
Source organism: Nerophis ophidion (assembly GCF_033978795.1). NCBI lineage: Eukaryota > Metazoa > Chordata > Actinopteri > Syngnathiformes > Syngnathidae > Nerophis > Nerophis ophidion. The sequence goes on along the minus strand of NC_084615.1, from coordinate 61,906,315 downwards.
TAGAATAACTGTGTTTTTATTAGTGTATTTGATAGGTGCCGTCTGGAATTCAACTATTTATTTTATTTATATATATATATATATATATATATATATATATATATATATATATATATATATATATATATATATATATATATATATATATATAATATAATACATTTATATAACTAGAATTCACTGAAAGTCAAGTATTTCATACATATAAATAAATGAAAAATGGGTTGTACTTGTATAGCCCTTTTCTACCTTCAAGGTACTCAAAGCGCTTTGACACTACTTCCACATTTACCCATTCCCACACTGATGGAGGGAGCTGCCATGCAAGGCGCTAACCAGCACCCATCAGGAGCAAGGGTGAACTGTCTTGATCAGGACACAACGGACGTGACGAGGTTGGTACTAGGTGGGGATTGAACCAGGGACCCTTGGGTTGCGCACGGCCACGCTCCCGACGCGCCACGCCGTCCCTATATATATATAATATATATATATATATATATATATATATATATATATATATATATATATATATATATATATATATATATATATATATATATATATATATATATATATATATATATATATATATATATGAATGAAATACTCGAGTCGGTGAATTATACTCCGCCCCTCTTAACCACGCCCCCCGCCCCAACCACGCCTTCACTCCACCCCTGACCACGCCCCCCCACCTCCCGAAATCGGAGGTCTCAAGGTTGGTAAGCATACTTGCCAACCTTGAGACCTCCGATTTCGGGGGGCGTGGTTAAGAGGGGACGAGTATAATTCACCAACTCGAGTATTTCATACATACATATACATATATATATATATATATATGAAATACTTGACTTTCAATGAATTCTAGCTATATATATTTATTTTATTATATATATATGAATAAAAAATAGTTAAATTTCAGACGGCACCTATCAAATACACAGTAATAAAAACACAGTTGTTCTACTAACTGTACTGTGCTTGCTGGTTATTAAAAAACAACAACAACAACAACACTTACCTTTCACTATTTGAGTAACCTTTGTTCTGCCATTTGCGTGCCGTACTGGCGAGAGTCACTTGCCGTCAACTGCACAACACCACGTAAATCGTTGGCCAATCAAAAAGCAACCCCATAACGCTATAGCCAACATTCACCAGGAGATGGCAACAGACAACATAGAATCACTCTATTACAGACGGCGTTGCCATGGCTGTAACTTCCTCGTTCTTCTGTTTCGTCTCCTTCTGTGTGCAGTTTTTTATTAAAAATGTGTAGATGTTGTAACGTGATTGGGCAGGCAAGCTGTTTATACAACAGGAAAGCGTATGTGAAAACAGTCTGTCCCAACTCATGTCCGCATAGAGCTGGAGGGGGGGTGAATTTCGGGAGATTTCCGGGATAATTTTTTCCGGGAGGTTTTCGGGAGAGGCGCTGAATTTCGGGAGTCTCCCGCAAATTCCGGGATGGTTGGCAAGTATGTTGGCAAGTATGTTTACTTAGGCCAGGGAGAGTACACAGTTCAGTCAAATATACATTTAAATGATAAATACATAATCGGTAATTGGTACAGGTTCTGCAATATGTACCGAACATCCCTGAATAATGTGATTGTGACTGGGTTCCATTTTACACACATGCGTTATGCCAGAGCAGAACAAGGTGCTGCTGCTTCACTAGAGCGGTAGGTGGTCAACTTTCTGCAAAGGTTGGTGGATGGTGACGTCATCAGCATGGAAAAATGCATTCCCACGTAAGGCATAAACACCACCACCAAGTGGGCTTGTTTGAAGCAGAAAGTCAAGCCGCTAAAGTTTACAATCAGTAATAACTTGACAATAGCAAAGTAGATTATGCCAAGTTCCACAATGTTACGCACTACATTACATTCATTGACTATGATTGCAAAAAACCTATGACTTCATCTATATCCAGGACGTAATTATGAAGTGTGCAATTCTGTAAAAACAGCTAAATCCACCGTTGCTAATAGTGTCACTGTCTCTTTAATTTCCGTTGTTAGGCAACCACAATGCCCCCATAAGTGTCAAATGACGCGAATGTGCTTTAGGAATAATATCTAAACTACTTATCATTGTGCTAATAAATGAAACATTTCTAACACCATAGAGTAGTTTACAGCATGTTTAGCTAGCTTGTTTTTGCTTGAAGAAAAGCGTCCAGACGAATACTAAAACAAAGGTAGCTAAATAAATATGACACACAATGACACGTCTGGATGTCAACATATCTATCTGTAAAACATATGACTGATTTTTTTATTCAACATTACTTACATGAAGGTTTGCTCCCTCCCAAACGTATGAGTGGCGCCTCATTTGCTTATTTCCTTTGACGATAATGTTAACGGCGGATGATCCGGTGTTTAAATGTCAAAATAAAAGCCCACTCAAAGCCCAGCGACAAATTGATGCTACATTTTGTATAAATGTAGTATACCATTTGGACCACATGTCTTATGGTTAAAACATAGATAAAATTCTAGGCGTCCTACTATGCCACTTTGTTTAATTTAGAGCAGGGGTCACCAACCTTTTTGGAAACCAAGAGCTACTTCATGGGTACTGATTAATGCGAAGGGCTACCAGTTTGATACGCACTTAAATAAATTGCCAGAAACCTTTAATAAATAAATCTATATATATATACACAAAAATGGGTATTTCTGTCTGTCATTCCGTCGTACATTTTTTTTTCCTTTTACGGAAGGTTTTTTGTAAAGAATAAATAATGAAAAAAAAAACACTTAATTGAATGGTTAAAAAGAGGACAAAACACGAAAAAAAAGAAAATTAAATTTTTAAACAGTTTATCTTTAATTTCGACTCTTTAAAATCAAAAATTCAACCCCAAAAAATTAAGAGAAAAACTAGCTAATTCGAATCTTTTTGAACAAAATTAAAAAATAATTCATGGAACATCATTAGTAATTTTTCCTGGTTAGGATTAATTTTAGAATTTTGATGACACGTTTTAAATAGGTTAAAATCCAATCTGCACTTTGTTATAATATATAACATATTGGACCAAGCTATATGTCTAACAAAGACAAATCATTATTTCTTCTAGATTTTCCAGAACAAAATTTTTTAAAGAAATTCAAAAGACTTTGAAGTAAGATTTAAATTTGATTCTAAAGATTTTCTAGATTTGCCAGAATAATTTTTTTGAATTTTAATCATAAATTTGAAGAAATATTTCACAAATATTCTTTGTCGAAAAAACAGCAACTAAAATGAAGGATTAAATTAAAATGTATTTATTATTCTTTACAATGAAAAAAACAACATACTTTAACATTGATTTAAATTGTCAAGAAAGAAGAGGAAGGAATTTAAATGGTAATAAGGTATATATGTTTAAAAATCCTAAAATCATTTTTAAGGTTGCATTTTTTTCTAAAATTGTCTTTCTGAAAGTTATAACAAGCAAAGTAAAACAAATAAATGCATTTATTTAAACAAGTGAAGACCAAGTCTTTAAAATATTTTCTTGGATTTTCAAGTTCTATTTGAGTTTTGTCTCGCTTGGATTTAAAAATGTTGAGCAAAGACAATGATTTAAAAAAAAAAAAAATAGAGGCAGCTCACTGGTAAGTGCTGCTATTTGAACTATTTTTAAAACAGGCCAGCGGGTTATTCATCTGGTCCTTACGGGCTCTGGTGCAAAATGTTATCGCTCTTATCCTGAAATAGTACCTTGGAGTATCAAACCCTTTTTATTCATCTATCATATATATCTAGATACGTATATATATATATATATATATATATATATATTCACAGACACGTAATTATACAGTTTATACTTGTTTTATCACAATCAAGGAACAATGGCATTTTATTAAGTTAGAATAAACCAAACTTGGTTCTACAGTACTTTTGAGTAGTCTGTGTAAAGCTTGTCAACACTAAAGAACAGCTGTATGACGGGTTACTCAATTGTTTCTAAATACTTTTCATGACAATTTTCGAAAATTAATCTGATAATCCTTTGTGGTCTTATACTTTCATTTGTATATAAAATCCATGTGCCTATATGCTTCTCCGGAAAAAGCTTTGTTCGTTGCAAGTCTTCTATTCTTTTAATTTGAAAAGTCTCACATACACTTTCTCTCTAAAGCGTAGGGACAAGGTACTGCTCAGCTCACCTCCGCCCCCTACAGGGTGTGTCAGGAATACTGTCTTTCTGTATAGTTTGGTAAACGATAGAAATTATTTAGTTTCGATGGCCATACATTCTGCCATTATTAAATGTTAAAACCTGTTAAAAATATTATAACGATTTCCCCCCGACTATTTTAGATAATTCTGATTTTATTTTTTATTAATTAATGCATATTTATACACAGTATAGGCTATTTAGTTACATTTTAACTTCTATTTATCCATCCATCCATCCATTTTCTACCGCTTATTCCCTTTTGGGGTCGCTGGCGCCTATCTCAGCTACAATCGGGCGGAAGGCGGGGTAAACCCTGGACAAGTCGCCACCTCTATTTACTCATTGAAAATGTCAACACATTAATTTCTTTACTACAGGAAGTGAAGAAAAATGTGTAATCAAGTAAATCACTTGTGTTGCCAGTTATTTAGTCAATAATGGCTATGTGAGAATGGTAAAACGACATTGCATACTTACCAAGCTGCACACGGACTACTCAGATCAAAAGTAGAATTTCTATAGTATAATGGGACACAGTTCTGCTATGTAATTAATTTCTAAAGACCATTTCCAGAAACAAAATACTCTATATATGTTTTCACTTTATTGCTTATATAAACATTCTAAACAATCTCTGGTAAAAATAAAATCTATCAATAATTATCATAAATAAAATAATCACAACGACTTTTACATGGCATTATATTGCACAATTAAAAGCCTTAACAAGAATCACAGAACACAAGTGTTGTTGCTCAGATTTTGTGTAGCAGGAATGTTGTGAGGTTTAGAGTGTCACAATTGTCACCTTTGAAAAGCAACAAACAATCGGAACCTCATTTGTCTTTGCTGCATTTTAACAAAGGTTTATAGATGATCTGTTGTGAATATGACTCAACAAACATGGCATTTACTTTTACAACCTGCCTTCTGGTCTTTGAACCGACATACAAAACAATCATCTTCCAGCTGGTTGGGGTACAGAAATGCTGCTTTTACTGCTAATAATATCAAATAAAAAGGACAAGTGAATGAAATGACACAATGGAAGTAATATTTGTTCTTTGTGCATGTGAGCCTGTTGGAACAAATGTGAACGATGTCTTCTCATTTTACAGGCCAGTTTTACCAGCCGTGTTGTTGTGCAGATCAACATGACTGCTTTGTCTTCATCCAGCTTGGTAGGTTAGAACCCGTTCACTACAGAAAAGCTAAGTTTGTGCCCACAGGGCACACCGTTCATTCTTCAAATTTGTTATGCCATTATTAAAACAGTGTAGAACAGAAATTCTTGCAAAATTTCATAACCATGCCAGTATTGTGACTGTGACTAGCAACAAAATGTTCCTTTTTAAATAATGTTCACAATGCTCAGCTGGTCAGAGTTGTCCTTCAACAATGCCAGAGCACTACTGTAAGTATGGTACCACTTGTGCAAACAAGATAAATGTTTATGCTGCTCCTAGGCTTTAAAAAGGGTGTTCATGATACATGAGGAAATAATAGATGAATAAAGTGGCAATGCTTGAATGTTGTCATCGGAACTAAAGCCAACTCTGGGATCCCTCCATCCCAGCATCACGACAGTACTTTCCTGAAAATACTAAGACAAAAACACATTAGGTTTGTTAAAATAAAAAAAATACGTCCCAGGATAAAGTGTGTACCATGTACCTGTTCACATGTTGTCAACTTCCATGCGGAGTTCAGAACACAGTTCTTTGAGTAACATTTCCATCAACACCTACAAAAAAAGACAATGAGACTAAAATGTTATGTTTGAACCTGCAAAAAGATAGTATGTACAGCAGGGCTGTCCAATTTCTTTAGCACACAGATTGTTATTTTTCTGTCCCTCTGCATAGTGTAAAAAAAAACAATGCATTATTACTGGGATATTTTTTGGTGATATTACAGTAATCGATTTCTCCAATATGTATTTTTTGGGACTGCTTTAGTCTTAAATATCAGATTTTGTAGCAGTTTTTTCAAAAGGCTGTGTTGTTTTCAAACTTTTTTTTTCAATATTACATCAAGTTGTAATATTTTTAAATGTATCATCAATATTTTAATTAAGTGTTTTTGTAAGTCTAACACTTTAAAGTGTGGTCACATTAAGTAATGTATTTGTTTTTAAGAGCCTTCATATTTTATTTAATGGGTATTTAAGCTGGTAGTTGTACCTCCATTTTATCATTAGTGGGCAATACTACCTCAGTGAATCCAGAGAGAGTATGTCTAGACAATCTCTTAAATGATTGGTCAAAAGTCCCTCACATGACTTCAGGTCTGAAACAGAGTTGGCCACACTCTCTAAAGACCACTTTGAGTGAGTTGATTGGTAAAGCAGGCTCTGTGCTTGAGACAGATGGGATATCTGTATCCTTCACAGGACAACCCATAATCTATCTATAGGCCCCTTACTTTTGGGTTCTGTTCCATGTTGCATCCCCTGGCATTTTTGCAAATGTAACTATGGTGCAACTGTGTTTTTTTCTGACGGGCTTTTATTATGAAGGCCTGACTTTAGTGAAGTGAATTGAATTGTATTATATAGCACTTTTTCTCAAAGTACTTTGCATAGTGATACCCATTATCCACATTTAAGCTACATTCAAACCAGTGTGGGTGGCACTGGGAGAAAGGGTAAAGTGTCTTGCGCAAAAACACAACGGCAGTGATGGCGGAAACCGTCAAGTTACAGGCACAGCCGCTCTACCCAATGAGCCGCACCGCCCCCAACTTTACCTGCGACAAGGTGTGTTACGCAAATTTGCCTTCTTGAAAATTGCTTGACTATCCATTGTAAACTATCGTCTATGTTCCAACACACTGCATGCAGTTTAGCCATGTTTTCATTGACAAAATTGAGGAACTAATGACAGCAATGTATAGCGATGATTTTTGTTGGTAAATGAAAGACGTTGAGATTATCATCACATATAAATATCTCTGGTAATGTAAACAAGAAAGTGAGGACGTAAGTGGTGATGCAGAAATACATCTGATTAATGGTTAGACAATTGACAAATTGAATTGTTAAATTATTGTGACTGGCCAAAATATACAGTGAAGTTGCAGAGATTGAACAAAGTTGTGACGCTGTGCACATATATCCATACATTTTCTGCTGGTTGTCCCTCTCGAGGTCGCGGGGGTGGGGGGCTGGAGCCTATCCCAGTTGCACTCGGGCAGAAGGCAATGTACACACTGGACAACTCATTGCAGGGCCAACATAGAAAAACAACCATTCACACACTAGGGCCAATTTACTGTTTTCCAATCAGCATATCCCCAACTTAGGAAATTGGTTGAATGTGGGTGAAATATTGTTATTTCAACAAGTAATGCACAAAATGTATCAAATTGTTGCTTCAATCTTTCAGTACACATCATTATTGTGTGAGAGGACATGTTCTTACATAGAGAAGATGTTTGTTGGCACTAGCTTCCTGCAGGGCATTAAAAACCTTGATGACTCCAGAGCGGGCGTTCTGCTGGCCCACTAGATTTGCTAATGCATCTGACACACAAAAAGTAAAAATGCTTTAAACAATACATTTTTAAATTAGTAAAATTGTTTACATATTGACCATTTATGTTTTAGTTGCTACCTGGAATATTGTCAAGGAGTTTTTGTTGAGCTCGTTCCTTGGTTTCGGTGCGTTCAGCATCAGTCTGGACTTTGACATGTGGCGCCAGAATCCCGTTGGGCCAGAAAGTGTCCTTGAAGATATTGATATAACAGACCAACATCTGTTCAGAGAATATCCAGTTCACTGTATCCCTGATTTGTCTGGAATAGAAGAGAAATAGAGTTAATTACTAACTATCAATTATTCATACCTCACTTGGGAAAAGTGATTGTACTCACTTGTTGATAGTTCGTCCAAATGTCACCTGGACTAGTGCAATAAGAGTTTTTCTCACCCATTTAAACACTGAGAAAAAGGACAGATTTTAATTAAATTCTTATAAACAAAAAGTATGAATTCATAGTAGTTCCATGGACTGTGTGAATACAAATATAAGAGAGGTGAACTTACTTCCTCGGAGTTCGAAGATCTCTCCAATGAGCATAAAGCAGGGTTCAGCCAGGGCATCTCTCCTCCCATCTGTCTCATCACCGTAATCTGACAGGTCGCTGTCGTCATCTGCCTCCTCCTGTCAGCAACGATGACAGCGCATGTAACATTCACTGTGTCCGATAAGGAGCTACAAAGTTGGGGCAAAGCTGGTTACTTCAGTGTGAGAGAAGAAATCCCCAGGAAGTTTCTCCAGGAAGGAGGCCAGAGAAAAAGATGACTTTTTCTGAATGGACATCACCTTCAAAGATCAGGACAAGACAACATAAATATACTGAATTGTGGCTGTCATTTTGACCCCAAATGCAGCTAGACAAAAAGTTGTTGACCTTTAGGTGCTCTGGGGACGGGCTGAGGAATGCGTAGAGCGCCTCTGACTGACACAGTCGCTCATCTGTCAGCAGTCGCTGCAAAGACAGACACATACAGTACATACATTGCATGCTACTTCATTTATCTACACTGTAATACAATGTAAAACTGTTTTCACATGAATTAGGTACTTCTTGATTGTTTAGTATTTCTCATACGGTCATTTGTGTGTAGCACATATAACATAAATCTGAACAGCCACAAATAGATTGGGGGCTAACTAGAAGGGCCCCTTGGTGGATAGTTGATGTTACGGCAGTCTGTACTTTGGGCACCCTCGCTTTTGTAGCTGTTTGTCTGGGTTTTGCACCAGTCACGCGCGGCCCGCTCTGTTAGCAACCATAACTTTAATTGGATTATTAGCTTCACTTCGCGGCAAACGATGGCGGTTGAGGAAAGCAGGAAAGTGTTTTTAATGCTTAAACTGTCACCACAACTCAATTTGTTTAAACGTGCACACCAACGCAGCTTTGCTGTGCAATATGTTGTGGCTTTTGTTGGTTTGTACGTGCGGGAGCATGTCCGGGTTTGCGGGAACGAGCGGGAGGGTGCCTGGAGAACAGCGTGGCATGCAGCCATTTTCTGGGGTTAAAATGTAGGTCACTCTACAGGAAAGAAGGACACCAATGTAATAATGCATTTATTTTTCCTAATATTTTCGGGAGCTACAGGTGACCGGGTGATCAACTGTCAAGTCACCCTCTCACTCACTCTTACTCGCTCTCACGAGTCCACTGTCTGTTGGTCACCCCTTGGTGGTTGGCTGACTGTTAGTTGAGAAAGTGCTTGAATTTATATGCAGCGGAGCCTACTTTTTAAATGTTGATATCACCGCCGATCACCCTCATTTAATCGTAGCGGCCAAAATCATGTTCATGACTAAAATGTTATTAATTTTGCAGACCTAATCAGTGTCGCAAACTGTGTCGTACAATTTAGCGGCTATTCAGACACTCCTAGTAGATACCAGGGGTGTAATGGTCAATATATTTGTATTCAGATTTTTTGGTACGGAGCCTTCGGTTTGGTATTGAAGTGTATCAAAATTTCCCAAGTCTATATTAAAAGTAAAAGATGGATGTTTTTCTTCCGTCACCCATGTACCCTGTAATAAAATACAAGCACAATCACAAACGATCTTTACATAAATAATATAGGCAGCTGAGCACCTCCACAAGTCTGAAAAGTGTACATTACCGCCGTTGTAAAAGGCGAGGTGTTGAAACGTGCAAAGCACCTTCACGAGTGTGCAGCCTCGCCTTTAACTTACTAGAGTCATGACTAAAAATAGTGGTGCATAGACAGATTTTGGAGAGTCTTCCTTCTCTGTGACTTTGTCTTTCCAATAAATACGTAAAAAGAGATGTGTTCAATAATCTGGCCTAGGTGCCATTTGTGGACTATGAGGTGTTTTGTTATAGGCATGTGCCATATTGTAGACCTAAAAAAACAAAAAAAACATCGCAGCCAATCAGGCTCAGCGCTATTGCATGGGCAAGCCCATAAAAGTAAGTTTGGCAGTCATCGACATCAATACAACCATTTAAAAAAAAAAAAAAAAGACTGCAAAAAAAGCGTGCAAGAGTGATCCAGACAACTTGGACAGCCCATTTCTAAATGCATGAACTTTGACACTTGGGCATCATTCAACACAAGTATCCACCCTGGTAACACCATCCATCCATCTATTTTGCTACCGCTTATTCCCTTTGGAATCACGGGGGCGCTGGTGCCTATCTCAGCTACAATCGGGCGGAAGGCAGTGTACACCCTGGACAAGTCGGTACCTCATCGCAGGGCCACATTCATAGGTCAAAAACATGAAAAACAATATAGGTTCCCTTTAAAAGACACATATTTTAAAGCGTCTTGCTTTATGATTACACTGACACTGGACTTGCAACATTAAAGAAAACAATTACGTACAAAATACAAACACAGGTCACACATTTGTGCTTTTAGAAACACATAAGCAGTATTTTAGTTAGTGTTCTCGTTTACCTGTAGAAAGATATTGAGCTGAGTTTTGCTCTTGTCTAAGAACTTTTGGTCAATGGATTTGAAGGGAAGTTTGCTGAGTGATGGTAACTGGAGTTTCTTGAGGGACGGAAAACACTGAGGGAGAGAAACATTTAAATGAATTAGCACAATGTTTTACAAACCCAGTTTCCGTATGAGTTGGGAAATTGTGTTAGATGTAAATATAAACGGAATACAATGATTTGCAAATAATTTTCAATCCATGTTCAATTGAATATGCTACAAAGACAACATATCGTATTTCCTTGAATTGTCGCCGGGGCGCTAATTAATTTAAAACCTCTTCTCACTCCTGCGCTTACTAAAGGCATGCGGTAAAAGTAAGCATGCGCTAATTATTTTAAAACCTCTTCTCACTCCAGCACTTACCAAAGGTATGCAGTAAAAATTTGAATGTCATGTAAGCTTGGACATTGAATCCTACTGAATAGCTCTTAATCTTCTTCCCTTTATGCTATTTCAAATTACCGGTATTGAAATTTGCCTCCTCCATTTTGAAAATGATAACAGGGGAAGTGTCACTCGTGACACCACGAGTTTGACCAGGCGGTAATACTAAGCATGCGCTAATTATTTTGGGAAGCGAGTTTGACCCAGCAGTAATTCAAGGCAGGCGCATACTATATGCCCTGCGGCAATTCAAGGAAATACGGTATTTGATGTTCAAACTGATAAACCTTTTTTTTGTGTGCAAATAATCATTAACTTTAGAATTTGATGCCAGCAACACGTGACAAAGAAGTTAGGAAAGGTGGCAATAATTACTGATAAAGTTGAGGAATGCTCATCAAACACCTATTTGGAACATCCCGCAGGTGTGCAGGCTAATTGGGAACAAGTGGGTGCCATGATTGAATATAAAAGCAGCTTCCATGAAATGCTAAGTAATTCACAAACAAGGATGGGGCGAGGGTCACCAATTTGTAAGCAAATTGTCAAAAAGTTTTAGAACAACATTTCTCAACGAGCTATTGCAAGGAATTTAGGGATTTTACCATCTAGGGTTCGTAAAATTATCAAAAGGTTCAGAGAATGTGGAGAAATCACTGCACGTAAGCGATGATATTACGGACCTCTGATCCTTCAGGCGGTATTGCATCAAAAACCGACATCAGTGTGCAAAGGATATCACCACATGGGCTCAGGAACACTTCAGAATACCACTGTCAGTAACTACAGTTGGTCGCTACATCTGTAAATGCAAGTTAAAACTCTACTATGCAAAGCGAAAGTCATTTATCAACAACACAGAGGAACGCCGCCGGCTTCGCTGGGCCCGAGCTCATCTTAGATGGACTGATGCAAAGTGGAAAAGTTTTCTGTGGTCTGACGAGTCCACATTTCAAATTATATTTGGAAACTGTGGACGTGGTGTCCTCCGGAACGAAGAGGAAAATAACCATCCGGAATGTTATAGGCACAAAGTTCAAAAGCCGGCATCTGTGATGGTATGGGGGTGTATTAGTGCCCAAGGCATGGGTAACTTACACATTTGTGAAGGCACTATTAATGCTGAAAGGTCCATACAGGTTTTGGAGCACCATATGTTGTCATCCAAGCAACGTTATCATGGACGCCCCTGCTTATTTCAGCAAAACAATGCCAAGCCACGTGTTACAACAGCGTGGCTTCGTAGTAAAAGAGTGCGGGTACTTTCCTGACCTGCCTGCAGTCCAGACATGTCTCCCTTTGAAAATGTGTGGCTCATTATAAAGCGTAAAATACGACAATAGCATCCCAGACTGTTGAACAACTTAAGCTGTACATCAAGCAAGAATGGTAAAGAATTCCACTTTCAAAGCTTCAACAATTAGTTCCCTAAGTTCCCAAACGTTTATTGGGTGTTGTTAAAAGAAAATGTGATGTAACACAGTGGTGAACATGCCCTTTCCCAACTACTTTGGCACGTGTTGCAGCCATGAAATTCTAAGTTAGTTATTATTCGCCAAAAAAAAAAGTTTATGAGTTTGAACATCAAATATCTTGTCTTTGTAGTGCATTCAATTGAATATGGGTTGAAAAGGATTTGCAAATCATTGTATTCCGTTTGTATTCACATTTAACACAATTTCCCAACTCATACGGAAACAAGGTTTGTATATCAGGTTACAGACAAAAGTATGAAGCGCTTTGCAATATATTTCCAACCAGTAACTTTAATTCACAGGTGTGATGTTGCGTACCTCGGTCAGTTTGCGGTGTAACATTTGGAATTCAGTAAGTTTCCTTTGCACACTCCAGTGACTGTTACCCATCTCCTCACCCTCCAGCAGGCTCACGCACACAATGTAACACGCTACGGTCTCCCCACCTTCCTCTGCAGCCTGAAACAAATATACACACTTTAACTAGGAAACAATTACCGTGTATACATTTTTTGCTACAAATAAACTATTGGCCACATATCCAAAAATCCCATAATTTAAAGAAATACAATAATGTAGGAACATTTTGAGCCCTTCAATACATGGATTAGGGAAACACAAACAGGATATATGTTGCACATTGTCTAACGTGACTCTTTAAAGCTATTTGGGGACAGCACTGCCAGGTGCCGCTTTTTTAACGGTGCCGCATGCTTATTTATAAGGTAAAACTGCATCACTATACACATTTTGTGGAAATGATTTACCGTCGCAGACGATCCTGAGCAACATCCAATCAGGTATAGATGATCATTTTAAGCCTTTGGTATGATAATTTGTGATTTCTCATGCCTGGTATCAGGCTACAACTTATTAGTAACCCTAATGATTGTAATCATTGTGTTCTGTTTTTTATTGTTTTTATTTACGATTTACACCATGTGCCAACTTCCAAATGTGTCTAGCTAATGTTTTTTTTCTACCAAACATGTAATATGCGACACCATTAGAATTTATCGGACAAAGCAGGATTATGTATTATGAATCACACAATAAATAAATGACATCAAATAAATATTACTTCAGCTGTAGTAATGGTAGCCCTCCAGTGGCCCAGGTTTTCACACCACCAGTCAGTCCTGATAATGTGTTGCTGGAGTTCACGATGTTCTCTTTCCATGGTTCCTATTTCTTCCTTTAGTTTGCTCACAATCTATAAAAACAAAGACAACAGCAGGAGGGAACCTCATGACCAATTTATAATTAATCATTAAAGGGGACCATGGCTGAATTTCATCTTGTCTAACTTACAAATATTGTTACAATGCTAGATTCTTGTGTTACACGAGGCCAAAGCGTTAAATCATTGGTGTGAGTCTGCATGCAGTTGTGGATGTCTGTTTGCAAGGGTTTTGCAGTTTGGCTACATTGTGACATCACAGCTATGTGGACATAGTTATTTGCACATTAAGTCAAGCTTTCAGACAGAAGAGCAGGAGCTGCTCCTCCTCTGCTTCAGGCTTTTAGGAAGCAAACAAAGGTAATATAAGGTATTATTTTCATTTAATCTTGGCATGAGTATAATAACACTGACGTGCGACGTGCAGTGACATTAATGCTCCTAAAAGTAGCTTTTTTTTGCAGCTCTGAAGCGAGTGGCGAGCAAGATAGTTCACCTAAAGTTGTGACCAGGTGAATCTTCTGTATATAATGTTTATAAAGTTTATTTTTGACCATGTCTGGAAAAAAAGCAGTGACATTTTCAAGATATAATTTAAACAGTGTACATTTTCTAATGATGCTTTTGGAGAGGGTGGGGGGCGTGGTTTATTTTGCAATCATGGAACACCTTCAAATCAAACATCTTGCTGACAGACTCAAAAAACAGGTTATAACAGTGACCGTGGGATAAAATACACCCAAAATTCTTAACAAATCATATCCAATAAATATTATCTGGACAACACAGAAGTGTTTTAAATGTAGATTAAAATCATCAAAGGTCCCCTTTTAAACATGTTTGAAATACTAAAAATATGCATTTACAAATTCACTCGGATATAAAATCCTTTTATAGAATTTGTACTTTTTGGTTCTGTCAAATTTGAGCAACAACCTCAGAGAGTGCAGTATAAGAGATTATATGCCTTCATTTCCTTACCCTTTTATCTGGTTTGGGGGCATTCTGAATAGAGCCCAGGGCCTGTCTCTTGTACTCCAATTTGTCATAGAGCTGGCGGAGTTTAGTGGCGGCATAGCTTGCCTGTTCGTTGATTCCTTTACTGCCCTCATCACACACCTTCTCTACAGCATCTAGGCCCTGACACTGCAAGAAAACAATTACACATTTCTTTGATATATACAAAGTAAGAATTATCTAAACAACAATGCTTAAACAGATATTGTTCATGCATGTTATAAAGGTTTGACTATCTGACCCCTTCTTTTTCTTCAGTGCTACACTGTGATTGGCTATGCTGCTCGTCTCGTCTGATCAGCCTCTCATACAGATCAGAAACCAGGAAAGAGGGGTAGTAACTCTCTCTCATTGTCTCCGCCACCTAGAAAATGACAAGTAGGGACATTTTAGAACATCTTGAGAGTGACTACTATTCAGGCGACATTTTTCATGTGGGCTGACAGAGATAGTGACCTGTTCTTGTAGTCTCACAAAGACTTGAGTTCCTCTGTTCCCCACCAAACTTTGTTGGATCTCCTTAAGCAAAATCTTCTCCACTGGAATTTCTCTGCTCTCCACAAAAAACTTCTGGTAGATTTCCCCGACGATTTGGGGCACTTCATTCTGTGAATGAAGAATAGATAGAGCAAACCCACATGCATTATACTGTAGTCAATATTTCATTGAGTTAGAACATGGGTGACCTTGTTGGCGGTTTTCAGGGTTTCCACCAATTCCCAGAAGCTTATCAGTGATCTCTTATCTACTCTCTCCATGTAATCTCTAAAATGTTCCCTGTAACCTGGATTGCACATGATGTCATCAAACAGGAGAATCTGGAAGCAAGGAGAAAAGATAAAGATACAGACTGCATCTTAAGGTTAGCCAGAATTATCATAATATAGAAGGCTTTCGGTAGCAGTGTGAAAGAAAATTATTGATCAATATTAGGCATTATTTTCTATATGCAGTGGTACCCTGGTCTTTGTACGCCCCACTTTTCATATGATCTGAATTTTGATTTATATTTTCGTCAAAGATTTTCCCCGGTTTGAGCCCAACAAACTAGCCCGTCTGCCAGTGTATTATTCTGTGGAATTGAGGGCCCAAAAACAGAATCTAACGTGTTGGTGGTGACTCAGTCCCTGTACCTTTTATTGAGTAGGGCGGCAACATAAGCCACGAAAGAAAGTTGGCAGTCGTAGCCCACTAATGTGGGATAGTGGCGTCACTACAGTGTGACGTGTTGTAAAGGACTGTCTTGGTCATGTGTGTGACGTCAATAAAGTTATGTGGGCACACAGTCATTGTTTGTGGATTTTTAGATACAACACCAGAGCCAGCACTCTAATAAAAAAAAGGTGATAAACACAATTTAATTCAAGAAAGAACGACAAAGGGTTGTTATGTAAAAGTTTCTAGTGAGTTTTAAGAAAGTCACAAAAAAGAGTAAGCCTGCCTAGTATGTGTAATGATTGTACTTGCAGCAGAGATTTACAATACAATTCAAGCAAACAATTAAACCGCTCTAACCAGCCAATATTTTAGGTTAATTTGTAGTTTGTAACAGAATAGAGTGAAACAGCGACCACATGGCTCTCAACTTCCCTCTCCACTCATTGTGTTCAGCAACAAATTTTCAATAAAGAGTAAGAGTGATTTGTATCCTTTTCATTTGTCATCTGTAAGTATTTCACATTGAGACATAACACTATAATTCTTCTGTATAAAATCTGTTTTGCGGTAATGTTTTGGGTGTTTGGAACAAATTGATTGGATTTATATTATTTTAGATGGGAAAAATTGCTTGGCTTTCTGACATACCTTTTGGAAGAGATCACTAAAGAAAACAGAGGTACCACTAGTTATTTTAGAATAAGTCATGTTTAGCCAACAATTAAAGTATGTCAAAAGAGTACCCTCTGGCTTTGAGGATCATCACTGTCATCAGTTCCTCCACCTTCACTGTTCTCATAATTTGGTCCACCGAGCAGACGGATCCGTTTCTCACATTGTTTCTTAGCAACAGTCAGCTGATTGATATATCGTTTCATATCTCGGGCTCTCAGCAGGTCTGCCTTCATGGCTGCCGATTCTTTGCCTTTTCGCTCTGAGAGAGAGATGGAGAGAACCAGACAACACAATTTCTTGGTGTTAAGGCATTGAGTCACTGCTCCTTTGCATTCAGAAAGGAAAGCCGGGTTCAGAACATATTGCTTATTGGAACTTTGATAAAGAACTGTAAAATAAACTCTTGTTATCCTATATTATTTAGACTAGGGGGCTCCAACAGGTAACTTAGCATTGAGAGAATGGCTGCACTTTTTGAGTGGAAATCTGCTTTGTAAATAAAGAACAACTTAAATGTTGTCAGTAATATAAATAAAATGCAGAGTTTAATTAAGTTAGCTAATCATTTTGTAAAGCTGAGACAGTAAAAAAAACAAACTACAAAGAGAAAGCCCAAAAGTTTGATTACTGTGGAAAAAGGATTTGAAATTAATGAAAGAAATAAAAATATGTTAAGGTACCTTTCTGTTTCTTGAGCTGAGGCAGGTTGCTGATGGTGGTGGCATGAATAATTTCTACCACTATTTGATACCTACAGGGAGCAAAAGACATGTGGCAAGGTTTGTCTCTAAATGTAACAATAAATAAAGTATTATGTCATAATGCAAAACTAGTATAACAAGCATATTTGTTACGCATTTAAAAAACAGCATTGCAAAGAAACTATTGCTGTATCTGCAACATGTCTAAACCAAGTAAATAGCCACACTAATGAGACATAGCAGTAGGGCATCGATTCTGCATCAAGGTGGCTCATAATGCCATAGAGGCACTGTCTGCTTCCATGGTAACCCCCACAGCAGCAAAAAGATGTGTAATTAACACTGTTTGCTAAACAAGCTTGTGTATACTGCACATGTCAGACGGACACAACCTGTTTAGCCGTGCTATGGCATAGAACATATTGTGCACATCCTGTGCATGTTTTCAATGTCATACCTGAGTTGTTTGAGGAAAAGGACATCTGTGGAGGTTGATATCAGCTTGATAAAGTCTTCATAAGAGGCAGCGTAGGTGTAAGCTTTCTTCTGCTGCTCAGTCTGATGCTCCCGCTGCTCCAGTTGAGCCAACAGCATCCTGTTTATGGAGTCAGGGTCGCTGAGCACTTCCACTAAAGGCTTCAACACTGCAATGCATATGCAACACAAATGACATAAAGAAATTCTTCTGTTCTATATGAGACAATACATTTTGTGTTTGCAACAGTTGTTAACGCACCCAAGGAAGACAAGTATAAATTAGAAGAGCATAATTCAAAAAGAGGTAAACAGTTTTGAATGAAATTGTGCTAAAATAGGACTAAAAATGTATCTAGTAGATTGATTCACAATGGCGCATAGTAAATAGGGGTTTTGCCCAAAAATATTTGATACACATTCAAATCACAATTTGTATTTGTTGCAATTCTGAGTGAATTCTACATTTTCAAGACTTTACTTTTAAGAACACGTTTTTAAGGCCAACTTTAAGCTTCCTCGCTGTGCATGTACATCTTACATCACCAGCCAAAAGGAGGAGATTTTATAACCTGTAACCTGTTTTGATAACACATTGTGAGAATCGTAGGGGTGTAACGGTACGTGTATTTGTATTGAACCGTTTTGGTACGGGGGTTTCGGTCCGGTTCGGAGGTGTATCGAACGAGTTTGTAAGCTAAAGTCTTAAAAAGATGCTCAGCTTTCTGCCTCTGCCTGAGCACCCAACGTTGTCCTGCCCACACAACCATCTGATTGGTTACATACAAAGCCAATCAGCAGTGCGTATTCAGAGCGATGTAACAGCAAATCAGCAGTGCGTATTCAGAACGCATGTTGTCAATGCTTCAGCGTCGAGCAGATATGTGTTTAGCAGCGGACATCGTACTCTCCCTAAATTATAAAAAACACTTCCCAGTCACAACTACTACTAGCATCACTATAAGCCCGTTATAGTGATGCTAGCCGTGCAGCTCAGCTCGCTCGCAGTTCTGGCTTGAGGTGAAGGCTAATTAGCTTTTAGCGTAACGTTAGCTCATTTTGCTGTGTGTGTGTACGTGTGTGTGCATGTGTGTGTGTGTGTGTGCGTGTGTTAGGGGCAGGAAAGCCCTGTCTGTCTGTTATTTCACATTAACTAACATGAAGTCCATGGTGTTCAGGGATGAATAGTCTCTCCTATTGCTATTGTACTATTTTTTCAGCAATAGTTACATTAATCATTCGTAATGTAGCAGCTTAGTTTTGAATGGCAGGGTTCCTGCTATCACATGTTGACAAAAATATAACATTTACATAATAAAAGTCAATTACAGGCTTCCCAAATGCTGTAATAAATTAAGCATGATGAGTTGACTTGAAACTGTTTAATGTTGCAGTTTTTATATGTAGAAGAAAGGTTTTGTCATTTTATTTAATCAAAGCAAGAACTTAAGGCAGTTTAATGTGGATTAACGTGGGCTGGATTATTATAGTGTTCCCAATGTTAAAAGTGAAGTGAATTGTGAATTATATTTATATAGCGCTTTTTCTCAAGTGACTCAAAGCGCTTTACATAGTGACACCCAATATCTAAGTTACATTTAAACCAGTGTGGGTGGCACTGGGAGCAGGTGGGTAAAGTGTCTTGCCCAAGGAGACAACGGCAGTAACTAGGATGGCACAAGCGGGAATCGAACCTGCAACACTCAAGTTGCTGGCACAGCCACTCTACCAACCGGGCTATGCCGCAGGATAAAGCCATTGTTTACAAATTTGGTAAATAAATAACCAAAACATTTATACTTTGTTTTTTTCTTACTGTACCAAAAATGAACCGAACCGTAACCTCTAAACCAAGGTATGTACCGAACCGAAATTTTTGTGTACTGTTACACCCCTAGAGAATCGATTGTGCATCAAACCAACTATCAAAATCAAATTGAATCATGAGTTGCTGTAAGATTCGCATCCCTAATAGTAAAGATCAGAAATATTTGCAAAAAATTGACAGATTATATGAAGAGTATATCCTGCATTTTACGCAATTCAGCATTTGTCACCAAGCAAATTTTCCAATTGTTGGTGAAAACATTTGTTCGTTAATCCTTTCTACTCTTTTTTTACAGCACAAGGTAGCTAAATACAGCATAATGAGGTGGTGTTAGAGGGAGATAGTGCTGCGGCGCTGCCTCGGTGGGCTGAAAGCGTCCCCACAATGTAAATAAGCGTGGTAGAAAGGCTAGACTGTAGCTGCATTTCCAGTGCAATTTTTTGCAAAATAAAAGCGATATTTTAAAAATTTTGACAACGTACTTGTAGGTGTTTCTCTTAAAGGGTGTTTCGCGTCATGAACCGTCATTTTTTGAAAAGCTCATCCTGTGAGACTTCACTTTGAGGAAGATATTGCAGTCACCACTGTTGACGTGATGTCAGTAGTAGACAAAGGCAGCGGGTGATAGCTCAAAGGCAACGTCCTTTCGGCCCCCCTGACATCTTTCGGACATGTGGGTCTCACCGACCCTGCGGGCCAGCCTCTATTCCTGGGAAGTAACCCGTGAGACGGGGTCCCCCCTTCCGACCAACCAATCTGAAATGAGACCAAGATGACCCGTCTGCCCCACTTGTCCTGCATTGGCGCCCTGCTGGTTCGGTTTTAAGTGACCTCTAAATATTGAAATGTCTCAAACACTACTTCATGAGAGCGCAAAAAAGTTTTAGCGACATTTGGGTGTTTGAAATATGGGTGTTTCCATTACCAGTTTCTTATAGCGATATTTAGGGGCGGTGGTTCCTCTCTTTAAGAAGGGAAACAGGAGAATGTTTTCAAACTATAGTGGGATCACACCCTTCAGCCTTTCTGGTAAGGTCTATTTAGGTGTACTGCAGAGGCGGCTAAAGCGGATAGTCAAACTTCGGATTAATGAGGAACAGTGTGGTTTTTGTCCTGGTCATAGAATTGTGGACAGGATCTTCGAGGGTGCATGGGAGTTTGCTTGACAAGTCTATATGTGCTTTGTAGACTTGGAGAAGGAATTTGATCGTGTTCCTCGGGAAGTCCTGTGAGCAATCGCACCACCTGATTGTGGTGGTATGTTCCCTGTCTGACTGATGTCAGAGCTTTGTCCGCATTGCTGGCAGTGAGTGGGAATCGTTTCCAGTGAAGGTTGGACTCTGCCAGGGATGCCATTTGTCACCTGTTCTGTTCATAACTTTTATGGACAGAATGTGTAGGTGCAGTCAGGGCATTGAGGGTATCTGAACACATGGTCCTGCTGGCTTGTCCTGGCCAGGATCTTTAGCTCTCACAGGATCGGTTCACCGCTGGAATGAGAACCAGCACCTCCAAGTCAGAGTCCATGGTTCTTGCCCGGAAAAGGGTGGGGTGCCATCTCCGGGTTGTGGAGGAGATCTTGCCCCAAGTGGAGGAGTTCAAGTACCTCAGAGTCTTGCTGACAAGTGAGGAAAGAGTGGATCGTGAGATCGACAGGTGGATTGGTGCAGCTTCTGCAGTGATACAGACCCTGCATCGATCCGTCGTAGTGAAGAAAGAACTGAGTTTGAAGGCAAAGTTCTCAAATTACCGGTCAATTTTGCATCACTGTCATCACCAATGGTCATGAGCTTTGGTTTGTGACTGAAAGGACAAGATCCCGAGTGTAAGCGGCCGAAATTAGTTTGCTCCATCGGGTGGCAGGGCGCTCCTTTAGAGAAAGGGTGAGAAGCTCTGTCATTCGGAAGGAGCTCAGACTAAAGCTACTGCTCTTCCACATCGAGAGAAGCCAGATGAGGTGGTTTGGGTATCTGGTCAGAATAGCATCCTCACGCCTCCCTTTAGGGCATGTTTGACCGATAAGTTATTCAAGTTAATTTGTGACGGATCTGTATGAATTATACTTGCTTACATTTAAAAGGAAAACTCAGTTTTTTTATTTGTGTCATTATTCCCAATTGAACATGTTTTACTGTTTTTTTACATGGAGAGTGTGAACTTGAACAACTGCAATTGCTAAAAGGTACTGACATACAATCACACAGAATGACCCAAAAAACAAGCTCATGATTCAGTCAATACCTTTAGTTGTGATGACTTCTGTGAGGCAGCAGCGTAGTGTGTGAGACTTGGCATCCTTTTGTGGCAGTAGACATAGCAGCAGTATTCTGGCTACACAGCGCAGGAAGGCCAGCTCTGACTCAGGACTGACCAAACTTGAATGGAGAGGAAACGGCCGAGCTCCTTCATCCGGTCTGCATTAGAAAGACAGTGAAGATATCCTGTTACATTGACGGTTGCTGCTTAAAGTCTTCTTGATGTTATACAAAGTATTATATTATATCTATTATTTATTTCAAGGGACACATTTGTTTTTAAACACATACTGTAAACAAATGGGAAGACCGATCTCATTAAACAGGTCTTGCTTGGTTTGCTACGATAAAACTAGTTAATTAGTGAATGCTTGCACTTGTGAATGAGCGTGTTAATAAGCAGAAAGTGAGCGCAAATTATGTAAATATTTCCATTTACACAAACTAAAAGGGCAGAGTGGACTTAGTGAGTCAGAGCTCTGTGCAAAAGTTGTCCACACTCGGAGAGGTGACATCCTTACATTAGTAAACTAAACCAAATCGTTAACCATTCATTATTTCAAAGGTTGTTATGGGTGTAAACGTGTGTGTGTGTGTGTGTGTGTGTGTGTGTGTGTGTGTGTACCTTGCAGATGCAGCTTTGAGGGCAGTGAAGTGTCTATGTAAAATCCGGATTGTGTCATAACACACCACGTTAACAAGATCTATATCAGCAAGTCGGAATCTCAACTGCCCGATCATCTGCCACCAATCCTCCGATAACATGGTGTACAACTGGCCCTCATCACGGCTCAAAGGAATGTACCAAGACAGGATGTAGTCTCTGTAGGCATAGTCCAACACTGTGGAGACAACAAATGTCGAAGTAGATTATCTTTTTTGGAGGAAGACAAGACAGACGGTTATAACAGCAAGGAACACAAGACATCAGAGACAAAGCTAAAAGATATTCTGTACATTTTGTGTATACGGGTGCATCTCAATTCATTAGAAATATTTATTTCACTACTTGTTCAATTAAAAAAGTCAAACTCTTTATAGTCTACAGATTCACTTCACACAGAGTGAAATATTCCTAGAATATAATTATTCTGGGGCTGTCAAAAAATAAATATATTTAATTGTGATTACTTGTATTTCCTCCATTATTAATCACAAATTGTTTTTTTTATAAATATCTTTAATAAGTATAGTTTATTGACATTGTCAATTTGTTTGATTTATGCAAATGTTTATTAAACATTTCATTGTGCTTTTTTTAATAGCTCAACACAGAACGGTCACAAACCAATACAGACACACGTGGCAAGACATTTTCCCATCCTTTAGTGCTTTCTCTTCCTCCCATTATGTAATATATAGAAATTATATGTATTTTTAGGTATTCTCTACTAATACTCACTCTATCTTGCCACGTGATTCTCAGTCTGGGCTGTAATGTAGTTGCACATGCGCATTTGATGGACAGTTGCTCGTTTGATCCAGCTGGCCGGGGACGTTCCTTGTTGATTTTGGGTAAGCAATCCATTTATGTCAAAATAGCTTGGTTCCAAGTTTCATATTTATTGCGTCAATATCGCTTTCACCTCACTCTACCGGCTTCTGTCTGTTCCAACCTCTCACTGTTCCTTTGTGCTGGCTTCTCGAAGTAGCAGTTCATCCTACGTACATTTAGCTTCAAAAAGATATAAGGTTGTGAATCTTCATTTGTCCAAAAATAGTCATCTTTGTTGTCTGTTACCAAGTCTGCTGTGATTATAAAATACCCTTGTGTTTGTTTTCGGAAGTAGGACACAAAATTGTTGCCAGAAGTCATAAGTGCGCTGCTATGGAAACAGAAATTAATGCGTGGAAGACAACAGTAATGGAAATGATTAAAATGATCAAAATAAGGTAAATATTGAACATGTTACATACGTTACGAAGGTGTCTGTTACTACATTATATATAGACTTGCGGTGTGTACATAAAACGTTGCCGGAGGGTTTTGAAGTTGTTTTTATAGGACTTCAAAAGCTACAATGATGACTCCCATTAGCCGCATTTTGAAGCTTTTTCTACCATCTTTAAAAATCCCCCCCCAAAAAAGGTTTTCTTGTATCTCATAATGTATAAAAAAAAAGTGCAGTTCCCCTTTAAAGGGGGTCCTGCATAAACACTTTGACAACTACTGCCCTAAACTACACAGCATATTGTAAGTTTTCAACAAAAATAACACCAATGTCACCTTAGACAAATAATCAATTTGAATTAATTAAAAAACATTTATTTTTTCCTAACACATATTTAGCATGTGCAAATATAAACCCTCTGTGTTAATAAAAGGAGCTATCTGTTTGTTAGTTCCACAGTGAAAATGTGCAAAGGGCCAAGGTTCAAACAACAATTTTAAGTGTGAAACATAAATATCGTAACTGTAAATAATAAAGTTCCTTTCATTAGTCTAAATAGCATGGACAAACTTGTTTGCCTTGTGGACATGCGATCAAAAATTGTGTGAGCTTCAAAGGTCAGGATAAATATGTATTACATTTGGAAAGCAACCCTTTTTCTGGCCAAACAAAAGAACTTAGGGGGACTGATCAGTGTCTGGCTCTGGTAACAGGGAAGAACAGAGATCTATTTATCAGCAGTTTTTAGGAAACTGAGGTTTTCTTACATTCAGAAGACATGGTGAAACAGCTGACATTTTCCCAGACTAAAATGTGATTTGTATTTGTAATAGGACAGAACGTTTTCAGTGTAGATTGTGACAGAGCAGATTGACATTTTTGACCAAAAATATTTTGTTTAGTTTGTTTGTTTTGCATAGCCACTGTCTAACAATACATGTTATTTTATATTATGTGCATGTATTTACAATGCCTGCTTAGATTTCCCCTCCACAGTCCAAAAATATGTGTATTTCATTAGCTGGTGATTCTATATTGTTGTATGTGTGAATTATGTTAATTGTTTGTGGCAGCAACACTTGTGTCCTTCTAATAATTTTAACACAAACTGTGCAGGCGCTCCCAAACGAAAATGTATTCGTCAATGTTCGAAACCGGTCTGTGTTTGGTAGCGCCTGCGCAGTTTGTATTGAAATTATTAGAAGGACACGAGTGTTGCTGGCCTTGTTTTTTCTTTATTCACACTTTTTGCTGTGCACCTCTTTATTTTTGATTTATTATGTTTTTTGGAGAGTGCACGTTTTTCTTGTATTTTGAGCTTGGTGCTTTGCCCTGTTGTTTTTAAAGCAAGATACAACCCCAACTGTTCAAAAAACTATTTCTTCCTGTGTCATATTACTGAGTAACATGGAGGTGGGATTTCGCTCTATCGTATCATTATAGTCCTCAATTGAAACTGGGTCTGGAATCCTTTTTTGACCAGTTGGGGTTGTATCTCTCTTTAAAAACAACAGGGCAAGGCAACAAGCTCAAAATACAAGAAAAACGTGCACTCTCCAAAAATCATAAAACAAAAATAAAGAGGTGCACAGCAAAAAGTGTGCATAAAGAAAAAACAAGGCCAGCAACACTCGTGTCCTTCTAATAATTTTAATACAAACTGCGCAGGCGCAACCAAACACAGACCGGTTTCGAACACTGACGAAGACATTTTCGTTTGGGAGTGCCTGCAGTTTGTATTAAAATTATTAGAAGGACACTAGTGTTGCTGCCCTTGCTTTTTCTTCGAGGCTCCAAGCTCACCCATGACGCTGATCAAGATAAGCAATATCAATTTCTTATTTTCTTTAACACAACACAGTGTAATAATGTACAGTATTGTACACAAAATTCCAACTGTCCTTTGGACTACTACAATAAAAGCAATATCTCTAAATGACAATAATGGTGTAATACATCACTTTAAAATAAATGGGATAATTCCACTCATGCGCCAGCAGCCACAAAAGCGGTCAAGACAAATGTGTCAGACATAACAACAATATAATAGTGTAATGCGGGAGTGTCAAGTCAGGTCTCGGGGCAATTTGCAGCCTACATTTTCATTCCTTATTATTAGCTTGCAGCATATTGTAAAAATAAAATGAAACACTGCCTGCATCAGATAATTACCAAAGAAAAGTAGGGCCACAATGAAAAGACAAAACAATCTAGATTGTGTTGATTCATATATGTTTAATGAACAAAATGGTGAATATTACCATTGCGGGCCTTGCATCCCTAAATTTTTGTTATTGCGCACCTCAGTATGAAGCTTGGACACCCCATAGCATTATGTTACAGTATATAGTTTTTCATTTATTTTATATTGGTTGATGATGTACAGTATATTTCTTGTCAATATACCATGGAGACAAATCCAACTACAAAACAATTACCGGTAAGTAATTTATTACTACTGTATGCTTATCCTTAGTTAAAATGTATGTCAAAATATGAACTCATTTACCTTCCTTCAGGGCTTTATCCACATTGTGTGATATCACCACCCTCCGACTCTGGCTCGATTCCTGCGCTGGCGCCACAAATCGAGTCTGAAAAGCAAGTATCACAATATTCACTTGAGCAAATCAAATAAAACTTTGAAAAACAGCAGGAAATGTGCAACGAATTTGGAACTATTGGTCTGGTGAACTTTAAGATGGTCTTAACCTGCCTATTTCAAGGTTATTTAAAATGACATTGGATTACCAATTGGGCACTACACAGTCTGCCCTCAATTAATGCTGTTAATTGGTCCGGAACGTGACCACAATACATGAATTTCTGTGAAGTACGTATCATCATAAATCCAATATATTCATAGCTAGACCATAAAAACATGTTTATAACTTTCTAAATATGTTTTCAACCATTTTAGAGACCGCTAAACATAGAAAAACAGCCTTTAATCACCGTTACACTATTTCAATCCAATATAGTTATGCTGCCTGAGGTTGACCCAATCAGATTGGTTTGGTAGCCAATACTATTGCACTTAATATTGATATTTTTAGTTTGTTTAGCCGTTTTTATGGTTGACAATGCTTAATTTCGGACCAAAATAGAATATGCTTTAAAGAATATAAACATATCTACAATGTGGTGAAACCGTAATGTTTGAAGCGCGATGTGGCGGGCGAGGGACGACTGTAGTACATTTATTTTAATAAAATACTTAATGATGCACTGCGGTTGACTGCCATGGTACTGTGCTCTCATGTTGCGTTTTTATTGTTTCTTGCATTGAACAAAGAGAATAGAGTTTACTAAGTCAAAGTCATTGTTGTTTAAACATATTTGGCCAAAAAAGTTGATTCTGATCAAATTATGTACAGGGTAAATCAGCATTGTTGTCCTCATGGCCAAAATTTGGGATACAGCAGTCTCTTCCCCCAACCACGCCTACTCATTTGTGATTGGTAAGGGGGTAGAGTTTGGACTAAAGCCCCTGAACTTCCCACCACCGCTCACAACTGCACAGGTTATCAGCAAACAGTAAAAGAGAATTTGATATTGGATATAATTTGATTGATATTGAATAACTGCTTTGTTGACAAAACAGCTGTCGACGAAGTGGCGGGATAAGAAAAGTATTAATCGTGAAGTAGGTGTTTATATCCAAAGAAAACTAAACTCCAATTGTAGCCTTATGACAGTTCAGATACACAATTTTTACACAAAAAGCACTTCCTGGCTGCCTTTTTACATTGTACATTGCATGAACTTCATAAAGTTGTGATGTGAGAAATTCAAAAGATCTCATGGAAATGTTGAAGTTTTCATACCCGTCTGACCGTTCAATATGAAAAGGTAAAAAACCCACCATCAACCAACCTTGTGATATATGCCACTTCCCACCACATCATATAGAACACGAGTACAACATTTTAAATACGTACTGTCAAATGAGTCTGAAAAATTGCACATGTAGGATAGTACCCCTTTAAAAAGGTAGAAGAATGCAGCCGATATGTTGACAAGAGAAATGCATGCAACATTGTCAGTGTCAACATCCATACGCTATCAGAGCATACAGGTTAACACATGCAGATGCAGTTCTGCTTGTTAAAGACAGATTATTCCCTTGCTACAAGTTTCATGTACGCATGTTTGCACTTTGTGTCAAGAGTGTACACATTCAGTGGCATGACTGCTCCTTATCTATTATGAACCAACATGGATGGATTGAGGATGTGAAACAAAGAAGACAGCATGAAAGAGGAAAGAAAAGACATGTGGGGGTGGGGAGGTTTTTTGTCTTGCTCTTTTTATTCTGGGTTGCTATTCATACACGTTTCTTCAAAAGGAAGTCAATGCTTACCTAATTTATGTCTTAAAAAATGCAGACCAGTGAGATTTCGTCAGGTGTATCCAGTCTTTGTTTTCCCGTGTGTAGCTCCAAAAGAGGAACTATATTAGAAAATACATTTGAGTTTCCCCTAAACTTCCAATATACCTGTGGCGGTGGAGGCGCGGTTATGAAGTCATGTGCACAGTCATCACATTTGTCAACAAATATTACTTCACTATTTAATATTATTCGTCAAGAAATCATGTTTTTAATGGAAGTAATGGAACATTGTTTTGCACTGTGTGCAACACAGGTGAAAAAAATTGCTTGACTGCCACTTTTCAACAATAAAACATGCCCGCAAGGTGTCTGTACGAGAACAACAGACACGGTAAGTGACCCTGATTGAACCTGTTGCAAATACCGAAAAAAACAAGATAAGTAACTTTAAAATATGCAGCACTGCATGACTATTCAACTGGCGGTTCAGTTCAAAACTTTGGAGAGCCATTAACATTTTTGCTGCAAGTTATTTATAAATACATGATTAAAAACAAAAGAGCGCTTCTTTTACAGATCTGTGCATTGACATTTTAACCTCCTACAGGGCAGCGTCCACATTTGAATTTCACACAACAGGGCTATTTTTTCTGAAATGTGTAACTGTCACAAATATAGACTAAACAGAGGCCACTTAGAGAATGCTGGTCCTAGCGGGTGTGTATAACGTAGCCAGGAAAAGTCAGGGATGCATGGGATTGTGGGTATTTGTACTGTTGTGTTTATGTTGTCTTAGAGTGAGGATGTTCTCCCGAAATGCGTTTGTCATTCTTGTATGGTGGGTTCACAGTGTGGTGCATATTAGTAAGAGTGTTAAAGTTGTTTATATTACAACCCTCAAGTGTAACCTGTATGGCTGTTGAACAAGTATGTCTTGTAGCGTTGAGCGTGCGCCTGCAGGAGCCACATACAATGTGTAACTGGGCTGGTGAGCTGTTTGTGCATGTTGTAGAGGGCGTTAAAGGCAGCGCTTTCACAGCACTACCTTATTATTGCTGTATGGATGAAAATCAAGTATGTCTTGCAACGTTGAGCGTGCGCCTGCAGGAGCCACATACAACGTGTAACTAGGCTGGTGAGCTGTTTGTGCATGTTGTAGAGGGCGTTAAAGGCAGCGCTTTCACAGCACTCCATTATTATTGTTGTATGGATGAATATCATCAGATATTCGCAAGAATAGATACTTTGAGAATTCCGGAACCTCCGGAAAATATGGTAGGGCTGGCAAGTGTAATGCTTAATTCATAAATGGTTGATTTATATAGGCTAGTAAGGTGTCTTACTAGCCAATATAAATCAAACATTTATAAATATGCGTCAGTAGGTTAAATTAACCTCTTCAATATAAGTTTAATGCTGTCAAGCGGCATTCATGTAAAACTCGTGGGCCGCCCTAACATTACATTTTCTCATTGAGGTGCGGGCCGTGTGTCTGAGACCCCTGGTTTATACATACTAGCACAAAGCAAAAAAAACAACTCTGTAAGCAGTGAGTGTTATTTCATTTTAAATTTCAAAAGAGTTTTGCGGCTCCTATTGTTTTTCTTTATTTTGTGAAACGGGTACTCCGGCTTCCTCCCACTTCCAAAGACATGCACCTGGGGATAGGTTGATTGGCAACACTAAATTGGCCCTAGTGTGTGAATGTGAGTGTGAATGTGGTCTGTCTGTGTTGGCCCTGCGAGCAGGTGGCGGCTTGTCCGGGGTGTACCCCGCCTTCCGCCCGATTGTAGCTGAGATAGGCGCCAGCGCCCCCCGCGACCCCGAAAGGGAATAAGCGGTAGAAAATGGATGGATGGATGGATGGGTCAAAATGGCTTTGAGTGGTAAAGGTTGCCAACCCCTGGTCTATGTGCATGTGAGCAGTCTTTCTCACATTTGAAACACATCAAAACTACATTAAATCGCATTTAACGGATGGAAGCTTCAACATCTGGTGAAGCTTAAATCTCACCATGAAAAGCCACCAACAAAACAGTGCAGTACCAGAAGTTGTACTAAAAATTATTCCATCTATTATTGGTTCGCATAATTATAACAATGTTACTATATGAAAAATACTGTACAATTAGACTTGTTAAATTGTTTGTCTTATAAGGGACTTGCACTTTTTAATGGAATTTTGCCTACCGTTCACCATCATTATGAAAGGCATGAGGACAATGACAATTTTTTTATTGCATTCTAACTTAAATAATTGTTAATAAAAGTCCGCCTACAGCAGAGCCAATGGGAGGTCCTCTATTCCGTCCATAAAACCCGATAAAAAACATCCAAATAGCACCAACGATACCCCATTTACGTTTTGTGCCTTGAATATTAAAGTATTAGTGATATTGTTATTATATGTGGTGACGCACACAAACTATAGTGGCGCTGTGATCAACCTTGTGTGCAAACGTTGACATGATCGACTGATGAGCTGTTGCTTCCGTACTCGTCAAACTTTATTGTAGATCATAAATCATGCCTCTCATCTGGATAAAACAGAACGAGGACGCATTCCAGCAAATTGGTACACTTTGACAGCCAATTTAGACTGGGAATTACACAAAAATACGCTTGGTTCAACCCCTCTTTTCTTCACGAGGACTATGAGACATTTTTCATCTAAATGGGAACATAAGAACATCCGAGCAGTCGGCATCTAATGACGACAGACATTGTACAGCAAGGTGTTTGAATATTTATTTCACTGATTATTTGGCATACCACTATATGGAGCCTGCGTACCACAGTTTAAGAATCACTGCATGAGATGGTGCAGATGTATCTAATATTGTCTTTGGTGGGTGCAATGACTTTAGGCTAGGGCTGTAAAACGTACGGCTCGAGGGCCGGATCAGACCTGTCAACAGCTTTTGTCCGGCCCAAGGGATGAGTTGCTAAGTATAAAAATTAACCAGAATTTTTTAATGAAAGAAACAGCTGTCCTACATGTGTCCACGGGATGTCGCAACAGCGATTATTTGTATCTTTGTAGAGGATGCTACAAATGTACAAATTAAAACACATTATGTTAGTAGATCAGTCGAGGAAAATTATCAAATTACATGAATAACATCATGTAATTTGATTTATAATATAATTTTGTTATCTTGATTGAAAATTAACACCAAAGACTTGACTGATCAACACGATCACATAATTTATTCAGAAACTATAAATAACGACCAATAAATGATAAATGGGTTGTACTTGTATAGCGCTTTTCTACCTTCAAGGTACGCAAAGCGCTTTGACACTACTTCCACATTTACCCATTCACACACACATTTACACATTGATGGAGGGAGCTGCCATACAAGGCGGTAACCAGCACCTATCAGGAGCAAGGGTGAAGTGTCTTGCTCAGGACAAAACGGACGTGACGAGGTTGGTATTAGATGGGGATTGAACCAGGGACCCTCGGGTTGCGCACGACCACTCTTCCACAGCGCCATGCCGTCCCAATAAATTATTAACCGCAACATGTAAGTGTAAAAAACCCCAACAACATTAAAAGATTTGTACATTTTCACCTCCAGGAATTTTAAACAAGGAATCACCGTGTGTTTGTGTGGCTAAAGGCTAGAGCTTCCCAACTCCATATTTCTACTGTGACTTCTCCAATATTAATTGAACAAATTGCAAAAGATTCAGCAACACAGATGTCCAAAATACTGTGTAATTATGCCGTTAAAGCAGACGACATTTAGCTGTGTGTGTGTGCAGCGCTCATACTTCCTGAAAACCTGTGACGTCTTGCGTACACGTCATCTTTACAAGACGTTTTCAGGACGAAACTCTCGGGAAATTTAAAATTGTAATTTAGTAAACTAAAAAGGCCGTATTGGCATGTGTTGCAATGTTAATATTTCATCATTGATATACTATCAGACTGCGTGGTGGGTAGTAGTGTGTTTTAGTAGGCCTTTAAACAAAGAAAACAATCTGAAGTTGTCTTTGTTTTTAAGTTATTGTGCCGTCATTTTACCAGTCCGGCCCACATGTGAGTAGATATTTCTCCATGTGGCCCCCGCTCTAAAATGAGTTGGACACCCCTGGTTTAGGCGGTATATCAACAACTTACCATGAGTTTCTTGAAGAACTCCAACTGTTGGACAGAACGCCTTCTATGTCTGTCAAAGGAGCTGACTTTGAGAGGACTCTTTCGGACCAGCAGGACAAAGCTCCCAGCCAGAAAACACAGCAGGGCGAAGGACACATAGATGAAAAGCTTCAGGAAGAAAGAGGTCAGGGACAGGCCTCCCCATGCTAGCTGGAACACTACTGCTGCCACCACACCCAGGAGGAAAGCTGGGACAAACCGGAAAGAGGAGGCAAGAGACGAGGAAGAGCTGGCAGACGTGGGTTCCTCTTCTTCACCGGCACTGCTGCTCCTGCAGGCCAAGTGTGTTGTGGTAGATGAGGGGGTGGGCATGCTGGGACCCCACCATCCATATATGTGTCGGGCAGAAAAGTTGACTGCCTTGTCCGGATGTCTCGTTGGAGAGGTAGGTGTAGTGTGTGCACTCTTCTGTGCCCTCAATTACAACACTGTCTCCAAGCAGCGGCATCCCCACTCTGACATATCCTGACCGACCTACTCCTCTGTGTCCGCCGCTCCTAGCATCCGCCCTCCCGGCGGGCACGGACACGCAGTCCCGCTCCTTTCGTCATCTAAACAGTGGTCGTCCAGGCAGTGCCGGGGGTTGGCCTTGAGTGGACAGCTTGAAGGCAGAATTGGATGAATGGAGCCGCAAACAGCGTCACCTTGGAGACCAATAAAGGTAGCTTAGTGACCGTACTAATGTAACGAACATGCGATGTTAATTGAAGTTTATTCCAATTTACCAAATAAGTGTTTAACAGTGAAGCTAAACCGCACCATACGGCGATGCTAGCTAACTAGCCTGCCTTCTTAACAACCGAGCTAACATTAGCTTACTTCAATATCCTTAAAAAGGAGCGTGCGACGGCGACGTTACATTCCCGCGCAGCGTCCGTGTCGAGAAAATCCCATTTAAAAGTAAGTAGTGTGGGCCCGCTGAGAAAGTGACCGTGGCAGTCAGTTTAAAAACAAGCTGTTATTATTTTTTTCATCGAGTCCCAGCTGACTGACAATCCGTCGCGAACGTGAAAACGGTGTCAGCCAATCAGCGTTGGTGTTAGCACAAGTTGGTGTGTCTGTTTTATTCACCAGTACACTCCGAACGGACGGGACATATTGGGACTGTGGGCTGTACTCCGGGCCCGGGGGGGAAACAGCAAACGGCAAAGCAATGCAACATAATCAGGTGCACACAATCGTTAATGGTTGTACGATTAGTTTAGCCCAGTGTGGTTCTCAACCTTTTTTCAGTGATGTACCCCCTGTGAACATTGTTTTAATTCAAGTACCCCCTAATTAGGGCAAAGTATTTTTGGTTGAAAGAAAGAGACAAAGAAGTAAAATACAACACTATGTCATCAGTTTCTGATTTATTAAATTCAATAACAGTGCAAAATATTGCTTCTTTGAACTATTTGGAAAAAAAGATATAAAAATAACTAAAAAGTTGTTGAAAAATAAACAAGTGATTCAATTATGAATAAAGATTTCTACACATAGAAGTAATCGTCGACTTAAAGTGCCCTCTTTGGGGATTGTAATACAGATCCATTTAGATTCATGAACTTAATTCTAAACATTTCTTTACGAAAAATAAATCTTTAACATCAATATTTATGGAACATATCCACAAAAAATCTAGCTGTCAACACAGTGTTGCATTTCTTTTCACAGTTTATGAACTTACATTCATATTTTGTTGAAGTATTATTCAATAAATATATTTATAAAGAATTGTTTAATTGTTGCTATTTATAGAATACTTTTAAAAAAATCTCACGTACCCCTTGGCATACCTTCAAGTACCCCCAAGGGTACCCATACCCCCATTTGAGAACCACTGGTTTAACCAATAGAAGTGGGCGATACTACACGTGGTATCGATCCGACAATTGCCTTTGCCTTTAATTTGCATTTAAAGGCCTACAGAAACCTACTACTACCGACCACGCAGTCTGATAGTTTATATATCAATGATGAAATATTAACATTGCAACACATGCCGATACGGCCGGTTTAGTTTACTAAATTACAATTTTAAATTTCCCGCAGAGATTCTTGTTGAAAACGTGGCGGAATGATGACGCGTGCATGTGACGTCTCGGGTTGGAGGGGACATATTAGCGCAGCACCATGTGCGGCTAAAAGTCGTCTCTTTTCGTCGCGCAATTACACAGTATTCTGGACATCTGCGTTGCTGAATCTTTTGCAATTTGTTCAATTGATAATGGAGAAGTCAAAGTAGAAAGATGGAGGTGGGAAGCTTTAGCCTTTAGCCACACAAACACAAGGTGTTTTCTTTGTTTAAAATTCCCGGAGGTGAAGCTTTGCTATGGATCAGAGCAGTTAAGCGAACATGGTCCCCAACCACTTGTCAACCGTCAGGTTTTGGTGAAAAAATTGTGGTAAAAAGTCGCCTCTTACGGGAGATGAGCGGAGCTTGCGCCGTTCATGCAGCTGCCGTCGACTTCCCTCAGAGACTGGTGTCAAGACACCCATGGACACACCCCTCCGACTATCAGGTACTATTTAATCTCACTACAACACTAGCAACACAATAGAAAGATAAGGGATTTCCCAGAAATATCCTAGTAAATGTGTCTAAAAACATCTGAATCCATCCCAATGCAATCGCTTTATTTTTTTTTAACTTTATTTTTTTTAATTATTTATTTCTAGTCCTTCGCTATCAATATCATCATCCACAAATCTTTCATCCTCGCTCAAATTAATGGGGAAATTGTAGTTTTCTCGGTCTAAATAGCTCTTGCTGCTGGAGGCTCCCATTATAAACAATGTGAGGATGTGAGGAGCCCTCACACCTGTGACGTCATCGTCTGCTACTTCCGGTTAAGGCAAGGCTTTTTTTATTAGCGACCAAAAGTTGCGAACTTTATCGTCGATGTTCTCTACTAAATCCTTTCAGCAAAAATATGGCAATATCGCGAAATGATCAAGTATAACACATAGAATGGACCTGCTATCCCCGTTTAAAGAAGAAAATCTCATTTCAGTAGGCCTTTAAATTGATAAAAATATGTATTTGTGAGCAATTTAACAATATAAAGCGAGAGTGCAACGATATAAACAAATACTCAAATTATCATCATCTCAATTGCATTTGTTGGTCGGATATTTAAAAACATACAAAGGAAAATAAGTGAACAAAAGCAAAATTGGCCCTCAATAAAATGATTTGGGTTTATGTCCCCAAAGCACTCCTGTGTCCCTGTTTGTAAACAATGTAATACGTGTAACAATATTAATGCAACATTATGAACAACAATAAAATACAATTTGTTATAATAAAGTTAAAGTTAAAGTACCAATGATTGTCACAAGAGGTGAGATTATTCTCTGCATTTGACCCATCACCCTCACCCCCTGGGAGGGGAGAGGAGCAGTGTGCAGCATCAAGCAGCAGCCGTGGCTACACCTGGAAAATCATTTTGGTGATTTAACCCTCAATTCCAACCCCTAATGTAGGGAGGTCATGGGTCCCGTTTTTATAGTCTTTGGAATGACTCGACTGGAGTTTGAACTCACAATGGACCGATCTCAGGGTGGACACTAACAACTAGGCCACTGAGCAGGTCTAAACATGGTAAAGTTTAAAATAATCGATATCGTCACATGTATCGATACCAATAATATCATCTGTATCGATGCTATTGATTTTTTGGGTCAATACTTTGATTGATTGATTAAAACTTTTATTAGTAGATTGCAAAGAAAGAGTATACATTATATGAAACATTACAGTTTACACGGTACAGTGAATATTCCTGTACAATTGACCACTAAATGGTAACACCCGACCAAGTTTTTCAACTTGTTTAAGTCGGGGTCCGCGTTAAACAGTTCCCACTCCGAGTATCTAACTGAAAGTGACAAGTCTTACTGGAGGAATACAAATGACAGATAACAGATATAACAGGATGGCTCACATGGGGTCGGTAATTACTGAGATTTTGAGAAGAGGGAAAAGGCTGCAAATAAGTCAGTTTTTTCCTCATAAAGAACAAGCTACAGACAAGGGAGAAATAAGCAACTTTAATTTTGTATGTTCTTCATGTCAACATGCTATACAAAAATATTACATATTGGATATGTGAAAGATATGAAATCTGGGTGAGGTTGAATAACAAACGGGAAAAAAGTATCTGCACTCTGGAAAGAATCACTGTTACCAGCTGATTCAGGAAGTAAAATAGGAAAAGTGTCAGCAAGAAAATTTTGACATGCACACAAACGTACATACATCCGTGCAGCCTAATATAGCCGGGTGTCCAAACGTTTTTTGTTTTTTTTTACCGAGGGTCGCATACTGAAAAATTAAAAGATTTGTTGGCTTAATTGGATACATTTATATATGTTTTTTTGTATCCATACATACACACATATATATATATATATATATATATATATATTAGTGTTGTCAAATTATATAACTTTTAAAGCAGATAAATCCCACTTAATATTTTACATAAATGCAATTTTATTGTCAGAAGGTCATACACAAATATTTTTGATTTTTTTTTTTTTTTTGAATGTATGTTATTTATTTGCTCAAAATTTGGTAACAGTATTACGTTTGTTGGGGGTGTATTTGAAGTCAAATTTTTCACAGAGCACACCAGTCAGTGTCTCCTCACTCACCTTTGCACTGACATATGCATGGACCTAATACCTGACCGTATAACAACACACGCCAGCTTTCAGCAAACCATCCGCAGATAATGTAAATGAACATGTGCTTTCAAAATATGTGTAATTAATCTGCAATGATAAATGATTAACGCAATAATATTTCTGTGATTAATCCAATGCACTAACTCATTAAATTTGACAGCCCTAATTTAATTATGATAAATTATATACAAATAATGTATGTATATATTAGGTATGTCAAAAATGACAAGTTAGCTAATGTGATTAATCACAAAAAATTATTCACGTCCGTTGTGTCCTGAGCAAGACACTTCACCCTTGCTCCTGATGGGTGCTGGTTGGCGCCTTGCATGGCAGCTCCCTCCATCAGTGTGTGAATGTGTGTGTGAATGGGTAAATGTGGAAGTAGTGTCAAAGCGCTTTGAGTACCTTGAAGGTAGAAAAGCGCTATACAAGTACAACCCATTTATTATTTATTGCATCAATCACTCAATTTATTTTGAATGTACGTGCTCTTACCTTTACCGTGGATGGTTATCTGAAAGATGCCCTGGTTTGTTGTACGGTCAGTGATCAGGTCAATGTATAAGTCAGTGCAAAGATGAGTGAGGAGTCTCTGACTGGTTTGCTAACTCCATACCAGAAAGCGCTGGATAAAAGCAGATACAACTACACCCTACAAAACAAACCTACCACATCCATCCATCCATCCATTGTTCATAGTTAAATTTGTCAAGGACTTTTGCCAAAAATACTGGGATACTACTTAGGGACCATTTTATTATTTCATTTATTTTGATGAATTTTCTTCTTTAGGCCGCTAGGTGGTAGTATAATTTCAGAAGTATTGGGCAAGACTCTAGTACCACTTTATTGAGAGGTAAAAAATGAATTAAGGTTGTAAAGACCTAATAGTACTATATATTTAACCACGTTCTGTAATACCACTTCTTACCTACATACTACACACATTAAAATATGTTTGTAGTTTTAAGAGACATTTAAAGTAGACATAAGAAACAATAGATTATGTTTATTTCCTTTTGTTAAATGTCAAGTTTATTCTAGCTCAGGGGCCACATAGATGGAAATCTATTCCCAAGTGGTAAAATCATGGAATGATAACTTGAAAATAAAAACAACTTCAGATTGTTTTGTAGGTGGAAAAATAGAAGAATAGATTTGCACATTCTGAAAATGTACAAGTTTTTACACTTACATGTTGCAATTAATAGTATTCTATCGTCATTTGTCGTTATTTATGCTTTCTGAATAAATGGTGTGATCATGTTCATCAGTCAAATGGGTGAAATTGAGTCTGGTTGAGTTTTAAAATGCTTCCATTGGGGGTTATTTTTTTAACAATCACAAGATGAAATGAATAATATAGCCCAATCAAATTACAGGATATTATTAAATGTAAATTACAATTTTTCTCAACTGATGTAATAACATGTGGTTTATTCTGTACATATGTAACATCATCTACAACAAAACGTGTGAGTTTGGACTCATTTCATTATTCACACTTGAGGTTAGAAAGGGATACCCTTTGTTTCAGCATATGTATGACCAGAAAATGTGTCCCCTTGCAGTCATAAGTACAAAACAAAATGTATCAAAAGCATTTTTGGGGGTTAGCACATGTCACAGGTTACATTAACAAACAACATATTTGACAATCAAGACATGACTGTAACAATCCACATTTTGTGTCAATACTCTTCATAATAAGCAGTGTGCATACATAATCTCCAAACACAAAAGTATTGCCTCCTATCTTCACATGGCACATATCTCCGCTACCTATGAAGTCATGCACGCTCTCAAGACAGGGAATACAAATAATTGCTATAGTGACATCCAGTGGACACATTTAGAACAGCGTTTTTACATTTAAAAATACAGCTCACTTATACTTTCCAAACTCATCTCACGGCCCGGATAAAGCCACACGTTTGACACCCCTGTTGTGGAGCCTTTTGCTCCACTTTTGAAGTGTATTTTACTTTTAAAGGTGCTGTGATTAATACAAATTGGCAGCAATAAACAACAGGCACTTATAAAAATAGTGGCCGACCGGCCTTTATGGCTGGTGTAATTCTGCACTGTGCAACGGCCGTTTCCTTTTTTGATTGCCGGGTTCGAGGGATAGCTTTCGGCTTTGGAGCTGCGTCGTGTGTATTTCATTGTGTATTGATGAAGGTGAGTCCCTTACGTGCTAAATTAGATAGATAGTACTTTATTTATTTTGTCAGGAGAGTTCCTTCAGGAAAATTAAAATTTTCAGCACAATCCCATTCAAGATCAGACAAACATTACAGGGAGACAGAACAGGATCGCTGACGGGTCTGCCGGTTTCCAGCGCCCCTTACGAAAAAGGTGAGCTACAGGTAAACAAGGGGGGGGGATAGAAGATTAAAATAAACAAGGGGGGGGGATAGAAGATTAAAATAAAATAAAACAATCTGGCCCCTGGAGACGGGGTGCAGGCTGAGGCCAAGGGGAAAAAAAAAAAACAACTCATAGCCATAGTGCACATCCCTCTTACATATAGACTGTGGTGGCCCAAGATAGCCGACTCCACTCTCGGCCAGTGTCCAGTCCGAATAGATGAGCGAGGATACGTCCAAGGTGACTGAGGTGTCTGACACCTGCTCACCCAGCCAAGACACCGCGAAGCCTCTCCCTCCCAGCGCTCAGTGCTAGCTCTGCAGCCCTGTCCCCTCATCCGCACCTCCTCCAGTCCCTCCAAACTGACTCCGGTGTGGCAGACACCCAGCAGCTGGTCTCCATGGCCAAAAGGGTCCCGGGAGGCAGATCCAGAAGTCCACAAAAAAGCACCACACGAGGTCGCTAAAGTGCCACCCCTTGTCACACAGTCCCAAAGGGTCCCGGACCAAAAGGCAAAAAAATATAATACATGAAAACAAGAGGGAAACACAAAAGGATGACACAAGAGCACAGAGCTCCTGCCAACAGCAGCCACTACAGCAGCGCCATCTTGGAGAAAAATGGCTGACCATATGATTGAGTGCGTTTAAGGTATTTATTTATTTCCATTTATCTATTGTGTACTATTTATATGTGTTTGATTTAATGTGAACAATTTCATTGGTCCACCATGACAAGTTCAGTAAATTCATCACTTTATGAAAGGCTGTGTCTAATTTATGAATGTTTTCTAGTTCACAAGCTTCACGTGCCATCAATAAATTAAACCTCGTCACATAAAACTAGATTAGATTATATTAGATGGACTAATCTAGTCCTATGTGACGAGGCTTAATTTATTGATGGCACGTGAAGCTTGTGAACTAGAAAACATTCATAAATTAGACGCAGCCTTTCATAAAGTGCAGCGTTCAAAAATATGGGGAAAAAGTGGCCGTGTATAGACCATAAATTACACACACAAACGCATCAATATCATGGCATAATTATGTTGTCAGCCAATGGCAGCGATTTGTAAAAATGTACCTACTTATGTTAGCTATCATTTAATATACAGTCCAGTGCTTCTCAACTATTTTCTGTCATCACCATGACAGAATTCATGCAACCCCCCTGAATTAAATTACGATTGAGAATTTGATCATATTTCCATACGACTCCTTTTTTCTTACAATCCTCTGACAAACTTTTCCATCTCTTCACATCCACTACTGTAGACGTGTTCCTGTGTACTTACTACTACTGTGTAGAACAGGCAGCCTGTTGATTAAATTAAGCATTGCTGCCACCTGGCTGTAGGCTTGTATATTGTTCTAACATAAATACTAAAGCGTAGACACAAATTAGAATCTAGCATGACTCAAAATTGTTAGTCGCTTCTCTGAGACTGTTTTTGTGTGTGTGAACGCGTGCCGAGCGTGTCCTTGCGTACAAAATAGCTGTGAGTGACAGCCATGAACGCCAGTCATCTTCCATCCATCCATTTTCTACCGCTTGCTCCCTATTGGAGTAACTGGGGTGGCTGGAGCCTATCCCAGCAGCATTTGGGCGTGAGTCAGGGTACACCCTGGATAAGTCGCCACTTCATCGCAGGCCAGTCATCTTATTTATATATAATATTTTACATATACAACTACTAATGTAGTTACAACTATCCATCTATCCACCCATTTTCTACCGCTTGTCCGTTTTGCGGTCGCGGGTGGTGCTGAGCCTATCTCAGCTGCATTCGGGCGGAAGGCGGTTTACACCCTGGACAAGTCACCCCTTCATCGCAGGCCAGTCATCTTATTTATATATAATATTTAAGATATACAACTACTAATGTAGTTACAACTAATGTCGTCTTGTACTTGTAGGTTTACAAAAATGTTGGAGCGTTGCACTGTACATAATGATTTACAGATGTAATTGTTTGAGGGATGTATTCAACGCTTCCATTTATGTTTCTGTAGTCCTCCCAGACAAGCAGATTTTAGAGATTAGACATCAAACAAAGGGTTTGACCTCACCTTGACCAATGTTGTGATTGGCAAACTTGTACGTCTGACGATGATAAAATCCTCCAGAAATTAGTGCAAGTGCATAAAGTCGTCAAAGAGAATTCCCTGCACGGAGATAAAAAAAAAAGAAAAAAGAAGAGTATTGTGAAATGCAAGTCATCAATTTATAAGTACCACATAAAGAAAACAGTTACAAGTGTCAACACAGGACTTAATATGCTTCTTTTCATCCCGCAGGCGAATCTTTCAGTCCTCGAAGCCATCAGATAGCTAAGACATCCAAAGAGATAAAGCATACATTGCTGGATTTTCCCCGCACAGTATGGACACGCTGAGCTGTCAACAGCGGCGAAGGCGCGGAGAGGGGGTCGTTTTGTAGCTTTTGGCTAGAGGTCAGGCCTCTCGCAGACTTTTCTAAAGCAGATTAACCTGATACTAGAATAAACAAAAACAAAAGTGATGAATCCCTAAACATCTCAGGCTTGGCTGATGACTCAAACATTGGGCCTATTGATCTCCACTCAAGCATCCCGCGGGGCGAGTTCCTTCTCTCACTGGGGGCCTCTCTGAACAGGCAACACACAGTGCCTAACAAATGGAGTAATGACTTTGCTTTGCTGTTTTAACAAGGTGTGGGCCATAAAATATCTCTTAGCCTCATGACGAGGCCCACTTGATTATCAATGGCGATCTGGCAACATACTACTTCACCGCTGAGGGGCTGCTGGTGTCTACACGTGCAGGTCAGGACATTTAGCTACAATGAGGGCATGTCACTCTACAGATACTTCCTAACCACTCTGAAATAAAGTAGATGAAACACACACTCTCAAATGAGGCATCTTTAATGCCGACATTTGAACGTACTGTATGTCAGACACTTTTTCAACAATGATTTTTTGATGCCTTCTCCAAAACCTTTGACTGAAGTTACATTACTTAGACTTAGACAAACTTTAATTATCCACAAGGGAAATTGTTCAACACAATAGCTCAGTTACAATGATGGAAAGTGTAAGGATGGAAATGACAATGCTGCTATAAACAGACTAGATATAGCAATATAAAATATAACATATCTGCAAATATATACAATATATACTTAATATTTGTACAGCATGTTATGTATACAGATATATTATGTCTATAACATGTATATAATATATACCAATTACCATGTACAATATTACAGTATATGTGGCAGCCCAAGCATAAAATAGAGTAGATCCAGCAGAAAATAGAATATAGACATTAAAAACAAAGAGAAGTAGATGACAGAGGGTGTCAGGTAACGGACGGATATCATCTATTGCTGTATGGGGAGTGATTATTAACATACACAGTGATTATACATATTACCAAAAATGTTATTTCAATGGGACCACTCAGTAAATAAGTTAATCACTGTATTGTAACCCCAAGTAAAATTAGCTTTACAAGTGTGCCTCTCTAAAAAACAAAACATAAGGCACTCACACTCAGATACATATTGTCATATTTCTGTTCTAACATATTAAGGGCCTGATCTACTAAAGGTGTGCATGTGCTAAAACACGTGCAAACATAATAGCATATGCAAAGCTGACCTACGAAGGTCATGAGCAAAGGATTGTGTCTTATAAGTGAGCCAAATAAGGTGAACAAACCATTTAGTGTGACTGTCTTCATGATCGTTGTGGTAAAGAAGGAGCTGAGCCGGAAGGCAAAGCTCTCAATTTACCGGTCGATCTACGTTCCCATCCTCACCTATGGTCATGAGCTTTGGGTCATGACCGAAAGGATAAGATCACGGGTACAAGCGGCCGAAATTAGTTTCCTCTGCCGTGTGGCGGGGCTCTCCCTTAGAGATAGGGTGAGAAGCTCTGCCATCCGGGAGGAACTCAAAGTAAAGCCGCTGCTCCTTCACATCGAGAGGAGCCAGATGAGGTGGTTCGGGCATCTGGTCAGGATGCCACCCGAACGCCTCCCTAGGGAGGTGTTTAGGGCACGTCCAACCGGTAGGAGGCCACGGGGAAGACCCAGGACACGTTGGGAAGACTATGTCTCCCGGCTGGCCTGGGAACGCCTCGGGATCCCCCGGGAAGAGCTAGACGAAGTGGCGGGGGAGAGGGAAGTCTGGGTTTCCCTGCTTAGGCTGTTGCCCCCGTGACCCGACCTCGGATAAGCGGAAGATGGATGGATGGATGGATGGATGGATGTCTTCATGATGAAGCAAAATATGTGATGATCATCAGAACAGCCACAACACTGGGAGGAGAAAATGCATACATATCGTTGAGCACGTGCAATTTGATTTATTAAGACTAAAACGGTTCTGCAGGAGTGGCCAGCGCTGTAAAATCAGCTGGGCAGAGAATCCTTTGTCCTATGTGTGTGAGTGAAGAAATATAGACTGTCCTAAATGAAAAATATTAAACATATTGTCTATTAAGCAATATCATTTTATTATTTTATAGATACTGGATGATTTAAGGGGCTAATCAAAACCAATTCAATTGATGCATTTTTTTGCCTTTGGATCATTCCAGACACATTAAAGTTAAAGTTTAACTTTAACAATGAATGTGTCAGAGTTATTTGGTGACGAACCCCAAGATGCAGAGATGGAGGCAGGCATTGAATGGGAAAACATGGTTTTAATTTAAAATACTACAACTAGAACAAACAAAGGGTACAAACAAAAAGCACGCATGTGGGCGGATATAACAAACTAAGGGCTATGAACCAACAAATCAGAAGCAGGGAACAAAAAACAGTAAGCTACAAACATTTGCCAAATATAGCTTACCGCTATGCTGCAATCACAGGACCAGTAGGAATGACAAGTAGAAAATGATATTGACACGACAATACAATGATCCAGGCCTGACTGGAGGAACAAAGCAGGTAAAATAGGAGCTGGCTGATTGACATCAGGTGTGACCAGATGCCAATCAGCCACAGCTGAGTGAAAACAGGACACAGGGAGGCAGACAGGAAGCCGAACCAAAATAAGAGCACTAGACAGGAACTAAGGACAGGAAATACTAAACACAGAGGAAACAAACAAAAGCAGAGGAAAAAACTAAAACATAGTCAAACTGTCAGAGGAAAGCCTGACAGAATGTGGAGGGAAATTAGTGTTTCAATGGACACATAATGCCAGTGGTACATGCAAAAACCTCATTTAAAGTACCAGTAGAGTGGAAAAACAAGTTGAATTTATATGCTTAATTGTGTTTCATTGTAACCATTAAACCATATCCATAAACCATAAACATCACAAAATGCCACAAACTTAGTTAGCCATTTGAATATTCCACTCCGTACATCTATGGTGATTTCCGTAGATAGACGTCAATGGAGAAACACTCTCTGACCATAGTATCAGATCAGTCATACTGGAAATGTGTTTCATTGTTTCATTAAAAATTCTCAAATTTTTCGCTGTGTCGTTATCCAATATGTCGGCTGTTCTGTTTTGGATTTCCCAGCGTCGCTCTCATCAGCGTCACGGGTTGATTTCAATGTGAGTGGTTGAAGTAGCACGTCATTCAAGATAACGGACAAGTGGTTTATCCAATCACTTACAATGATTTTTTTTTTACAAGGCCCCGCCTTCTGAAATACATCT
The DNA here is from genome assembly GCF_033978795.1 of Nerophis ophidion. Taxonomy (NCBI): domain Eukaryota; kingdom Metazoa; phylum Chordata; class Actinopteri; order Syngnathiformes; family Syngnathidae; genus Nerophis; species Nerophis ophidion. The sequence continues at coordinate 61,861,354 of NC_084615.1, read as the reverse complement.
ACTGAGAAGTCCCAGATCCTTGTGTGGAGCTCAGCGAACTACAAGAATCTGGCGAGAGTCAGTTTTCAGATCAATATCCTTGAAAGTCAGGTATATAAATCGATCCAACAATATATTGATCAAACGTTACACCCCTACCAATAACCCTACTAACTAATACATTTGTTTTTAAATATACACAATACATTTGTTTAGCCTTTTTTAAAGAAAATATGTGCATCATCGCAAATCCAAATTATCATGACGTCATATATATGATGATGTCATATTGACTACGTCCCTAGCTACGGCCTCACTACCACATATATGTGGTAAACTATACATCTTTTTTTTTTTTTTTTATTAATATGTTTTTTATTTTTATGTTATTTGGATTAACTTTTCTGGTGCATTGTTTTGAAGTCATTCACGCATACACAAACCAGGTAGGGTTGTACAACTTTGCATTCCCATTTCTGATGGGTCAAAATTATTGTTCAAGTTTGATTTGTACTTTTCATATGAATATATACATTTTATTTTTTTGTTTATAGTTGTGTATTAAATGGTAAATTAATGATACTTGTATAGCGCTTTTCTACGTTCAAGGTACTCAAAGCGCTTTGACACTATTTCCACATTCACCCGTTCACAGACACATTCACACACTGATGGCGGGAGCTGCCATGCAAGGCCCTAACCACGACCCATAAGGAGCAAGGGTGAAGTGTCTTGTCCAGGGACACAACGGACGTAATTTCGATGGCGGAAGCTTGGATCAAACATGGAACACTTAAGTGGATGGTATGACAGCTCTACCACCAGAGGCACGCCGCCCGTATTAGTTAATTTTTTTAACTGTAAAAAGTGTTTTTCGTGTCAATGTCAAAGCATGGGCCTATGGCACCACCTTACGGAATGTTTACAATGAAAACACAATAAAAATACATTTATAGACAACATTTTAAAAATAATTCTCAGCAATAGAGTAGGGTTGTATGGTATACCGGTATTGGTATAATACCGCGATACTAATGAATCATATTCGGTACTAGGCCGCCTCTAAAAAATACCGGTGTTGTAGCTACTTCTAAATCACTAATCCTCACCTTCATGGCGACAAAAAAAAAAGTTTCTTATAAAAATCATCCCTGCAGCACGAGGAATAGCTAAACATCCTACACTTAACACCATGGGTGGATCTACACCTGACATCCACTGTAATGATACCAAGTACAGGAGCGTATCTAATCGATACTACCATGATTACATCGATATTTTTTAGCATCACAAAATATTTTTTCGTTTGGAAAAAAATTATTACATGTTTATAAACTCAGGAAATACGTTCCTGGGCATATGGGGACTTTGAATATGACCAATGTATGATCCTGTAACTACTTGGTATCAGATTGCTAACTAAATGTGTGGTATCATCCAAAATTAATGTAAAGCATCTAAACAACAGAAGAATAAGTGATTTTTACATGTAAACCGAAATGTAGATAGAAAATGTTAAAAGAGAAAGTAAGCAGATATTAACAGTAAATGAACAAGTAGATGTCATGGCGTGGATTCGAACCCTTCTCATGCTTCTGAGTGTCACAATTCCTCCTCTGGCTGCTCACTCAGACACACCACCGCTCGCGCTGGGCGTAGCACGCCCACACAGCGACAAGGCTGCAGTCAATCACTCATCAGCGCACCTGGGCCTGACGAGAGGGAGCGGCATAAATAGTCACCGAAGCCAGTAGACCTTCGCCAGAACGTAGCCAATCTCGCCTGAGTGAGCATGATGTCTGGCACTTTTGAATCGTTTCTTGCTCGCCTACCATGTGTTCTTCCTCGTTCCCGTCTTGATGTCCTTTTTGTCTTCCACAGTGTCTTCCGTGATCGTGTCTTGCCTCACGACCTGCTCCCGGATTTTCGCTTACCTTCCCCGATCCTTGACCACTGTTTGGGCCCTGACATCGTTGCCTCTCTTCAGCCCCTGACTGCTTGCCTCCCTGCTGACTACCTCTTTGCCTTCCCCTTTGGATTCAACGAAAGATACATCCAACACGCACTGACAACACCCTCTGTTAAACCCCACATTGTTAATTCCACACATCGTCTGCATTCACCCACTAGTGGTGGCATACACATCCCACACATTCATCAAAGGTTTAAATAAACCTTCGAAAATGCAGTTCTTCCATGGCGTCGCCTCCTTCCCTTTGCCTAGAAGACAACAGTAGATTAATAATTCATTTTCTACCACTTGTCCTTAATATATTTGACAAAATAATTGAATGATAAATGACACAATATGTTACTGCATACGTCAGCAGACTGAACTAGGAGCCTTTGTTTGCTTACTTACTACTAAAAGACAAGTTGTCTTGTCTGTTCACTATTTTATTTAAGGACAAACTTGCTATAAGAAACATATGTTTAATGTACCGTAAGGTTTTTTTTGGTAAAATAAAGCTAATAATGCATTTTTTTGTGGTCCCTTTTATCTAGAAAAGTACCGAAGAGTATCGAAATACATTTTGGTACTGGTACCAAAATATTGGTATCGGGACTACACTACAGTATAGTAATGTTTGAGTAAATGTAAGTGATTCTGGTCCACATATTGTACTATGAGTGGTACCAATGTTTTTTTTCCCTGAATTAAAAGAAACGAGAAAAAAACCCTACAACAACGAGGCAGTATTTTGAACGACTACTTTAAAAAGGAACAGCCCCTATAGATGTGGCTTCATTCAAAGAGCTATGAATCCCATCCTACTATCCTTCAATTGTTTGGTATGTATCCCTACGTGGAAAAAGTTTGGACATCCTTGCCATTTACTGTGACGATGTTTGAATACGGCTGCATTTGCACCAGAACAATGTAAGGAAACTAGCACGGTGAAACACACCTTTTCACTGATGGTATAGCCATGTCTTTGGTGTTGGAAAATAACTCCATCTCAAGTTCTTCTGTCTCTAAGTCGTCCATGAACCTGTGTGAGAGAGATATGCAACAGTTGTTGACAGGTAAAGCCAGCACCAGTGTTGCATGCATGAAGCAACACTTAACCTGGTCACTGACTAAAAAAAACCACTAGTGTCGTTTCTGCTCAGGTTCAATCACAAGAACTGATAAGTTGATGCACGTGTTTGTTTTGTTGCAATGCATTGATTTGACTTGGGAAGAATTCAGCAAAAGATATTTCTCTAGCACACACAACACAGATTGCGTGTAAACATTAACACTGACATTTACTTAACTAGGCTGTAAAGAAGTTTGTTAATCGCTGTACAGAGATTCAGCTATTGAATAATTAGTCAAAGTTAATGGTTAATTTCTCACTGTGCTTTAAACTAAACAGAGGGTTGCTAATTCTGCGGGTTACACATTAGGACACTATAAGAAATCCTAGCAAGTGTTACTTCAGTCAAAAACAATACTGCTGTATATTAAATGATAAATGGGTTGTACTTGTATAGCGCTTTTCTACCTTCAGGGTACTCAAAGCGCTTTGACACTACTTCCACATTTACCCATTCACACATTCACGGAGGGAGCTGCCATGCAAGGCGCTAACCAGCACCCATCAGGAGCAAGGGTGAAGTGTCTTGCTCAGGACACAACGGACGTGACGAGGTTGGTACTAGGTGGGGATTGAACCAGGGTACCTCGGGTTGCGCACGGCCACTCTGTCACTGCGCCACGTCCTCCCTGTTCATAGGAATTATATAAAGAATTCTCTACTTTGCTCCATATACATTAAAGCATCGGAAGTTTGTATGCAACATGAGAAAGAGGACTAAACTTCTGGCTGTGGTCTACTGAGGTCCCATGAAAAAAAATAAAAATAAACAAGGCATAGCTACCTTGGTGAGATCAAAAAACATGCCTGGTGCCACACTTGAGAACTTCCCACATGCTCCGGGCCTCTGCATGCTGGCTGTCTTTTTTGAAGGCAGCTGCAACAGCCATTGAATCTCAACTCTTTGAAGACAAAATACATCTGGAAAATCTAAATTAGGGGCACAAAAAGAAGAGAGGGGATTACCACACATTATAATCCAATAATCCAATAATGGTTCTGGATCTGTATCGAAAGATGTTCTCAACGGGAGTCTGCCTAAAGAGGACATTTTCTCTAAACTCAAGTGCCCCTGGTGCACCACACAATTCAGAAATTGACCAATATTTTGGGGAAAATAAAGTTGCAGAAGTGCTTAGATTATAAACTGCCATATTTGATTGGATGACATCACACAAAATGTTGAAATCTAGCAAGACCTCAGTTCAGCAAACACAGGGGATTAGACTCAATTTAGTTTTGTGGCAACTTGTACCATAGTCCTTCAATTTACAAGCTTAAATGGTTCTGTGACGCAGCTGTTAACACAAAACATGTGTATCTCAAATCAATGTCTCTCATTGGGAATGAACTTCCATCCATCCATCCATCCATCCATTTTCTACCGCTTATTCCCTATTGGGGTCGCGGGGGGCGCTGGCGCCTATCTCAGCTACAATCGGTACACCCTGGACAAGTCGCCACCTCATCACAGTGCCAACACAGATAGACAGACAACATTCACACACTAGGGCCAATTTAGTGTTGCCAATCAACCTATCCTCAGGTGCATGTCTTTGGAGGTGGGAGGAAGTCAGAGTACCCGGAGGGAACCCACGCATTCACGGGGAGAACATGCAAACTCCACACAGAATAATCCAGAGCCTGGAATTGAACCCAGGACTGCAGGACCTTCGTATTGTGAGGCAGACACACTAACCCCTCTGCCATCGTGAAGCCTGGGAATGAACTTAAATCAATTTATTGCTGCTTGACCCTCGCTCCCAAAACAACACACTTTTTACATGTAAAAGACAAACAAACTCTTTAAAATAAGACATATTGTATAAAAACAATACAATACATGTAGTACAAACAACTACAGCGGTTGTTTACTTCATGAAGTAATATAATAATAATGTTCTGCATTTACCTTAGAGAGTGGACTTCTAGATAGATAGATGTATAAATAGTACTTTATTGATTCCTTCAGGAGAGTTACTTCAGGAAAATTTAAATTCCAGCAGCAGTGTACAGAGTTGAGATCAATTTAAAAAGTAAAAAGTAAATAATGGAGGTATAAATAGAAATAAAATAAAACAATATTACAATAAGAATCAAAATAAAAAGCAACAATGGGAATAAAGATATTACGGTAAAATAAGAATATAACAAGACAAACTAGGCAGTAGTGACATGTTCTACAGTATATCATTCCAACTGCTTCCCCGTTCAACACACCATCAGCAGCTTCTCCATATTTTCATGTATAAATGTCCATCATGTATATTTCAACATTCTTGGCTGGCTTTAGATTCATTCTGATTTAGTATTGTGCGGACTGGAAGTGATACACCAAGTCGATTTTCTAGTGTAATTAAAGACACATAATTCACTTCTTCTTCTCCTCAACACTGTTTTTCACACTCAATATCTTCCTTCCAATGCTTGGAAAAACAAACTGTTCATCTGTAGCTATAGGCCAACGTTAGCGAGTAAGACCAGATGTTTTGCTACGCCAACTAATGTTCGGAATACTTGTGACTCAAATTTTTGTTTTTTACCGAAAATAATTACAATTAGCCAAGGGAAAGCTCTTATCTCAAAACACTTATTGGTTGGGGCACTCATAAATTGAGGTGCCACTGTATTCTGAATGTAAAAGAAAGGGCTTGAGGAACCTGGCAGTCAGAGTTCAGGGTTATCTGAGCCGGTACAAGGCAGGGCGTGATGACGCAACCTCTCTTTGGCAGCTTCCAGTTTAAACCGCGGCTTGAGTGGAGCGCGTGAGATGCCAAAACATCCAAGCTTGGATGCACATTCAGCTGTTTTTGATGCAAATGTAAATTGGCACCCACACTTGTAATTTGTTTGTTTCATCTTGTGTCACTTTTTAGTAAACGATGTTGTGGTGGACTAGGGGACAGGTCCATGAACAAATGTCCCTGGCCAAGATAATTGTCATCGTAGTGTTTGTATTCATTTGGTTTTATTCGATTATTTTACAAATGTAGGATGCTTGTATTTTGTAGGATTGTTTTACTGTGCACCATTTTAACCTGTCACTGCTCTCTATCCCGCTGTTTTATGTATTAAACATATAACATTTTACAAACCCATTTAAACTTAGTCACTGCGCACTTTAATTCAATTACAGGATTTGTGCAATAGTTAAATTATTATCCGGGGCTGTTATTTTAAGGCTTGGTTATATTCTGCAGTGTATTCCTCTATATTTGCAGCGTGTTTTTTTTAGTGTGACAATTGTGTTTTATTCTATTTAGGTATTTTATAATAGTCCTGGTTTATTTCTATGTGAAATAAATGTACCAAACTAAAGTTCAGCCTCCTCCAGTTAATTCTACCAAGCCGTTTGTTCTTTATTATACAGTAGTTCCAGCTGCTTTTAGTACCCACACCTGCTTAGAACTACTATACCTGTATAAAAAAAGGCTCAACAAGTGGTGTCAAGTTAGTAAAAGCACAATTGCTCAATTCAAACCTCTGTGCCATTGAGAGATCATCAGAAAATTATTCAATATCACTTAATTTCTCCAAAAAAGAAGGTCCTGGATTCGATCATGTGCTCAGGATCTTTCTGTGTGGAGTTTGCATGTTCCCCCCATGATTGCGTGGGTTCCCTCCGGGTACTCCGGCTTTCGCCAACCTCCAAAGACATGCACCTGGGGATAGGTTGATTGGCAACACTAAATTGGCCCTAGTGTGTGAATGTGATTGTGAATGTTGTCTGTCTATCTGTGTTGGCCCAGTGATGAGGTGTCAACTTGTCCAGGGTGAACCCCGCCTTCTGCCCATGTGCAGCTGAGATAGGCTCCAGCACCCCCCGCAACCCCATAAGGGAAAAGCGGTAGGAAATGGATGGATGGATGATTATTTTATTGCATCTTTGTACATCTATCTATCCATGCCTGGGACATATAGTGACAGGCAGAACAATTGAATGCTCTTCCACTAGATGGCAGAAAGTACATAATGAACATGTGTATGTGCCTTATAATCAGAGGTTTTTGCACAATAAATGTCGGGAAACACTGACCTTAATAATTTGACAGACACACAATAGCATTGATATTTGTGATCTTTGAAAAAAATCACCTTTTATGTAGGTTACTTTAAAATGACTAACAATAACCTTTTGTAGCACTTAGTTGGCGTTTGAAAATGTTGAAAAGTGAGATACAGTACATGAGGAGGATCAGGTTGTGAGCGAGGTTTGTCACACGACCGGTCACTCATGGGACACATATAGACACACAAACATTCACTTTCACATTCACACAGTTAGCATACTTGCCAACCCTCCCGATTTTCCCGGGAGACTCCCGAATTTCAGTGCCCCTCCCGAAAATCTCCCGGGGCAACCATTCTCCCGAATTTCTCTCAATTTCCTCATGGACTACAAAATTGGGGGCGTGCCTATAAGCACTTCCTTTAGCGTCTTCTAAAACCTGTCGCCACGTTCGCTTTTCCTCCATACAAACAGCGTGCCGGTCCAGTCACATAATATATGCAGCTTTAACACACACACACACAAGTGAATGCAAGGCATACTTTATCAACAGCTATACAGGTCACATTGAGGGTGGCCGTATAAACAAGTTTAACACTGTTACAAATATGAGGCACAATGTCAACCCACACCAAACAAGAATGACAAACACATTTTGGGAGAATATCCACAGCGTAACACAACATAAACACAACAGAACAAATAACCGAATCCCTTGCAGCACTAACTCTTCCGAGACACTACAATATACAACCCCCTGCTACCACCAAAGCCCGCCCCCCCCAACCTTACCCACCACCTCAACCCCCGGCCCCCCCATCAGGGACGGCGTGGCGCAGTGGGAGAGTGGCCGTGCGCAACCCGAGGGTCACTGGTTCAAATCCCACCTAGAACCAACCTCGTCACGTCCGTTGTGTCCTGAGCAAGACACTTCACCCTTGCTCCTGATGGGTGCTGGTTGGCGCCTTGCATGGCAGCTCCCTCCATCAGTGTGTGAATGTGTGTGTGAATGGGTAAATGTGGAAATAGTGTCAAAGCGCTTTGAGTACCTTGAAGGTAGAAAAGCGCTATACAAGTACAACGCATTTATTTCATTTATTTATCTGCCGAATTCGGAGTTCTCGAGGTTGGCAAGTATGACAGTCAGAGTCAAAACCAATCCCACACTGACTACACAAAAATCTGCTGCGTAAATCACTACACTATCACTGACGAAGTGAACTGCCTGCCATGATCGCTAACCGGCATGGTGTTCAACCCTAGTATGTTTACTGCAGAACCGTACAGCAGGTGTGAAGTTCTGTATCTGAGAGGCCCATCAGGTCCGACATGAGGCTGGCTGCAGCCGTGCATGCAGTCTCTTGACAGGACATTGAAGCAATGAATCACATACGCAGGGTGCAGCATGCTGGGTGAAAGCCTGACAGGTGATTCATGAAAGGTTGGCTGTGTAACTGAAGCCTAATACCTCATCATTTTGATACTAGGTTGCAAAGTAAATGCAGGTTATCCGGTACCTTCCATCTGCTGCACCGTCTGTTTGCCTTAGAAGGCTACAAGAAGATTGTCTGATGGTGATAAATAACAGCATGCTCCTGAACTATATGGGCTTGCTCATTACTACTAGTACACTTTACTCCACCATCAGTGGTCCATTTGTGAATATGGAACCAACAAAACTCCACTTATTGTAAATACAACAGTCACATACTTCAAAAGAGTGTTAAGTTTTATCATCACACGAACGTCAGGTCTAGACATTGATAAACCAACCTCCACCTAGGTCAAAGGTCTGCAACCTTTATTATCAAAAGAGACATTTTGCTGACTTACTAAAGAAACATGGTATAAAGTCGCAAAATGTAACAGCTTATAAACTTGTTTTTATATTACAGGAAAAGCAATCTGTCCAGGTGAAATTAAACACTCTTTTTCCCTATAAGATTTGCCTTTTTGGCAAGTATTCATGGTTAGCTTACCCAAGGGGTTGCACAATAAAGAAGCTGCACTGAACAGACAGGCTTACAGTCCTTTTTACTTGCCTTCCTTGCACCTCAGAACTCAGCTTGGGTTCATTCACAGACTCACAGAAACTTATAGAACTGGTATTATCAAACTATTTTTAAAAACGCAAACAAGGAGGCAGAAGAGCCAAATGAGGCCAAAGAGCCATGGGTTGCAGACCCCTACATTTTGTATTTTATAGATTTATGTCTTGTTTAAAATGTTGTACATCGGAACTTCAGTTTTATTCATTAATCGTTTTTCAAGACTTTTTTTCCATAACAAATAATGGAAATCCAATTAATCTGTCAAGTATAACCACAAAACACATTTTATAGCGCATAAATATAGTTTTACACGCAGAAAACAATGTAAAATACATATAAATGATGAATGAAATGGAGAGATGAATATTTAACACTTTTGCCTGTTTTAAGACGGTTTTGAATTCAATAGGGTCTAACATTTTTTACCCTCAAACTTGGAAGTCGGAGCTGGTAACGATGTCAAAGCCGAGTTATGGCAATCCAGTCAGTTAGAAATCAAGATGGCCAAACCCACAAAAGCTCTTCTTTAAGGTATGTGAATAAACATTTACAGTGTAAAAAACTCTATTTTACAAAATATAGTGTACAAATGTTTGTATATCTGTGGCTTCTTTCATCTCCGTAATATCGCTAAAATTCGCTCCATTTTGTCCACTAAAGATGCCGAGATCATTATCCATGCGTTTGTTACGTCTCGTCTCGATTACTGTAACGTATTATTTTCGGGTCTCCCAATGTCTAGCATTAAAAGATTACAGTTGGTACAAAATGCGGCTGCTAGACTTTTGACAAGAACAAGAAAGTTTGATCATATTACGCCTGTACTGGCTCACCTGCACTGGCTTCCTGTGCACTTAAGATGTGACTTTAAGGTTTTACTACTTACGTATAAAATACTACACGGTCTAGCACCAGCCTATCTTGCCGATTGTATTGTACCATATGTCCCGGCAAGAAATCTGCGTTCAAAAGACTCCGGCTTATTAGTGATTCCTAGAGCTCAAAAAAAGTCTGCGGGCTATAGAGCGTTTTCCGTTCGGGCTCCAGTACTCTGGAATGCCCTCCCGGTAACAGTTCGAGATGCTACCTCAGTAGAAGCATTTAAGTCTCATCTTAAAACTCATCTGTATACTCTAGCCTTTAAATAGACCTCCTTTTTAGACCAGTTGATCTGCCGCTTCTTTTCTTTCTCCTATGTCCCCCCCTCCCTTGTGGAGGGGGTCCGGTCCGATGACCATGGATGAAGTACTGACTGTCCAGAGTCGAGACCCAGGATGGACCGCTCGTCGGGACCCAGGATGGACCGCTCGCCTGTATCGGTTGGGGACATCTCTACGCTGCTGATCCGCTTGAGATGGTTTCCTGTGGACGGGACTCTCACTGCTGTCTTGGAGCCACTATGGATTGAACTTTCACAGTATCATGTTAGACCCGCTCGACATCCATTGCTTTCGGTCCCCTAGAGGGGGGGGGGTTGCCCACATCTGAGGTCCTCTCCAAGGTTTCTCATAGTCAGCATTGTCGCTGGCGTCCCACTGAATGTGAATTCTCCCTGCCCACTGGGTGTGAGTTTTCCTTGCCCTTTTGTGGGTTCTTCCGAGGATGTTGTAGTCGTAATGATTTGTGCAGTCCTTTGAGACATTTGTGATTTGGGGCTATATAAATAAACATTGATTGATTGATTGATTATAGTCCGGTGCGGCTAATATATGGAAAAACATGTTTTTCTATAATTTAGTGGGTGAGGCTTACATACTTTAAAGTTTGGAAAATACAGTATAAGTGATATAATATACACACTACGTGAAAAAAGTAATTTACATTACCATATATAAAGTCCAACAATACAACATATAAGGCCGGCCTAGTGTGAAAAAAATTATACAGAAGTGCTAATAAGGGATATTACAGACACTTCTATAAGTGTATAAGCCCACCCGGGGGTGCTGAGAATTTCCCGACTTTCTCAGTGAGAAATTCGATCTTGGGGAATGTTCCAGTTAACACTATTGACTAGGAAATTGAAAATGCCGACTTTCCAGGATAAATTTAACACACAATGAGTTACCAACATTTTTTCATTATGTGAAATTAAACATAGGGCACACGAACAAATTTATGTTTGGCCGTATGATAACTGAGACTGAAAAGGAATACCAAGGCAACATTTTTTATTCAAAACTAAATCATATGAAAAGTAGGCCGTATGAAAACCCAGGTATCCTCCAGGCATAGTATGTTTCTCTTTCTTGGAAGGGTTGACTGTGACTGTAAGCAAATTTTGTTGTACTTTTTAAGCGCAATCACAAATTAAACATTTGTGTATCTTGTACCACTGTTTGATGCGGAAGTCATTAGGTTGGAGTGTTTAAGTTTTTCTTCTTGTGCACATGTACGAAATCCTTAAAATTTCTAATGTCCCAACTTCAGGAAGTCTATGTGTTGCAACTTGCCGGGTGTCCAATACTGCTTTTTCTTTCATACCGCAGCCAGAATTTAAAATGTAAGAGTTGTGTAGCTAAGCATGAGTAAGACAGCATTTTTTTATTTTTATTTAGGGGAGCTAAAAACCTTCATCATGGCCACTTTGCCCTCAAAGCTTTCCTGTATATTGACATTTAGTCCCTGAGTTTGGACACAATAACATAAACCATCAAAAAAGGCATTTTAATAATGCAGTAAGGAAAATAAAAAATATCAATCTAATAATTTTAGTATCATTTATATTCTGATAGCATACTGGTGTCAATAGTATCGACATCTGAATCAATCATCTTCCTGCTTGGTGTGTGTGTGTGTGTGTGTGTGTGTGTGTGTGTGTGGCATGCTTAGCCATTAATGTTCCTCTTTTCCTCCTGTGATAATGGAATTTGGAAAAAACTTTAAAAAAAATTTCAACCTGGTCCATCTTCGGTGGAATACACTATCATCGGCATTGTGGATGAATGACACATTCGAGCCGGTGTTCTGGCGAGACGATTGATGCAGCTCCTGCATGTGTGTAACATGGAATGTGGAAATGTAAAATGTGTCCCTCCGAGCGTGCACCCCTTTTGAAGTAATCTTTCACCATAGTACAAAATTTTGCTTTTCTTTAGCAAATATATTGCTGGGTATTGTGGCCGAATAGCTCAATTTTTGTTTCATCTGACATCATTTGAACAAAGATAAGACCCTCTGGGGGAAACTTCTATGGTAAGATGAAACAAAAATTGAGCTGTTTGGCCACAATACCGAGCAATATGTTTGGAGGAAAAAAGGACAGCCTTTTAATCCTAGGCACACCACTCCTACCGTCAAGCATGGTGGTGGTAGTATTATGCTCTAGGCCTGTTTTGCTGCCATTAGAACTGGTGCTTTACAGAAAGTTAATGGGAAAATAAAAAGAAGGATTACCTCCAAATTCTTCAGGACAACCCAAAATCATCAGCCCGGAGGTTGGATCATGGGCGCAGTTGGGTGTTCCAACAGGAAAATGACCCCAAACACAAGTCAAAAGTTGTAAAGGGATGGCTAAATTAGGCTAGAATTAAGGTTTTGGAATGGGCTTCCCAAAGTCCTGACTTAAATGTGTGGACAATGCTGAAGAAACAAGTCCATGTCAGAAAACCAACAAATTTAGCTGAACTGCGCCAATTTTGTCAAGAGGAGTGGTCAAAGATTAAACCAGAAGCTTGCCAGAAGCTTGTGGATAACTACCAAAAGTGCCTTATTGCAATGAAACTTGCCAAAGGACATGTAACCAAATGTTAACATTGCTGTATGTATACTTTTGACCCACAGATTTTTGTCACATTTTCAGTGGACCCATAATAAATTCATAAAAGAACCACACTTCATGAATGTTTTTGTGACCAACAAGTGTGTGCTCCCATCACTCTATCACACAAAAACATGAGAGTTGTAGAAAGTACTGGAAACTGAAGACAGCCATGACATTATGTTCTTTACAAGTGTATGTAATCTTTTGATCGCAACTGTATGCAGCTCTAATGGGGATGCAGGGCTGAAGCCAACGCTCAACCCCTGACCAATCGCAACAGAATAGGTGGTGTCGGGGAGAAGGCTGTGGAATCAGAGCATTTTTGCCAAGAGGATAAGAATGCAGATTTGCCCTGTACAGAACTTGAGGTTAATGGAATATTTGAATAAAAACTAACTATTGTGTCCCACTGGGATCCAATATCATCGTAAAAGACCCTGAAATGAGCACGATAAGACCTTGAATATGGCTCACTACAGTTCAAAATGTTTATCATTGTCAGTTTTTACATGTTAATGGGCTGTGGGAGGATGTAAGACAGCTGATAAAACAATTCTTCCTCCGGGCCTCGCTGCTTTTCACCAGAGGAGGAGGTTTACAACACGATCCCACAGCTAATTACGGAACTAGTCTTTAATGCACCTAACTGTTGCCATCTCAACCCATGAAAAGATCCTGATACACTTGTAATTAGAACACACTGGGGAAAGCCCAACCAGAGGCCTGAAGACTTGCCTGTTATGTGTTTTTGCAACCATTTCACATTTGATCCTTTGCTGAAAAGATACCAGCTGCATTGCAGAGGGAATCAAAACAAAGCAGACACACCTCAAGTTGGAGTCGCATCAGGCAGCACTGTGAGTGTGTGTTTGTGTGTGTGTGTGTGCGCGCGCGCGTGTGTGTGCGTGTGTGTGCATGTGTTCTTGTATTCAAACCGTTCTTGAGACATCAACAAGGAAAAGTACCTTCCATATGTGGACCGGTGAACAAGTTAGGATCAAAATCATGGTCTCAGTACGGAAAACCATTGCATCTAATAGAGAATGTCTCATTTGCGCCCTTGTTGGGGAAATCTATCAAAATTAGGGTGGTCCCAAAAAGCAGGGATTTTTCAAATTGACTGTGTCGATTTTAAAAGTGCTTACCCCTCTGGTCAACATATGAAATAACAATTATGTGTAAAAATTTGAAGTGCTCCCCCTCTGGCCAACATATGTAATAACAAGTGTGTGTAAGAAATTAAAAGTGCTCCCCCTTTGGCCAAAATGAATTAAAACAAATAAAATAAATATTTATATAGAGACATATTCTAATAAAGAAGTAAAAAAATGAGGATTCTTTCTTTGTTTCTTTTCTTTTCATAGTTTATTTCGAACATGAGCACATTCACAACACAATACATCACACAGTTTCATATCACCTTACATCGCGTCATGTCCGAAAAGGAGTAGGAAGAAGCAAAGCTTATTTAATCCTACCCCTTTCCCACGTCAGAGCGCCCACAAATACATACATTCATTTACTGACTCTCCTTATAACAAATTGCAAAATGACATCCGTGAATGAGTAATACAACAGTTCTGTAATATGTAATCAATCTATTCAGTCATTACCAACATACTGAGATGAAGAATATCTCATTTTCAATAAGGTAGAAAGTGTTTCTTATAATTATTCTTCTTTGTACTTTGTAAACACTATTAATTTGAACAGCCTCTTAAACCGGATCATATCAGTACAATGTTTAATTTCTTTACTTAATCCAATCTATAATTTAATTCCACATACTGATTCGCTAAAGGTTTTAAGTGTTGTACGTGCATACAAATGTTTTAAATTAGATTTTCCTCTAAGGTTATATTTCTCCTCTTTAGTTAAGAAGAATTGTTGTACATTATTTGGTAGCAGTTTATAATTTGCTTTGTACATCATTTTAGCTGTTTGCAATTTTACCAAATCATCGAGCTTTAATATTTTTGACTCAACAAATAAAGGGTTTGGATGTTCTCTATATCCAACATTATGTATTATTCTAATTGATCTTTTTTGTAACACTGTTAACGAATGTAGTGCACATTTGTAGTTGTTTCCCCATATTTCTGCACAATAACTCAGATATGGTAACACTAGCAAGCAGTAGAGAATATAAAGTGATATATGGACCAGGACGTATTTTGCTCTATTCATTATTGAAATATTATTTGCCACCTTATATTGTATGTTTTGTATACGAGATTTCCAGTTCATTTTATCATCTATTAATACTCCCAAAAATCTGGTTTCTTTTACCCTTTCAATATCGACACCGTCTTTTTGTATTTGTGGCTGATGCTCTTTTCTACTGCTACCGAATAGCATTATTTTAGTTTTACTGAGATTCAAAGATAGTCTGTTTTTATCAAACCATTTTTTTAATTTGTTCATTTCTTCCGTAATTATTTGTATTATCTTCTGTGTGTTCTCTCCTGAACAGAAAGCAGTTGTGTCGTCTGCAAATAAAACTAACTTCAAGTCCATTGTAACTTTACAAATGTCGTTTATATAAAGATTGAACAATCTTGGTCCCAGTATTGATCCCTGGGGTACACCACAAGATATTTCTAACCGTGTTGACATATTTTCACCCATCTTCACATATTGCTTCGTGTTGGTTAAATAGCTTCTTACCCAGTTCAATACCAAACCTCTGATGCCATATCGTTCTAGCTTTTGTATTAAAATATCATGATTAATTGTGTCAAATGCTTTGGTTAAATCCATGAATACTGCGGCTGCACATTATTTACCGTCTATTGCATTTGTAATTTCCTCTGTTATTTTGATTATTGCTATTGATGTTGCGATATTTGCTCTATATCCAAATTGGTTCTCCACGAGCATCCCACTTTTGTTGATAAATTTATCTTATCTGCTATTGAATAGTTTTTTCCATGATTTTGGAGAATTGTGGAAGTAATGAAACTGGTCTGTAGTTAGTGAACTGGTGTATGTTTCCATTCTTATGAATTGGTACAACTTTTGCAATTTTCATTTTGTCAGGGAATTTGCCAGTTAGAAATGATATGTTACTGATAAATGTCATAGGGTCTGAAATGTCTTCTATAACCTTTTTTATCGTTACCATACCTATTCCATGACAGTCGGTTGAGGTCTTAGATTTACAATTTTTTACAATTTTGATTACTTCTTCTTTTGTCCCCTTCTTAAGAAACATGGAATTGGGATTTCTGTCAATGAGCTCACTCAAGTTCTCATCTGACCCATCATCTGCATTTGGAATTCTTTGTTCCAGATTTTTTCCGATACCAACAAAGTAATCATTAAAACGTTCAACTATTTGGTTCATATCGTAATTTTTTGTATTCCCATCCAGAAAGTATGGGGGTAATCTTTCTTAGCACCATTTTTGATGATGCTATTTAGGATTCCCCATGTTGCTCTCATGTTGTTTGTGTTCACATTCAATTACTGACTGTAGTATCCCCTCTTAAATGTTCGTAGTATATCAATTAGCTTGTTTTTATATTTCTTATACTTATTTTCTGCCTCTATGGATCACTGTGTCATAAATTTTCGATGTAATGTGTTTTTTTTTGTGACAAGCATTTCTCAGTCCTTTTGTCATCCATGGTTGGTTGTTTTTCTTTTGCTTTTTACTAAGTTCTTTCCAAGGACAATGTTTAACATAGTGTTAGAAAGGTGTTGAAAAATTTCCCATAAGCATCATCTACATCATCTTCATTGTATACATTGTCACAAGTTTGTTTCCTCAAATCGTCCTTGAAGGAAATTTTTTTTTTCCTCTGTGCATGGTCTTTGAAACGTCTTTTTGTCAATGTTCTTCTTCTTGTAATTCCCATCAGGAATGGTAAAAACTGGCAGATGGTCGCTAATTAAAAAACAATTACAAACTAAATTAAACAAAACTAAAAGCTTACCTTGTTTATATAGCATAGTGTGTATATATTATTAATGTTGTAAATACAAATCTTCATATATCTAGAAAGGGTGGTCTTAAAGAGATAGGCATTTTTCAGAGGTCTCAAGAAAGTAAGAAATTCAAGATGTGTATGAGTGTGTGTGTGTGTGTGTGTGTGTGTGTGTGTGTGTGTGTGTGTGTGTGTGTGTGTGTGTGTGTGTGTGTGTTAAGTACTCTCCACAGTGACGCTTTGCCTTTTCTGGCTGGTATCGTCATGGTCAAACCCATCACAAAAGGTAACCAGAGCCCAAATACCACTGCACAAGAAACTGTAAAAATAAATCATGGGGGTCTGGACAGAAATGTCAATCTTCAGTTAAGAGGTTTTTGAAGCACTAGCTCTCGGTCCAATTCTGACAAGTACATAAATCCTGCACCGCTGTACCACACACACACTCACATGCACACAGAGAAAGACAGCATAAAATAAAATTGTACAAGGAAATGATGAGGATTTTTGAGGAGCCTTTGGAGAGTCTGGGTTGTGTCAACCCTTAAAACGCATGCATTTTTAAAAATAGACAATGCACAGGCTGTGCAGCAAGTATGTTGACTACAACTGCAGCCTGCAAAGGAGAAACGGAAGGGTGCATGTACAGTATGCGTAAAACAAATAGAGCATTAAGAGAAATTCCATACATAATTCATTTAGTATTATAGAACTGGAAGAGTGTTAGAAAAAGCTTTCAATTGATTTTTAAGTCATCAGATTTATATGACCCGTGTTGTAGGATCCTGCATTCTGTTTTCAAGCTCTAAGAAGGCACCACAAGTTTGTTTGTTTTATTTCCAAATCTGGAGTACCCATTTTAATGATCTTTTTGATGGTTATGTGGGTTTTAGATTAATGCAAGGCCTTCCAGAGATGCTAACTTGTGGCCCAGCAGTAAGCTCCTCTATGCTGTGTGTGAGTGATAAAACCTCAAAGGGCAGTTCTTATCTCTCTAAGCAACGCTGCATGTTTACATCCACCTGCATGTAGGACAGCAGATGAAAGCCTCAGGCATGTTTTACCCTGTATGGAGAAATTCATCTTGCAATGAGAGCAAAGCATGGCTACCTTAACTGCTCAGTTTGACCAATGCAATGGACGCTGGAGCCACGTTTAGGATTAACTTCTTAAATAGCAGTCAGTATTATGTAATAGGTTCATTTCGTTGTAATTCCATAGAAGTCTTTGAGCTGCTCTTTGTCTGATCACTCACCTAGGACCTGTTTGTCTTGGGAGACCCTACCAGGGGGCATGAAAACCCCCAGACAACATAGCTCCTAGGATCATTGGGACACGCAAACTCCTCTACCACGGTAAGGTAGCAGCTCAGAGAGGAGTCTGTAGTGGACTCTCCTATTTCTGGGGCTGAGGTCGCTGAGGTAGTTAAAAAGCTCCTCGGCGGCAAGGCCCCGGGGGTGGATGAGATCCGCCCGGAGTTCCTTAAGGCTCTGGATGCTGTGGGGCTGTCTTGGTTGACAAGACTCTGCAGCATCGCGTGGACATCGGGGGCGGTACCTCTGGATTGGCAGACCGGGGTGGTGGTCCCTCTCTTTAAGAAGGGGGACCGGAGGGTGTGTTCCAACTATCGTGGGATCACACTCCTCAGCCTTCCCGGTAAGGTTTATTCAGGTGTACTGGAGAGGAGGCTTCGCCGGATAGTCGAACCTCGGATTCAGGAGGAACAGTGTGGTTTTCGTCCTGGTCGTGGAACTGTGGACCAGCTCTATACTCTCGGCAGGGTTCTTGAGGGTGCATGGGAGTTTGCCCAACCAGTCTACATGTGCTTTGTGGACTTGGAGAAGGCATTCGACCGTGTCCCTCGGGAAGTCCTGTGGGGAGTGCTCAGAGAGTATGGGGTATCGGAATGTCTTATTGTGGCAGTCCGCTCCCTGTATGATCAGTGTCAGAGTTTGGTCCGCATTGCTGGCAGTAAGTCGGACACGTTTCCAGTGAAGGTTGGACTCCGCCAAGGCTGTCCTTTGTCACCGATTCTGTTCATAACTTTTATGGACAGAATTTCTAGGCGCAGTCAAGGCGTTGAGGGGTTCCGGTTTGGTGGCCACGGGATTAGGTCTCTGCTCTTTGCAGATGATGTAGTCCTGATGGCTTCATCTGGCCGGGATCTTCAGCTCTCACTGGATCGGTTCGCAGCCGAGTGTGAAGCGACCGGAATGAGAATCAGCACCTCCAAGTCCGAGTCCATGGTTCTCGCCCGGAAAAGGGTGGAGTGCCATCTCCGGGTTGGGGAGGAGACCCTGCCCCAAGTGGAGGAGTTCAAGTACCTAGGAGTCTTGTTCACGAGTGGGGGAAGAGTGGATCGTGAGATCGACAGGCGGATCGGTGCGGCGTCTTCAGTAATGCGGACGTTGTATCGATCCGTTGTGGTGAAGAAGGAGCTGAGCCGGAAGGCAAAGCTCTCAATTTACCGGTCGATCTACGTTCCCATCCTCACCTATGGTCATGAGCTTTGGGTCATGACCGAAAGGATAAGATCACGGGTACAAGCGGCCGAAATGAGTTTCCTCCGCCGGGTGGCGGGGCTCTCCCTTAGAGATAGGGTGAGAAGCTCTGCCATCCGGGAGGAGCTCAACGTAAAGCCGCTGCTCCTCCACATCGAGAGGAGCCAGATGAGGTGGTTCGGGCATCTGGTCAGGATGCCACCCGAACGCCTCCCTAGGGATGTGTTTAGGGCACGTCCAGCTGGTAGGAGGCCACGGGGAAGACCCAGGACACGTTGGAAAGACTATGTCTCCCGGCTGGCCTGGGAACGCCTCGGGATCCCCCGGGAAGAGCTAGACGAAGTGGCTGGAGATAGGGAAGTCTGGGCTTCCCTGCTTAGGCTGCTGCCCCCGCGACCCGACCTCGGATAAGCGGAGGATGATGGATGGATGGATGGATTATGTAATAGGGTGGGGCTTTGCTAACAGCTGCAGCTTTTCAAACTGATTTACATTAGCGTTGATTTGGAATCACTGGTTGTCTGTTAGTTTATTAAAACATTTTCACTGAAAATGTCTGCTCAGCAAACAGTTTCTAAACATTTAAAAAGCATCTGAAACTTTTTTGTTGAAAAATGATTAGATGTGGCTTTGGAAAGTTCCTTCTTCTCCTGTATTTTATGGATTAAAAGAGAAAAATCCCAAATTACGAAAAAAACAAAACAAGAAGATTACAGAAGGTCCGAGGCCTGCACATGCGTATAGATACATTTTCTGTATCGTTCCTGTATTTTCAAAAAAAATTTTGAGTTAAAATCTGAATTTGTGCATTTTCTGATCAAATACAGCCAAGCTTATACCCTATAGTTACTTGTGATTTGCTTTTGTTTTTTGTTTTGTCGAAGGTGCCAATTTTAGGCACAACAGCTAAATAAGTCAGATGACTTACAAGCTACCTGTCAAGTTGTGCAGTCCGTATTGTTAATAAAAATTATAATCAAGTAGATTTGACTTGCTACGTGGCTATCTAACCAATGTTTAAATCAATGATGCTGTATGCTGAGATTTTCGACTCATTCAGGTGAATATCATCACCTCATAAATCCTACATTTGCCTCATTTGATAGATTGTAGTGTAAAATATGTATATTAAATGAAAAATACACTAACAAAGTGGTACCTCAGCTTACGAGTGCCGTCCAAAACATCCAGTGTTTCAAAGAACAGTAGATTATATTCAATTAAACTAAAATAATAAATTACGAAAACCATGACTGAGATGTGCGTGTAGCCGACACTAAACTAAGGAGATATGACCAAACTAAACATCACCAACATGGCCCAAGCAATGGGCCATGACAGTACCCCCTTCCCATAAAAGACAGATTCTAAACGTCCCAAACAAAAAAAGTCCAAAGTCAAAGGAGGGTGGAGGTAGAAGTTGGTGGAAGATCGCCGGGCCAAGGATAAGTCAGGTGGCGAGGCAGGCGACCACGAACCGACCATATTCGTGGTCGACAAGGAGGCAGACATGAATGGGACCAAATCCACTCCCAAGTCTTGGGAATGGCTCCTGATGGCACAAGGAGTGTCCATGGACTGGCCGCATTTGTGGCCAACAAGGAGGCAGGCTGCAACCCCCTGACGGACACTTCCGCGCCAGGTGAGCAGGCTACTGGGCTGGATGTCAAGCTGAAGCAAGCTGCTGGGCAATTGGGCGTCGTCAAAAGACCCACTGGGGTAGCTGGAGTTGACTGCGGAGCCGTTGGCATCCGCAACCCTACTTGAGACGAGGATGGCGGCATTTGCAGGCCCACTTGAGAAGATGGTGGCATCTGCAGGTCCACTTGAGAGGATTGCGGCGTGTACAGGCCCACTTGAGAGGATGCTGGCGTGTGCAGGCCCACTTAAGTAACAGGCGGCTGGGGTGGACTGGACTGCAGAGGCCGTGCCCGAGTTGGCAGCGTAGCTGGATGTAGGAAAGCCAGCGGAGGCTGTACAGGAGGTGGCAGCTTGGCTGGACGGAGAACAGGCGGCGGAGGCCATACAGGAGGTGGAAGCTTGACTGGATGTAGGACTGGTGGCGGAGGCCATGCAGGAGGTGGAAGCTTGGCTTGAGCAGGCTTTGAAGCTGAAGCGGGTTTAACTTGAGTGGGCGTCGAAGCTAAAAGAAGCTGAATCAGCTCAATCAGCCCCTTCCTGTACAATTAGTCCATCCATTCAGCGCTGTACTCCCCCGGAGAGTCCTTCGCTGCTAGAGGAGCTGATGCAGGCGGTAAATCTAGAGCTAGAGCGAGCTGTGCGTTCCCAGCTGCGCAGCTACCAGCACTAGCCCTCCATCCCCCAGGATGCGGACACCAGGCGCTGTCACTGGTTTGAGGGAGGAGCGTTTGACCCACGACCTCAGTGGTAGCAGAAGCCAAAGGTGGGTGGGCTCTGGGAAGCCGGGATGTTGCGACACCAAGTGCAGGAGATTGAGTCTCGAAAAACTGGGTCGGTGAGGTGGGGGGAGTTCAAGACTTCGGGGGACGAAGCATGAGTCCTCAATGTGGATGTTTGGCTGCAACTGGTTTACTGCCTTTGCCATAAAAATGTTTTTCTGATAAACCTCAAAGGATTATATAATGTCTTTGATAGGAGGCTGACAGAATGAATCTGTAAAACAAGTGTCTGGTAATGCAGCCTCTGTGTCTGCTGCACTGGTCAGTGAAAGGGAGTCTGCTTGGGGCGTGACGTCATCAGAGCGCGCCCGTGGCAGGACATCTTCGGTCTGTGACAGCTCCTTGCATTGGGTCATAGCCCACAGAGTGAATTGTTTGGCAAAATGAGCGATGAGATTATTAAACAGAGGTTGCGAGGAAGAAGACATGCTGCGACATGCTTCTATCCCATGGGAATCTTAAGGAGTTGGCGCATCTTGGTTTCTAGTCGAAGCCTCAATGGACGGCTTCCGCCTTCGTCGATGCGCATGGGCCAAATAGAGTAAATCAGGACCAGCTTGCCATCTGGAACCCACATTAACTTTTTGTTCTCCTCAGGTGAATAATGGAGGGTTTCCGCTTCCATCAACTTTAGCAGAAGCCAAGTTCCTTCATCCAATACTTTTGATGCATCCATGGAGAAGTCTTGGGTGTTGCCTTCTGCAGGAAAACTTGATGCTGGCAGTCTTCTGTTGCATTTGGGTTGCATGGTTGCAGTAGTCGTTTCCCTGAGATGCAGAAGGACATCAAGAAGCAGTGTGCAAGTACAAAGCTGATTTATTCTCAAGGCAAAAATATAAAAACTAGAGAGTAGACGAAAAAACTAATCAACCGTTGCATGTAGCAAAACAAGACTGCCAGGCTGAGAGGAGCGCAAGGCAGTTATAAATAGTTCTCTGATTAGTGATCAGGATCAAGTGAGCCTCCTGACCACTAACAAAAAATGTGTGTCTGTGGCAACAAAGGGGGCATCAGATCAGAAATGAACACTAGACTAAGGAGATATGACCATCACAAACATGGCCCAGGCAAAGGGCCATGACACTTTTACATTAATTTACACCATAATTAAGCAGAATGAGTTGGGAGCCAAGGATGTTAATGTCTAAACAACAGACATTAATTTATAACGTACGGAGAAGATGCTGATGGTGTATTTGACGTAGAAGAAGCTTGCTAGAGAAGAAGTCCACTCTCCAAGGTAAATGCTGGACATTATTATTACATGAATTCATAAGCCTTCTGATACAATATGTATTGTTCACTTTTACAACTAAATAGCATTTTTAAATGTAAAATGTGTAGTGTTTTGAAGAGCCCACAACGTATTAATTTAATTTCAATTGGAGAACGTTGATTTGAGATATAAGTATTTTGAGGTGCGAGCGCCGTCACAGAGCCAATTAAACATGTAAGCTGGGGTACTCCTCTGTAGCCTTTTGGTGTCTAATGAATGTGCACACAAAATGGATACAAAAAGTCAGAACTTTTAAAACATGTTTGACCAGTTGATCTAACATGATTATTAGGTGACCAAAGATGTTGCGTCCCTGCTGGCCCCACTGCGGACTGGACTCTCACACTATTAACTATATCCACTTGACGTCCATTGCACCGGTCGGTCAGGGGGGTTGGGGGTTGGGGGTGAGACCACATTTGCGGTCCCCTTCAAGGTTTGTCATTGTATCCCATTGGGTTGAGTTTTTTCTTGCCCTGATGTGGGATCTGAGGATGTCGTTGTGGCTTGTGCAGCCCTTTGAGACACTTGTGATTAAGGGCTGTATAAATAAACTTTGATTGATTCATGATGGTTTCCTGACAGTTTGTTGTTCACAGGTTCATTATGTTTTTAATGTTATACACACTTGCAGTAGCGTTGGGGTAGCGCAACTCAATGGAGTGCACAGCTCGTCAGAACACCTGCCGTTGTGTGTTCCTAAATTTTTCATATGAAATAATTCAAAGTAAGATATTGTATTGTGTGCCTACAGAAACTGACTTTTTTGTTCTTTAGATATACTTTTACTGTATTTTGATCTTAATATTGGTTGTGTTCTTCCCTTATTCCCTGTTTTCTAAGATGGCTTTTATTGTAAGATTTAAAAATGTCAATGTACACAGGATTACGAGAAAACTGGCAGTTACTAGACAATGCCCCAAAGTCAAACAGGACATAAGTACAAGTTTGTCAAAGGGCATAAACACATTTTGCATTCATTTTTGAAATCATTTTTTTCTTCTTAAATATTTCAATTAATTAAAGCAAAAACAAAAATGCCAAACTTAGAATATTTTCTCTTTTTATTTTACCCATTGAAGGCCTTTTGATCCCACAATATCACAGGTTTTCATTAATATAAATTAACATAACATGACTTATTTAACTTGATAAAAACCTATGACATTATTTGATCAAAAAGCCTTCAAAAGAGTGAACATTTAAAAAAACATTGCAAGTCTGATATTTTTTGTTTAGGACTGAAGTTTATTCATAAATTTGAGCACAAAAAGTTAAATATAATATGAATTGAAAATGTTCACACTGAATGCAAATTAAAAACTTAAATACTTTTATGTCCTGTTTAACTTTAACAATAATTAAAATTTAATGTCCTGAGAGGGTGTGTGCAGCAGTAGGGGGTAAATGGCATGAATTTGTATGGCACTTTGAAAAGTTTAAGAATCACTGATTTAGAGAAGAAGAATTTAAAGTTTAAAAAAGAAAACTCCAAAAGAGTCAGTGCCACACCTCACCTTCCAGGGAGTGAACAAGGGGATGAGTCAAATGTAGAGGACAAATTTCCCCACAAGTAGCGTGTGTGTGACAATCATTGGTACTTTAACTTAACTTAACATTTAGCTCAATAAATTAGATTATCATTTATATCAATAGTTTGATTCACAAAGTAGATACATTATTGTTTTATATAAATTTGCTACATAGAGTGAAATATTTCAACAAAGTATTTCTTAATAAGTGTGATTATAGCTCATAGCTTAGTGATTTTCAAACTGTGGTATATGGGCTTCAACTAGTGGTGCGCCAAAGAAATACTTAATTAAATATTCAAACAGTGTGACTGTTTAAACTGTGTGTAATGTTTACAGTGGCCAAAAATATGAAATCATAAACATCTGCCTCTTTTTAAAAAAAATATTTATGTCTACTATGCTATTGTATTTTAAATGTTGGTCATTATGGTAATACTTGAAGAGCCAAGTGTTTTCTGATGTGGTACTTGGTGAAAAAAGTTTGAGAACCACCTTCATAGCTAATAAAAACAACAAATTTAGTATCTCATAAAATATGAAATATTGTCCAAAGAATGGGTTTGTGTAATATTTAGGAAAATAACCTGTTCTATTAGTCTAGATCAGGGGTGTCAAACCAGTTTTAGCCCAAGGGCCACATGGAGGAACATCTGTACACACGTGGGCTGGGCTATTAAAATAATGGCGTCAAAACAGAACATTTAAAATAACTTCAGATTGTTTACTTTGTCTTACTTTGGCCCAAAATAGAACAAACACATTCTGAAAATATTGCAATAAAAATACAGCAAAAAAAAATACAGGCAGCGGTAAAGTTTATATTCATGAAGGAAAGAAGAAAGTGAATGAATGTTTACAACTGAATACATTTACATATGCATAAAAAATGTTTTCTTTTGTTTTATGTTTTTGATTAATTAAGTAACCCATCCATCCATCCATTTTCTACCGCGTATTCCCTTTCGGGGTCGCGGGGGGCGCTGGCGCCTATCTCAGCTACAATCGGGCGGAAGGCAGGGTACACCCTGGACAAGTCGCCACCTCAACGCAGGGCCAACACAGATAGACAGACAACATTCACACTCACATTCACACACTAGGGCCAATTTAGTGTTGCCAATCAACCTATCCCCAGGTGCATGTCTTTGGAAGTGGGAGGAAGCCGGAGTACCCGGAGGGAACCCACGCATTCACGGGGAGAACATGCAAACTCCACACAGAAAGATCCCGAGCCTGGATTTGAACCCAGGACTGCAGGAACTTCGTATTGTGAGGCAGACGCACTAACCCCTCTGCCACCGTGAAGCCCTAATTAAGTAACATTTATGACAATTTTTTTTCCAAAACACAATATACCATGTGAGATATAACAGGATATGGATACATTTATCATTTGTTTAAAAAACGGTTACACAAAAGTGGGACCCCAAACATTTATTGTGGGACCCTATCTTAATGACTTGATGGGGTCCCTGGGACCTCATTATGAAAATTCCTAGCATCAACACGGATGCGTGTAAAACAGCAGCAGACAGCTGTGGCCTGTGGGCCTGTTCTAATACTAATACAATTATCATCCCTGTTGCCATAGATTAGTCATTCACTGCCCGGATTTGGCATGCGGCCCTTGACTTTGATACCCCTGGTCTAGATTGAACTCTTGAAATCAAATAACTGTCCCACCATTTTCCACTTTATAAAAATACACATACATAGCACATGGCCATACGTCCTGACAATCAAGCCTATTTCACTGTAATGTAATATAGTGAAAGAAATTTTAATTTATAAAGAAATGCAGAGCGCGCACAAAAACAATTATGTCCCATTCATCTTTGTACTGACTTGCCTGCACAGGAGGAAGACGCACTCTGCATAGCTGATGACACCTGGAAAGGTGAGACAAATTAGACAAGAGACAAAAAACAAGATGTTCCTTTTCTCCATAATGTGGCGTCAAATGGCGTCACTTAGTTTGCTCAAGGTGTTTACAGATGTTCAAAGTCATGCATCTGAGATGAAGAAACAGTGCACGCCTTCAGACAAGAGTAATCTTCTCACACTGACTGATAACATCTTAAAAGGTGCCTCTTGACTTCATGCTTGGTGTTCCCCTCACGCAAACACAAGCTGACCTATCTGGACACAAACCCAAACAAATTTAAGGCCTATGGCTTCTGATCGTGTTTGGGTAACAAGGTGTAATACATTCTCAAGTGATGTGTCACTGATTGAGAATGGCTGATTCAGGTTTTGTGTCGTGTCCTTCAGCTCCCTTTGTTGTGTGACACAGAGATGGGAAGAGTAAGTGTCAGGAGCCATCTAGGGAGGATTCTCTCCTCTGCCTCTGAAAGCATTCCCAAGCTTTTGTTTGCTCGGGAAGATAGAGAATCGTGCAAAGATAGTTCTGGGTGACTGACTCTGGGTTGCTGTGGGAAAAGAATTCCGCTTTGACTTCCAGGTAAAGGAACACTTCAAAGTAACTGTTTTTGGAGCTAACCTGCTATAATGTTGGTGTGGAGATCAGAGAGGCCCATCCAGTTGCCAAAGTTCACCTGAGAGTTCGGCACACCAAAGCGCTCCGTCTTCTCACTCTCTGGCTGGGACTCTGGCAGGTATGCCCCTCTAATGACAACACATCTCTGCCTTCAAAGCCTTGAAAGCTTAAATGGGTTGAAGAGAGAGAGAGAGAAAAACTTTTAAGATTCCAACCATGTCTCACCAATACCACACACCTTCACTCCTGGCGGGACCCCCCCACCACTACTCACCACCACCCACCTTTCCTCCCACCCACCAGCTCAGCCTCAGAGCTCAAGTAGATGTTGTTAGACAATACAAAGAATTCCACAGAAACACTTCATGCAGAGTGGCAGTCCCGGAGATGTAATCCAATGCCATTCTTAGGCTTCATAATGTCCGCAGTGATCGGGGGGTGGCCGGTGGGACAAGTCTCGACATAGCTGGGTTCAAACAGCGCCCTCATTCTTTAAAGCAACGCTTTGTTCACAGATCAATCCAGTCCTTTTCCCCCTGACAAAGCTGCAACGTTTAACAGCAGGATTAAAAGCCCCGAATCCCAACACTGGCACTTAGCTAAAGCAACACACGGGAGAGCAAGGGAGTGAGATCTGATGCTCCACTGGCTCGCCTCACCCACTGAGAAAAGGGTGGAAAAATTCAACCTGGTCCACCTTGATTTTTTTCATGAGACCTCACTTTGTTTAAGGAGTGCAATGATACGGTGGCCGCCAAAAGTGTAGCAACACCCGAAAGCTGCAAAAACAGAAACACCACACAACACTTTTGACAAGAAAATGTTGACAATTAAAAATGCTGCAATGACATAAACAATTGCTAAAGAGAAATGCAAACCCAAAAATCGCACTCATGAGAGTTATGCTGCAAGTTCACAACAAAACAGAAGTAGCGCCAGACCTGAATCCATAGCCGTAACTACCATTGAGGACACCGAGGTCATCTCCTCTGTATTCTTTTTTAAGTGATAAGAAGAAGATGATATGATATGACAGCAAATATACTTTGTGCGGGACATCGCGTGCGCCGTACAACACAATGCGGTAGATCATCTTCTCTCAGTATACCGACGTCCCACTGGGTGTGAGTTTTTCCTTGCCCTTATGTGGGCTCTGCACCGAGGATGTCGTTGTGGTTTGTGCAGCCCTTTGAGACACTTGTGATTTAGGGCTATATAAATAAACATTGACTGATTGATTGATACAATCTTTGTAACACAATCTCAGTGTTATGTGGTCTTGAAATCGTTGTCTTTCCAAGATGCAGAGGAACGTCAGAAAGCAGCATGCAGGTACAAAGAATGATTAATTCATAAATGCAGACCAAAATATGCTGCGCGGTGCCCATGGCACAGAAAACAAGGACGGGTTAGCCAAAAGGATGCCAGTCAAAACACGGACTAAGAGCATAAGCGAGAACATAACCTTGTTGCATGGGAGCAAACAGAACCACCAGGCCGAGTGAGGCCAGAGGATGGATTAAATAGCTTTCTGATTAGTGCCCGAGAACAGGTGAGCGTCCCGAACACTAATCAGAGGCAGGTGAAAATAATCAGTACCCATGACAACCAAAACACACAAACTCAAGGGTGCTGAAAACAGAACTGAAACCACAAGTGAATCAGTGTCTTTAAAAAAATGCTCTACCAATAAAGTCAGTTGCTCCATAATACTGTAAAATATTAAAAGGTTACCAATAATGAATTTCCTATTTTCTGATGTAGCAATGTTGCATCAAATCGGTTCATGCATGTGGGCATGAGTTTGCATGCAGTTTCTGAAGTCTGCGTCTGCAGGATTTTGCAGACTGGCTACGTTGTGACATCACAGCGAGGTAGAACTTTTTTGGAACTTAAGGCCAAGTCCACTCAAACACAAATACTTTAAAAAAAAATAATTCTTTTCGCCTCTTGTCCACACACAAAGACATACTTTTGTCCTTAAAAACGCACACTTTTGAAAACGCTGGCCAGGGTGAAGAGTTTCAAAACTCTGTCCTAATAGCTTGTTCCCATCAGATGACATCACAGTTTCACATTACAATAGTAAACAACACTGACTTACTGGCTTCAATGCAATGTTTAAATGCATACATATTGCTATTTTCACTCAACAATGATGAAAAGACGCCTCAAAATGGGTTTTGAAAGACGCTGCTGCGACACTCTCCGCTTATGCTGAAACCCTCCAGCTGGCGCCAACCACAGTCAGCTGTGTTGTATAAATGTGTCCGACCTCCAGTTGATGGGGCAACTTTGATAACCAAGACTTTTTGCTTTATGTCATAAGAAAGCTGCAACTATCTTATGTATCTAACAACACATCATGAAGATTATTTGCAGATTATAAAATGGATGTGCAGCGGTCAAGCCCTATTGGGACGGCATGTCTCCGTTAGTAGAGCAGCAGGGCCAGCAACTTGAGGGTTCCAGGTTCAATTCCAGCTTTCGCCATCCTAGTCACTGTCGTTGTGTCCTTGGGCAAGACACGTTATCCTTTTTTCTCCCTGTACTATCCAAACTGGGTCTTGCTCAGTGGCCTTGTGGTTAGAGTGTCCGCCCTGAGACTGAAAGGTCATGAGTTCAAACCCTGGCCGAGTCATACCAAAGACTATAAAAATGGGATCCATTACCTCCCTGTTTTACACTCAGATCCAAGGTTTCGAACAGGGGGTTAAATCACCAAAATAATTCCCGAGCGCGGCCACCGCTACTGCTCACTGCTCCCCTCACCTCCCAGGGGGTGAACATGGGGATGGGGGAAATGCAGAGGATAATTTAACCACACCTGGTGCGTGTGTGACTATTGTTGGGACTTTAACTTTTAAATTTAAAGATCTAGACAGTGGTTTTCTCTGTGTAAAGCGCTTTGATTCTTTAGTGAAAAATTGCTAAATTCACTTCACTTGGTGACTAAAAAAAAACCAAGATGTATTTTGGGCTCTTTGTTACAGTGCAGATGTTAAAGATAATGGTCAGTTCATTGCACACGCAATATATAACTATACTGATGAATAATTGTGTTATAATTACATTAGAGTTTGTTTTATTTCATGCAGCAGCCCAAACAGACAGGCTTTAGGCACTTAAAACATACCCACCATGTTTCCTGAGCTCTTTGTTAGTGTGGGCTGATGTTAAAGATAATGTAGACTTCATTGCACCAATAATATATCACCATATTGATGGTTACCGCAAGGCATACTGGATTATAAGGCACACTGCCGATGAATGGTCTATTTTTTTTAATATCTTTTTTCATATGTAAAGCGCACCGGTTATAGGGTGCATTAACGGAGTCATATAATTATATATTTTTTTCTCAATTGAAAACACTTCCTTGTGGTCTACATCAGTGGTCCCCAAACTTTTTGTATCCGCGGACCGGTCAACGCTTAATAATTTGTCCCGCGGCCCTTTTTTTTTTTTTTCTTTGTCATGAAAAAGTTATGTTTTTTTCATGAAAAAGGGAGGTTTTTGTGGTTGGTGCACTAATTGTAAGTGTATATTGTGTTTTTTATGTTGATTTAATAAAAAATAAAAATAAAAATAAATATATAGATTTTTTTTTTTTTTTTTAATTTATAAAAATGTATTCTGCGGTCCGGTACCAATCGGGCCACGGCCCGGTGGTTGGGGACCACTGGTGTACATAACATGTAATGGTGGTTCTTTGGTCAAACTGTTTCATAGATTAGGTTTTACAGATCATCTTCAAGCCGCTTTCTGAAAGGCACTTCAGGATGCGCTGTTTTGTGGGCGGTCTTATTTACATGGTTCACCTTCGGCTGTGTCTTCTCCCCGTCATCTTTGTTGTAGCGGTGTAGCGTGCAAGGACGGGAGTGGAAGAAGTGTCAAAAGATGGCGCTAATTGTTTTAATGACATTCAGACTTTACTTAAATCAATAACGGAGAAGCATTTCCTCATCCGTAAACAACAACAACGCCGGAAATGTGTCCCGTTAAAAAACGTCTGACGGGAACTCTAATAACTAAATTTCCTTGGGTAATTAACTCACTACACCGGTATGTTTTATCGCTTTCATGGCAAGTTTACTGACGGATATAAGTAAGAACTTTACACTACTTTTTGTTAGAAATGGCAACAGCGGAGGATGAATGTCACATAACAAGAAGATAGAGAAAAAGAAGAAGCTTATCAACTATGTCGTCGGCAAGGACAACAAAGGCGGAAGCGCACAATTTTTCAGGACATATGCAGATCCCAAATACAGATCAGCAGGTACCAGAAGGTAAGAAAAGTTGCTTTTGCATAATATTGAGAAACAAAACGCCAGGTAATTTATCTTACCTTATACACACACCATAATAATATTCGTATGTTGAAGCACAGTAGAATCCATTAAGCGGTGAAGCTTCATAGCTTACCAAAGTCCTACTAAAACATTGTGATACATTTTTGAGCTCCGTG
The DNA here is from genome assembly GCF_033978795.1 of Nerophis ophidion. NCBI lineage: Eukaryota > Metazoa > Chordata > Actinopteri > Syngnathiformes > Syngnathidae > Nerophis > Nerophis ophidion. The sequence goes on along the minus strand of NC_084615.1, from coordinate 61,829,840 downwards.
TGTAATGTTATATATTTTCAGTGGAACATACAAAATGTTGGTGTTTACTTGAGTCATATTGCCAGCATATTGCAGTCTACATGTATCTCTTATGTTTGACTGCCATCAACTGGTCACACTTATCATTACACCATGTTCAAAATAAAATTGATTCGAGGTCGTTAAGCAAAACCAGAATTATTCCATAAATTGGGCGCACAGGGTTATAAGGAGCACTGTCCAGTTTTGAGGGAAAAAAATGATTTTAAGTGTGCTTTATAGTACGGAAAATATGGTAATTGTTATAATTCCACCAGTGTTGGGTTTAAAAATGGAACATACGCGTATGTGCACTCTAAGCACTTAAAAACATTCATAGTTTGTTATTGTGGGCTGATGTTAAAAACAAGGTACACTTCATTGCACATGTAATACATCAGCATATTGACGATTAAATGTGTTGTAATGACACGAGTGTTGGGTTTCAGAGCGGCACATGCACATTTGTGCGCTTTAGGCATTCATAATATTTGCTGGGCTATGTGTAAGTGTGGGCTGATTTTTAAAGATAAAGTTCATGTCATTGTTCATCTAGCATATCACAATAAACATTATCACATTAACAGAGGCGTGATGGCACCAAGTCAGCTGTGGCTGCTTTTCCAGGCTTCTGATTGGACAAAATGTGCATTACAGCTGGTGTATGCTTTTGTGTGTACACAGAGACTATTTTGAACATACAAATCGTTTTAACCTAGGATACGCGTTATATTTTTATTTTTTTAAGTATCCGTGTTTGTGTGGACGTGGCCTAAATAAAGCTATCAGCCAGAGTGGAAGGAGCTCTGTATGAGGCCAGCTGAGTTTGAGTAAACACAAGATAAGGTAGGGTAAAGTATTATTTTCATGTAATCTTGGCATGCACACAATAATATTGCATGAAATGACATACAGTAAATGCCGCTTTTTATGCAACTCGGTATCGATCCAAGAGTGTGCATGTGTACCTAATGTGATGACCAGGTGAATCTATATAATTTTTCTGAAGTTTATTTCCGACCATGTCTGGAAAAAATTATCAGTGACGTTAGTTTTCAAGATATATATTCAAACAGTGTATACTTTCCAAAAATTAATTATGATACTTTTGAGAGGGTGATGCTTGGTTTCATTTGCAATCTGGGAAGACCTCCACAAAACAACATTATGCAGACCTATGCATTAAGAAGGTCATACTGTAAATATGAATGTGGAGCAAAACATATCCAGAACTTAGTTTGACCACAAAGAAGTGTTTTAAATGTAGACTAAAATCGTCATAGCTCTCCTTCAAAAAAAAAAAACGACAATACTAAATTAAACAGCTGTTCAGTAGTTCAGCAGTACATTGCAGTATATTACCTGTGAAACAACAGCAAAGCCAACAAATGCTTTATTAAAATTAAATACCAAAAATAATCTCAAATTTGAGTACTGTATTTTTTTCTAAATGTAATGCAACATTACGCCCCTCCCAATCTCAATCCACAACAGTTTGGGGCCCAGGTAAGCCCGTGCATTGAGGCGGCCTTGGCCATTTCAGCAAATCAGTGCCATTTGAGTTCCTAAGATGCAAAATGTATAAATGTAGGATAAAATTACCTGGAACATACTGTACTAAAATAATAACCTATACCTCAAAAAGGTTCAATAAGTGATTTACAGGACCTATTAAACAGCCACGTTGTTTTCTAATTCTTTCAGTTGTGTTGTGGGCATGCCATCTCAGCACAGTCCTGTTACCTGCATTTATTTTGTATGTTAATCATTCATGTTTATATTTTTATAACTGTAATATGGTAAACATCAATTTTGCCAACATGTCAGTGACATAATGCTATGTGGCTATATTGTATTTACAAATGCTATGCTAAAAATTCACTGCTTTTTCAGTCCTCTGACTCAAATGATGAAATATTAAGAAACAGGAACTTTTTACAAAAATGATGTTACCTAATATTGGGCCAAAACACAATTACAGTCGTTAAATATGTACAATATATTATCAGATTGAAGGTTAAAAAACAAACCGGGATTTAAGTTTATTTTATCCGTTACAACATGTAAATGTAAATGATTTGACGGAATGGCCCATATACAGTATGATGAAAAATAAATGAGCAGTGTTTTTCAAATAGTGCTAAAGGGACCCCCGAGGAGGTCGTGGTGAGGTGTCGAGGGGTCACGAGCAGCAAGGGAGATTTTTATTATTTGTTTCTAGTATATGCGTTAATATTCATGTTCGTACAATACACAAGCCTGCAGCTACGACGCAGCAGTGTTCAATTTAATCAACAGGCTCCCTGTTCTATAGAGTACACAGAAACACGTGTACAGAGCTCACATAGGCGAAGAGTTGGATACGTTTGTGACAGGAATGAAAAGAAAAAAGGACATCAGTGGAAAAGGAAAACAAGTGATAATAACCAGAATAAAAGGACCCAGATGTATGACAGAGCATACAGAGACTTTATATTCACCGTAACTACAGCAGGAAATCAGGAAAAGCCTGCAGTATATGTGTTTTATGCCATTCTACTACATTTTGCAGCGTTGATTCTTCTATGGTTTCCGCAACAAATACAAAGTACAGATCCCAATTTAACATTAAGCAAAAGTGAAGAGTAGAAACACCAAGTTTAAAACCCATATTTGAAAAGATGTGAAGTGCAAACTGGGCTCACTGCAGCCACTACATACAAGAAGAATCTTCTCCGTTTTTGTTGTTTTTGTAGATTCACTGTGCATTAAAGTGATGAAAAGAATGTAGCAAGTATTATAACAAAAACATGTAATCAATTTTCCATCCATCCATCCATTTTCTACCGCTTATTCCCTTTGGGGTTGCAAAGGGCGCTGGAGCCTATCTCAGCTACAATCGGGCAGAAGGCGGTGTACACACTGGACAAGTCGGCACATCATCGCAGGGCCAACACAGATAGACAGACAACATTCACACTCACATTCACACACTAGGGCCAATTTAGTGTTGCCAATCAACCTATCCCCAGGTGCATGTCTTTGGAGGTGGGAGGAAGCCGGAGTACCCGGAGGGAACTCCACACAGAAAGATCCCGAGCGCAGGAGCGAACCCAGGACCTTCGTATTGTGAGACAGACGCACTAACCCCTCTTCCGCATCGTGCTGCCTGTAATCAATTTTAATTGATTAAATATTTTTTTTGACAGTTCATGTCAAACTGTCAGCTTTCACTCCTTGAGTTACTGACACACACACACACACACACACACACACACACACACACACACACACACACACACACACACACACACACACACACACACACACACGCACGCACACGCACACACAAACACACATACACACACACGCCATGCAAGCCCCTCTTATGCGTTATGACTTCACACACTTGTGTACTAAACAGAACTCTTACGGGGGCCTTACCATCCAAAACCAACTTTTCTTACCTATTAATATCTGTGTATTTGGGATCTGCATAAGGTTGAAAGATTTGAAATGAGACCATGGCGGCATGGCAGAGATACTCATAAAATAATATTGGCTTCCTGTCTACTTCCACCAAACGAGCTGTTTGGAATGTGCACGATTGGTAACACCACACATTGGGAAAACTGTCAGTGGATTATCCATATATGGTATACTGTAAATGTACACAAAGTTCCTTGCGCGCCTCCGCCATTGTAGTTTGCGCTGTATTCAATAAGCTCCTTCTTTTTTGCTATCCTCTTGTTGTGAGGCAGACTGGGTCCTACCTGCACATGCATCCTCCACTGTTGCGCTAAAATCTACAACATAGTGGGCGAGGAGAAGACGCAGTCGAAGTGAAGGCAGTAAATAAGAACGCCCACAAAACAGCGCATCCAAAACAGCAATTTGAAAACGGTCTGTAAAACATAATCTATGCAACGTTATGTCCAAACAACCATGATTAAATGTTATTTCAGTGATTTTCAAACGTTTTTCACCAAGTACCACCTCAGAAAACACAGTGTAGTAGGCCTAAGTATTCATTAGAAAAAGTCCGGGGGGGTTAACAAGTTTTTAAAATATGTTTTGGGCCACTGTAACATTAGACGCAGTTTGAATAGTAACACTGTTTGAATATAGGAAAATAAATCACTATACCTTAATCAAGTGATGTTTTGGCATACTACTAGTGGTACATACAGCACAGTTTGAGAGTCACTGTGTTACTAGACCAGTGGTCCCCAACGACCAGTCCGCATTTGCTACCAGTCCACAGAGAAACATTACATAATTTATCAACGATTGTATTTTCTTCCCTCCGGTACTCCGTCTTCCTCCCACCTCTAACGACATACACCTGGGGATAGGTTGATTGGCAACACTACATTGGCCCTAGTGTATGAATGTTGTCTGTCTATCTGTGTCGGCCCTGTGATGAGGTGACGACTTTTCTAGGGTGTACCCCACCTTCCACCCGAATGCAGCTGAGATAGGCTCCAGCACCCCCCGCAACCCCGAAAAGGCACAAGCGGTAGGAAATGGGTGGGTGGATGGATGCATTTTCTCCGACTTAACTTTCTCCTGTCCCACTAAACACACCACTAAACTTGTTTATAGGGTTAATCCTAACCCTAGCCCTAACCCCAGTAAAACTCCTCATAGGAAGTTGCCATTTGTTATATTTGTTCTAACTTTGTGACATGATACAATGCACATTAATGAACATACAAAATATAGATGTGACAGATTGTAGCCAAAGGCTGATTTCCATCCGCATCCCATTGCAAAGAAACAAACTCAGGGCTCCCACTAATTCAGCGTTATAGTGCCTTGTATTTTTCATGCACTTATTTTTGCCGTATTTATCTGGCACAAGTGGCAAAGCCGGTCCCTGAAAATGATTTGCCAACAATAAATCGGTCGGTGGTGAAAAAAAGTTTGAGGACCACCGACGTAGACCACAAGCAAGTGTTTTAAATGTAGAAAAAAAAAATCATGATCACAGATAACATCAGGGTGGATACACTAAATAAGTGAAACTAAGTTTTCCTCTTGAGCAGCACGGTGGAGAAGTGGATATCGCTTGTGCCTCACAGCGAGAAGGTCCTAGGTCCCTTTTCCGGCCTTCAACGCTATTCACAACCAGCCAGGAAGAATAAGCTGTTGCGCAATGTGCGTACAAACTACCACCATGACGGCATACAACATCTAGTGCGGCCTGGATTGATACAGCCTTTTTCCAAATGTAAAAGATTTCAATGACATTCACAAGTGTTCTCTCCATGTTCCATGATTTTCATCATGGAACCGCTGTAGTGGCTGGTGTTGGCAGGAGCTCTGTGCTCTTGTGTCATCTTTTTGTCTTTCTGATATTTCCCTCTTGTTTTCATGTGAGGTTATTTTGCCTTTTGGTTCGGGACCCTTTTGACTGAGCGACAAGGGGTGGCATTTTTGTGACTTCTGCAGTGTTTTTTGTCAACTTCTGGATATGCCACCTGGGAGCCTTTTAGCCATGGAGACCAGCTACTGGGTCTCTGCCACACTGGAGTCCATTTGGAGAGACTGGAGTAGATGTGGATGAAGAGGCAGGGCAGCGGAGCTGGTGCTGAACACCGGAACGGACAAGCTTCACAGTGTTTCGGCTCAATGAGCGTGTATCAGACAACTCGGTAAGACGTATGCTTGCTCATCCATGCGAACTGGACACTGGCCGAGAGTTAGTGGGCGACCGAGGGTGGAGTCGGCTTTCTTGGTTGCTTTGTTGGGTCTGCTCCTGTCTCCGGCCATGCTCCCCCCCACCTCAGCAGACGATGGCGTGGACCACCACCGAGGCCACCACAGTGTATATGTTTTTTGTTGTTGTTGTTTTTTTAACTTTTGTGGCTGTGTGTAGTAGTGGCTGGTTGCATCAGCTCTGCTCTTTTAATGTCTTTAATGTCCTTTGTGTTCTTTGATGTTTCCCTCTTACACATGTTTATGTGTGCTATGGCTGTGAGTTTTTTTTCTTGGCCTCAATCTGGACCCCCTCTCCAGGGGCCCTGGCTTAGTCTATTTTTTTTTCTTCCTAAACCCCTCCCCCAATCCCCAGCATTGACCTGTTTCTCACCTTTTTTGTAAGGGGCGCCGGAAGTTGCCACACCCGTCAGCGATCCGGTTTGTCTGATCTTGAATGGGATTGTGCTAAAAATCTTAATTTCCCTGAGGGGATTAATAAAGTATTTCTGATTCTGGTTCTGATTTTGAATGGATGGCACAACAATGGGCCTCAAAATGTGTCACTGTATCTCTGTGTATTGAAAATACCATCAATAAACTGCTGTATGTTGTCCACAACATACACCTGTCCATACAACAACCCCACAGCCACCATGGGCCATTCCATCCACAACCACTCACCACCACTCAGCCATCTGCCGTGAACACTAAAAAACAAGATTTATCCCATAAGGAAACAAATCTCCAGAGGGCCAGACTTCATTGAATGTAAGTGTTTGCCCCCTCATTTTGGTTAAAACAACAAACTGGAGTCATGTCGACACACACATGAATCTTACCTATCTCACCTTCTCTGTGAAGATGTCAGGTGGCTTAAAATAATAAGGTTCCAAGTTAGTTTCCAATGTTTGTTTGTATTTCTAAAAATACATTTCAGTGGCAGATTTGATGACATCTGAATGCAGAACCAGGAAATGAAAAGTGAAAACCATGTTTACGCGGTTACCCATGTACCCTGTGTATCGCTGCAAACGCATTCCAATGGCCAATAAAGTCACAGATAAGAGGTGGGCGTCGTAAAACACATGGCAACCATAATGACGTTGATAACACTGGTAATAACCAGGATTTGACACATTTTAAAGCCGGCATTGGAAATCTGGAATATTGATTGCTATGTGAGTGCTCGCCACCACCAAAGTGAATGACACTGCTCAAATATTAAATGACCATCTAACAAAAACTCAGATTGTAACCCCACCTGGAACAACGGAATAAAGACAGCAGGTCAGAAAAAAATCACAGAAATCAAAATGGCTCATCATTACATTTATGGCAATGCTGCTGCATCGTTTAGTCGTTCAGATGTCAAGTTTGTTGCCACATAAATGAGCCATAAAAGTGGGGTTGCTGGTAAAGATGTCTATCTTTATGCAGGTGTTATGACTGAAGCGTTTCAAGCCTCGACATATTGTCTGATGGCTCCTACGAGCACTTTTCAACGACATGACCCTATTTATTACATATATCTATCTGTGAAAATTATGTTTGGAGAAGTGCAGGTGCAAGGTGATCTGCTGAATGCTGCGTCTGTTAGACTAAGATCAACAAAAATGAATACGCGAGGAAGAATCGATAATATGGAGCAGAACATTCTGTCGTTTTTTTCTTTGAATGTCCTGGATCAGACCTAATCTTCAAATATTCTTCTAAAATATTCTGTAAAAGGTCAGGTCAAGAGGTGCCTTTAGGACAGTAAAACTTTGCAACTGGAAGGAGAAGTCGAAGGTATTTATCTGATAACTGGACTGAGGCGTGATTAGGCAAATTGCTACTGAGCAACTTGGCCACAGTATCTCCAGAAAAACGGAGATACTACCGCTGGCGCTGTCCAATACAAGCTTTACTGTCAAAAAAAGCACACTCTTCCCTTTTCGAATAATGAAAAATAGCTTGGGGCAGCAATATATAACACAGCATATCAACTTTTTAAAGTGGGTATATTTTTTCCATTTACTTGTTACAACAACAGAATACAACAAGTTGCATTCATTCTGTGATGCTGCTCGTAACCCAAAATATTCGTACAGTGGTATTTTGACTTACGAGTACTAGATCTTACCAGATATGAGCGGTCTCTCGGCCTATTGTTATACTTTAATCTCAGACTCCGCCTTGACGAAAAAAAAAAAGATTTTCTGCATTGTTTAAAACCTTGACAAATCAGTTAAATTTAAAGGTTAGAGGGCTGAAATTATTTGGCTGCATAGTTTTTATTTAAAATGGCATCATGGCACTTTTTGCAAAGTTATTTGAAACAGGAGATAATCATTTATTATACACTTTCCCCCACTTTTCCACACAACCATTGTAACACGTATTTTTAATATACTGGAAACCTGACATGTTATAATGCTTCCACCACAAGTACTGAATGGATCCAAACATATCCCTCGAAACACAAGGAACATTTTTTGTGGGTGTAAATTACACTTCTTAACCACTAGTTACTGTAATGTGAGAGACATATGATTCATTTATATCCAGAATTTTTGCAGAGTGTTCATTTAAATTGAAAAATCTGCCAACAAACGACTTAAATGCAATAAACAATGAGTGTGGCGGGTTGTTATTGCTACAGAGAGGTGTGTAAATGTGGTTTAAAAAAAATGTTGTGTCGATTCTCAGTGTGAACACTTAACTTTTAAATCAAGACAGATTATGTGGTTATGCAACTTCAAATGCATGGATTGATTGATTGATTGATTGATTGATTGATACTTTTATTAGTAGATTGCACAGTTCAGTACATATTCCCTTACAATTGACCACTAAATGGTAACACTCGAATAAGTTTTTCAACTTGTTTAAGTCGGGGTCCATGTTAATCAATTCATTCAACGTCATTTTTTTTTCTTCGAACAAACCAAACCAAACCAAAAATACTGATGCTACCCCTGGGCCTCCTTTCGCCTATATGGCATGCACGAAACACCTCACCAGGGAGGTGTCCAGGAGGCATCTGAACTAGATGCTCAAGCCACATTAACTAGCTCCTCTCAATGCAAAAGAGCTTAAGACCATAGGTGAGGGTAGAAACATATCGATAAACAGTTATCCATGAAAATATGGAGAATCTGCCAGAGGGGTGTTCCATGGAGAATAAGCTTGAAGAGATACCATAGAATTCCACTCTCAAAGGTAAATGATGTACATTATTTTTACTACATTATTTCATAAAACTACTGTACAGTTGTTGTTGGTATTGTATTGTTCTATACAATATTTCTTATGTCTAATGTCTTTGTTGTATTTTTTTAAGGCCATGTTTCATGCTAAAATGTTTGTGCTTTTGGAAGGAGCATGCACTGAGTAAATTGATTTAAATTAATTTTAATGGGGAGCGTTGAAGTTAAGATACAAGAGTTTTGAGTAACAAACTCTGTCATAGAACCAATTACGATCGTAAGTTGAGGTATTACTGTATCTCAAATCAGTCTTGCTTATTGAAATACATTTATTCTGTTCTCGGTCCCGACAAAACACCACAATTTTAACATGTAACAAACTATTAAATAACAAATATTGTATTGAAAATACAAGACTTCTAATAAAATGTACAACAAATAACTACAATAGTTTTATAGAGTCATGTAGTAATATTCTACAGTATTTACCTTGGAAAGCAGACTTTTACGGTATCTCCACCTCTATCAACTCTTTCTTTTTCAGTATCGTGCAGATTCTAAAGTGCTGTGCCTTGACAGCTTTGCCAAGTCAGCTACACACACACCTCAGTCATGTTGTTTAACATTGTTTTTCTTTGATTCAATGAATATCATCCACTTCTTCTCATAACTGTTCTTCACACTCACTTTTTTCATTATCATGTTTAGACAAATACAGTTTTGTCTGTAGCTATTAGTTAATGCTAGCCAGTGAGACGCCGGATGTTTTGGTTGGATCGAACAGGGTTCACTTGAGCATTCACCACGTCAATTAATATTGGGGAGGTATCTGAAGTTGGCTCATCACCAACATTTCTGACAATTTAAAGCAAACAATTAGCAGACAGGCGGCTCGTATATCAAAAATTCTGTGCGGTGGGGCACTCCCAAGCCAATGTACCACTGTCTGATGGAAGTCCAGTGTGTATGTGTAAGTGATGCCAATTAGTGTGGCTCTACACCTGTTTGTTGGTTAAGCCTCGCAGTATGACATTTCTCTGCTGTTTGTCTGATTAGCAAAAATATTTATGTCACACTTACAATGAATGAATGAATGAAAGGTTTATTTTGAGCCATGCAAACAAAACAAGATAATGACATAAAATACAAAAGAAATATATAGATACATTAGTTACTAATATTTTGTAGATGTCAAGATTGGCTCAAAGGGGAGTGAGAAGAAGTAAACTTATTGGGTCCCACCCCTATACATATACAATATATATATATATATATATAATATATAATACAATTATATATATAATATATTTCAATTCAGTGGTTGCTGCTATATATTGTCTATATATAATACACTTAAATTCACACACTTACATATATACATAAGTACACACACATATATACAATTTATATATATATACATATATATATATATATATATACATATACACACACAATCACATACATACACACATGCATATACCCAAAATACACACATATCCATCACACACACACACACACGCACACACACACACACACACACACACACACACACACACACACACACACACACACACACACACACACACCTATATAAATACTATATATATAATAGTATATATAATATACACTTTTGTCTAAAGATTATTAACAGTTTATGGTGCCTATGGGAACAAGCTTTCATTTTGGCTGTGATATTAGTGGTTAATAGTGGATCTGTGGCTGTACAAAGTCATGCTGTGTAATAAATATTTTTGTAAACATTATTGGCCAGTTCATGAAAGACTGCACAATCACAGGGTATATAGGTCGACTCAGGCAGCCCAATTTCTGGTTTCTGCCCCGTATTGATCAATAAATGTGCGAATTCGGCAATTTTTAATGAAAAGAATGTTAAAAAAAGATTGAACTTATAAGGAAGATACATCAGTTTACAGGTTTGTGAGTTAATTAGTAATCAACAAAACACAGAAAAAACATGACCAGATTTTAATAAAACCTTCAGGAAGTGATGACTCCCCCTGATCGCACATTACCGTAATAAATCACATGTACATAAGTATTTTACAGCCTTACTAAGACTAAGGTTGTAACATAAAATGTTGAAAAAGTAAAGGGCTGTTTTTCATGATGCATATCAAAACAGCTATTTACACTTTATTTGAAGTCTCCAATTTACCTAACATGAATGTTTATGGACTGTGGACTGGTTTTTATTTACACCGCAGATGAATATTTGTATTAGTTCACAATTGAAGACTTTCATTATAGACTTGACAACATCCTTCTGACAAGTCACCGTTGACAGAAACCATAGTGAGCTGTTTATAATGTAAGAACATCAACCCTGCATTAAAATGTGGATTTTGACCGTTGTTTTAAACATTGTTTGGGCATTTGGTGAAATTAATAATGGCGTACATGTCTTGAATTTGGAAGAATACTCACTTTTTGTTTCATTCAGCACCACTGATTCAATGAAGTGGAGCAGAGTCAAGTCGAGTGGACCAGGCAGAATGTGCTTTCATCGGAGGCCAGGTACACATCTCTATTGCGCACGCCATAAGCCAAAGACTATAAACACACACACATGAAATATTAAAAATCATAACATGAACAATATTCTCGGAGTGCTGCATTTTAGTGAAATACGTAGCAGCTCATCTTGTCACAAAAAGACCCACTCACACGAAACAAAGAAGGCCTTGCTTGAATTGGACAGGGTGCACGTTGTGTCGGCTTTATTTTTCATCCCTGTGCAGTAGATAATGTACCTACAAATGTTCAATCCCAACCAGATCAGAGGGCTGGACTGGTGAGGACAGAATGGATCTGTCTGTCCTGGGGCACAGCGCCAGGTCCATTGGGCACAGAGAATGCATGCCCCCTCCACTTAACCATTAATCCCTCCTAACTACCGGTAACTTCCCCCACCAGTCATCAAATGTGAGCGCTATGTACAAGAACTCACCATGGCTGTGTAGAAGTTAGCTCTGTCCTTGGATGAGGCATCAATGCAAATCAATATCAAATACTGATCTATGACTTGCATGATAGTAAATTGTTTGTAGTACTGCATTTTGTCTCCATCATTTAGCTAAACAAGGTGACCACGATATTACGAAGTGGGATGATTTTCTGGCAAGTTAGTTTATCTTTTGAATTAGTAAAACTTGTTTTGTTCCACAAAACTGTCGTTTAATGACATGTGTAGGTTGTATCAAAATGCAAATGTGCATCATTATTCATAACACTTTTTCCACATCTTGTGTTACAGCCTTATTCCAAAATTGATAACTTAATTTCTCCTTCAAAATTATAAACACAATACAATTAAAAGAGGAATCATTTTTAAAACAGTAAACATATAATAACGTAGACATTGTAAGTCTGGGAATATTCTCATTCATCCAGGCCAGGGCATTGAATTGATTGCGTCTGGACTGTATGTTGTCCTAGAAAGACGTTATGCCTCTTTATCAGTTCATGCTCAAGACTAGGTGGGACAAAGATTAGATCAGGCTAGAGCTGTCCTATCTAGTCTTAAACAGGAAACAATGGAGCATGCAAGTCTTCTAAGATAACTTGAACCGTCTCGTTGCGATCAATGCCCTGAAAACACACAAGTATACTTACAGACTTTGCCATTAGGCTGGGAATTTAGCTCAGATGCATCGTCTAAGATTATTCAATCAATCAATAAATCAATCAATCAATGATTATTTATATAGCCATAAATCACTAGTGTCTCAAAGGGCTGCACAAACCACAACACAAACCACTACGACATCCTCGGTAGGCCCACATAAGGGCAAGGAAAACTCACAACCAGTTGGACGTCAGTGACAATGATGACCCAGTGGGACGTCGGTGACAATGATGACTATGAGAACCTTGGAGAGGACCACATATGTGGGCAACCCCATCCTCTAGGGGGCCGAAAGCAATGGAAGTCGAGCGGGTCTAACATGATACTGTGAAAGTTCAATCCATAGTGGATCCAACATAGCTGCGAGAGTCCAGTCCAAAGCGGATCAAACAGAGCAGCGAGAGTCCCGTCCGCAGCGAGCCAGCAGGAAACCATCCCAAGCGGAGGCGGATCAGCAGCGCAGAGATGTCCCCAGCCGATAGCTTCATCTGTATTCCGTTAATTGGACAGGAATTGTAAAGGCACACACCTGTCTGGATAATCCATCCATCCATCCATCATCTTCCGCTTATCCGAGGTCGGGTCGCGGGGGCAGCAGCCTAAGCAGGGAAGCCCAGACTTCCCTATCTCCAGCCACTTCGTCTAGCTCTTCCCGGGGGATCCCGAGGCGTTCCCAGGCCAGCCGGGAGACATAGTCTTTCCAACGTGTCCTGGGTCTTCCCCGTGGCCTCCTACCAGCTGGACGTGCCCTAAACACATCCCTAGGGAGGCGTTCGGGTGGCATCCTGACCAGATGCCCGAACCACCTCATCTGGCTCCTCTCGATGTGGAGGAGCAGCGGCTTTACGTTGAGCTCCCCCCGGATGGCAGAGCTTCTCACCCTATCTCTAAGGGAGAGCCCCGCCACCCGGCGGAGGAAACTCATTTCGGCCGCTTGTACCCGAGATCTTATCCTTTCGGTCATGACCCAAAGCTCATGACCATAGGTGAGGATGGGAACGTAGATCGACCGGTAAATTGAGAGCTTTGCCTTCCGGCTCAGCTCCTTCTTCACCACAACGGATCGATACAACGTCCGCATTACTGAAGACGCCGCACCGATCCGCCTGTCGATCTCACGATCCACTCTTCCCCCACTCGTGAACAAGACTCCTAGGTACTTGAACTCCTCCACTTGGGGCAGGGTCTCCTCCCCAACCCGGAGATGGCACTCCACCCTTTTCCGGGCGAGAACCATGGACTCGGACTTGGAGGTGCTGATTCTCATTCCGGTCGCTTCACACTCGGCTGCGAACCGATCCAGTGAGAGCTGAAGATCCCGGCCAGATGAAGCCATCAGGACTACATCATCTGCAAAAAGCAGAGACCTAATCCCGTGGCCACCAAACCGGAACCCCTCAACGCCTTGACTGCGCCTAGAAATTCTGTCCATAAAAGTTATGAACAGAATCGGTGACAAAGGGCAGCCTTGGCGGAGTCCAACCTTCACTGGAAACGTGTCCGACTTACTGCCAGCAATGCGGACCAAGCTCTGACACTGCTCATACAGGGAGCGGACTGCCACAATAAGACATTCCGATACCCCATACTCTCTGAGCACTCCCCACAGGACTTCCCGAGGGACACGGTCGAATGCCTTCTCCAAGTCCACAAAGCACATGTAGACTGGTTGGGCAAACTCCCATGCACCCTCAAGAACCCTGCCGAGAGTATAGAGCTGGTCCACAGTTCCACCAGTGGCATATTTGTACCAAATAAATAAATGGTAAAACGTATAAAAGCCAGAAAATAGCGAACTGGTATGAACATTTGCAGTCATACAGTGGTATTGAAGGGATGGGACGAGCAAAAGGGCCATGTCAGAAATGCACAGTGGGAGTCAGGATATGGAGAGGGAATATTGCCCTAGTCCAGCTGGGTCACTTTATGTATTCACTTTTCTTTGTTGATGCCTTTTTTTTAATGTGAAACAAATTTTATACCATTTGACTCAAATTAGAATTAAATGAAATCAAAGATTCATAAACAGACATCTGTCCTGCTTGATTGCCCGACCGCATCACCATCAGTCCGCATCACACAAGCTCGGCCAGCCTCTGTAGCATGCAGCCAAAAACACCCAAAGGATGGACATTCATACTTGACGATATATAAAAGCTGCCGATGCTGTGTTTGACGTGTTTCAGCACCTTCAGTCTGGTCCTGACTCAAGGTTTCTTATTGTTCCATTGGGTTGAGTTTTTTCGTGCCGAGATGTGGGTTCAGATCCGAGAATGTCATGGTTTGGGAAGCCCTTTGAGGCACTTTTGGTTAAGGGTTATATAAATAAGCTTTGATTGATTATTGCAAGCTGATTATCAGATCCTATAGGGCTGGGCGATATGGCAAAACAATTAAAATAATAATAATATGATTGATTAATATCGTAATATTTTACATTGTTTTTGACCTGCCAGTTCCAAAGAATCTGTATCAAAATCAAATCAATCAAAAGTATCCATCCATTTCCTACCGCTTGTCCCAGTCAGGGCCGCGGGGGGTGCTAGAGCCCATCTAAGTTGCATTAAGTTCAACATATTAACATTGTAATTATTTAAAAAAACCAAAAACTAAATAGGGGCTTCACGGGGGAAGAGGGGTTAGTGCATCTGCCTCACAATATGAAGGTCTTGAGTAGTCCTGAGTTCAATCCCAGGCTCAGGATCCTTAATACATTTGAGTTAACATGTTTTTCAAGTATGTAAATATAAACGGAATACAAAGATTTGCAATTCCTTTTCAACCCATATTCTATTTGAATGCACTACAAAGACAAGATATTTGATGTTCAAACTCCATCCATCCATCCATCCATCCATCATCTTCCGCTTATCCGAGGTCGGGTCACGGGGGCAGCAGCCTAAGCAGGGAAGCCCAGACTTCCCTATCTCCAGCCACTTCGTCTAGCTCTTCCCGGGGGATCCCGAGGCGTTCCCAGGCCAGCCGGGAGACATAGTCTTCCCAACGTGTCCTGGGTCTTCCCCGTGGCCTCCTACCAGCTGGACGTGCCCTAAACACATCCCTAGGGAGGCGTTCGGGTGGCATCCTGACCAGATGCCCGAACCACCTCATCTGGCTCCTCTCGATGTGGAGGAGCAGCGGCTTTACGTTGAGCTCCTCCCGGATGGCAGAGCTTCTCACCCTATCTCTAAGGGAGAGCCCCGCCACCCGGCGGAGGAAACTCATTTCGGCCGCTTGTACCCGTGATCTTATCCTTTCGGTCATGACCCAAAGCTCATGACCATAGGTGAGGATGGGAACGTAGATCGACCGGTAAATTGAGAGCTTTGCCTTCCGGCTCAGCTCCTTCTTCACCACAACGGATCGATACAACGTCCGCATTACTGAAGACGCCGCACCGATCCGCCTGTCGATCTCACGATCCACTCTTCCCCCACTCGTGAACAAGACTCCTAGGTACTTGAACTCCTCCACTTGGGGCAGGGTCTCCTCCCCAACCCGGAGATGGCACTCCACCCTTTTCCGGGCGAGAACCATGGACTCGGACTTGGAGGTGCTGATTCTCATTCCGGTCGCTTCACACTCGGCTGCGAACCGATCCAGTGAGAGCTGAAGATCCCGGCCGGATGAAGCCATCAGGACTACATCATCTGCAAAAAGCAGAGACCTAATCCCGTGGCCACCAAACCGGAACCCCTCAACGCCTTGGCTGCGCCTAGAAATTCTGTCCATAAAAGTTATGAACAGAATCGGTGACAAAGGACAGCCTTGGCGGAGTCCAACCTTCACTGGAAACGTGTCCGACTTACTGCCAGCAATGCGGACCAAGCTCTGACACTGATCATACAGGGAGCGGACTGCCACAATAAGACATTCCGATACCCCATACTCTCTGAGCACTCCCCACAGGACTTCCCGAGGGACACGGTCGAATGCCTTCTCCAAGTCCACAAAGCACATGTAGACTGGTTGGGCAAACTCCCATGCACCCTCAAAAACCCTGCCGAGAGTATAGAGCTGGTCCACAGTTCCACGACCAGGACGAAAACCACACTGTTCCTCCTGAATCCGAGGTTCGACTATCCGGCGAAGCCTCCTCTCCAGTACACCTGAATAAACCTTACCGGGAAGGCTGAGGAGTGTGATCCCACGATAGTTGGAACACACCCTCCGGTCCCCCTTCTTAAAGAGAGGGACCACCACCCCGGTCTGCCAATCCAGAGGTACCGCCCCCGATGTCCACGCGATGCTGCAGAGTCTTGTCAACCAAGACAGCCCCACAGCATCCAGAGCCTTAAGGAACTCCGGGCGGATCTCATCCACCCCCGGGGCCTTGCCGTCGAGGAGCTTTTTAACTACCTCAGCGACCTCAGCCGCAGAAATAGGAGAGTCCACCACAGATTCCCCAGGCACCGCTTCCTCAAAGAAAGACGTGTTGGTGGCATTGAGGAGGTCTTCGAAGTATTCCCTCCACCGATCCACAACATCCGCAGTCGAAGTCAGCAGAACACCATCCGCACCATACACGGTGTTGATAGTGCACTGCTTCCCCTTCCTGAGGCGCCGTATGGTGGTCCAGAATCGCTTCGAAGCCGTCCGGAAGTCGTTTTCCATGGCTTCCCCGAACTCTTCCCATGTCCGAGTTTTTGCCTCCGCGACCGCTAAAGCTGCACACCGCTTGGCCCGTCGGTACCCGTCCACTGCCTCCGGAGTCCTATGCGCCAAAAGAACCCGATAGGACTCCTTCTTCAGCTTGACGGCATCCCTCACTGCTGGTGTCCACCAACGGGTTCTGGGATTACCGCCACGACAGGCACCAACAACCTTGCGGCCACAGCTCCAATCAGCCGCCTCGACAATAGAGGTTCGGAACATGGTCCACTCGGACTCAATGTCCCGCACCTCCCTCGTGACATGTTCAAAGTTCTCCCGGAGGTGTGAATTGAAACTCTCTCTGACAGGAGACTCTGCCAGACGTTCCCAGCAGACCCTCACAATGCGTTTGGGCCTGCCAGGTCTGTCCGGCATCCTCCCCCACCATCGCAGCCAACTCACCACCAGGTGGTGATCGGTAGAAAGCTCCGCCCCTCTCTTCACCCGAGTGTCCAAAACATAAGGCCGCAAATCCGATGACACAACTACAAAGTCGATCATCGAACTGCGGCCTAGGGTGTCCTGGTGCCAAGTGCACATATGGACACCCTTATGTTTGAACATGGTGTTTGTTATCGACAAACTGTGACGAGCACAAAAGTCCAATAACAAAACACCACTCGGGTTTAGATCCGGGCGACCATTCTTCCCAATCACGCCTCTCCAGGTTTCACTGTCGTTGCCAACATGAGCGTTGAAGTCTCCCAGTAGGACAAGAGAATCACCCGGAGGAGCACTTTCCAGTACTCCCTCAAGTGTACCCAAAAAGGGTGGGTATTCTGAACTTCTGTTTGGTGCGTAAGCACAAACAACAGTCAGGACCCGTCCCCCCACCCGAAGGCGAAGGGAAGCTACCCTCTCGTCCACTGGGTTGAACTCAAACGTACAGGCTTTGAGCCGGGGGGCAACCAGAATTGCCACCCCAGCCCGTCGCCTCTCACTGCCGCCAACGCCAGAGTGGAAGAGGGTCCAGTCCCTCTCGAGAGAACTGGTTCCAGAGCCCTTGCTGTGCGTCGAGGTGAGTCCGACTATATCCAGCCGGAACTTCTCTACCTCGCGCACTAGCTCAGGCTCCTTCCCCCCCAGTGAGGTGACGTTCCACGTCCCAAGAGCTAGCTTCTGTAGCCGAGGATCGGACCGCCAAGTGCCCTGCCTTCGGCTGCCGCCCAGCTCACAATGCACCCGACCTCTATGGCCCCTCCTATGAGTGGTGAGCCCATTGGAGGGATGACCCACGTTGCCTCTTCGGGCTGTGCCCGGCCGGGCCCCATGGGAACAGGCCCGACCACCAGGCGCTCGCCATCGTGCCCCAACTCCGGGCCTGGCTCCAGAGCGGGGCCCCGGTGACCCACGTCCGGGCGAGGGAAATCTGGGTTCATTTCGTTGTAATTCCATAGAAGTCTTTGAGCTGCTCTTTGTCTGATCACTCACCTAGGACCTGTTTGTCTTGGGAGACCCTACCAGGGGGCATGAAAACCCCCAGACAACATAACTCCTAGGATCATTGGGACACGCAAACTCCTCTACCACGGTAAGGTAGCAGCTCAGAGCGTTCAAACTCATAAACGTTTTTTTTTTACAAATAATAATTAACTTACAATTTCATGGCTGCAACATGTGCCAAAGTAGTTGGGAAAGGGCATGTTCACCACTGTGTTACACCACATTTTCTTTTAACAACACTCAATAAACGTTTGGGAACTGAGGAAACTAATTATTGAAGCTTTGAAAGTGGAATTCTTTCCCATTCTTGTTTTATGTAGCGCTTCAGTCGTTCAACAGTCCGGGGTCTTCTGCTGTCGTATTTTACGCTTCATATTGCGCCACACATTTTCGATGGGAGACAGGTCCGGACTGCAGGCAGGCCAGGAAAGTACCCGCACTCTTTTACTACGAAGCAACGCTGTTGTAACACGTGGCTTGGCATTTTTTTGCTGAAATAAGCAGGGGCGTCCATGATAACGTTGCTTGGATGACAACATATGTTGCTCCAAAACCTGTATGGACCATTCAGCATTAATGGTGCCTTCACAGATGTGTAAGTTACCCATGCCTTCGGCACTAATACACCCCCATACCATCACAGATGCTGGCTTTTGAACTTTGCGCCTATAACAATCCGGATGGTTATTTTCCTCTTTGTTCCGGAGGACACCACGTCCACAGTTTCCAAATATAATTTGAAATGTGGATTCTTCAGACCATATAACACTTTGCATCAGTCCATCTTGGATGAGCTCGGGCCCAGCGAAGCCGGCGTCATTCCTGGGTGTTGTTGATAAATGGCTTTCGCTTTGCATAATAGAGTTTTAACTTGCACTTACAGATGTAGCGACCAACTGTAGTTACTGACAGTGGTTTTATGAAGTGTTCCTGAGCCTATGTGGTGATATCCTTTATACACTGATGCCGGTTTTTGATGCAGTACCGCCTGAGGTATCAAAGGTCCATAATATATAATTACGTGCAGTGATTTCTCCAGATTCCCTGAACCTTTTTAAGATTTTAGGGACCGCAAATGGTAAAATCCCTAATTTCCTTGCAATATCTCGTTGAGAAATGTTGTTCTAAAACTGTTCGACAATTTGCTTACAAATTGGTGACCCTCACCCCATCCTTGTTTTTGAATTACTTAGCATTTCAAGGAAGCTGCTTTTATACCCAATCATGGCACCCACCTGTTCCCAATTAGCCTGCACACCTGTGGGATGTTCCAAACAAGTTTTGATTAGCATTCCTCAACTTTATCAGTATTTATTGCCACCTTTCCGAACTTCGTTGTCACGTGTTGCTGGCATCAAATTCTAAAGTTAATGATTATTTGCAAAAAAAAAATGTTTATCAGTTTTAACTTCAAATATGTTGTCTTTGTAGCATATTCAACTGAATATGGGTTGAAAATGATTTGGAAATCATTGTATTCCGTTTATATTTACATCTAACACAATTTCCCAACTCATATGGAAACGGGGTTTGTACAATGTATCAAATGGTAGGACCAGAACTTGCTCTACAAGCCAGGCTCTCCTGTATTAGGAATATAAATGATAACACTTTAGTATGGGGAACATGCAAATTAGTAACATATTGGTTCTTAAATAGTCATTATAAAGTACGAATTAATGTCTTATTCTGTTATACAACCAGTAAGCCATTAACTAAAAGCCTTCCTTCAATAACCTCAGAATTATTGCTTATTAGTAACCGTAACCCGAATCCTAAGCCTAAACCTAACCCTAACCCTTATAGGTTCCCCTAGTGTCCAAATAACTCTAAATTAAGTCTTTGTTACTTTAATAAGCAACTAATTAATGGTGAATATGTTCCTCATACTAGAGCGTTACCATAAAAAACATTTGGTTTAGTCAGCTATAATGTCACGTGGACAGTTAGCTTTTTAAAGGCTTACTGAAACCCACTACTACCGACCACGCAGTCTGATAGTTTATATATTAATGATGAAATCTTAACATTGCAACACATGCCAATACGGCCTTTTTAGTTTACTAAATTGCAATTTTAAATTTCCCAGGAGTTTCTTGTTGAAAACGTCGTGGAATGATGACGTGTACGCGTGGCGTCACGGACTGTTAGGACATATTAGCGCTGCACACACACACAGCTAAAAGTCGTCTGCTTTAACCGCATAATCACACAGTATTTGGACATCTGTGTTGCTGAATCTTTTGCAATTTGTTCAATTAATAATGGAGAAGTCAAAGTAGAAAGATGGGGTTGGGAAGGTTTAGCCTTTAGCCACACAAACACATGGTGATTCCTTGTTTAAAATTCCCGGAGGTGAAGCTTTACTATGGATCAAAGCGGTCAAGCAAACATGGATCCCGACCAAATGTCAACCAGCAGTTTTCGGTGAGAAAATTGTGGTAAAAAGTAGCCACTGACGAGAGATCAGCTGAGCTTGAGCCGTACATACAGCTGCCGTCGACTTCCATCAGACACTGGCCTCAAGACACCCGTGGATACACCCTTCCAACTATCAGGTACTATTAAACTCAGTAAAACACTAGCAACACAATAGAAAGATAAGGGATTTCCCAGAATTATCCTAGTAAATGTGTCTAAAAACATCTGAATCCGTCCCAATGCAATCGCGTTTTTTTTTTTTACTTGATTTTTTTTTCTTTCTAGTCCGTCGCTATCAATATCCTCAAACACAAATCTTTCATCCTCGCTCAAATTAATGGGGAAATTGTCGTTTTCTCGGTCTGAATAGCACTTTTTGTTGAAGGCTCCCATTATAAACAATGTGAATATGTGAGGAGCCATCAACATGTGACTTCATCGTCTGCCACTTACGGTAGAGGCAGGGCTTTTGTCTTAGCACCGAAAGTTGTGAACTTTATCGTGGATGTTCTCTACTAAATCCTTTCAGCAAAAATATGGCGATATCGCGAAATGATCAAGTATGACACATAGAATGGACCTGCTATCCCCGTTTAAATAAGAAAATCTCATTTCAGTAGGCCTTTAAGTTTAGTTATATCAGCACCAAAGATGGCGGACAGCTCCTGATAATGATGACACTCAATTAGTAGCGTCACCATTAGCCTTACCATAAGGACATCAACGTCTTCCAGCTGGCAGTAAACGACTATACGTTATCAAGCTGAGCCACTAAGGGAGCCTCAGCTTGACTTGTCTTTATACCCACGAACTAGAAAGGAACTTGTAAAAGAAGTCCAGGAAGGGCTGCCATGCTTCTTTGCGCTCAGACTTAAGACGAGCAATGGGTAGTTTAAGGGGTCACCAACCTTTTTGAAACCAAGAGCTACTTCTTGGGTACTGATTAATGCGAAGGGCTACCAGTTTGATACACACTTAAATAAATTGCCAGAAATAGCCAATTTGCTCAATTTACCTTTAATAAATACACATATATATATACATATATATATATATATATATATATATATATATATATATATATATATAGAAATGGCCATTTCTGTCTGTCATTCCGTCGTACATTTTTTTTCCTTTTACGGAAGGGTTTTTTAGAGAATAAATGATGAGAAAAACACTTAATTGAATGGTTTAAAGGAGGAGAAAACAGGTAAAAAATGAAAATTAAATTTTGAAACATAGTTTATCTTCAATTTCGACTCTTTAAAATTCAACCGAAAAAAATGAAGAGAAAAACTAGCTAATTCGAATCGTTTTAAAACATTTTTAAAAAGAATTTATGGAACATCATTAGTAATTTTTCCTGATTAAGAGTAATTTAAATATTTTGATGACATGTTTTAAATAGGTTAAAATCCAATCTGCACTTTGTTAGAATATATAACATATTGGGTCAAGCTATATTTCTAACAAAGACGAATAATTATTTCTTCTAGATTTTACAGAACAAAAATTTTAAATGAAATTCAAAAGACTTTGAAATAAGATTTAAATTTGATTCTACAGATGTTCTAGATTTGCTAGAATATTTTTTGGGGAATTTTAATCATAGTAAGTTTGAAGAAATATTTCACAAATATTCTTCGTCGAAAAAACAGAAGTTAAAATGAAGAATTAAATTCAAATTTTTTGATTATTCTTTACAATAAAAAAATCAATTTACTTGAACATTGAAAGAAGAGGAAGGAATGTAAAAGATAAAAAGGCATATGTGTTTAAAAATCCTAAAATCATTTTTAAGGTTGTATTTTTTTCTCTTAAATTGTCTTTCTGAAAGTTACAAGAAGCAAAGTAAAAAATAAATGAAATTATTTAAACAAGTGAAGACCAAGTCTTTAAAACATTTTCTTGGATTTTCAAATTCTTTTTGAGTTTTGTCTCTCGTAGAATTAAAAATGTCAAGCAAAGCGACACCAGCATGCTAGTAAATAAATACAATTTAAAAAAATAGAGGCAGCTTCCTGGTAAGTGCTGCTATTTGAGCTATTTTTAGAACAGGCCAGCGGGCGACTCATTTGGTCCTTACGGGCTACCTGGTGCCCGAGGGCACCGCGTTGGTGCTAACATCGTTTAAATAAACCATTTTTAAACATGATGCTTTGATACTTTTATGAAAAACGTTGTTGTGCACTGCAGCTTTACGACTCGTGTGTGTTGGAGAGAAAAGGAAGACAAAGTCTGCTATGCAGGGCTTGCCTCAAAACTCCGACAGCCCCGCCCCCTTTCTGCGTCTCTGCTTTTGCACCTGCCTTGCTCACCTGGCCTGCCACCCTGAGCGCGAACCTCCCACGAGAGAGTCTTACCTGCCTTCTCCGCACTGCACCCTGAACGCATCCGCTCACCTCCACACGGACCCACGCAGGCACTGCGCCTTTCGTCACCACCAGGTATGCAGTGTGAGGAGTGGTAAGGAGAGAGAGAGAGAGAGAGCGAGAGAGAGGGAGAGAGAGAGAGAGAGAGAGAGAGAGAGAGAGAGAGAGAGAGAGGAGCGCCAGTGGAGAGAAAGAAAGCCATTGCACAGCGTGGACATGTTTGTAACGGAGAACATGCAATAAGTGATCGTTTCCACGCAAGAGTGCTCACTCTGTGAACTTCGCCCACTGTGGGGCTTGTCGCGATGGCTGCTGCTGCTGCTGCTTCTCTGGGGGAAGTTGGAGGCGTCCTGCACGGCATTGCTGATGGGCTCGCGCACGTCGGCTCCCATTTCGTCCTGACCCCACTGGTGGAGGGTCCCACCCTGCTGGGGGAGCACCTCGTACCCGGGGACCGGCTGTCCCGCAGCACCCCGGCGGATTTAACGCACCTCAAAGGGATCCTGAGAAGGAGACAGTTGTACTGCAGGACGGGCTTCCATCTGGAGATACTTTCGGATGGCACGGTGCAGGGGACAAGAAAGGACCACAGTCGTTCCGGTACGCATATATATATATATATATATATATATATATATATATATATATATATATATATATATATATATATATATATATATATATATATATATTGTTCTCTGTCACATAAATGGAACATTTATTGTCATTGTCAATCAATCAACTGTCATCTTCTATTACAGGGATTTTAGAATTCATAAGCCTGGCTGTTGGCTTAATAAGCATTCGAGGAGTGGACAGTGGACTCTATCTGGGGATGAATGATAAAGGAGAGCTATATGGCTCTGTAAGTACATTCTTTTTATTCTTATCATCAGCTGTGTCAAACTCATTTTCATCTGGGGGGCCACATCACTCAGGGGGCCATTTAGAATAAATAGTAAACAATACACGGATATGGATTTGCTTGATAATATTATACACACATTTATGCTTTTGATTGCAGTATTATATATATGTTTTACTTAGACTGTAAAAAGAAGTCTATAGATTTCAGTTCAGTTCCATCCATCCATTTCTTACCGCTTATTCCTCTCGGGGTCGCGGGGGGCGCTGGTGCCTATCTCAGCTACAATCAGGCGGAAGGCAGAGTACACCCTGGACAAGTCGCCACCTCATCGCAGGGCCAACACATAGACAGACAACATTCACACTCACATCCACACACTAGGGCCAATTTAGTGTTGCCAATCAACCTATCCCCAGGTGCATGTCTTTGGAAGTGGGAGGAAGCCGGAGTACCCGGAGGGAACTCACGCAGTCACGTGGAGGACATGCAAACTCCACACAGAAATGATCCCGAGACTGGAATTGAACCCAGGACTACTCAGGACCTTTGTATTGTGAGGCAGACGCAGTAACCCCTCTGCCACCGTGAAGCCCCAGTTTAGTTCCATTTCAGTTTATTTTGAACATGCATACAACACAATGTAATTCATCACATATTTCCACTTGTTACAGTATGTCACGAAAAGGAGTACAAAGAAGCTGAGCTTATTTAATCCTAATTCTTTTAAATGTTATCCTATTTTTTTGTTCTCTCTTACATAACAGTGAACAAATAAATCATAAACAAATAATACACAATAGTAAGTAAACACATATTAAATACATAAATTATCTTTGTCCCAATAAAAAAAATATATATATTTAAAAAAAGCAACTGCTGGCAGCCCATGCAGTTGCTTTTTTAAGGTAAAATTCTGGGGACTGAGCTTTATTTTATTTTTTCTACCGTGTATTCTATTGTCATTCTGACAACGTACAATTTGATGAATAACTTGCTTTAAAAATATAATGCAGGCAGATATTTGAGTATTTTTTTTATATTTTAACAAAGCATGTTTTGCATGACTAATATAGAAATATTAACTATATTAAATATTATTAAAGTTGAAAATATATGCAATTGTATGCAATACATGTATTTTTTGTAAAGTACTTTATTGAGTCCTATTTTTTCCAGACTTTCATAGGCCACATAAAATGATGTGGTGGGCCAGATCATTTTATGACATGTGTGCTGTATAGATTATTCATGAAGCAGTTAGATGCCATATCATTATGCAGGTAAAAGCATATATAAATAATGTATACTTTACTATCTTTTACCAAGAAAGATTAAAGGATGCAGGTGCCACTATGATATTTATAAAAGGCTAAAACATTATAGTATGTGTAAGTGCGGAATATATGTGGACATTTGTCCATCAATATCACAGCAGATGACTCTGATCCGTGTCAGGCGACAAAGTGTATTAATATTAGTGTTACTATGATTAACATTTCAACTTTTTCCCGTTAACTTACGCCTATTTGTTCCTTTATAAAAAATGTAATTCCACAATAATAACGGCACTTGCTGCTGGCCACAATTGGGCTGTACACAGTGTACATTGTTTATTATTAATCCAGTTAAGGTGCATCTAGGTGCACAAGTACGGTGGCCAACAGCATGTTTTGAACTATTACAAAACAATACAACACAGCATAAAAACACATGCATTGGTGGGTCTTGAACTATATCAATGTGAAAGTAGGCAGAATGAAAAGTGACAGTTTTCAAGGCAAGTTTATTTGCATGATTCATACACAAGGCAATTCGAAGTGCTTTACAGAAAATAAAATAATCATAATTAAAATTAAAACCAGAAAATAAAACTATTTTAAGACTATTACAATTATAATCAAAGACTGTAGATAAAATAACATCCACACAACTAAATAAAAGTGTTTTCAGCCAGGATTTGAACATTGCCAAGGTTGAGGCCTGTTTCACATCTTCTGGGAAGACCATTCCAGCGTTTAGGAGCATAAAACTGAAACTGGTCTCATTGTGTTTGGTCCTGACTCTGGGCACACGCAGGAGACCACTCCCTGAAGTTCTTAGAGGCTGAGATGTTTTTTGTGGCTCGAACATGTCAGAGATGTACTTTGGCACAAGACTATGCAAATACCTGTTCACAACTAAAGCTGTCTTGAAGTCTATTCTTTGAGCAGCAAGAAGTCGGGACAGTTACTTGAGCACTGGACTAATATGGTTGTATTTCCTGGTTCTAGTCAAGACTCCAGCAGCAGCATTTAATACAGCTGCTTCACAGTTCCTTTGGAGAGCCCAGTGAGAAGGCCATTGCAATAGTCCAACCTGCTGGAGACAAAGGCATGGATTAGTCTTTCTAAGCCTGACTTGGACACTATTCCTTTGATTTTTCAATGTTTTTCAGGTGGTAAAAAGATGCTGATGTTATTGACCTAGGGGTTAAAGTCCAAGTCTGAGTCCATATTTACCCCGAGATTTCAAACCTGAATTAGTAGACTTCAGACGAAGAGTCTCATGGTGACTAATACGCTCTGCTTCTGTGTGCCAAAAACATTTATTTCAGTTGTGTCTGAAATTAAGAAAATGATTTTGCATCCACACACTGCTCTGTTTGATGCAGTGACAAAGTGACTCAACAGGCTGACGTTCACCTGCCGTCACTAACACAAAGATCTCTGTGTCATCTGCACATAGGACACATTGAAGCTGCGTATTAGCTGGCCTGGTCGCAGCATATACATGTTGAACAATAGGGGTCCCAAAATCAAACCCTGAGGAGCCCCACAGGTCATAGCCATTAGGTCAGAGAGACAGTTCCTAAATTCAACAAAGTATGTCCTATGAACAAGATAGGACTTGAAGAGCAGCCCCAGTTTTCTAACCTCTGTAATAAGATAGTATGCATGGTCAACTGTGGCAAAGGCTTAGTTTATGCCTTAGTTCTTGTCATGTCAAACTCAAGACCTCAGGGCGACCACGTCATTTTATTTGGCACACATGAAGCCTGGAAATAATCTGCTTAAATAAAGCACTTTATCTTTTTTGCTAAACATTTTTTTTCTTTCAATGTTGACAGAAAAAAAAAGTACTTTGATGAAACAGCACACCTTCTAAACTTTCATGTTCTCTGATTATGTAACAACATTTTCAAAGCATTTTTTGTTATCAAACATTCCTAAATATCTGCTGTCATGTCACTTTGACTTATGTTTCCAAAGCAAATTATGCATCAATTTGTTCATTAAAAAAATATCAATAATGCATATTCAACTGTGTAATAATATCTTGAGGTTATTAAGTGTTTATATTTGTATATATTCACTGTACAAGCAGGCCTCTAGGGCAGTGGTTCTCAAATAGGGGGAATGCGTCCCCCTGGGGGTACTTGAAGGTATGCCAAGGGGTACGTGAGATTTTTTTTCAAATGTTCTAAAAATAGCAACAATTCAAAAATCCTTTATAAATATATTTATTGAATAATACTTCAGCAAAATATGAATGTAAGTTCATAAACTGTGAAAAGAAATGCAATATTCAGTGTTGACAGCTAGATTTTTTGTGGACATGTTCTATGAATATTTATATATTTTTTTATATTTATTTTTATATCAAATATAAAAAAAAAAAAAAAAAAAAAACAGAGCAAGCATGATCCAATACAGTGCTATAGCCTTAACGGCTATTATAACAAAATGAAAACAATGGAGAATAAAAAAAACAAAGACAAATGAGCATTCGACTTTTTTTTTTTTTTTTTTAACATATTTGAAAAGGAGTGAGAAGAAGTATACACTTATTTAATCCAACCCCTTTTCTTTAAATCATAAATTACTCTGAGCTCGAACTTCCTTGTTCACTCCATGTACAAACTTAATGAACTTGTATATACATAAATGATAAATATATACATACATATGCACACTACACACATACATTGATATTAAATATTTCTTTTTTTGTGAAGAAATGTTTAGAATTAAGTTCATGAATCCAGATGGATCTCTATTACAATCCCCAAAGAGGGCACTTTGAGTTGATGATTACTTCTATGTGTAGAAATCTTTATTTATTAATTAAATCACTTGTTTATTTTTTAACAAGTTTTTAGTTATTTTTATATCTTTTTTCCCAAATAGTTCAAGAAAGACCACTACAAATGAGCAATATTTTGCACTGTTATACAATTTAATAGATCAGAAACTGATGACATAGTGCTGTATTTGACTTCTTTATCAATCAATCAATCAATCAATCAATCAATCAATGTTTATTTATATAGCCCCAAATCACAAATGTCTCAAAGGACTGCACAAATTATTACGACTACAACATCCTCGGAAGAACCCACAAAAGGGCAAGGAAAACTCACACCCAGTGGGCAGGGAGAATTCACATCCAGTGGGACGCCAGTGACAATGCTGACTATGAGAAACCTTGGAGAGGACCTCAGATGTGGGCAACACCCCCCCCCCCCCCCCCTCTAGGGGCCCGAAAGCAATGGATGTCGAGCGGGTCTAACATGATACTGTGAAAGTTCAATCCATAGTGGCTCCAACACAACTGCGAGAGTTCATTTCAAGCTGACAAGACAGCAGCGAGAGTCCCGTCCACGGGAGACCATCTCAAGCGGAGGCGGATCAGCAGCGTAGAGATGTCCCCAACCGATACACAGGCGAGCGGTCCGTCCTGGGTCCCGACGAGCGGTCCATCCTGGGTCTCGACTCTGGACAGCCAGTACTTCATCCATGGTCATCGGACCGGACCCCCTCCACAAGGGAGGGGGGGACATAGGAGAAAGAAAAGAAGCGGCAGATCAACTGGTCTAAAAAGGTGGTCTATTTTAAGGCTAGAGTATACAGATGAGTTTTAAGGTGAGACTTAAATGCTTCTACTAAGATAGCATCTCGAACTGTTACCGGGAGGGCATTCCAGAGTACTGGAGCCCGAACGGAAAACGCTCTATAGCCCGCAGACTTTTTTTGGGCTCTAGGAATCACTAATAAGCCGGAGTCTTTTGAACGCAGATTTTTTGCTGGTACAAATGGTACAATACAATCGGCAAGATAGGCTGGAGCTAGACCGTGTAGTAATTATCTTTTTTTTTCAACCAAAAATGCTTTGCTCTGATTAGGGGGTACTGGAATTTTAAAAAAGTTCCCAGGGGGTACATCACTGAAAAAAGGTTGAGAACCACTGCTCTAGGGGGCAATCATAACTGCAATGTGGCACATCCATCCATCCATTTCCTACCGCTTTTCCCTTTCGCCTGCAATCGGGCGGAAGGCGGGGTACAGTTTGAGACCCCTGCTCTAATTCATTAAGAGGTCATATTACACTCTGGTACTAAATAGTAGGGCTGTAGCTATCATATATTTTAGTAATCAAATAATTTATTGATTATTTTTTTCGATTAATAAAGGAATCGGATATAACATTTTATTTCCCCTAGGGAGGGGGCTGGGGGGGTTGCCCACATATGTGGTCCTCTCCAAGGTTCTCATAGTCATCATTGTCACCGACGTCCCACAGGGTCATCATTGTCACCGACTTCCCACTGGGTGTGAGTTTTTCTTGCCCTTATGTGGGCCTACCTAGGATGTCGTAGTGGTTTGTGTTGTGGTTTGTGCAGCCCTTTGAGACACTTCCCCAGCTTTACTTCATATGAGCTTCATACGTATGTATGTATGTATGTATGTATGTATGTATGTGGCATGTTGACAAGCTTACAAAGTCCTATCTTTAAGCTTTGGATGTTGCATTGTGTCATCTGTATAAGACCTCCATTCCTCATTCAGACAATATACAAGTGTATACAATATTTTACCACACCAATGTATATTATACAGTATTTTCACAACAAAAAGTATTTTAGTTTTAGGTAAAATATTTTTATTTTCAAAAAATATGCTGTGTTTTTACTGTATTTGTGTAAAATATAGTCATAAGTGACTATATATTAAAAAAAAAAATTCTTAAACAAAAAAGGGGTTTACATTGTCTAAAAACAAAACAAAAAGTTGTTTTTAAGGGAAAAAATGACTTTTTTAAAATAAAATAATTGGTGTATTTGAAACAAAAAGAAACAAAAAAACGATTTATTTTAAAAGAAAGTTTTGTATATGTTTTGGAGAAAATATGCATATTTCAAAGAAAAGAGTACACATTTTTCCAAAATGAAAAGGTCTATTGTCAAGAAGAAACATTTATTGTGTTAATAAATACATTTTGAGAAGAATTCTTTTTTCCCCCTGGAAAAAAATCTAAATGAAAGAATGTAAGTAATTTTTATAAACATATATTTAAAACCTATATTTGTTTATTCATGATAAAAAAAATATTTTTATAAGTGACTATTTAAAAAAACATATTTTTCTTAAAAAAAGGAAGTTTATATTATCTAAAAGCACAACAAAAATATCAATCGATTTTTAAGGAAAAAATTGACTTTTGTAAATTAAAACGGCATGGCGGAGTGGGAGAGTGGCCGTGCACAACCCGAGGGTCCCTGGTTCAATCCCCACCTAGTACCAACCTCGTCACGTCCGTTGTGTCCTGAGCAAGACACTTCACCCTTGCTCCTGATGGGTGCTGGTTAGCGCCTTGCATGGCAGCTCCCTCCATCAGTGTGTGAATGTGTGTGTGAATGGGTAAATGTGGAAGTAGTGTCAAAGCGCTTTGAGTACCTTGAAGGTAGAAAAGCGCTATACAAGTACAACCCATTTATCATTTATTTATTAATGATTCAGGTCTATATAAATGAACATTGATTGATTGATTGATTGATTTCAGGGTAGAGAAAAGGTAGGGTAGAGTAAATAGAGGAAAATAGTTGAAATAATCAACAATTTCTCTGCTTGCCGTATCCTTCACTGTTTGTTCTAAAAAACACACATCACCAACATTGATACTGTACTTTTAACATGTTTGCATTAATAAAAATGTAAAATAGAAACTCCTCTGTTCACCGCCGCACAGATGTCAGCACCCACCGATCTTAAGTGTGTTTACTTAGGAAACTATATCTGCATATTCTATCAGTTTCTGTTAGTTGCACTCATTAAACGATTAATCGAAGCATCTGGTAAACTAATCACATTAATTGATTGATCGTTGCAGCCCTTCTATAAAATATAAGATGAATATTCTTCAGAATTGGCCCCCCTGCTAGCCTGCCTCACTTCCGTTCTCTCATGCAGTTATTTCTGATCCTGCAGACATTTAAGTGATTGCAGCACTTTCCTGTTGCATGTGTTTTGTGATGTTTATGTGTTTTGGATCATATCTGTGTTTACATCGTATGGACGTTCCTGCGCGTCGGCCCTCGTACACAAGCTATTTTAAAACCTCTGTGATCGTAGGACAGATGTTTGAAAATGTTGTGGGCTTTAAATTCTTTCTCTTTCTTGTCAGGAGAAGCTGACAGCCGAATGCGTCTTCAGGGAGCAGTTTGAGGAGAACTGGTACAACACATACTCGTCCAACCTCTACAAACACGGAGACAAAGGGACTCGCTACTTTGTGGCTTTGAACAAAGATGGGACACCGAGAGATGGGACTAAATCCAGGCGGCATCAGAAATTCACACACTTCTTGCCCAGGCCTGTTGACCCTGATCGCGTGCCAGAGCTGTACAGGGACATCCTGGGCCACAGCTGAGACCCGCCTGTAGGTTCAGGGCGGGGATAACCGCTGCCACCCTCGCAGGCAGCGAGCGGATGGACGCAGGCGGTGCAGGCTGCCCAACCGGCAGGGATAAAGGCACCCAGGGCCCCTCGGAGGAATGCACGGGCATCTCTCAGCGGCCGCACACAGGCGAGACTGTCTGACTTTGTCAGTCTGCACGCTCGGCATGAGGGGTTCATTTGTCTGTGTGGACGGAAGAGCCTCAAAGTACCTGCGTGGAATAGGAAACCAAAGGGAAGCGGCCTTCCCACTGGCGGGAGACCGTGGGAACATGTTTATTTGGGGTTTGATTTGGTCTATTCCGAAGGACTTTGAAGGAAATCACTGACTTTGTTTTTTTTAAAAGAAGAGCAAACGTGTAACGGTTTATTTATTCCTTTTAGATACATATATTTATGTTATATATTTATTTATTTCAGAATATATTTTTACATTTAGATACATGCAATAGAAGAACCACTAGAAACTATATGACCTATGTAAAGCAGTGGTGTCCAAAGTGTGGTGGTTTGAATAAGAGAGACAAAATAAAATGCAGTCATCCCTTGCAGCTTCACCACATCGCAAATGTTTTAAATATATATTTTTAGACATCCATCTATCCATCCATGTTTTACCGCTTGTCCCTCTCGGAGCCAACTCAGATAGACAACATTCACTCTCACATTCACACACTAAGGCCAATTTAGTGTTGCCAATTAACCTAACATATTCTACATTTTTTGGTCCAAAATTAAGTATTTTCAAGCATGCAAAGGGCTGAAAAAAAATTAATACTACAGTACTATTGGCAACTAGAGGAAACCAAACCATTTTGAGTGGCAGTTCAGTATCTTGGCCACTGATTGGCTCAGCCTCAGTAGAATTACTCTACTGGATTAAAAGAATGTTAAGGCGACTGTAGGGTGTTATTTCATGTCTCGAGGGTTCTCATAACGTTAAAAATGTATGTAGAAGGTCGTAAACATGTTTTTGGTAATGTTCCAGCTATGAAAATATTTGGTTTATAATTAAGGATTTCTACTTCTCGGAAATGTATTTATCTCTATGTTTGATAATGATTAAAAGCATTAAACGAGGGATTACTGTGATAATAATAAATAATTGATCAAAATTGACCACATTTTTTTTTAATTAGGTATATTTTTTTATGCTAATTATAACGTAAAGTTTTTTTTTTAAGTATTTTTTTCAAATTATATCAAAAAGGCCTCCTGCATCTTTGGATTTTTCAGTATGAGTTTGGACACCACTGATGTAAAGATTGATACACTGTACTATTTTGTTGTCTTATCCTGAGGAAAGCTTCCTACTACTGTACCCGCTAACAATATGTTCGTGACATTTGCAACTCAGTGCATTTCATCACAAGTGTCAGTTCCAGACAGGCCTCATAAGACAATTGATTCATGTCAAACAATAAATAAGAATATCACCATCACGCTTTTTTTTTTTTAACTCGTCAAAACCCGAGCCGACAAGGTGATTTTTAAAAGCAGCAAAATGGAGCGGATGCCTTTATCTTCCAAAGTTTCAACTTATAAACTTGCTTGCAAGATCAATGTTGTGTTTCTTCATGGGTACCGTCGTGCTTGTATAAGAAGTGCATAAAAACCTCAAAGTCCACGATGGGCCCACACTTACAATGTTGACTTGCAGCACAAGTTAGTGGCTGAATAAAAGTGGAGGTCAGAGTGATAAAGATCAACAGACTGACAGCTTTAGGACTTTTTTTCTCCAAATAAGAGTGAATAATGTCCGATTATCTTTACGCAATAATGAATATTGCACTGAAGACAATGATGCCCTGTGTTGATTGGCTGTTAGAGAGGTTTTGATACAACAATCTGTTTTTATATTTGACTCTCATTGTAGGGTAGAATAGGAACATGTAGATTTGATGTGCATACTACATGAATGGGGCAAAAAGTAAACATGACTCATTTAAGTAAATGGAATAAAAGAGTAAAAAGCAATGCTAGGAAGGTAAGAAAATAACAAATAACTTGGCAATAGTACCGCACACCAACGATTGCACAATAAGTACAATATTTGGCTGTGACCTGTGTTAGCGCTCCTTCCTGCACTGTCTGTTGCTGAAGGAGCTACCTGAGGCTTCCGCAGTGTCGTGCAGATGAGTTGTGTATAAGCTATAGTACACAAAACAGCTGAGTGATATATTTTTAGGATGCCACATTCTCATATCTGTGCACAGTTTTCTCCACAGTTGGGAGAAGATCTGTGCCGAAGCATGAAAGCTCAGCCTGTGATGTGTGTGTGTGTGCGTGTGTGTGTGCGTGTGTGTGTGTGTGTGTGTGTGTGTGTGTGTGTGTGTGTGTGTGTGTGTGTGTGTGTGTGTGTGTGTGTGTGTGTGTGTGTGTGTGTGTGATGGCGAGCCAGGGGGGATGTCTCCATGCACCGAGCCAAACCCCGCTGCCAGCTCCCTCTCTTTTTTTTAAAGTGTGTGTGTGTGTGTGTACGTGCATGTGTGTGCGTGCGTGTGTGTGTGTGTGTGTGTGTGTGTGTGTGTGTGTGTGTGTGTGTGTGTGTGTGTGTGTGTGTGTGTGTGTGTGTGTGTGTGTGTGTGAATGGAACTTTGGGACTTTCCACTTGCACACCTTAAACAACAACATGCCTCTGTCATCAATTCATGTCAGCAGCATTCAGGGAATTAGAAGCTGTGTGTATGTGCACAAAAACATGCCGATCATGATATCAACTCCGAACGTGATAATGTCTCTCCTCACCTTTAGTTCCACACCAGTAATGGACGAGGTGTGTGTATCATTCCGGTCCCACCTTCCAAAGAAATCCATACATCATAGGTGTGCAAAAATTGTAGGACAGATGGGGTTAGCAGGTTTGCAAATGTTTGTTGATGGGTGGCAAGAAGCTGCCTCTTATACTATGGTGAGGATCTCAATATGGGTACATGTAGAGTCGCTATGGTGCCATCCACATCCTGAAATTCTAATCCGTGATGAGAAAAAAAGAAAAAGAAAAATAAGATGAATACACTATAAAAATATAATACTTATGTGACCTTTTTTCCACATTTGTTAACTATATATATGTATTCTAGTCATACTGTCATGATATTTAATGACAGTTATTACTAGTTTCCTGTGCTATGTTTTATTTCCTATCCAGCGCTCTTATTTCTTTTTTTTCTATTTGTCACCACTTTAGTCTAAACACTGACTCCCTCGCTTGACTCTAATTGAAAATCTATTTATGCCAGCGCTGTATCATTTGTACTTTCTACTTTGTACCTTCATGCTGCATAACATTCCTATTCTTCCTGGCACTTCCCTGCTGCACTACTTTTGTTTTGTCATTAAATACATTTTTACCTGTACTTTGCCTCTTCATCATGGGGTCACAGCCAATAATACCCAAAACCAGAATGTGAAACACATACTCATTATAGAACTGGAAAAGCAAAAAAAATCTAAACAAATCCGCAGTTTTGTATGAAATACTTGAAAGTAGTACAAGTATCTGACCAGAAAATTACTTAGGTAGAAGCTAAAGTCTTCTTTTTTTAATATAACTTTAGTACCTGATATTTGTTGTATCTACGTAAGTATCAAAAGTAAAAGCAATTAAACAAAGTGTGTAAAAACACTTGGGATGCAGCTGAGCTGCATTTTTTACCTCCGATCCAATCCCAAAACCCAGATTTTGCAGAAACCAATACTAGTCCGATACCACGGCTATGTTACTAGCGGTACTTCTTCTTCTTCGCGCTTAGCATTGCTATGACAACAAGCATGTATTAGGTCACCGGCTCAACTTTTTTTTTAGAGTAACGAAGATGGTTGAGGTACATGTATTAGGGTAAAAGTAAACATTGTATGCAGGAAATATTGGAAAGGGAAAGTTGTGAAAAATATAAGTAATGGGATAAAGTACAGTTATGCAAAAGGTATAGTAATGCAAATATATATATATGTCCATCGATCCATTTTCTACCGCTTGTCCCGTTCGAGGTCTCGAGGGGTGCTGGAGCCTATCTCAGCTGCTGCAGGCGGAAGGCGGCGTACACCCTGGACAAGTCGCCACCTCATATATAAACATATATATATATATATATATATATCCATCCATCCATTTCCTACCGCTTATTCCGTTTGGGGTCAGCGACAATCTACAATCGGGCGGAGGGCGGGGTATATATATATATATGCCTTGTCACTGACTGGTGATAAGTCCAGCCTGAAGTCCATTCTTTGCCTATAGCTCCAGCCCCTTTTGAACAGCGTAGCGGTAAAAATGGATGTCAAAAGTCCAGTGCATGATAGTGTCACTTGCATCGTCCACCCCAAACAACATCTCCATCAAACGTTGATCACCATGCACATTTTTTGTGCTGATGTCAGGTGCCTGACTTGTCTTCCAGCAGCTCCTCCAGCTAGCGACTCTTTAAAACTCTTCGCTTCCCTCTGACAAGTCTAATGGACGCTCCCTGACTTATTTCATCACCCCTTCAGTGGCCTTGAAGGGCTCTCGGAAACTCAATCAAGAAGGGTGAGGCGGGAGTTGGGGTTGACTAACAGGTGTGGAAATCGGTAATCGTCCACCACAGACAGGTGGTACCGCAAAACACTGATGTCAGACCTGCTGGTGGGGCTTAGTAAGAGGGGGGGTGGAAGAATTACAGCCTTCTTTGTTGTCAAACAGCGTCTTCTCTATATTTAGATTGGTGTGTTTGAGGAGGTGAAAGAAGCTCACCTGAAGCTCCAGATACCCTCGGAGATTTCTGCAACTACACAACATACAAGTTTGTTTATTTCTTTTTTTACTAACACCTTTACTTTTTTTAATTAAAGGCCTACTGAAATTAGATTTTGTTATTAAAACGGGGATAGCAGGTCCATTCTATGTGTCATACTTGATCATTTCGCAATATTGCCATATTTTTGCTGAAAGGATTTAGTAGAGAACATCCACGATAAAGTTCGCAACTTTTGGTCGCTGATAAAAAAGCCTTGCCTGTACTGGAAGTAGCAGACGATGTGCGCGTGACGTCACGGGTTGTAGGGCTCCTCACATCCTCACATTGTTTATAATCATTGCCACCAGCAGCAAGAGCGATTCGGACCGAGAAAGCGACGATTACCCCATTAATTTGAGCGAGGATGAAAGATTCTTGGATGAGGAAAGTTAGAATGAAGCAGTAAAGAAAAAAAACAAAGGCGACGGCAGTGGGAGCGATTCAGATGTTATTAGACACATTTACTAGGATAATTCTGTAAAATCCCTTATCTGCTTATTGTGTTACTAGTGTTTTAGTGAGATTATAATGTCACACCTGAAAGTCGGGTGGTGTGGTGACCGGCAGTGTCTCTGATGGAAGCCATGGAGGAGCCAAGAAAGTCGTAGCTGCCTCTTTGACAGCTGCTGCAGGAGGACGCAAGCTCCGCTCATGTCTCCGGTAAGAGCCGACTTTTTACCGCAATTCTCTCACCGAAACCTGCCAAATGACATGTGGTGGAGGAACATGTTCGCTTGACCGCTCTGTTCCATATTAAAGCTTCACAACAAACAAAGAAACACCGGCTGTGTTTTGGTTGCTAAAGACAGCTGCAATCCGCCGCTTTCCACCAACAGCAATCTTCTTTATAGTCTTCATTATTAATTGAACAAATTGCAAAAGATTCAACAACACAGATGTCCAAAATACTGTTTAATTATGCGATTAAAGCAGACGACTTTTAGCCGTGAGTGGTGCTGGGATAAAATGACCGCTCCAAGCAATAACGTCACAAGCACTCGTCATAATAAGCGTCATCACTCCGCAACGTTTTCAACAGGACACATCGCGGGAAATTTAAAATTGCAATTTAGTAAACTAAACCGGCCGTATTGGCATGTGTTGCAATGTTAATATTTCATCATTGATGTGTAAACTATCAGACTGCGTGGTCGGTAGTAGTGGGTTTCAGTAGACCTTTAATTATCTTGTGTACTTTACAACGCCGTTTCTGATACAGTTGGTGTAATGTGTAACAAGCTACTTTTGAGTTGGTTGTGTCAATGTCAACAAAAAAGAATAATCCCAGAATCCCAGCTAGTTGATTGTGCAAACCACACGCACACACCAGTGCTAAATGTGTTATACTCACTTTGACACTATTTCCACATTCACCCATTTACAAACTGATGGAGGAAGCTGCTATGCAAGGTCCTCACCAGGTTCAAGGTTGAAGTGCCTTGAGCAAGTTCACAAGAGCTGTAACTAGGATGGTGGAAGCTGGGGATCGAACCTCAGGTTGGTGGTACGGCTGCCCTACCAACCAAGCGACGCCATCCCGTACCATTCCTACTACTACAGAGGAATAATTAACGTACAACACAATACTATTCTACAATACCCCATGTAATTATTCACGTCTATCAAAAAGGAATTCAATTAGTAATTCAACTAATTTTGGGGGAAAGTAAGAAGTAACATTTGGAAAGTAATTTTCCTAACCATGTTCATCACATATTTAGCTCTACCTTAACTGTCTGTTTCGTATATCGACGTTTCGTATAACGATGTTTCGTATAACGATGTTTCGTTCAACAACATTTCGTGCAACGACGTTTCGTGCAAGGACATTTTGTGTAAGGACGTTTCGTGTAA
The DNA here is from genome assembly GCF_033978795.1 of Nerophis ophidion. Lineage (NCBI taxonomy): Eukaryota > Metazoa > Chordata > Actinopteri > Syngnathiformes > Syngnathidae > Nerophis > Nerophis ophidion. The sequence goes on along the minus strand of NC_084615.1, from coordinate 61,791,205 downwards.
GGACGTTTTGTGTAACAACGTTTTGTGTAGTGACGTTTCGTGTTGTGACGTTTTGCGGTTACCAACTAAACCAATACTGTGCAGAAAGAAAATAAAACCACATATGTGCGTGCGGAGGAAGAACACAAAGGTAGCAGAATGAGTTTTTGATCGTCGCTATGAGGAAAGAAAACGTCCCATATGTTAAATGTTTGCCTTTTGTTTTGTTTCCCAAGCATAATGTAGAATTGTCTGAAGGCAAGTGCATCAAAGAAAAGGAAAGTGAACTGAAATGTTAAGAAAGTCAAAAAAACATGATAAAAAAAATCCCGATCAAACCTTGAAACTATCATGGAGGATAAAGATGGTATCTGTGAAGTGATCTGCTCCTATACTGTATAATCAGAATCAGAATCAGAATCATTTTTATTTGTAAGTTCCAACATTTACAAAACACATCAGAACTGAAATTAAATTTTCGGCTCAGTCCCGCTAAGAGTAGACATACGTTACAGGGGGGGGACAAGACGAGACCGCCGACGGATCAGCCGGTTACAGCGCTCCTTAAAAAGATAAGAAAAGGGTGACATTAGGAGAGGGGGGGGGAGTAAAAAAACTATCAGTCCAAGGCTAGACCCTCAGCAGAGGACTAGCCTGAGTCCGAGGAAAAAACCTCACATAGCATGGCACACATTAAACATACATATATCACACCAACTTGCAACAGAGGGAGGGGTGGGTTTGCGCAGGCCCGCTGTTCGCTCTGTAGCGCAGAATCAGAATCAGAATCAGAATCAGAAATACTTTATTAATCCCCGAGGGGAAATTAAATTTCTCAGCACAATCCCATTCAAGATCAGACACACACTACGGGGAGATAGAACAGGATCGCTGACGGGTCTGCCAACTTCTGGCACCCCTTACAAAAAAAGGTTCGCTACAGGTTACAATGGGGGGTGAGAAAAAAAACAAAAAAAAACAGAAAATTAAAAAAAAATAGATAAAATCAGTCTAAGCCTGGGCCCCTGGAGAGGGGGTCCAGATTGAGGCCAAGGGAAAAAACATAACAGTATAATCGACTGTCAACGGTGTAGTGGTCTCATTATTGAGACCTCCTTCCCCCAATAACCCTATCTCTGTCTCATTTGGAACAACAACCGCAGTAACACAAATATTGAGTGGTTATCTTCTTTTTTACTGTTTGTATTTATTATGTGTAATGTTTTTTTGTATGAGTGTTCTGTGTACAATGTGAGTGACTTAGCTGTCCATTTACGTATAAGTTCTGACTTACACCAAAACTTGGCTTTCATCGCCGTTGTAGGAACGGAACTTATATAAAGACGGAGGACGTCCCGTACCTGATTTACTCACACTCCACATTTCAAGCTGTCAGCGCCAGTGGAAAAAATGTTTCCTTTGTTTGCGTCTCCATCTCCATAGAGACATTAGTAGAATATAGATACGGTGGCAACAAAAAAAAAAAAAAGATTTTGGAGAAGCTGTCATGGCTGTTTCTGCTGAAGCATTTAAAGTGACAGCACAGTGGGAATAAAGCTAATTGGAATGCGGTTTAGTTACATAATGACATGCAATGCATGTGGACTGAGCTCCATCTCTTCTAGGCAATGACATCATTGTGTCTGCTAAAGACTAACAACAGTAATTAACCCTCAGGCGGAATATATTTGGGTTGATGACAGAGAGAAAGATAAACTTCATGTCAGATGGAGGTTCAAATGTTTTTGTTCAAGTTAGACAAAGTAGAAAAAAAAAATCACACATTCAAGAAACTAGTTTTATTTTATTTGTTTAACTTATTATATGTATAATCATATGTGATAATGGACATACACTCCATGCACTCTTTTTAAGTGGACATCCCAGATGAGACTTGAACTACCACCCCTGGTTTAGGAGGCCAGTGCATTATCCATTGGGCCACTGGGGCCACAAATTTTGACATTGTTATACGCAGAACCTGACACAAATATCATTTAAAGGAATAATGTGTTTTAGGTTAATTGAATATAAGTCATTAAATGTCCCTCTACTGTTATTATATTATACTGTTTAAATTAACATTAAGTACATCATTCACATTTATACTGCATAAAATAGAACATTTTACAGAAATCGTGTCGGTACCAATCTTGAGTGCTGAACAAAAGGAAATAAAGTTGTTAAACACTAGTTTACATGTCACCGCATGTCATAACCACCCCTTACTGTTTATGTGTATCAGTACATGTGTATGTATATATGTAAAAGTCACTCCCTATTTCAAAATACGTTAGAATGTATTATTTATTGTTATATATGATTTTTTCTTGTACCATACATTTTTGTCAAACATGTTTTCTGCTTGTTCGTTCCTGTGTAGCATTTTTCTTTTGGGATTTTCTTTCTTTGGGAGCGTCTTGGGGCTTCCAACAAGAAAGAATTGCAGGTGAAATCATTATCTGGGCTGGGCGAGAAAATGCTCATATAGAATATTACATAAGGTGTGACCCTAAAATGTTTTCCCTCACATTCCTTTCTTGTGAAAATGGTATTTAATCTAATAAATCCAGGTTCGGGATCTTTCTGTGTGGAGTTTGCATGTTCTCCCCGTGAATGCGTGGGTTCCCTCCGGGTACTCCGGCTTCCTCCCACTTCCAAAGACATGCACCTGGGGATAGGTTGATTGGCAACACTAAATTGGCCCTAGTGTGTGAATGTGAGTGTGAATGTTGTCTGTCTATCTGTGTTGGCCCTGCGATGAGGTGGCGACTTGTCCAGGGTGTACCCCGCCTTCCGCCCGATTGTAGCTGAGATAGGCGCCAGGGCCCCCCGCGACCCCGAAAGGGAATAAGCGGTAGAAAATGGATGGATAGGATGGAAATTAGAATAAATGTTAAATAAAAAAGTTTTTTCAATTACCCATTACACTATTCAGCCCACAATTTTTTTTTTTTTTTTTTTCAATTACCCATTACACTATTCAGCCCAGGGCTTCACGGTGGAAGTGGGGTTAGTGCGTCTGCCTCACAATACGAAGTTCCTGCAGTCCTGGGTTCAAATCCAGGCCCGGGATCTTTCTGTGTGGAGTTTGCATGTTCTCCCCGTGACTGCGTGGGTTCCCTGCGGGTACTCCGGCTTCCTCCCACCTCCAAAGACATGCACCTGGGGATAGGTTAATTGGCAACACTAAATTGGCCCTAGTGTGTGAATGTGAGTGTGAATGTTGTCTGTCTATCTGTGTTGGCCCTGCGATGAGGTGGCGACTTGTCCAGGGTGTACACTGCCTTCCGCCCGATTGTAGCTGAGATAGGCGCCAGTGCCCCCCGCGTCCCCGAAAGGGAATAAGCGGTAGAAAATGGATGGATGGATGGACTATTCAGCCCATTTGATATAATTATTGTGGTTTATGTGTCATTCTTCAAGAATCTGATGGTTTTTAGATAATTTTGAGTACTCCTGTTGATTTTCCATTTTATAGTGTCAAAATGCTTCACTAAAACACTACAATTAGTGGTAGCCTATCACATTTGCACAGTACCCTCTAAGAATGAAAATTTAATTAAATTTGGATGGTAACTTATTTCAAGCAATGCCGAGACAGAACTGCAAGATGGCCTTTCTGAAAAGGAAGAATAAATTATATACTGTAGAGTTAATGCCAAGTCATTGCTTGTAGATTAGATAGATAGTACTTTATTTATTCCTTCAGGAGAGTTCCTTCAGGAAAATACACATTTTCAGCACAATCCCATTCAAGATCAGACAAACATTACAGGGAAACAGAACAGGATCGCTGACGGGTCTGCCGGGTTCCAGCACCCCTTACAAAAAAGGTGAGATACAGGTAAACAAGTGGGGAGGAATGGGAGAAAAAAATAGAAGATTAAAATAAAATAAAATAGAATGAAAAAATCGGTCTAATCCTGGGCCCCTGGAGAGGGGGTCCAGACTGAGGCCAAGGGGGGGAAAAAAAATAAACAATAAAAAACAACAACAATTCATAGCCATTGTACACATCCCTCTCACATGTGTGTAACAGGGAAACATTAAACATCAAAGACCACAAAGGACATGAAAGACATTAAAGCAGTGAATACAACCAGCCACTTCTACATACAGCTATGAATAAAAAGTAAAAGAAACATATTCACTGTGGTGGCCTCTGCGGTGTTCCACGCCATCATCCGCTGGGGTGGAGGAAGCATGGCCAGAGACAGGAGCGGACCCAACAAAGCAACCAAGAGAGCCGACTCCACTCTCGGCCGCCAACCAACTCTCGGCCAGTGTCTGGTCCGCGTGGATGAGCGAGGATACGTCCAAGGAGACTGAGGTGTCCGACACCTGCTCACCCAGCCAAGACACCACGAAGCCTCTCCGTCCCGGCGCTCAGTGCTAGCTCCGCAGCCCTGTCCCCTCATCTGCATCTCCTTCAGTCCCTCTAAACCGACTCCGGTGTGGCAGGGACCCAGCAGCTGGTCTCCATGGCCAAAAGGCTCCCGGGAGGCAGATCCAGAAGTCCACAAAAAAGCACCGCAGAGGTCACGAAAGTGTCACCCCTTGTCACACAGTCCCAAAGGGTCCCGGACCAAAAGGAAAAAAAATATATATATATATAAACACATGAAAACAAGAGGGAAACACAAAAGGATGACACAAGAGCACGGAGCTCCTGCCAACAGCAGCCAATACAGCAGCGCCATCTTGGAAGAAAAAAGCTCAGAGGACGAAAATGCTCAGGCCGAACGGTTTCAGTTTGGTTGTGCTTCACTTTAAAAGATGCTCACTCAGCAACCTGCAAAAAGTAACGTCTCATAAGTAACTTAATTTTAATAATTGAGTACACAATTCTTGCAATATCGTCACAAGTGTGTATACCCGTCAACCTCACTGTTTTGCCAGGAGATCCTGTATTTTGTCGTTCTTCCCGATCAAATTTTTTCCCGAATTTTGCTCTCAATAAAAATCCTCACAAGCTCCGCAATTACAACAGCGATTGGGTCGTTTTGACTCAAACCTCGGCAACACTTGGCATCATGCGCTCAAGACAGTGTAACCTCCGTGCTTCGTCCCCCCCATGCCTTCATCCCATTCCGCACAGGAATATGAACCCGGGCTGTCAGCATGAGAGGCAAACGTGCTGACCTCCGTGCTAAAAGCCCAGGCTGTCTAAGTCGGTGGCGAGAACACCCTTGGAGTAGCCGGGCAGTGAGGTTTGTCCTCCGCTACATTTGCAGCAAGGTGAGTTGCATGTTACGTGATGTAGAACACATTTCTGCCAAAAAGCCAAACTTTGTGTAAACATCTTCACAAATTAAATACTTAGTCTCTTTCACCATGGAAGATCATGCAGCTGCTCTCACTTCCTCGTGCTCCAGGAAGAAATGTTTTCAACTCATGCACCCCCTGCATCTACGCTTGAGTGTGAATCTAGGGAATGCGGATTTTAAACCCGTATCTAACAACAAAATTAGAACCAACTCTATTGAATGCTCTTTTAGCATAAATCAAGAACTAGTATTGTCCCGATGCCAATATTTTGGTACCGGTACAGAATGTATTTCGATACTTTTCGGTATGCTTCAGTACTTTTTTAAATTAAAGGGACCACAAAAATTGCATTATTGGCTTTTAGTGTTGTCCTGATACCAATATGTTGGTACCGGTACTGGTACCAAAATGTATTTCGATACTTTATAGTACTTTTCAGTACTTCTCTAAATAAAGCAGACGACAAAAAAAATTATAATTGTCTTTATTTTAACAAAAAAAATCTTAGACTGCTATAAACATATGTTTCTTATTTCAATTTAGTATTTAAATAAAATAACGAACATACTAGACAACCTGTCTTTTAGTAGTTAGTAAGCAAACAAAGGCTGCTGACATATGCAGTAAAATATTTTGTCATTTTCCCTTGTTATTTTGTCAACATTATTAATGTCAAGTGGTAGAAAATGGATTATTATTCTACCGTATTTTTCGCGAGTTGTCCAGGGTGTATCCCGCTTTCTGCCCGTATGCAGCTGAGATAGGCTCAAGCGACACCCCCCCCCCCCACCCCCCACCACCCGGATTATAAATCGCAGTTTTTTCATGGTTAGCTCGGGGGTGCGATTTATACTCCGGAGCGATTTATGTGTGAAATTATTAACACATTACCGTAGAGTATCAAATATTATTATTTATCTCATTCACGTAAGAGACTAGGCGTATATCAGCAATCGTCACACACACACTTCAACCAATAAAAAATTGGCGGTGGCGGGTCATGGCAGAAGTGCATCGTGAAAAAAAAGATGCTACCTGCTACTACTTCCGACGAAGCGACACCGAGGAAGAAGATTTCATTGGATTTAGCGATTAGGAGTGACAGATTGCTTGGTAAACGTATAGCATGTTCTATATGTTGTAGTTATTTGAAAGACTCTTACCATAATGTGTTACGTTAACATACCAGGCATGTTCTAATTTTGTTATTTATGCGTCATATAACGTGCACTTATTCAGCCTGTTGTTCACTATTCTTTATTTATTTCAAATTGCTTTTCAAATGTCTATTCTTGTCCAATAAATTTCCCCCAAAAATTGCGACTTATACTCTTGTGCGACTTATATATGTTTTTTTCCTTCTTTATTATGCATTTTCGGCCGTTGCGATTTATACTCCGGAGCGATTTATAATCCGAAAAATACGGTACTTGTTCATTTAATGTTAATATCTGGATATTTTCTTTTTTCAACATGTTCTATCTACGCTTCTGTTGAAATGTAATAATCACTTATTATTCTGTTGTTTGGATGCTTCAAATTAGTTTTGGATGATACCACAAATTTAATTTTTAGAGACGGTATAGTACCGAATATGATTCATTAGTATGGCGGTACTACGCCAATACTGGTATACCGAACAATCCTATCAAGAACATATAAATATTTGAACATATTTCAAATTGGTTTCATGTACACGCTGATTTAAAAAGTGCCCTAAATGCAAATGATTTTCCAAAACGTACCCTTTGAGAATAGTAATGTTTCAAGTAGTTATGCTACTGATTAATGAAATAAACCCTGACAGCAATTGAGCTGCTTAAAGGTGTCTAATGTGCAAAGTAAAGCCCTCACATCTGCTGACCAAAGCTGTGTGCGAATCCCTGTGGAGAAGTCATGTCTCCCCTTCCCCGTGTGTGTGTGTCCACATTACACCCTCACAAATTAGGGCTTGACATTTGGGCGCCATAATTGCTTGCTGAAAAGCATGCGGCATCAATTAGGCTCTCAGCACCGTGACAGGTTCTCCCTACAGGACATAATCACACCACCAGAACACACACACTCAATTTGTCAACATTTCATGACATGATTATTTCTTGCATTTATCATTATTGAACATTTCAAAACGAAAGCTGCGGAGGAGTTTGTCTCCCGGTGGCACTGCACTAATAACAGCGCAGCTCTCCCTCTTCCACTCTGGTGCCGCCTGACAGTTTGTTCTCCCCGCAGGGCGTGGAGATCTTTGGGGTCAGGCAAAAGGTCAATTGGTTCATTTCCATAGCTTCCACATGAAACATTCCGCTCCGCTTTGGAAGCAATTCAATCAGCAGTGAAAACACTGCTTAGCAGGAATTAGCAGCCAAAAGATGGATGGGTCCCTCGGAGAACCATCATGTGGATCAAAAGGATAACTTTTCAACATAGGAGTCACACTGTGCACTACCTTCTATTGCTTTTAAATATGAATTAAAAAAATAACACTACTGTAAAAAAAAATGATAACCACAGAAAACATTTGCGCACAGTTTTGATGTTTTACCCTTAGGAGTGTACTCACTTTCGTCGCAAGTGCAAGGGGGCCAGGTGTACGTCGGCAAACCTCGCTCCCAGACAACCTCAAAGAGTGTGCTAGCAGCTGGGGGGTTTTAGCCTAGTGGTTAGCACACTTACCTCTCAATCCGGAAATTGTGGGTTTTGCCCTCGGAACAGTGGCAGTATGGGTAAGATCGATGCACATCACAGTGTGACATTTTTTAAAGCTGCCAGTAAATGTACACTCCTATATACGCTGTACACTGACACTATTTTAAATTGTATGCAAGTGTAATTCCTCAGAGGTGTCCCATGAAAAAATCAAATAAAATATTTTCATAAATGGGATCGGTGTATTGTACTCCCTTTTTGGAGGCACTAAAAGATCCAGCTCACTTTTTAAAGATGTTCCAACTCAATTAAATAAAAACTAGATTTGACCTCAAAGAGGCTCCACATTGTAGAGCAGTGGTTCTCAAATGGGGGTACGCGTACCCCTGGGGGTACTTGAAGGTATGCCAAGGGGTACGTGAGATTTTTTTTTAAATATTCTAAAAATAGCAACAATTCAAAAATCCCCTATAAATATATTTATTGAATAATACTTCAACAAAATATGAATTTAAGTTCATAAACTATGAAAAGAAATGCAACAATGCAATATTCAGTGTTGACAGCTAGATGTTTTTATGGACATGTTCCATAAATATTGATGTTAAAGATTAATTTTTTTGTGAAGAAATGTTTAGAATTAAGTTGATGAATCCAGATAAATCTCTGGGCACTTTAAGTTGATGATTACTTCTATGTGTAGAAATCTTTATTTATAATGGAATCACTTATTTATTTTTCAACAAGTTTTTAGTTATTTTTATATCTTTTTTCCAAATAGTTCAAGAAAGACCACTACAAATGAGCAATATTTGTCACTGTTATACAATTTAATAAATCAGAAACTGATGACATAGTGCTGTATTTTACTTCTTTATCTCTTTTTTTCAATCAAAAATGCTTTGCTCTGATTAGTGGGTACTTGAATTAAAAAAATGTTCACAGGGGGTACATCACTGAAAAAAGGTTGAGAACCGCTGTTGTAGACTTTGAAAGTGTTACGTTTTGGTTTAGGAGGGACACAACACTATCAATATCAAGCAAATGCAAAGCCACTAACGTTTGCTTAAAAATGTTCAAGATCAGTGAATGATTTTGTGATTTTGAAAAGAAATAAACTGAGGCAAAAACTAACGTTAACGCTCGTTTGAATTCAAAATGACTTATTCACTGAGTTTGTAAAGAAATGTAAAAATACTGTAAAAATTACTGTATGAACAACAGGACAATGAAATAAATCGAACATTTGTGGAAAAAAATAGACACACAGTTGAAAAATAGCAATCGCATCACACTAATAATGCTCTGATACTGATACTACCCTAAAAATCAATACTATCTGTATTTGGATCTATCCGCCAGTCCGTGGTACCCAGCATCCTCTGACATTTAAGTGATGGAAGTGCAACATTTTTTTTTTTTATATAAAGTTGTTACAACTCATCCAGTATTTAGCAATAGGATTGTAATCTACTAATGGGTGTGGTGAACTGCAGGATACTTGGAGATTTGATGTAATGACCAAATAACCAAACTTGCATAATTGGCCTGACACATCAGCACAAAGTGAGTAGAAAGCACGTAAAGTCAAACAAATATGTTTGGGACTGTAAATTAACTTCCTCCTGTCAAATTTGTGGGTTCTTCCGAGGATGTTGTAGTCGTAATGATTTGTGCAGTCCTTTGAGACATTTGTGATTTGGGGCTATATAAATAAACATTGATTGATTGATTGATTGAATATTGTGTTTTTCTTTAATGTCACAAAAGTTAGTGAGTGGTCTCCGATGGGGGGGTTGGCGGCCAACTACAGCACCTACAGTAAAAGTGAGTATTGGAATGACCAAATCTCTGTTCACTAGATCTGACATGAAGTTGTCTCTTGAGGGTGCCGATGGGTACCTTTCATATTTTAATCAATACGGTACCGATTCCCGCTGCTTTAGAATTGATATCCTTATCAATTTTCCATACTTTTCTGTATGTTCAAATGTTTTCATAAATGTTAATTGTTTAAGAAAACAAAACTATGTTTTTTAAACGTGAGTTCAAACCCAGAGTCATACCAAAGACTATAAAAATGGGACCCATTACCTCCTTGCGTGGCACTCAGTATCAAGGGTTGGAATTGGAGGTCCATCCATCCATTTTCTACCGCTTATTCCCTTTTGGGTTTGCGGGGGGCGCTGGCGCCTATCTCAGCTACAGTCGGGCGGAAGGCGGGGCACACCCTGGACAAGTCGCCACCTCATCGCAGGGCCAACACAGATGGACAGACAACATTCACACTCACATTCACACACTAGGGCCAATTTAGTGTTGCCAATCAACTTATCCCCAGGTGCCTTGTCTTTGGAGGTGGGAGGAAGCCGGAGTACCCGGAGGGAACCCACGCATTCACGGGGAGAACATGCAAACTCCACACAGAAAGATCCCGAGCCTGGATTTGAACCCAGGACTGCAGGACCTTCGTATTGTGAGGCAGACGCACTAACCCCTCTTCCACTGTGAAGCCGGAATTGGAGGTCAAATCACCAAAATAATTCCAGAGCGGAGCCACCGCTGCTGCCCACTGTTCCCCTCACCTCCCAGTGTGTGGAACAAGGGGACGGGTCAAATGCAGAGAGTAATTTCACCACACCTAGTGTGCATAAGTTTCTGTTGTCTACACTGGGAATCAGTAAAGGTGTTACAGATTATAGGTGTGTCCTGCTGGTTCAACACTTTACACACAGGTAGGAGCATGGTGACATGAATGTGCAGAAAATGTTTGACTGTCTCGGTGGTAAAAGTCCTGTATGCATGCTAAACTGAACAAAAAAATGTAATGAATAAATAATGCACCACTTTTTAATGGCACACGCCGTGTTAGTAAATCACACGCCTACTCACAGAACACATTATCTCGGACAAGGGTGTCAAACGTACGGCCCAAACAGGTTTGATGTGGGATGAGTTTGTTAAGTATAAAAATGAACGGACATTTTTTTATGAAAGAAACAGCTGTTCTAAATGTGTCCACTAGATGTCGCCATAGCAATTCTTTATATCTGTGTAGCTTATGCTACATATGTAAAAAAAACACACACAAAAAACACATGATGTTATTGCACCAGTCGAGGAAAATAAGCAAACTACATAAATAACATCCTGTAATATGATTTTGGTATTATTTTTCTATCTTGATAGATTGAAATTGAACACCAATGAGTTAACTGATGGACATTATCACATAATTTATTCAGAAAGCATAAATAACAACAAATAAAGATTGAATACCATTTACCGCAACATGTAAGTCCAAAAATGGGTTTTCTACCTTCAAGGTACTCAAAGCGCTTTGACACTATTTCCACATTCACGGCGGGAGCTGCCATGCAAGGCCCTAACCACGACCCATCAGGAGCAAGGTTGAAGTGTATTGCTCTAGGACACAATGGACGTGACGATGTTGGCTAAAGGTGGGGATTGAACCAGGAACCGTCAGGTTGCTGGCATGGCCATTCTCCCAACAGCGCCACACTGTACCCCAAAAAAACCAACAACATTATGATTTACCTTTACATTTTAAAGGCCTACTGAAACCCACTACTACGCACCACGCAGTCTGATAGTATATATATCAATGATGAAATATTAACATTGCAACACATGCCAATACGGCCTTTTTTGTTTACTAAATTGCAATTTTAAATTTCCCGGGACTTTTTTCTTGAAAACGTCGCGTGATGATGACGTGTACGCGTGACGTCACGGGCTGTTATGAATACGAGCGCTTCGTACACACACAGCTAAAAGTCGTCTGCTTTAACTGCATAATTACAGAGTATTTTGGACATCTGTGTTGCTGAATCTTTTGCAATTTGTTCAATTAATATTGGAGGAGTCAAGGTAGAAAGACGGAGTTGGGAAGCTTTAGCCTTTAGCCACACAAACACACGGTGATTCCTTGTTTAAAATTCACGGAGGTGAAACTTTACTATGGATCACAGCGAACATGGATCCCGACTACATGTCGACCAGCAAGTTTCGGTGAGAAAATTGTGGTTAAAAAGTCGCCACTTACCGGATATCAGCTGAGCTTGTGCCGCCCATACAGCTGCCGTCGACTTCCCTGAGACACTGTGCGTCAACACCCGGCCGTGGACACATACCTCTGACTATCAGGTAATATTAAACTCACTAAAACACTAGCAACACAATAGAAAGATAGGGGATTTCCCAGAATTATCCTAGTAAATATCTCTAAAAACATATAAATCTGTCTCAATGCAACGCGATTGTAATCGCGTTTTTTTTTTTTTTTAACTTGTTTTTGTTTTTTGTTTTCTTCTAGTCCGTCGCTATAAATATATCCTCAAACACGAATCTTTCATCCTCGCTCAAATTAAAGGGGAAATTGTCGTTTTCTCGGTCTGAATAGCTGTTTTTGTTGGAGGCTCCCATTAAAATCAATGTGAATATATGAGGAGCCATCAACATGTGACGTCATCATCTGCGACTTACAGTAGAGGCAGGGCTTTTCTCCAGTTGCGAACTTTATCGTGGATATTCTCTACTAAATCCTTTCAGCAAAAATATGGCAATATCGCGAAATGATCAAGTATGACGCATAGAATGGACCTGCTATCCCCGTTTAAATAAGAAAATCTCATTTCAGTAGGCCTTTAAGAATGTCCTTGTTTTATTTTTAAACAAAGAAAACAATCTGAAGTTGTCTTTATTTTTAAGTTATTGTGGCGTGATTTTACCAGTCCGGCCCATTTGGGAGTAGATTTTTCTCCATGTGGCCGTAAGTCTAAAATGAGTTTGACACCCCTGATCCAGGACATGGTATTTGGATCTTAGTAAATCAGGCCCTGGGTGCGTTATAATGTTTTGCATGAACATGGGTGAACATGCAGCGCAAAATCTATTTATGGCCGTCTAAATATATTTGGTGCGGGCCGTAGCGAATGTTACGCACTGAAAGGCTGTTGTGCAGGGTCAAAGGTCACATCAATAACTAATTGGCGGCATGTTTAGTTTGTTTTTGGTGTCAAGCTAATGATCGTCTCTTAGTGACGTTAAAAACTCAAAAGAGCAGAAAGGATTTTGTCGCTGTCTAGTACGAATGTCTTATGAATTCTCATGCAAGGATTATTCATGCTCAATAGCTTTCACAATGCTAAGTACGCATGTAAAAGCCATTAAAGAGTGTATAGTTTCTAGCGCATATAACAGCTGTCCCTCTGGTTTCACTGCAGTGCTGTGGGTGTTATTTTCCAGAAGGACCAACCCAAATTTAAGGGGAGTCAAACCATGAATTAAAAGATAAAACATGCACGTGCTATGCACAACATTGCCAAACCAAACAGGGCGACTGGAGGGTGAGCTGCTGCTACCACTAAAGAGACAGGAGGCACGCACAATGTCACACTATTGTTTGTTGTTGCAAACACACTGCAAATATCCAACAACTATACATGAAGGGTATTTGTGTTCTTTGCAAGAGTGGTGCTTCTGTAGCAGCAAGCAGCTTCTTCAGTAGGCGAGAGGAGGACTGCACTCCACTCGGGGATTGAACTCAACGCTGGAAGTTGGAAATGTGCTTTGTTGCTCCTCAGTCAGGTGGAAAATGACGGAGCCATTTGTCATTGTGTGCCAAGATGCAGAGGTCGGGCAGTGGATTCCTTCATGACAAGCTTATGGAATCCAATGTTTTTCCACAGCCTCGCCCTTTTCACACCTGCACCTCCAGGTAAAATAACAAAACAGGGGAGAATAAGAGAAAAGAGGGCTTAGAGGGAGCCAGTTAAAGACAGGGCAGAGGAAAACGATACGAGGGAAGAATTTACCGTGAAATCCTGCACGTCTATTGGCTTGGTTGGGCCTGAGCACTTGCACTGCAGCACTCTGCGGCACATGAAGAAGTGCTAGGATTTGGCTGTCATCCCAAACTGGGGAATACTACCAATTACTTGTGCTGGTGACCCCAGAACCCACTGGCAAATGATGTTGTTTCTTATTGACCAACCCATGATTTGAGGTAATAAATGAAACGCTGAATAAAACAGTTCCAATTCTTGATTTACTGCCTGGTCAGAGGCTAAAGGGTATATTTTATGACGGGAAGAAGATGAAAGGGATACTCACCAAAACATGCACCATGGTGACCTTTGACCCCAGGTGTCACAAGTGGCTTCTCCAGACACAATTTGTTGTGGGACGTTGGTTAAACCCCCTTTACTCTTTATAATGTTAGACATCCTTATATCCACATTTATACACATTAATAAATATCCTATATCCATATTTCTACACAATAGTGCCCCTTCTTCATCCATATTCATACACAATAATATCCCCTTTTATATGCATATTTATACACAATAGTAGAAGTTTGTATCCATATTTGTATGTAATATTAGACCTCCTTATCCATATTCTACACAATAGTATACTTATTTCTATATTTCTACACAATAGCTGCAAGGTACTTATGTTTATCCATATTTTTGCGCAATAGTATACTTATTTATTTCCATCTTTCTATACAATAAGATACTTCTTTATTTTCATATTTTTATAGATTACTAGTTGTCCTTTATCCATATTTCTACACAAAGGTATATTTACTTGTATCCAAATTCTTACACAATAGTTCCCCTATATGCATACTTTTACACAACTGTACACTTCCTTTTATACATATTTCTACACAATAGTAGACCTTCTTCATCCATATTTGTAAACAATAATATTCCCTCCTATATACATATTTACCACACAATAGTAAACATTCGTATCCATATTTATACGTAACAGTAGAACCTTCTTATCCATAACCTATACCAGTGGTTCTCAAATGGGGGTACGCGTACCCCTGGGGGTACGCGTACCCCTGGGGGTACTTGAAAGTATGCCAAAGGGTACGTGAGATTTTTTTTAAATATTCTAAAAATAGCAACAATTCAAAAATCCCCTATAAATATATTTATTGAATAATACTTCAACAAAATATGAATGTAAGTTCATAAACTGTGAAAAGAAATGCAACAATGCAATATTCAGTGTTGACAGCGAGATTTTTTGTGAACATGTTCCATAAATATTGATATCAAAGATTTCTTTTTTGTGAAGAAATGTTTAGAATTAAGTTCATGAATCCAGATGGATCTCTATTACAATCCCCAAAGAGGGCACTTTAAGTTGATGATTACTTCTATGTGTAGAAATCTTTATTTATAATGGAATCACTTGTTTATTTTTCAACAAGTTTTTAGTTATTTTTATATCTTTTTTTCCAAATAGTTGAAGAAATGCCACTACAAATGAGCAATATTTTGCACTGTTATACAATTTAATAAATCAGAAACTGATGACATAGTGCTTTGTTTTACTTCTTTATCTCCTTTTATCAACCAAAAAGGCTTTGCTCTATTAGGGGTTACTAGAATTTAAAAAATGTTTACAGGGGGTACATCACTGAAAAAAGGTTGACAACCACTGACCTACCCAATAGTATACTTATTTCTATATTTCTACACAATACACAAAAACTTCTTAATATCCATATTTCTACACAATAACTGTACAGTACTTATTCATATCCATATTTTTGCATAATACTATACTTACTTATATCCATATTTCTATACAACAGTAGTTGTCCTTTATCCATATTTCTACACAAAGGTATATTTACTTGTATCCCAATTCTTACACAACAATAGTTCCCCTATATGCATACTTTTACACAATAGTACACTTCCTTATATACATATTTCTACACAATAATAGACCTTCTTTATCCATATTTATACACAATAATATCCCCTTCTATATGCATATTTATACAAAATAGTAGACATTTGAATCCATATTTATACATGTAACAGTAGACCTCCTTATCCATATTCTTTATAATAGTATACTTATTTCCTATATTTCTAGACAATAGTAAACTTCTTCATATATTTATATTTTTACACAATAACTGTGCAGTAGTTATTTATAACCATATATTTGAACAATAGTATACTTACTTATATCCATGTTTCTACACAATAGTATACTTCCTTATTTCCACATTTTCATACGACAGTAGTCATCCTTCATCCATATTTCTACACAAAGGTAAATTTGCTTGTATCCATATTATTATACAATAATAGTTCTCCTTTAGCCATATTTCTTCTACACAATATTACACTTCCTTATATATATATATATATATATATATATATATATATATATATATATATGTATGTATATATATATGTATGTATATATATATATATATACAAAAGGACACCATTCTTCAATGATATACATCATAAAATAATTTAAGACAGTTATGTTAACATTACCAACTCTTATTCTAATTGACATAAGTGGTTTTACGGATTACCTGTAGATAACAATTGTGTGCGCATTTACTGGTAACTTTTGCCAGAGACAGAAGGAGAACCCTTAAGTACATAAAATTCCTACAACATAACTGTCACAATGGTGCATTGCAATTTTTGGCAAGACCCCAGGATGCAGAAACAGCAAGCAACGTGCAGGTGAGCTGGTCACTTTTTTTGAGAACAGCAGACAAAAGCAACACAGGCAGTGCAAGAACTCCGGAATGATTGCAAAACACTGTGGAATGCAGAGGGTGAAGCACACCGGACACGGCGGAAACAACACAAGGCAAAAAACACCTGCAACTTCGTCTGAGAAGTGAGACTGGAAAAGAAACCCTTCTGATTAGTGATCAGAGGCAGGTGAATCCCCTGTTCGCTAAACCGAGACAGGTGTGGAGCTCAACACTCAACACAGGATTTGGCAACATAGAGAGAGAGAGAGAGAGAGAGAGAGAGAGAGAGAGAGAGACGGGTGATCTGAAACATAAAAATGTACAGCACAGGAAAAACTTAAAGAAGTAATGACAAAGTCCAAAACTATCCTGTGGGATCATGACAATGACAGCCTAAACAGACTGATCTTTCATAGCTATTATTTATTTGGATTTTAAATATGGTGGTCGACAAATGTGGGTTGACGTCGACTTAATAATTAGAATAACTTAGATGGGTTGTCAACAAAAACGTGGTCAATTTAAACGGGACGGATGGATGGATCTGGATGGATTCAAATTAGAATCGGAATCAGAATTGTTTTTATCGCCGTTGTCAGTGAGGGTTCTCAAAATTTATTCAATTAAAAATAAAACAAAATGAGTAAAATATGAATAGGAATAAAGTTCAATGGAATGGAATAAAATTATCTATTCCGTATAACGTAGATCAGGGGTCGGCAACCCAAAATGTTAAAAGAGCCATATTGGACCAAAAATTCAAAAAAATATATATATAATGTGTCGCGTGCTGAAGCGAATCTTCATTGACAGAAATTTTGAAATGTAATGTTTATTCTACACATTTTTACAACATTGGAAACCATTATTAAATCTGAGGCTACTCAGAAGGTGAGATAACTCCTGGAAATGACTGGCGTCTAATGGCCAAAGGTATAGATGTGTGTGTCCAAGTTAAAGGAAATGGCAGGCGGTCTTCTTTTAATAGATTTATTACAATCTTTGGCAAGCATGGTAATGTTTTCTGTGGTCTGGAACAACATGGCATACAACTATCAGAAATGCAACCAGTATTAAATACAGAAAAATATGTCATGAGACATGCATAATTAAATTATATACAGAGGATAAACGTACAGAAAAATTAAATTAGTTTAACTATACCAACAAATGAGGCATAATAATGTACTATGTACATACAGCCAGCCTAAATAGCATGTTAGCATTGATTAGCTTGCAGTCATGCACTGACCAAATATGCCTGATTAGCACTCCAACAAGCCAATAACATCAATAAAGCGCACTTTTGTGCATTCACGCACAGCATAAAACCTTTGGTAGACAAAATGAGACAAAGAAGGAGTGGAAGATTTTACATGTAAACAAACTGTTGCGTCACGGTCCACACTACGGTGAGTTCAACAACCGCTGAAATTAGTAGGAAAAAAACTAAGTTCACCAAATACTCTCATCAGTGAAGCATAAACACAAACATATTAAACAGTGGGCTTTCTAACAATTGGGAAGGTTTGTGTCATGTTTGTCCTCGAACAAAAAACATTTTCAATTCTTTTTTTAAAATGCTTCAGGGATCCACTGAAGAGCCGCGGGTTGCTGAACCACGACCAAGATAGATTGATGGATGGATAGATAGATAGATGGATAGATAGATAGATAGATAGATAGATAGATAGATGGATGGATGGATAGATAGATAGATAGATAGATAGATAGATAGATAGATAGATAGATAGATAGATAGATAGATAGATAGATAGATAGATAGATAGATAGATAGATAGATGGATAGATGGATGGATGGATGGATGGATGGATGGATGGATGGATGGATGGATGGATGGATGGATGGATGGATGGATGGATGGATGGATGGATAGATAGATAGATAGATAGATAGATAGATAGATAGATAGATAGATAGATAGATAGATAGATAGATAGATAGATAGATAGATAGATAGATAGATAGATGGATAGAAAGAAGGTTGGTGTCAATATGTGTGGTTGATGTTATGTTTGGGGATTCCCACCATCTCTACAACACATTGTTGAAGTGGGCTGGATGACTCAACGTGGACTAAATAATTTCTCTGTTGCTAAGTTGTTACTAAGGGTCAGCCCACTTCTTATCTTACTTACTACATTCAAATGTGTACAGTTTTGTTGGGTTATAGCTCCTCTGGAGAATCAGCCCCATCCGTAGTGGACATCAGCATTTCGCATAACAGAGCTATTTTCTTCCTTAAATGTGAAACTTTGACTAAAAAGAAATACACCAAAAACAAAAGTCCACTGCAGAGAACACTTGTTCTCAAGAGGAAACAGAAGACGATTAAAATGGATAGTAAAACGTTTTGCATCTCTATAAATTTGTATTGGTTTAGCGCAGTGGTTCTTAACCTGGGTTCGATCGAACCCTAGCGGTTCGGTGAGTCGGCCTCAGGGGTTCGGCGGAGGTCAAGACACAACCGACTCATTGTGTGAATAAAAACTTCTCCCTATCGCCGTATTATGGATACCCCCAAACAATGTTCCCGCTAATGTTCCATCTGATATTCAGGCGTGTAATTAGTTGTGAGTTCATGCACTGTGTTGGTTTTGTTCTTTGAACAAGGTGATATTCATGCACGGTTCATTTTGTGCACTAGTAAAAAACATATAACTTTGTCTTGAATATGAAAAAAAAAAAAATCACTAAAGAAGGGTTCGGTGAATGCACATATGAAACTGGTGGGGTTCGGTATCTCCAACAAGGTTAAGAACCACTGGTTTAGCGGTAGTCTACAAAGCTGAAATCAAAACCGAAAGTAACCGTTGCTTGCAGGTCAGTGTCTGTTTTGGTTACTTAAAGTTCCTTTTCATTGATGGGAATTAATACACAAAACAAACAAAAAGTGATTATGAAATGCAATTAATAACAGTGAAAAACAAAGCATTCTTTTTTTTCAAAAAGCAATAATTTTATCTAAAAAAAAAACTGTTTTATTTTCATTTCTGTCTGTGTTGGCCCTGCGATGAGGTGGCGACTTCTCCAGGGTGTACGCCGCCTTCCGCCCGATTGTAGCTGAGATAGGCGCCAGCGCCCCCCGCAACCCCAAAGGGAATAAGCGGTAGAAAATGGATGGATGGATTTTCATTTCAGATTTAATGACAGACAAAAAAATGGCCAAAATCAAATGTGTTTTCATATTACGACACCAGAAGTGGAAGTTGTTATTTATTCATAAGAATGGGAATTCATCATGTCAATTATGTTTCTATTAGGGCTGTCAAAGCTAACGTGATTGACCATAAACCTCAAAAACGGCACTCATCTTTTTTAACAGGCGATTCATACATATGCGTCCTTTTCGACTCTCAGGCCAAGATGTAGCGGGGGAAACTTGACTGTAGTTCACTCGTTAGTGATGAGCCACAAGCGGGAAAATAGCCAGCAGAAATGGACAAAGAAAAGGGCACATTATGGAAATAGCAGTTTCAAAGCCGTGGCAATTTGTTCACCCAACAAGACAGGACTATTTTTTCGCCACAAGATGAGGCGACAACCATGCAGCAAATGCCAGAGGTGGGTGGTGCTCCACTTCCGTGTTTAGATTACAGTTAAAGGCCTACTGAAATGAGATTTTCTTATTTACACGGGGATAGCAGGTTCATTGTATATGTCATACTTGATCATTTTGCGATATTGCCATATTTTTGCTGAAAGGATTTAGTAGAGAACATCAACAATAAAGTTCGCAACTTTTGGTCGCTAATAAAAAAGCCTTGCCTTTACCGGATGTAGCAGACAATGTGCGCGTGACGTCACGGGTTGTGGAGCTCCTCACATCCACACATTGTTTACAATCATGGCCACCAGCAGCGAGAGCAATTCGGACAGAGAAAGCGACGATTTCCCCATTAATTTGAGCGAGGATAAACGATTCGTGGATGAGGATAGTGAGAGTGAAGGACTAGAAAAAAAATGTTTTAAAAGACAGGGCAGTGGGAGCAATTCAGATGTTATTAGACACATTTACTAGGATAATTCCGGAAAATCCCTTATATGCTTATTGTGTTACTAGTGTTGTAGTGAGATTATACTGTCGTACCTGAAAGTCGGAGGGGTGTGGACACGGGTGTGGTGACCGCCAGTGTCTCTGAGGGAAGCCACGTTTCTCGACAAGGCGAAGCGAAGGCAGCCGGTCGGGCCGAGCTTTTTTTCTCCTCCTCCACGGTGGAAGCATTCCACGTTCGGGGGCGGCCAGTCAGAGGAGGCAAGACAGTCCGCAGCTGCCTCTTTGACAGGTGCACGATGAACAACGCAAGCTCCGCTCATGTCTCCGGAAGGAGCCGACTTATTACCACAATTTTCTCACCGAAACCTGCCGGTTGACATGTGGTCGGGAACCATGTTCGCTTGACCGCACTGTTCCATAGTAAAGCTTCACCTTCGGGAATGTAAACAAGGAAACACCGGCTGTGTTTGTGTTGCTAAAGGCAGCTGCAATACACCGCTTCCCACCTACATCTTTCTTCTTTGTAGTCTCCATTATTAATTGAACAAAATGCAAAAGATTCAGCAACACAGACGTCCAGAATACTGCGTAATTATGCGATTGAAGGAGACTACTTATAGCTGGGTCTGGGTTGGAAAAAAATGTCCGCTACCATCCGAGACGTCACGCGCACGCGTCATCATACCGACATTTTCAACAGGATACTTCGCGCAAAATTTAAAATTGCAATTTAGTAAACTAAAAAGGCCGTATTGACATGTGTTGCAATGTTAAGATTTCATTATTGATATATAAACTATCAGACTGCGTGGTCGGTAGTAGTGGGTTTCAGTAGGCCTTTAAGGTGCAGTGATAACCTAAAATGTAGCTTGTTGCTGTGACTGATTTAGTAAGTAAAATGACATAAAATCTCAGGATTTCGAAAGGGGACTTATTGCAAACAGTTTATCTGACATCAAAACATGTCAAGACACTTTCTCAAACCAGTCACACACTTCAAAATAAAAGCGTTACACTATACATTCGGTTTAACTATCCATCCATCCATCCATCCATCCATCCAATTTCCTACCGCTTGGCCCTTATGGGTTTGCGGGAGGTGCTGGAGCCTATCCCAGCTGCACATGGGCGGAAGGCGGGGTGCACCCTGGACAAGTCGCTACCTCATCACAGGGCCAACAGAGATAGACAGACAACATTCAACACTCACATTCACACACCAGGGCCAATTTAGTACTCCGGGAGGAAGCCGGAGTAGCCGGAAGGAACTCACACAGTCACGGGGAGAACATGCAAACTCCACACAGAAAGATCCTGTATCGATCTACATTGACAAAAACAAAATGTCTTACGTTACGATCGTACTTCATCAAAGAGGTTTTGTAAAGTTATCCTGTGATATTTGCACCTAAAAAAGTGCTGGTACGTCAGTTGAGGAATGTGGCGAACAATCAGATCAAAATTGGCACCATGCCATGCCTACATCCTATAGCATAGGCAAAATTCCTTTACTATTTTTTGCCGCCCAGATTTCTGGTATCTGTCATTTTAAACACACCTCAAGGTTGTTGAAGTACGACTCCTGCTTTTGGCCTAAAAGTGGCAGATGACCTGTTTGTTATCAAATATGGGTTCTTGAGACTTTTACGTGCGTTCTGTCATGATGGACGTCTCCAGCTGTTTTCCTGACGATACATCAATATGGCGCCAGGGGCTAATTTTTTAAATTTATTTACAAGGGGGAGCGAGAGAGTCAATTTTGAAATGTTATGTTCGGTACCCTCGAAATATCAAATGTTTCGGCAGACCAGACGCGCTTGCAAATATTTGCAAATTTTTGTGCCTCAAATATGCCATCAAATAAAATATGATACTAAGCTGGACATAGATGAGTTCCCGGACATAGATTAGTTGCCGACTGTATAAATGGTAAATGGTAAATGGGTTGTACTTGTATAGCGCTTTTCTACCCCTTTTTAAGGAGCTGTCACGCCAAATTTCTTCACCCTACAAAAACCTTCCCCCCGTTTTGTTAACGCTATAATATAAAAATATAACGCTATATTATAAAAATACAGAAGTTTTGTTAACGCTATATTATAAAAAAAAATCAAAAAACAATGTACAAACACAGGCTATGGGATGACATAAGAGGAAACGTGACCCCTGAAGTAAATGCGTCATCCCATAGCTTGTGTTTGTAAATTGTTTTTTTATTTTTTTTATAATATAGCGTTAACAGAACGTCTGTATTTTTATAATATAGCGTTATATTTTTATAATATAGCGTTATATTTTTATAATATAGCGTTAACAAAACGTCTGTATTATTCATGACCCCGGAAGTAAATGGGGGGTGAAGGTTTTTGTAGTGGGGAAGAAATTTGGCGTGACAGAGCCCAAAGCGCTTTGACAGTATTTCCACATTCGCCCATTCACACACACATTTACACACTGATGGTGGGAGCTGCCATGCAAGGCGCTCGCCAGGACCCATCAGGAGCAAGGGGGAAGTGTCTTGCCCATGGACACAACGGACGTGACTAGGATGGTAGAAGGTGGGGATTGAACCAGTAACCCTCAGATTGCTGGCACAGCCACTCTACCCACTTCGCCACGCCGTCCCAATCTGCACTTTTTTGTTTCCACTGTCCTGGCTTTGTCTTCATCAAAAATGCAACAGTTTAACTTGTCAGTTAATCCTTAAACAAGAAGACTATAAAATGGTTTGGTGTGTCTGATAAAGTTTAAACGGGGCTTTGTGATAAAAGTGCATTTATCTGCTGCTCTCACGTTGACACAGCGTGTAAATCCTCACAGGAGAAAAAGCGGACAAGTCCCAGCGAGTAGAAAGTGATCCCTTTGCGCTTTATTAGAGCTAAAAAGGAGCCTGAGACGGCGCACAAAAGCACTTCAGTGGAATCAATGTGAGTCAATAGATTTGTAGATTAGATTGTCACTCTCAATGATACAGTCAATCTCCAATTACAGTATATTCACATGGATGGATGTTTTAGGTTTAAAAACGAGAATTGAGATTTTATTATATTTTATTAATCTTAGATAATTAACTTCAAGAGTGACATCAGTGTTTTTCGGCCCTTCACAAAGATCAGAGATCCTCCTCCACAGCAGAAATTTGACAGGCTGCTGGAAGAAGGAAATCCCCTGGCCAGGAGAGACACTTAATTCACTTCAGTGCGGAGGCAACAAGCTGGGTGGTTAAAAACACTCCTTGAAATAACAACGTCACAGAGAACATTTGTTCATCCTACAAGGTTTCATCACGCCAACATCCACTGCAGCTTGATAACCTTCCCTTCATTACTAATTCTACTCTTCAATAAGAACCGCAAGAAATACAATTACAATCTGATTTTTTTTTCCAATTCCATTGAAGTTAATCCAATGATAAAGAGCTTTAAGCGTAATTCTCTACATTTAGTGATACAGTCTGAAAAAGTAATATTATCAAATCATTTTATAAAGACTTTGCAAACCATGTATTAAAGAAATGGCCAGTTTTCAAAAATAATGATTCCATCCAAATTGCTATAAATGGGAGTAACTCAATAATGATATCACTAAACAGAACACCTAACATAAATGTTTCTAAGTAGTTGGAGGGAAATTATTCAACCACCCCAATGTAAGTCATATTGTCATCTTTTATTAATATGCAATATTTTACAGTCAACAAAAAGTGTTGATTCAGTGTAAATTTGCCACAAATAGATTTGGCGCTACCTGTTAGGTGGCAGTCTGCATTATATGCATCATAATGCAGCTCCTAACACGGCTCATACTCACTAGGTCTGCCAGAGAATAAGAATGCATAGCATTAGGGATCAGTGTGGCCCACTTTACAACTTTGCCAGATCCCACTAGATTAGGGGCTCCCTGGGGTTCTGCCTCCAAGAGTCAAAGTGAAAATGTAGTAATGGGCCGTGGACAACAGTTTTAAGCGTACAGCTGCTTAATAAGTGAGTATAGTTTATCCAAAACTGCCATTATCTAAGGTAGTTGAGATCATCACGTTCAAAGATGGTAACTTATTAGCCTTGCGGAAAGGCCATCAATGATTGTGTGAGCTTATAGGGGAACTGCACTTTTTATGGAATTTTGCCTATTGTTCACAATCCTCATATAAGGCAAGCGCGCATATATGTCTCTTTTTTACGCGTTCGAACAAGTGAATAAATGCGATCAAAAGTCCGCTTATAATGAAGCCTATTGGAGTCTTTTTATTCTGCGTATAAAGCGCTTAAAAACATCCAAATTTTTTTTATACGCACTCT
Organism: Nerophis ophidion; assembly: GCF_033978795.1. Taxonomy (NCBI): domain Eukaryota; kingdom Metazoa; phylum Chordata; class Actinopteri; order Syngnathiformes; family Syngnathidae; genus Nerophis; species Nerophis ophidion. Next base: position 61,766,426 of record NC_084615.1, on the reverse strand, counting down.
TAAGTATTTACTGTATGTTATGTAATAATAGGCACATTCATCAAGCCATGCCATTATCTATGTATTTTGCCCATTTTAACCTTCGTCTTGTGTTAGTTTTAGTTTTTAAATGCATAAAAACACCACATACATTTATTTTTTTGCATCAAAGCTTTTTGACTTTGTCAGGAACCTCTTTGTCAACAAAATAAAACATTTTAATTTTTTTCACTAAATTATAAAATGCTCTGATAGAAATTATGCCCTTGGTGTTGTTAGGGTCGGTTTCGACCCAGTTATTAAAATAAGATTATAAAGCAATGATAAGAGCCAAAACTGAACACACTGACAGCCAGCTCCTCTCCCAATCATGTGAGCTTTAGTGGATTCTCATTTTACCTTCTTATCCTGTACAAAAACAAACAAAAGACGGACACTAAAAGTGTCACTTTTTGCCACTCTGATTATGTTTTTTATTAGTTTTGGAACTAGTAATCTATTTCTCTTGGTTTCATTTGCTTGATTGGTTGTTGTTTGTTTGATGTTGGATTTCTGTTGCTGAAAAAAATACTTTTTAGCCATTTTCTTGAAGTAAATATATATGGGTCGAAATTGACCCGTAACACCATAGATGTTACTATAGTTAAAATTCTTAAAATGAAAAAATAAATAAAACACATTTATTTAAGAGATGTGTTCTAATACCCCTTAGTAATAGTTAGGTAACACAACAACATTTTTTTTATGTATATGATTCTCTTGAGATTCGTTTTACCATTTTTAAAAATTGAAATCGAGGGGTATACTGGCAAAAAAAGGCCCAATGGCCCAAACCAAAAATATTAAAACCAATATTTTCAAGGATAAGGAAGCCTAACGAGGTAACCAAGAGATGAGAAACAAATTGGATGATAGATAATTGTTTTTAGTGTATTTTACAGCTGATTTAAGACATGGGTCAAAACCGACCCGTTAACATAAGAGATGGTAACAGAAAGCTAACAAAAGAGGAAGATTAAGCATATTGCGGGGCATTAATTTAAAAAACGCATCACAATGTTCACTTTTTCTTTCAAAAAGATCACTGATTATTACTCACTGCGGGCTTTATGAGAGCTAACAAACACAATAAAACATCACTTACTGTACAGTGTCTGCTGTCATTAGGTTAGGATGTTCATATATTCCCGTGTAGATGAAGAATGACTCATAATCCTTGCAAAGAAAAAAGGGGGTGGAACCAAATGTCTTTTCATGTCTTCCTGGCCTTTCTTGAGTCTAAATTGGTTGTCAAAGTGAAGTGAAGTGAATTATATTTATATATAGCACTTTTTCTGTAGTGACTCAAAGCGCTTTACATTGTTAAGCCCAATATCTAAGTTACATTCAAACCAGTGTGGGTGGCACTGGGAGCAGGTGGGAAAAGTGTCTTGCCCAAGGACACAACGGCAGTGACTAGGATGGCGGAAGCGGGGATCTAACCTGGAACCCTCAAGTTGCTGGCACGGCCACTTTACCAACTGAGCTATACCGCCCCCAAGTTGATTAACTTGTCGGATTATGTCTTCATCCTCCTACTATCCAGGTGAGAGGCATTATTTATGATCCAGAATAAACTTTCACAAGCTCCGAGGTGAAAAATCAGCTCACCAGCCGATGATGTCTACATAGCCACACAGGCTTGTTAGATCCCCGTGATCACGGAGTCACTATGAATTGTTTAACTGTGTTAGCACTTATAATGACAAAATCCCTAATATTTGGTTAATACTCAAGTCACGAAATGTAAATTGAGTAATTGTTGCCGCTTTTCGGATGTTTTATTAAAGGGCTTTATTGGCGGAATTGAAGACCTAACATTGGCTCCATTGTAAGAGTTTAAATGCTTTTTTTTTTTTTTAAATACATGCGTCGCCTTGTCTATCAAAAGGATTGTGAAAGATAGGCAAAAATTCAAAACAAAAGTGCAGTCCATCTTTAAAAGAGTGTGAATATGCATTTCATTTACGGAAGAGACCCTTTGGTGGGCCAAATAAAACAACTCAGCTGGACGAAGTTGGACCAGTGGACCCTCTTTAGGCATTCCTGCTCTACACACAAGGGGTGGAACAATACATTTATTTGTACTATACATTTGTATAAATGTTTTTAGTACACAACCTCTGTTATGGCTTAGGAAATTATTTATCCATTGATCCATTTTCTACCACTTGTCCCTCTCTGCGTCGAGGAGGGTACTTAAGCCTAACTTATCTGCACTCAGGCAGAAGGCAGGGTACACCCTGGACAAGTTAATTTCACTTAATTAAGATAAACAGGTTGCCAAAATTAAGATTTATTTCTTACAAAAAAATTATATTTGTACAACTCTCGATTTTAGAGACTTACAATGAAGAATTAAATGCTGTTTCACTAGATGGCAGAAGATAAATAAATAACCCGTGTAGCCACATTCATACATACAAAATAAGTCATGGTATGCTTGGTGGTGCTGCTGATTTTGTAAAATATTTTTATGGTCTATTGTTTTCATTGACTTTGATTAATTGCAATAATTTTTATTTATATGCAACGAATTTGATGTATGTTAAAAACATCTCCCGGTGTGACACATTTAAAGAAATGTTTAAGAAATAAATGTAAAACAAAAAAAATTGCCAGAAGAGTTCATTAATGTACATCATATATTTTGTATAGAATTTAGAATTAACAAAGCTTTTGATAACAAACATTTCAAAGTGAAATCTTTGACATAAAGTCAAAATTGAGTTTTTCACTCTATTAAGGCATGTATCCTTTCACAACCCAGCAGCTAATCATGGCAGTGCTCTGACCAAAGAATAGAGTCAATGCTCACAGGAAATATCATTGTCAGCTTTTCTCCGGTTTCACCTGAACCTCCTAAGTTCATTTCCCATGTCGCGATCAGGAAGATCTCCATGTTGTCTGCTTCATTAGACACAATTAGCTTCCATCCTGACAGAGTGGAGGATCGAATGTTGCAGAGCTGCAGCCAGCATAACATAAAAAAAAGATTGTTTCTTAGGACTTGATAATGAAGTTTTGTTCGTGTTGTCTCATAAACATACTTTAAAGTTGGACATAGTCATTCTGGTCTTTTGTAAGTATTTTCCCACATATGGAAATTCATCTAAAATGATGATAAGTAAATAAGTAAATGCAGCAGAGCCCCATGCTTGGTCTTGCATATCAGTTATTCAAGACAGTTGGATCTCATGACCAGAAAACAGCAGCACAAGGCAAATAAAGAAAAATGTCAGGTTTTCTGTGATATATGTTTGTTCTCATGTCTATTTAATTTTGCTTTGTGGCTTATTTAAGCTATCCAATTGAAAAGACTGCAAAGACAAGCGGTTTAATATTTGAACTGAGAAACTAAATTTTTTTTGCAAATAATCATTAACTTAGAATTTAATGGCAGCAACATATTGAAAAAAAGTTGCCACAAGGTCATTTTTACCACTGTGTTACATGGCCTTTCCTTTTAACAAGAATATGTACTGTACAAGTACAGTACATATTCTGTACAGTGGACCACTAAATGGTAACACCCGAAAAAGTTTTTCAACTTGTTTAAGTCGGGATCCACGTTAATCAATTCACGGTACGTTTTAAACAAGTGATTGACGATCATTCAAGAAAAACATTCACAAACGGTTCTTATTTGACATTTTGACGATATAATTGCTTCCCGTCAGTTTTAAAATTAATTTAAATGATGGAAGTGAGTAATTTACGCAATGAATCGTGATCAATGAAATATCACAAATGAGGTTAATCTGGTTTAAAAAATGCATTGTTTGACAGCACCATTTAAGAAATTCCCCCCCAAAATGCAGTTCCCCTTTAACATGGACAAAAGTTAAATAGTTAATGTTGTTTTTGTAAAAGCCAATTGAGCAGCACAGTTACTTGGCACTTGTCATCTTTATGACAGGTTTAGCTCGGTTGGTAGAGCGGCCGTGCCAGCAACTTGAGGGTTGCAGGTTCGATTCCCGCTTCCGCCATCCTAGTCAATGCCGGTGTGTCCTTGGGCAAGACACTTTACCCACGTGCTCCCAGTGCCACCCACTCTGGTTTAGATGTAACTTAGATATTGGGTTTCACTATGTAAAGCGCTTTGAGTCGCTAGAGAAAAGCGCTACATAAATATAATTCACTTCACTTTATTGTCAGTTAGCACATGCTTAGAAATATCTCAAGATGAATTTATGAGCCAATGGCTAAATTAGAGTCATTGAATAGGAGTGCACTTCATAATCCGTTTAATCAACTAATTGTTAAGATAGTCAATGAATCTATCAAAATAATTATTGGTTGCAACATTAGTCGCCACTAACGCGTTATTTTGCTACGAGGCAAGCAAATAAGCCATTGGTATTCAGGGGACATACCCACCAGAGACCTAAATGGGTAAACTCCACAACTAAAACATACAGGTGAAGAAACAAACAAGAAGAGTCCACTTGTCACCATTCAACTTTGGCTGAAAACCATGACCGTATCTGAGGTTCTACACAAACATCTTAGCTTTGATTTGTAGGTAACACAGCAAATAATAAGAACATCTAATGATATACAGTAGCTCATGAATAATTCACTCTTTTTATTTCTGCAATATCCCCATGGCCAGGGGCGCCGAAAAGGGGGAGTAAAGGAGACGGATTCTAGGGGCCCATGATGGAGGGGGGCCCAGAGAGGCCTCTGATGATGATGAAATGATATGAAATTATGTGTTGGGGGCCCTGTAAAGATTATTTTCATGGGGTCCAAAATCCCTATCGGCGCCCCTGCCCATGGACAAAAATAAAACTGGGTGCCGGCTGTAAACCACCCTTTGGACACCCCTGATTTAGAGTCTCCAGTTAACCTAACCTGTATATGTCCTGTGTTTTTTCCTGATAATAATCATGATCAACAAATGAAGGCAAAATTTTAAAAAACATTCAATGGGCTTGAACATTTTTAAGAAAATAGTATGGCTATCGGCAATGCAGGACCTGTATTTTCTTGGTATCAGATCGATGCAAACCTTTTCAGTTCCGCCCAACCCTCGCTAACTAATTTTGAGTGATTGATTGATTGAAACTTTTATTAGTAGATTGCACAGTACAGTACATATTCCATACAATTGACCACTAACTGGTAACACCCGAATAAGTTTTTCAACTTGTTTAAGTCGGGGTCCACGTAAATCAATTCAGGGTAATAGTCAGTAAGGGAGTGGGATTTAGATGAGAAGGCCTCCTAACGCCTGATGGCTGATTTATGTTTACTCTTTTTCTCCTTTTAGTCATCGTGTGCAGGCCTTTGTAGTGAATGTATTCCTGGGTTTTGTATTCCTCAGCAATGCCTGTTTGGCTCTAGTGCCTCACTAGCCCTGGTATGTTTTTATTGGAGCCAAACTTATCAGTGAGATGATCAGAGACCTGCTGCCAACAATGCAGGTCGGCCTGTCCTTGTTATGAAACCACAATGCATAGTTTAATTGGTAAAAAGGAATACAAGTACCTGACGGCAATGTTGCACAATATGGCAAAGATGACAAATTCGTGAGCCTTCTTGAAAGCAATAATCGGCCATTCTTTTAGACAGCTGACGCCCACCTGCTCAGGAGGATCAAAGTCTGTGCACATTAGGAAAATACATCTGAACTGCTCCAAGTGCCACATGGATGCTTAGCCACACATTCCCCCTGTCAGAGGCAAACAAAGATGCTTTTCTGGGAGGCGAAAGGCCCGCGGTTTCCCCAACATGCCTCATCTGCGGTGACCAATCACAATAGTTGTTACAATCCCAGGCCCTGAAGGTAGATAGGTGAGGGTTTATGTTGTCATTGGTGGATGTTTTACAATCGGGCCTAATACATGGCGCAGTTCAGTGTTTATTTTCACAAGGACCACCTCATTCCTTTGGTGTGACCCAGAGAGATGTGGCGTGTAATCATAACAACATTGATAGGGACGCGTTTAAATGTCTGCACAAGCGGTAGACGTTACGCATCCGTTCAGCATGTGCTGTGTCAACAAGCAGGCTGTCATCCTGTGAAAAGTCTTCATTAGGAATATGTGCATGCAACGACACACGTGCACACACACACGCACACACACACACACACACACACACACACACACACACACACACACACACACACACACACACACACACACGCGCACGCATAGGGCTACAAATGTAGTAGCCTGTCTTCAGTGAATCGGTAGAAGATCAGTGCAGTGAAGTCTGACTTCAGCCAACAGAAAACTAAAGTGCCAAGTTCCTCAGGACAGGGAGTGGTGGCTGCTTCTGGTCTCATTTTATTTATTTGCCTTAAATAAGCAGCTGCAGTCGTGTGAAGAGGCGTCGGAAATGTTGCAATCTATTGTAAGTCACTTTTCTCACCGTTCACATACTAAGACTAAGACTTTCCCACTTATTTTCCCAACATAGCTCATTCGGCATACTTACACCGAAAAGTAATACTGTCATGAACTTTTAACAGCATAACGTTTACATGTGTGCATACAGTATGTATATATTGTGGAAGCTGTTAATGTCAGCCCCGCTTATGCAACCCATCTAAGTCCCGCATCATTATTACTAAAAAAAGGGAAAATGGATTATACTTTTATCGCGCTTTTCTACCTACTCAAGAGTGCTTTGACACTATATCCACATTCACCCATTCACACACACATTCACACACTGATGGCGGGAGCTGCCATGGAAGGCCCTAACCACGACCCATCAGGAGCAAGGGTGAAGTGTCCTGCTCAGGACACAACGGACTTGACTAGGTTGGTGGAAGCTGGGATCAAACCCAGAACCCTCAGATTTCTGGAATGGTCGCTCTATCACCCTAGCCACGCCATCCCAAACTGACTAAGTATGAAGTGAGTAAAAGTATTAATTAATAGTTATTAGGTCGAACACTTTTCTGGACAACAAATGTAAAACTCAAAAGGTATCATTTGGTCTGTTATGTCGACATGTGTTGTAGTGTTGTTAGCATTAAAAGTAGCACATAGCGATTTTTTTAAGGCAGGGCAAAAAGCTCATCGTTTTATTGGCATCTATGAAACAACAATGCACTTTCCTTTTTCTTTATTTCCAAGGTTGCTTTTAAGTGATCCTAAATACTCCACATTTTTACTGATCTAATAGATAAGCTGGACTGTAATATTACTGATTCCCTGAGCTTGGAAAATAAATAAAACACTACTAATATGAGTTTCAAAATTACCTAACTAAAATTCTGCATATGCTTGCAGGTATGTATGTATTACTGGTCAATAATGCACATATACAAAATATAATGATTAAAGGCCTAATGAAATGAGATTTTCTTATTTAAACGGGGATAGCAGGTCCATTCTATGTGTCATACTTGATCATTTCGCGATATTGACATATTTTTGCTAGAAGGATTTAGTAGAGAACATCGACGATAAAGTTCGCAACTTTTGGTCGCTAATAAAAAAGCCTTGCCTTTACCGGAAGTCGCAGACGATGTGGGCGTGACGTCACCGGTGGGAGGGCTCCTCACATCTGAACATTGTTTATAATGTGAGCCTCCAGCAGAAAGAGCTATTCGGACCGAGAAAGCGACAATTTCCCCATTAATTTGAGCGAGGATGAAAGATTCGTGGATGAGGAAATTTAGAGTGAAGGACTAAAAAAAGATAAAATAAAATAAACAAAGTTAAAAAAAAAAAGGCGATTGCAGTGGGAGCGATTTAGATGTTTTTAGACACATTTACTAGGATAATTCTGGGAAATCCCTTATCTGCCTATTGTGTTGCTAGTGTATTAGTGAGTTAAATAGTACCTGATAGTCGGAGGGGTGTGGTCACGGGTGTGTTGACGCCAGTCTCGGAGAGAAGTCACGAAGCTGCAGCAGGACAGAAGCTCCACTGATCTCCGGTTAGATTCAACTTATTTCCACAATTTTCTCACCGAAACCTGCCGGTTGACATGTGGTCGGGAACCATGTTCGCTTGACCGCTCTGTTCCATAGTAAAGCTTCACCTTCGGGAATGTAAACAAGGAAACACCGGCTGTGTTTGTGTTACAAGAGGCAGCTGCAATACACCGCTTCTCACAAACACGCGTCATCATTCCGCGAGGTTTTCAACAGGAAACTCAGCGGGAAATTTAAAATTGTAATTTAGTAAATTAAACCGGACGTATTGGCATGTGGTGGAATGTTAAGATTTCATCATTGATATATAAACTATCAGACTGCAAGGTCAGTAGTAGTGGGTTTCAGTAGGCCTTTAACAATTAATAACATTTAAACAAAATGTATGTCCGCAGAACACTAAAAATGTCAGAATGTGTAATAAAATTGATTAAAGGACTGAGTTATACCACAGTGTCCATGTCATTACCCCTGCATTCATTCAATTAATATTATATTTTTTAACAAGTTACTAATTATTCATATCCTGTATTTATACAGTCATAATACAATGTCCCTGACAGTTTTACTCCTGGATATAATGTTTCATCATTTAATAATTCATATATTTATATCATCCAATCTTGAAACTTTTATTCCCATTAGGAAAATATTATTTCCCGTGTGTTAAACACAGGAAGTGAACAATTCACATTGGTACCTCGTTTTTTGTAAGTAATATGTTTCAAAAGGTCTCAAAAAAACACTTGTTTTCTTGTATTATGTAAATCTGACAAAAATTGTAAATCACGGCACTGAGAGGGACAAGCGGTAAAAAAAGGATTTACCTTGGACAGCAAAATTCTATGGCATCTATTAGCTGCTTCTCCTTCAAACACACCATCAGCAGCTTCACTATAATTCAATGGCCAAATGTCTGCCGTTTAGAAACTACTGTTACGACACCACTTTTTTCAACTTGATCAGCCTATGTATGTTGTAGATCAGTGTTTCTTAACCATAGGGCTGCGACTGCCCCTTAGGTGGCCGCCGAAAAATATTTGTTTCTCAGCTGTGGTCCATATAGACCCCAGCGGTACTCAGTTGTAATACAATTTCCCGCCACTTGACAATATGGTAATGACAATATCAAACAAACAGAAGAAGTCTGGAACTAAAGTAATTGAGAAGTTTCTTAGGCGCAAACACAATGACTAAAGTGGTGCAGCTGTATTCTCATTCGTACTTGAATGTTTTTAACAGTTTAGTTTAGAAACATATTCAATTTTAATTTAGTTTGTTTTAGCACAATTGCACACAATACAAGAGTTACACAGCATAATTTTATGTAAATGTATTTTTCCTAAATTATTTATGAGTACCTTCGTATACAGTATATTTGGTTAGTAATTATTTTTCAAATCAGCCATGAGTTAAATAAAGAATACTCTTTGTAATTAACACGTGCTTTCATATAATTTGACAAGGTTGTAAACTCTAAATAGGTTAAATATAATTATTGAATATGATTAAAATCATGCCGACTTGTCTAGGGCAGTGGTTCTCAACCTTTTTTCAGTGATGTACCCCCTGTGAACATTTTTTTAATTCAAGTACCCCCTAATCAGAGCAAAGCATTTTTGGTTGAAAAAAAGAGATAAAGAAATAAAATACAGCACTATGTCATCAGTTTCTGATTTATTAAATTGTATAACAGTGCAACATTTTTCTCATTTGTAGTGGTCTTTCTTGAACTATTTGGAAAAAATATATACAAATAACTAAGGGACGGTGTGGCGCAGTTGGAGTGGCCGTGCGCAACCCGGGGGACCCGGGGGACCCAGGGTCATTCCCCACCTAGTACCAACCTCGTCACGTCCGTTGTGTCCTGAGCAAGACACTTCACCCTTGCTCCTGATGGATGCTGGTTAGCACCTTTGCATGGCAGCTCCCTCCATCAGTGTGTGAAAGCGTGTGTGAATGGGTAAATGTGGAAGTAGTGTCAAAGCGCTTTGAGTACCTTGAAAGTAGAAAAGCGCTATACAAGTACAACACATTTGTTTATTTATTTAAACACTTGATTAAAAATAAACAAGTGATTCAATTATAGACTGACCATACGTCCTCTTTTCCCCGGACATGTCCTCTTTTGCGGGGGCTGTCCGGGCGGAATTTCTTAAATGCCTCAAAAGTCCGGTATTTTGAGTTAGGGTTGCGTGTACGGTATTTCCGATGTACGAAGGTTAAGAAGGGGTTAAAAACAAAACAAATTGTGAAGGTGTGTGCGCACGCAGCTGCATTCGTGAGGGAGGGACAGAGAGAGCAAGAGAGTTATGATAAACGCGCATGCGTCGCCAGACTCCGCTTTATATGATAGATTTATCAGAATTAGCGGTGTCAAAAGTGTGCCCCGGACGCCATTTGCGGCCCGCAGCTAATGTTTTAAAGGCCCATGGCACATTCTAAAAATACTATTAAAAAAAAAAAAAACATAACAAAAGTGACAAAAAAAAGCTTAAAGGTGAAATGTAATTTAGAAAAATTTTCAATATTGACTGATATCATTGCTCAAAACATAATATTGAATCAAAATCAATGTTATCATGAATTATTGACCTATCCAAGGTTCCATTACATCACATCAAATATTCCACTTTGAAAAATATTTTTGGTGGAAGATTTTGCATATTTAGTGCGTTTGCGATTAAAAACATAGCTTTGTTTGACAAAAAAAGGGCAGAAAACAAACAACATAAAAAGAACTAAAACATTTTGAAATGAGGGATGGATAAGAAGTTGATGTAGACTCCAGAGATTTTAGTGTTAAATATAAAATGTATGTATGCCCTGGCACACCATTATCATCATTTCATGACCCAAGCAAAACACTTTTTACACTTTTATACTGAAATAAATACACTTACAACTTATTAAATAAAAACAGAAAAAACTCCCAGCAGCGGTAAAGTTCAGATCCATGAAGAAAAGAAGAAAGTGAATGAATGTTTATAACTGAATACATTTACATATGCATACAAATTTGTTTTCTTTTTTTAATTATTTTTTTAATGGATGAAGTAATGTTTATGACAACCTTTTTCCAAAACACAACATGGAATGTTAGATAAAACAGGATAATGTATACATTTATCATTTTTTTTCAAAACGCTTACAAAAAAGTGGTACCCTAAAAATTTACTAAGGGACCCCATTTTTATGACTTGATGGGGTACCTGGGACCCCATTTTTAAAAGTTCCTAGCGCCAACACTGCTGTCAACATAGGAGAAAAAATGTTCTATTTAAATTAGTACATTACTTATAAAGCAAGTTCGAGTATCATTGGCAAAATTCCCCGAATCGTGGCCTTGGCACGCATATATGTGTCCTCTTTTTGGGATTTCAGAATATGATCAGCCTATTCAATTATAAATAAAGATTTCTACACATAGAAGTAATCATCAATTTAAAGTGCCCTCTTTGGGGATTGTAATAGAGATCCATCTGGATTCATGAACGTAATTCTAAACATTTCTTCAGAAAAAAAAGAAATCTTTAACATCAATATTTATGGAACACGTCCACAAAAAAATCTAGCTGTCTGTGCTGAATATTGCAAAGTTGCATTTCTTTACACAGTTTATGAACTTACATTCATATTTTCTTGAAGTATTATTCAATAGATATATTTATAAAGGATTTTCGAATTGTTGCTATTTTTAGAATATTTAAAAAAAATCTCACGTACCCCTTGGCATACCTTCAAGTACCCCCAGGGGTACGCGTACCCCCATTTGAGAACCACTGGTCTAGGATATACCTTGCAGCTGGTACAGGCTCCAGACCCCGAGGTTTAAGAGGTTAGGAACCACTGTTTGTCACCAATAGATTAAAAAACTGCTTAACCTACCATGATTTCTTGCTTTAATTCAATAAATATTATCTGCTTCTTCCTCTCAGCAATGTCCTTCACACTAAGGATGTAATGATATGAAGAGATCCTATCACAGGCATTGTGACCAGAATTATCATGGAATGTGCGCAATAGTACTTATGCACACAATGAAATGTTTAAACAAGGTTTTATGAAGAATAAATAAACAAATCAATGATCAATGAAACATTCAGGGGGACCTATAAATCATTTTGTCTTTTTTGACTTATAGATCTTGTTACAATTTTGGATAATAATGTTAAATAATGCCACAGTATCATATCATAAGATTCAATCATTTTGGCGTGAGCTCACACAGTTTTTGGATACTTCTCAATTGGTCCACAGATTCAGTCTGCTGATGGGCTCAGCCCCAAGCATCTCATATTGTGATTGAAGCACCCAGCAGCAGTTTGTAGTCGACTCAGAGCAACCTGTTCCTTTCAGGGTAGTTAGGCGCCAGGTGGCAACATTGTGGACTGTGAGGGGAGTAGGGCTCTGGATTTCCCGCCAGAGAGCTCGCTATGCTTCGAGGATGTTGAAGGCGGAGCTGCAAATAGTTGCCACGTGGCGGTGGAAAGAATGGCGGGAAGTTGGCCATTGGCGGTCCAGTTAGAGTTCAGGACAACATTTTGTATGAGATGTCTTGAGTCCAGTGAGGTGCAAGTCTGGGTGCGATGCCAAGAAGATGGGGTAGGCCCCAGGCAGCCAGTGAAGCTCGTCAAGCATGAAGAGTTTTGTGGACGCCTTACTCGTTTCCTGCTTCTCTTGCATCTCGCTTGTTTTTGTTCAGGTCTGAATAAAGCCGGTATTATCCATTTCCTTGGCAAACGTTTCAAAGAAAGCTCAGGTTTTTTGTTTTTTAAAGGCCTATTGAAATGAGAATTTCTTATTTAAACGGGGATAGCAGGTCCATTATATGTGTCATACTTGATCATTTCGCGATATTGCCATATTTTTGCTGAAAGGATTTAGTAGAGAACATCCACGATAAAGTTCGCAACTGGAGAAAAGCCCTGCCTCTACCGGAATTCGCAGAAGATGACGTCACGTGTTGATGGCTCCTCACATATTCACATTGATTTTAATGGGAGCCTCCAAAAAAAAGTGCTATTCGGACCGAGAAAACGACAATTTCCCCATTAATTTGAACGAGGATGAAATATTTGTGTTTGAGGATATTGATAGCGACAGACTAGAAGGAAAAAAAAAAAAAAAGTTAAAAAAACATCGCAATTGCATTGAGACGGATTCATATGTTTTTAGACATATTCACTAGGATAATTCTGGGAAATCCCTTATTTTTCTATTGTGTTGCCAGTGTTTTAATGAGTTTAACTGTACCTGATAGTCGGAAGTGTACGCACAGTGTCTCAGGGAAGTCGACGGCAGCTATGGGCGACACAAGCTCAGCTGATATCCGGTAAGAAGCGACTTTTTAACCACAACTTTCTCACTGAAACCTGCTGGTTGACATTCGGTTGGGATCCATGTCCGCTCTGATCCATAATAAAGTTTCACCTCCGTGAATTTTAAACAAGGAATCACCATGTGTTTGTGTGGCTAAAGGCTAAAGCTTCCAACTCCGTCTTTCTACTTTGACTTCTCCAATATTAATTGAACAAATTGCAATAGATTTAGCAACACAGATGTCCAAAATACTGTGTAATTATGCCGTTAAAGCAGACGACTTTTAGCTGTGTGTGTGTGCAGCGCTCATATTCCTAACAGCCCGTGACGTCAAGCGTACGCGTCATCATTACGCGACGTTTTCAAGAAAAAACTCCCGGGAAATTTAAAATTGCAATTTAGTATACTAAAAGGGCCGTATTGGCATGTGTTGCAAAGTTAATATTTCATCATTGATATATAAACTATCAGACTGCGTGGTGGGCAGTAGTGGGTTTCAGTACGCCTTTAAAATGTTCCTTTATTTTAATTTGTGAAACAAATAAAAGAGTCCCCTCTTCTTTCCAGTTGTTACCTATGTTTTTATTTAACAGGATTTGCTTCCGGCTTATATCCCGCGCGTTGAGACTGGCGCATGAGCGACACAAAGCCGCACTCTCCCACTCTAGACATCTTGTTTTTATTCGCATCATCTCGGTGTGTTAGTCCAACTTTTCAAAAGCCAAACACGATCTGATTAAAGTCTTTCCCTGGGTTGTAGGATGCCTCGTTTGAGCTGAACTATTTGAGAAATCAGACTAATTTAGTGCATGTATTCCAATCCAGTTCAACCTCAAGGTGTGTTGAGTATAAGTATGTCTCCAGCAGGTTAGACTACTGTAATGCCCTTCTCACTGGGCTCTCTAAACGAGCTGTATAACAGCTGCAGTACATCCAGAATGCTGCTGCTGGAGTCCTGGTTAGAACCAGGAAATATGACCATATATAGTGCTTAGGTCACTGCCTGTTGCTCAAAGAGTAGGCTTTAAAACAGCTCTGCTTGTGTACAAGACTTTTCATGGTCTTGTGCCAAAGAACATTAATGAGAACATTAGAGCCTTATGAACCATTTTGGGCCCTAAGCACCCCAGGGAACCACTATGTTCGGCGCCAGGTCGGAACATGGTGAGGCTTTATGTTCCTAAAATCTGGAATAGTCTTCCAGGAGATGTGAGGCCTCAAGGTTGGCAATGTTCAAATGCAGGATGAAAACATTTTTATTTAATTGTGCATAAGACAACTCAAAGTATTCTATCTAGACTTTTTGGGAATTATGATTATTTTTATGATGATTTTATTTTTATTCATGCCTTTTTGTAATTTTCTGTATAACACTTTTAAGTGATTTGAGTACAAATTGTGCTCCATAGGTAAACTTGCTTTGCCTTGGAAGTGCACAGAAGTCAAAGGTACAAAACGCAACGATCCAACAGGTAAAACTAAATTGGCTAGATTAACTTATGGAAAACAGGTGTGCTGGAAGGAAACAGAGTAGAAAGTAAAGGTGCAGCAAAACAAGGAATCCAACAGTAGGTAGAACCAAAATAAGGCCAGCAGGACAGGAAATGATATAAAACATAAAAACAGCGAACAAAGTCGAAATTGTCTTGTGGGATCTTGACGTTATGTCTTACTAGCTATTAGCTTAATCTACCAATTGAGACAACAGAAGTTTTGGTGAGATCTTAAGGGGTTCACTGGGACATTTTCCTCGCCAACTAGCGGTAGGAAGGCTTGAAACCCAAATTTTTGCCCGTAAAGCAGTGTAATTAGCCGAGACACATCTCATATGCCAAAAACTTGAGTCGTGCAAACCGCTGTAGTTTGTTACCCGCAATGTTTGAACCCAGACAGTGTACGAAAACTGGGGCAAACTTATGTTGAAATCTTTTGTCAAAAACCAAATCATACGAAAACCGAGGTACCACCGTATGGGATATATAAAGAATATGCACATTTATCAGTGTAAAGGCCGACAAAAGGAATGAAGATGACTTTTGATCAGGAGCATCATGCATGCAAACATGGTGTCTATTGATGCTTCTGCGTTGTTGTAGATCAGACAAGAGAGAAGAAAAAAGCTGATGACAGGGTACTTTCATGATACTTATCGCAACGTCCTATCAGAAGCATCTCAGTGTGCCAGACAGAGTACCACCAGGTCCCGTAGCTTTAAGCACATCTCCTTCATCATATCTCAGGGCTGATGAGAGGTTGGTGGTCTTCTCTGTTGAACGACAGATAAATTGAGCAGAATTCAATGAGGGGCATTTGAAAAAAAAAAATTACAATCACAAATATGGTACAGGACTGGAAGAAGAAGAGAGAAAACCCCTCTGATAAACTATACACACGTACACACGCACACACACACACACACACACACACACACACACACACGTCGTCTCACGCAACACTTCCCTCGGGGGAGATAAAGAGAAACATTGCCCTGATGTGGGATCTGAACCGAGGATGTCGTTGTGGCTTGTGCAGCCCTTTGAGACATTTGTGATTTAGGGCTATATAAATAAACATTGATTGAACGATAGGGGCTTCACGGTGGCAGAGGGGTTAGTGCGTCTGCCTCACAATACGAAGGTCCTGCAGTCCTGGGTTCAAATCCAGGCTGAGGATCTTTCTGTGTGGAGTTTGCATGTTCTCCCCGTGAATGCGTGGGTTCCCTCCGGGTACTCCGGCTTCCTCCCACTTCCAAAGACATGCACCTGGGGATAGGTTGATTGGCAACACTAAATTGGCCCTAGTGTGTGAATGTTGTCTGTCTATCTGTGTTGGCCCTGCGATGAGGTGGCGACTTGTCCAGGGTGTACCCCGCCTTCCGCCCGATTGTAGCTGAGATAGGCGCCAGCGCCCCCGCGACCCCGAAAGGGAATAAGCGGTAGAAAATGGATGGATGGATGATTGAACGATTGATGTCGGCGTGGAGGCAACATGAATGAAGAGGACACAGATAAGAACCTGCAATTCCTGATTGATTTTATATGAATTTACAAATATGATTAATATTGGTAAATCAACTAAAGACCTTAAGGATAGCTTTTCCTGAATTTGGGAACACAACATGTCTTCATAGTCAGTTTTTGTTGGTTCTTAAAATGCTCTAACTTATTTTACTGATCATCATATGTGCATTTTATTGGGATTCTTCTAATTTCATGTATTATTTCATATTATTTTTCATATCTTGACTACTAAGACAATAAAGCTTTCTTTACATGCAAAATGGCTGACATTCTAAAATAAATTGATAAAATGAAACAGTTGGTATATTAAAATTTGAATTAATTCTGGCATGCTTTTATTGTGAAGCTTGCTTTGCATTGAACAGGAAGTGACGGTGTGCACATTTTAATGATGTAACTAGACAGCGGGCGATGAGGATGAAGTTAAGAATACTACATACACACGTCGACTCAAACGAACCAAATGACCCCTTTGGATCTCCAATTTTATGTCAACAAAAGCGGTCGACAATACATGGCGATGTCAACTTAAGCAGGAACATTTCAGTCAAAAGAAGAAGACGATGAGCCAGGACTTGGTGGGTTGGTCAACAAAGACAGGTTGTCAACATAATCCAGATCAATTTGAACGGATTGCATTGATAAATAATTATACAAGTAAATAGTTAAAGGGAACGTTTGCAGCTTGCTGAAAGTTAACAGAAAGTATAAGAAGAACAGGACCGGCTATCTTATGTTACCAATAGTGGTTTAAAAAAACATACATTTTAAATACCTATATTTTTCACAATTACTGATTATGTTGAACAAAAATTGTTTTTCAGCCCGTAGAAAAAGGCTGTTACTCACGGCTGTCACTTGCACACGTACGTCTCCACACAAACAAAAGGATTTTAAATTGTATGCCCTTTGTGCTAATTCCTTTTCCAAACACTGCTTTAGCATAACATTGCGGTCCTCTCCAAGGTTTCTGATAGTCATTCACATTGACATTCCACTTCGTTGTGAGTTTTTCCTTGCCCTTATGTGGGCTCTGAACTGAGGATATCGTTGTGGCTTGTGCAGCCCTTTGAGACACTTGTGATTTAGGGCTATATAAATAAACATTGATTGATTGATTGATTGATAAACAGTAGATGCTCAAGACTACAAGGTACGCTACAAGCTACGAGTGACAAACCTCAAACGTAGTATCGAATTGTACTACTTTGCCTAACATAGTGTCATGATCCGCAACTTGGATTATGTCATATTCTGTTTTTGTTCCGTCTTTGTATTGTGTTTTGTTATTTGACTTCGTTAATTCCTGGTGGCACTTCCTGTTTTGTTTACGTTGCCATAGTCACGTATCAGTGTCACCTACATCTTGTTTTTTACGCGCACCTGCCTTGTGTTCAGTTCCTGTATTCCAGCCGGCCTTCTTTGTTCATTCTTTCTCGCAGTCTAGTTTGCTGATCGATTCAACAGGTGATGTCGCTGATTCCTATTGTGGTAAAATACTTTTTGTATTCGTTAGCTTCCACGCTATTCCTTCGTTTGTGTACCTAGCTCACATGCTAGCGCTTTCAGTTCTTTCTAGCTCCCATGCTAGTTCTGTTGGTTTTTTTGTCTTTAGTGCCTTGTGCAAGTCTTTTTGTTCTCAGTCTGTTTTATAGTAAAAATAAATCATCATTTCTTACCTTCACGCTGTGTCCAGTCCGCCTGCATTACAGAGAGAAATCACCCGCATAACCACAATGCCAGCTAAGCGTCACACACAGTAGGCACTAATCCAATTAAAGCCCCATGAAAGAACTTTCAGTTTTTGGTTGGTTTTGGCAGCGCCAGTGGACCAAAGCGGTAGTTTTTTGCCTAAAGGAAGACCACAATTCCAATGAGCACCAGCGCAAATAGCGCCAAACTGGCAGGATAATACCTAAATACCTCAACGACTCCAAATGACTGATCTTTCCATAGTAGGAACCTAAATATTTTTCTTTATATTTCCTGTTTGCATTGTTTTTTTCTTCATACAGTACTTTTCAGTGTGTTGCGTGGCTGGTCGTGTCAGTGTGGAACTGCGAACTATCAAGCTGCTGGCTGTTGCTACCACGCAAATTTTCGATAGCTAACATTAGCATTAGCGTTTTGATTTAAGCATTGAGAGTCACTTACTAGTTCAGCAGGAACAGAGCCATGGCAGCATTGGTCTGAAATTCCCTCCTCGTCTTTGAGCTCAAATCAGCGAGTGATATTGACCCTTGACTGTTTTTTTTGTCTGTTCAGGCAAAACTTTCTGTTTTTTTTGCAGCTTCCGCCATGATAGCAGTAAATGCACGTAGCGATAATTACTTTTCTTTTAGTTTTTTAGCGGTACATAAGCGTTTGCATCGACTTCCGTCTTTTTAACGAATGGGGAAAAGGTTGATTGATTGATTGATTGAGACTTTTATTAGTAGATTGCACAGTACAGTGCATATCCCGTACAATTGACCACTAAATGGTAACACCCAAATAAGTTTCTCAACTTATTAAAGTCGGGGTCCACGTTCATCAATTCATGGTATAAATATATACTATCAGCATGATACAGTAATCGCACAAATTAATCATCAGAGTATATACATTGAATTATTTACATTATTTATAATCAGGGGGATGGGATGTGGAGGGGGTTGGGGTGGGGGGGTTAGGTTTCGTCATCAACAATAATATTATCTGAGAAATGGACATTTAAACATTGTAGGTCTGACTTCGTAGGATATGTACAGCCAAGTGACGTAAGTCAGCACATTTGTAGTTTTTTGTCTGGCAGAGTCTTAATGTAACTTTTCAGTCACATTAGAAACAAATAAAGCCTTACCACAGTAAGATGTATCTTCTTGGGGCCAGTGGATGTCTGCTGAGATAGATTTCGATGGCCGTGGTACTAACACAACTGTTTATGTAAAGCTCCATGAAGGTTGAAGGTATTTGTCAGTGACAGTATGTAATTTCCTCTTTTACTGTAACTCACCGCTTGTTCCTGCATGGATGCAGGTGTTGCGACGGGAAACCCCAAGCTAGCCAAGACCATAGCTCATCTGCAGCGGCGATGGCAGGTGTCTGCTTTTGACAGAGCAATAAAAATGTATCTATTTTTCCATGCTTGTAATGCCGCGCTTGAATTCCATAAATATCTTCAATTGCTGGCTTGTCATTCTGACTCGCGTCCCCGGAGCATGGAGTGGTATATTTAAAGTACCTGTCGTCTTTGATCAACTTCCTCTGCATGGTTAAATATAGAACTGCTCGTGACAAACTAGTTTTGAATGAGACTCATTTTAGAATAGGTGTGAGCTGCATTATTCAAAAAGCACATCTTGAGAAAGTCACAGTGGAATTTCTTCCGTGGCAGAGATAAGGACAGAGTGCTCTATTTGTCAGGGCATGGGGCCCCTTAAGGCCCCCGAGAATCTGATGGCCAGGCTCTTTTTTTTTCTCTTGCACTCTGACATTTTCTCAGCAGTATGAGGTTACATGCGACTTCTGCATCACTAAGCCTTCTTTTGCTGCAAACACGCTCGTTTCTGGTGACATCCGGGCACAAGTTCCCATCAGACTGCCCTCAAAATCAAGTCGGACAGGATCCGGTATTTTTAGCTGACCTGTCAATTGCTCGCTATTTTTGTCCATGGCCTCTGTTTGGTCGGCTGACCTGTGGCCTGTTAGGTTCTTGCTGAATTCTGGACGAGGGCAAAGAGCACAAAGTGCGGTGAAGTACATGGCCTGGATTGCAAACGTTCCAGGGTGAGAGTTGGAAACCTGCGGTGGCTGCAGGCGAGCAGGGTCACAGCCCACCCATTGGGTGGTGGGGGGTGGAGGCTCAGGGGGTCACAGAGGCTGAGGAGGAAGTACGTTCCCAAACTGAAGCCCAAACACTCTCACGGGACAACAGACAGAGGGAGACCACTTGAGGATGACGAGTATGAAACAAATAGAAGTAGTCACACAATTTCACCACAATGAATTCATTAAACCTGTATCTAAACCAGGGACCAGGAGGTGTGAAAAGCAAGCCCACTCAGAGCCAGTTAGAGCACAGGTCACTTTTTTGGCGTGTGCATGTGGTTTATTAATTTTGTTCATAACAAGCACATATTGTGATGAACAACTGTGTCTTTTCTTTGTGTTGGAAAGAAATCGATCCAGCACTGTGCTCCACATCAGTGATGAAGCGTTCAAGGATAATTCTGAGGGCTAGTTCAGGCGACTGGTCAATTACGATTTTTTTGGCCATATGTTCAGTTCAGTTCAGTTATGTTTCAGTTGATTTCAAAACATGCATACAATACAATGCAATTCATCACATATTTCAAGTTGTTTCATTGAAGCACGTCTGAAAAGGAGTAGGAAGAACCTGAGCTGTGACCTGTATTGGATTTTTTTCATGTGATTGTTAACAGTGCAAGGCATCTTTTGTATGTGGAAATATATGAGATATGTATCCAACGTGATTCTGGATGCTCCGGTCGGGTTTATCTGACCAATCCCAGCAGGCACAAGACATTGATGCAACGTTGATTATACATACATGTCCTTTAAAACTGACTTTGAAACATTGTTGCAAAATAGTTGTATTTGTAAATTGAGAAAACATTGATGTCTAACTTTGGATCCACATTGTTGGTTGGAAAATAAGCAAATTTCAATGGTCAAATCAACGCCACAATAGCATACGTGTTACAGCCGAACTATACCACGGAGCGGCATAACTCGATTGGTAGAGTGGCCGTGCCAGCAACTTGAGGGCTGCAGGTTCGATCCCCGCTTCCGCCAACCTAATCACTGCCGTTGTGTCCTCCGGCAAGACACTTTACCCACCTGCTCCCAGTGCCACCCACACTGGTTTAAATGTAACTTAGATATTCGGTTTTCACTATGTAAAGCGCTTTTAGTCACTAGAGAAAAGCGCCAGTCTTGCAGCCATGTCCTCTCTGGAGGACAGCTTTATAAGATCTGTGAAAAGGCAGCCATTGTTCATCACCTGCAACAAAAAAATTACCAAGGCGATAGCAACTTCTGATAGAAAAGAAGACTGATGCAAAAAGCGCTGTGTGTCAAATATAATTGAGTGTACTAATACATACAACAGAAAATTATTAAACCAGGATGAAGGAGACAAAAAGGCATATTTCACATATATTCACATATCACATGTTTAGGACCACAACCACTAGAGGGAACACACAATCAGAAAGGTTGTGTGCTGGTGGTTCTCACACCAGCACTTGACTCTTGCCTGGTTCTCCCACCAGCACTTGACCCTTGCCTGGTTCTCACACCAGCACTTGACCCTTGCCTGGTTCTCACACCAGCACCTGCTCCGGGGCTGGAGCCCACACTAGTGCCTGCTCTTGGGCTGGAGCCCACACCAGCACCTGCTCCGAGGCTGGAGCCCACACCTGCTCCTGCTTCCACGACGACGATGACTCTTCCTGCTTAAACGACGACTTCTACGCCTGTCTCCACGACGACGGCTGCGCCTCCAGCTTCCACGGCGACAACGACTCCGCCTTCTGCTTCTACGGTGATGACGGCTCCACATCCTGCTTCCACAACGACGTCTCAGCATCCTCGAGCTAGCCTGCTGCGCAAACAGCAATCTGGGGCCTGCAGGCACTCCCCTCAAAGGTCAGTACATGGACGCCAATGGCGCAAACAGCAGCCCAACATAAGACTTGGTCTAAGAACTCTACGGCTGCTTAACTTTTGGCGCCACTCACGCCCACCTTCTTTGCGGCCACCGATGTGGCCTTTTCGAGGTCGCCCGCTAAGACTTTTGCGGAAGAAGCGTTCCATCCGCCGCCGCCACCTGACTTGTGCTCGGTGGATTCGGGGGGACACAACCCGGCGACCCTCCACCAGGGCCTCCCTCTGCCCTCACTTCGCTTGTGAACTTTCTTGTTGTGGGGGGGTGGGCGGGGTGTTCAAATTTTTTGTTTTTTGGGACATCTGGGATCTGTCCTTTTAGGGGGGGATCCTGTTGTGATCCGATGGTCGGATCATCACATATTGTTGCTTTGTTCCTTGTTTATTGTTTATTGTTCTTCGGTCAATGGTCAACAAAGCAAACAAACACTTGTACATTCATAGATTGAAAATAAAAAGTTGTACATTCATAGATTGAAAATAAAAAATGTTGCAGACCGAAAGGGTTTAGGCTGAAGTTAAACACTTATTGCGCCTAACCCTATAAACAATTTCAAATACAAAATAAACTTCAGAAAATTATAAAATGTCCTTTGCACAACTTATTATAAATACACATTATAAACAACATTATAAAACAACATGAACATAGTTCAATTTTATACACAGTACAGGCATTGTCATATCACATTCTGTTGTTTGGACTTCCTTATTTCCTGTTTGCTTTGTCACCATGGTTGCATATTGTTTCCACCTGCCACTCGGTTCCCGCACACCTGTTTCTACTGATCACTGCCTTATATAAGCCTGCCCCTTTTTATTCTACTGTCTCGGATCCTAGTTTGCTTTCACGCAACAGTTGATGACTTGTTTTCCATACTGTTACTCGCTAGCTCTCACGCTACGCTTTATTTTATTCCTAGATTTCATGCTAATTGTTTTGTTTTCCCTTTTTCTGCCTTTGTGCCAAGTATTTGTGTTTCCGTTTGTTTTCCTAGCTTTCATGCTAGCGCTTTTTGTTTGCCTTTCTGCTTAGCACCAGTATTTTTTTTCCTAGCCTTGTTATTAGTTTAATAAATACTTTATTTCTTACTTTCCGCTGATGCCCCGACGCATCCACGGAGGAACAAATCCGGCATCGCAATGCCAGACAAGTCTCACAGAATTAGGGATTAGATTCCAGCATGAGCACTAACGCTGTGTGCCATGAGGGACAACGAGAACGTCGGGGAAAATGTTCCATGATATTACGATCGGTGATGGAGCAAGAAGGGGCTATAGGAATACATATGCGGTCAAACTTCATATGAAGCACAGTGACATTCATTAATTGAGATTTTTCATGCTCTTATTCATGCGAAACTGGATCTGCCTAGGTTTGCCAGTAACCTAATAAACACTTAGCACCTCTTTCTGTCCATAAAGGTCAAAGGTCTTTCTTCTTCTGGCTTCTCCAATAGTGACTTTCCTATTGATGACTATCAGTATGACGTTATTTGCATGACATGGTCACTACTGCCTAGTTTCTCTTGTTATATTATTATTTAATACTAATTGTTATTCCTCTTCTTTACTGTCATATTTTTATCCTCATTGTTGCTTTGTATTTTTATTCTTATTGTAATTTTTTTTCTATTTTGTTTCCATTTATACACCATTATTTATTTTTAAATTTTTTTCGATCTCAATTCTGTACACTGCTGCTGGAATTTTAATTTTCCTGAGGGAACTCTCTGAAGGAATCAATAAAGTACTATCTATCTATCCTTCTATATACATTTCACATCATGCTCCTTTCGGATTGTATGCATCTCTTTGGACTATTAAGATGCATAAAGAGGAATGACGGACGTGTCCCTCACCCCGCTCCTTGAGTTGTTGGCTGAGTGCTGAGGTGTCTGCAGTGGCCCTTCTCATGGCTTCTCTCTGGCCCGTTCCTGCCGGCCTGGAAGCGCGTCCAGCTGCCCCATCATTCTGTCAGCGCCAATCTCTCCAAAAAAGAGGCCGCCAGGAGAAGTGGATGGCCCCTCCTCTCAGGACTTATGTCAAAAATGTTTCAGTCTGCAGGTAATTTGCTACAGTCTGGGATCCTTTCACTCCTTTCTTCAAAGCAGAGTGAGAGAAATGAAAGGGAGGAAAAATGATGCTTATTGACAGATCTACATTCTTGTGTGGAGTGCAGTCCTCCTCTGCACGCTGCGCTGATGCTGACGGAGTCTCCAGCAGACCTTAAATCTGACTGACTCTGGAGTCTCCTCCAAAATGCTTCAGCTAAATGACTCAACTGCAAAAGAATGTCAAGTTCTGTCTCAAAGAGACAATAAAACACATTTTATTGGTAGCTATTTATCATATGGCTGGTCACATTTGACAGATTTAGGCTATTGAAACTGCAATGTTTATTTTCATCATTATTATCATCATTATTATTATTATTATCTAGTTTCCTTGCATTTTGTGGGCCTTAATATGCAAGAGGGGTTTACAAGTATAAAATGTGATAGTTTAGCCAAAAACCAGGTATGGATCCATCCAAAAAGTATCGATACCAAGGGTAGTATTAATATTGGAACAATACTAGCATGATGACATCGATATTTTTCTATTTATTTTCACAAATATATGTTATTGTTGTTGTTGTTGTGTTGTACAGATTGTTGCATGTCATTGTTAAGGATTTGAATGAAAAGTTGTTTGCCTCTGTTTAGTTATTTTGCACTATTGACTTGCTTTTGGGCCTTGCGATGAGTTGGCGACTTGTCCAGGGTGTACGCCGCCTACCGCCCGAATGCAGCTGGGATAGGCGCCAGCGACCCCACGCAACCCAAATAGGGACAAGCGGTAGAAAATGGATGGATGGATGGATGGATGGATGGATGGATGGATGGACTTGCTTCTGGTCAGTCGTATTTAATAAAAAGGAAAAGTTGTATTATCTTGTTTATATTATTTGATTTATTTATATTGGTTTATATTGTTATATTGTTTACAATTCAAATTAAATGCAAAATTCACCAAACCATTAAGTCATCTGGGAAAACTTTTATTACACTAATACACTAATAGTGTATTAAGAATTTTAAAAAAGCATGGGTGCTGTGTTTACTTTATATGAGATCATTACTAAAATGGCAATATCGCCCAACTCTATAACTCTAAAACTTACTCACTGTAGTGCCCTCTTTACATTTGACAAGATAAATCGCTGTCCATCGTGAAATCTGTTGGTGTTTATTATGAAAAGACGCTATTTTGGTTTATTTTAATGCAAAAACTAGGGTTCAGACTTCAATGAACTCTTCCTTGGGACCAAATGCCGTACAGCCGTACTAGCTGGACTGGGACTCAATTTTACCTGCATTTATACTATTCAACTCCTACTCTGAATTTATTTTGACAAATGTTTTGGAGTAATATAAATACATGGAAAATATTCATGTCCCGTATTCTGTTTTTGTGCAAAACAAAACTAAAATAAAAAAAATAGTAATGAAAATAAAATAAGTTCAAATAAAGGCAATGACTATTAGACTGCCTTTGTTAAAATATAATAAAGGAAATGTTCACTCAATTTCTTTGTCAGGGTCTCTTGGTTTAGCTGTTGTATCATCTGCTTTGGTGGTATGTTTGTGTCAGAAAGTTAAACCCAGTACCATCTCCGGACATCCCCGGACATAAAGGCAAGGTATAGCAAAAACTAAACGCATGGATAAATTAACGGCTGTCAATCAATGGGAATGTTATTGATTGACCCACCGGGAAAACCCCCAGAACTCCAAATCTGTCGGCCAATGCTCCCCCACTGTTCATATAGGATTTGTTTTTTGAGAAAAAATGTTGCCAAACGTTTGCCCCGATTTACTTACACTGTCCCAGTTATGGTCAGAGGTGGGTAGTAACGCGCTACATTTACTCCGTTACATTTACTTGAGTAACTTTTGGGATAAATTGTACTTGTACGAGTAGTTTTTATGCAACATACTTTTACTTTTACTTGAGTATATTTATAGAGAAGAAACGCTACTTTTACTCCGTTCCATTTATCTACATTCAGCTCGCTACTAGCTACTTTTTTTTATCGATCTATTAATGTTTTGGTTACATAGCTTCAAAGTAGAATCTACGCATGCCTGCGTTTCACCAATCACATGCAGTCACTGGTGACGTTGGACCAATCAAACAGAGCCAGGCGGTCACATGACCCAACTTAAACAAGTTGAAAAACGTATTGGGGTTTTACCATTTAGTGGTCAATGTACTGTACTGTGCAATCTACTAATAAAAGTTTCAATCAATCAATCAAAAGTGTAAAGGAAAAAAGACACTTTTTATTTCAACCGTACTTCCCGTCAAAAGCCTGATCGCACAGTTCCTTTCTTCACAATAAAAGAGCCGCTACATCGCGCCTGCGCTAACAAAATAAGAGTCTCCGAAAGTCAGAGCAAACAAGCTAGCAAGCTACGGAGTTTGCCGCCAATGTATTTCTTGTAAAGTGTATAAAAACGAAAATAGAAGCTGGACGAATAAGATGCCAAAAACCAACGACTTTCATGTGGTATTAGACACAAAAGAGGAACTTGTTTTCCTCCTCCATTTGAAAACGAGGACGTCTGATTACCATCATTGCAAGTCATCAGAATCAGGTAATACACCGACTTATATTCTTGTCTTCATGAAAGACAGGAATCTATATGTTAAACATGCATGTATATTCATTAAAACACCTTCAACATGTGAACAAAATCGGCAAAATAAATAAATATAAATTATATACTGTATATATAAATGTATGTACATATATATATATATATATATATATATTCATGTATATTTATATAAATGTATGTACATATATATATATATTTATATATATGATATGTGTGTGTATAAATGATTTGTGTGTGTATGTATGTATGTATGATATGTGTGTGTATAAATGATATATGTGTGTAAACATGCATGAATATTCATTAAAACACCTTCAACATGTGAACAAAAACGGCAAAATAAATAAATACAAATTATATACTGTATATATATATATATATATATATGTACATATATAAATGTATGTACGTATATATTATATATATATATATAAATGTATGTGTATATATATATATATAAATGTATGTGTATATATGTATATATATATATATATATATATATATATATATATATATGATATGTGTGTGTATAAATGATTTGTGTGTGTATGTATGATATGTGTGTGTATAAATGATATGTGTGTGTGTGTATATATATATATATATATATATATATATATATATATATATATATATATATATATATATATATATGAGGTAGATCACCTCGATTTGGTCATTTACTAAGTAATTGATAAACGTTGAAAAACTTATTGGGGTGTTACCATTTAGCGGTCAATTGTACGGAATATGTACTGTACTGTACAATTTACTAATACAGGTTTTAATCAATCAATCAAATCAATCAATGCCTACTGAGGCTATGGTGCTGTTAAGTTATTGTGGCTCAATGTGCCATTTATTTATTTTATTTTAATGTACTATTATTTAATATATATTATTGTTTTAGTTGCTTAAGAGATATTCCTGGCTCTGAATTTGCTCATTGCTATTTTTATGTTTTTGTGCATTATTTGTTGCCGTAATCAGGTTACTCATCAGTTACTCAGTACTTGAGTAGTTTTTTCACAACATACTTTTTACTTTTACTCAAGTAAATATTTGGGTGACTACTCCTTACTTTTACTTGAGTAATACATCTCTAAAGTAACAGTACTCTTACTTGAGTACAATTTCTGGCTACTCTACCCACCTCTGGTTATGGTATGGTCAGACAATCGCACGAATGGGTGACTCAGTCTTTAAAACATAGTTGTTTGCCTCTGTTTAGTTATTTTGCACTATTGACTTGCTTTTGGGCCTTGCGATGAGTTGGCGACTTGTCCAGGGTGTACGCCGCCTACCGCCCGAATGCAGCTGGGATAGGCGCCAGCGACCCCACGCAACCCAAATAGGGACAAGCGGTAGAAAATAAGTCACAATGGGGGCCCAAGAAAGTTGTGAGGACCAGCACTTTGATACAGAAGGTGGGAAACACTATAGTGAATTCAAGAAAGAACTCAAAGTAAAGTATAAAGGTAGCTCGGAAGACTTGTTAATGAAGTTAAAAGTTATGTTAAATGCTCGTTTATGCATTTTATTAATCCTTTACATGAGTTTTACATAGTTTTCTGAATTTAAAACTTTAATTAGGGACCGCAATGTCCCTATTGGTACAATGGGACAGAGGACCCTATTGTGTCTGTAAGGTTTTATTCTTTCTTTCTTTATTATTCTTTATTATTCCGCACCTTCGTGCTGTAATTTGACCCCCTTAACATGCTTCAAAACTCACCAAATTTGACACACACATCGGTATGGCAAACCTTCCCAACTTATTAAACAACCAAACCCCAAAAATCAAAATTGCGCTCTAGCACCCCCTAGGAAAAAACACAGACAAAACTGCTTGTAACTTCAGTTAGGAATTTCGTAAAGACATTAAACAAAAACCTCTGTGTAGATATGACTAAGACGTACATTTCATACACTCACTTCTTTCTGCAAAAATCAACAGGAAGTTGGCAAAAATCCCTTCAAATTTTTCTATAAAATGTCATTTCTGCCTCTTTGAGCTGTAATTTGACCCCCTTAAAATGCTTAAAAACTCACCAAACTGGACACACACATCAGGACTGGCAATAATTGCTATCTAATAAAAAAAACCAAACCCCAAAACTCAAAATTGCGCTCTAGCGCCCCTTCGGAATAAAACACAGCGAAAACTGCACCTAGGAAGAAAACACAGACAAAACTACTTGTAACTTCCGGTAGGAATGTCGGAGAGACATGAAACAAAAACCTCTATGTAGTTCTCACATAGACCTACATTTTAATAGTGACATCCTTCAGCAAAAATCAACAGGAAGTTGGCAAAAACCCCTTCAAAACAAAAATTTTCTAAAAAATTTCATTTTTGCCAGTGTGTCAATGTTAAGATATTATGCTGAGTTGGTAAGTCGATCTGTTTGCTAATAGTAGCTACTATAATAAATAAATGATTAATGGGTTGTACTTGTATAGCGCTTTTCTACCTTCAAGGTTCTCAAAGCGCTTTGACACTACTTCCACATTTACACACACATTCACACACTGATAGAGGGAGCTGCCATGCAAGGCGCTAACCAGCACCCATCAGGAGCAAGGGTGAAGTGTCTTGCTCAGGACACAACGGACGTGACGAGGTTGGTACTAGGTGGGGATTAAACCAGGGACCCTCGGGTTGCGCACGGCCACTCTACCACTGCGCCACGCCGTCCTATCCATCCATCTTCTAACGCTTATTTGGTTTGGGTCGCGGGGGCAGAAGGCAAAGCGGTCCCTTCCATCGCTGCTTGCAGCTTTAATTATTCTTTATGTTTTGTGTTTTATGTTTTGGTTGTCTGGAATGGATGCAATGGGATTTTGTATTTGCCTGGTAGAAAAGAGATTCAAGTGGACTGTACAAATGTTCAGGTAAAGTACTTAAGTCTTAAGAATTATGCACTTTGGTTTCAATACATGTCCTATGTGTCGAATAATCCTGTTTCAGACCTGTGGAATGTAGAAAATGAGCCACACAGGATATTTATATTTTTTCCAACTGCTTTTGCAAAGTGTGCAAAGTGTAAAAGTGTGTCATGTATCACAATTTGTACTCAGCAGGCCGCACGAAAGCTCTCCACTGCAGCGCATCTCAGGTTTTCTCCCAATCAGGAATGCACAACAAAAAGGTGGATTTAAAGCGGTAACAAGATCAGCTCTAATCAGTCTGTCAGGAGGGAAATTCCAGCGTTGTCCACCATTGTCAGGGTGATCTCTTGTCCCCTTTTTTCCCCTATTAATTATGTGCCGTGCCGCAGTAAGCATCCTCCACAGTGTGGCCAAGCTTCTCGGCTTTCATACGCTGAAAACATGCGATGAGGCGCAGTGGAGAAGAATCAAGCCGCTCAGTGATGTGCATGCCCTCTCATTTGGCTGACGGAGAACAATGGCCGCCTCATAACTGATGGACTCACACAAACAGAGCTTCTTCTGAGCAAAGAGAGGGGAAAATAACCATTATCTAATGTACACGTTCTATCATGTGATTCATCCTCTTTTCGTCTATAGCCAGACCCTCTGGTGTGGTGTAGAACTTTCTTGGTGAACATACTCAACTTGATCATCATCAAATAAAGAGCGTCTTTAATGCAAATCTATGTCAGGCCAAGCAATAGAAGCAGAGAAGAAAGATGATGTCCAAGTGATTGGAAGTAAGACTGATGAATGGACTCAAACCAGTTTAGCCTGAATGAAATAGCCTTTTTTTAACATTATTTTTGTGTTTTTTGATTTTTGTAATTTTTTAATTGTATGGCTTGTGGGTTTTTGTTTTCTTTCTTTATATTGATTTATTTATTATTAGAAGAGGCCAGTGTTTTTCTAACATGCAACTAAAGTGTGTTTGTGCTGTCCTCTGCTGGCCAATAATAAAATATATCACATTTATGTATAGATGCATGGATATCATACTGTTTTTTTCACTCGTTATACTGTATGTAAGGCTGCTTTGAACTATTGTACTTTTCCACATTTTAAGTAAAAAAACATTGCGTTTATTTATATGCACAATATTCTCTATTTATCGTGCCCAATTTGTTCCATATGTACAATTCAAATTTTAACGAGCTATTCTGAAATATTCCAGTTGTTTCATTTTAGTGACAGTGACTCTCAAACTGTAGTACGTGTACTAGTACGTTGGCTCCATCTAGTGGTGGGCCAAAGAATCACTTGATTAAAGTACAGTTTTATTTTCCTATATTTAAACACAGCGTTACTGTTCAAACTATGTGTAATGTTACCGTGGCCAAAACTATTAAACATACTTGTTGAATAAAACATTTTCCTTCATTTTAAATCAAGACTCAATCCTACTGTAATTTAACGTCGCTCATTAACGGAGGTACTTGGAAAGCCAAGTTTTTTTTGAGGTGGTACTTGGTGAAAAAAGTTTGATAAACACTGCTTTAATGAAACTGTTTCAATGTGAAATGAGTGGCTTTTTATGGAAAAAGAACTGTCAGAAGTGGGATTTGAACCCACGCCTCCATTCGGAGACCAGAAATCCCAGTCACATGGAAGGACAAGTCCTTGAGTCTGGCGCCTTAGACCGCTCGGCCATCCTGACATGGAAGCTCGCTGCATGCTTTTATGATTTAACTGATATCACTGCCGATGGACACGATCTTTGCGTCGTGCAGGACATCAGTGACAACATTTAAAAACACAAACAGGGTTACTTATTTTTTGGAGAGTTCCTACAATGCTTCAACACATTGATACCACCGTCACACTATCCATATTGTCTAGAGTTGTCTTGATACCAGTAGTTTGGTACCGATACAAAATGAAGTTCGACACTTTTCGATACTTTTCGAGACTTTTCTAAGAAAAGGGGACCACAAAAAAAATGTCATTATTGGCTTTATTTTGATTTAGAAAAATCTTAAGGTACATGAAACATATGTTTGTTTTTGCAATCGAAGAACAATTTTGTCCTTAGATAAAATTGTGAACATACTATACAACGTGTCTTTTAATAGTAATTAAGTAAACAATGGTTCCTATTAATTAGTCTGCTGACGTATGCAGTAACATATTGTGTCATTTACCATTCAATTATTTTGTCAACATTATTGAGAACAAGCTGTAAAATGTATTATTAATCCACTGGTTCATTTACTATTAATATCTGGTATACTTCCTCTTTTAACATGTTCTGTCTACACTTCTGTCAAAATGTAATAATCATTTATTCTTCTATTATTTGGATGCTTTACATCAGTATTGGATGATGCCACAAATGTAGGTATTTTCAGTTTCAGTTTATTTCGAACATGCATATGATACAACGTTGCATCACACAATTCCAGTTGCTTCATTACGACACATCTGAAAAGGAGTAGAAAGAAGCGGAGCTTATTTAATCATACCCCTTTTCATACCATAGCATTTTTTTCCAATTTCCTTGTTCTCTGTAACATAACAGTGACCAAATAAATAATAACTAAATATAATACCGTTTTAAGCATACAAATACATAAATAATATTTGTCTCAATAAAAAAAGGAAGAAAATAAAGGATTCAAGATGTTCATCTTAAGTCTTATTCTTTGTGAACACTTCTAGTTCGAACAGTCTCTTAAAGGCCTACTGAAACCCACTACTACCCATCAATGATGAAATATTAACATTGCAACACATGCCAATACGGCCTTTTTAGTTGACTAAATTGCAATTTTAAATTTCCCGGGAGTTTCGTCTTGAAAATAAAAACATTTTTTTTTATTTTTTTTAAATAAAAAGTTTCTCGTGGCCATGAGAAACTTTCTCGTGGCCACGAGATAATTGTCTTTAGGGGCTCCGTATGAAAACGTTGTGTAATGATGACGTGTACGCAAGACGTCACGGGTTTTTAGGAAGTATGAGCGCTACGCACACACACAGCTAAAAGTCATCTGCTTTAACAGCATAATTACACAGTATTTTGGACATCTGTGTTGCTGAATCTTTTGCAATTTGTTCAATTAATGTTGTAGAAGTCAAAGTAGCAACATGGAGTTGGGAAGCTTTAGCCTTTAGCTAAAGCTTCCCAAAGCTTATTTTTTTAAATTCCTGGAGGTGAAAATTTATTATGGATCAGAGCGCGGTCAAGAGTACATGTATCCCGATCACATGTCAACCAGCAGGTTTCGGTGAGAAAAATTGTGGTAAAAAGTCGTTACTTACCGGAGAAAAGCTGAGCTTGCCCCGTCCATAGCTGCCGTCGACTCCCCCGAGACACTGTGCATCAAGGCACCAATGGACGTACACCTCGGACTATCAGGTACTATATAACTCACTAAAACACTAGCAACACAATAGAAAGATAAGGGATTTCCCAGAATTATCCTACTAAATGTGTCTAAAAACATCGGAATCCGTCCCAATGCAATCGCGTTTTATTTTGTTTTTGTTTTTTTTTTCTAGTCCGTCGCTATCAATATCCTCAAACATGAATCTTTCATCCTCGCTCAAATTAATGGGGGAATTGTCGTTTTCTCGGTCTGAATAGCTCTTTTTGTTGGAGGCTCCCATCATAAACAATGTGAATATGCGAGGAGCCCCCACACTTGTGACGTCATCGTCTGCGAGTTCCGGTAGAGGAAGGGCTTTTGTCTTAACACCGAAAGTTGCAAACTTTATCGTGGATGTTCTCTACTAAATCCTTTCAGCAAAAATATGGCAATATCGCGAAATGATCAAGTATGACACATAGAATGGACCTGCTATCCCCGTTTAAATAAGAAAATCTCATTTCTGTAGGCCTTTAAACTAAATTATACTGGTTCTTTGTTAGATTTATTTGGTTAATCCATTCCATGACTTAATTCCACATACTGATTGATTGATTGATTGATTGATTGATTGATTGATTGATTGATTGATTGATTGATTGATTGATTGATTGATTTAAACTTTTTTTTCTAGATTGCACAGTACAGTACATATTCCGTACAATTGACCACTAAATGGTCACACTCGAATAAGTTTTTCAACTTGTTTAAGTCAGGGTCCACATAAAAAAATATTCTAAATATTTTAAATGTTGTACGACAGGTATCAATCCGATACTAGGTGGTTAGAGGGTCATACATTGGACATAATTTAAGTTCTCTTGTGGGACGTATTTCCTGAGTTTATGAATATTATATGAATTTAAAAAAAGAAAAGAAAAAAGATTTTGTGACGATAAAAAGTGTTGATGTAATCATAGTAGTATTGACTAGTTACTCTTGCACTTGGTATCATTACAGTAGATGTCAGGGGTAGATCACCCGTGGCATTTGTTTTTACGTTGTGATGCCGGTTAGCTAGCGTATCCCCCTATGATGTGTAATAATAATAATAATAATGGATTAGATTAATATCGCGCTTTTCTATTGTTAGATACTCAAAGCGCTCACAGAGAAGAGGGAACCCATCATTCATTCACACATGGTGGTGGTAAGCTACATCAGTAGCCACAGCTGCCCTGGGGTAGACTGACAGAGGCGTGGCTGCCAATTTGCGCCTACGGCCCCTCCTACCACCACCAATCATTCATTCATCATTCATTCACCAGTGTGAGCGGCACTGGGGGCAAGGATGAAGTGTCCCGCCCAAGGACACAACGGCAGCGATTTGGATGTCAATAGGTGGGAAGCCAACCTGCAACCCTCAGGTTTCTGGCACGGCCGCTCTACCCACTACGCCATGCCGCCCCCGTAGTGAAGCATGTTTAGCTATTCCTCGTCCTGCAGGGATGATACTTGTAAAAACTCACTTCATTTGTCGCCAGGGAAGCAAGGATTAGTGATTTACAAGTAGTTAAAACACAGCAAATTGCAGCTGGAGATTAGCCGCTAGCTAGACAGTCATGTTTTAAAGCACCTCTTCCTGAGGGTGTTTTAGTGTTATAGTTTCACCTTCATCGTTAGTTTTTAAGCAAAAATGCGTCAATTCTCCCTTTTTGGTCTACACGCTGTGTCTGCTTGTAAGTACTCTGTGATTATGCACTGCCGAACGTGCTCCTCTGTTCGTAAAATTAGCAATGTCATGACGTAACGGCGGCGTGCCGTCATGCCTGTAAAATAAAAAATATGATGAACTTTTATTTGGTATAGCGCTTTTCAGAGTACTCAAAGACGCTTAACAGGATAACAAACATTTAAATATAAAACAGTTCAAAGTAATAATGTAAAATACAAGAAATATAAAAGCAGTACATTGTAGAATACATAATAATACTGGACATCTACAAGACAGGTCATTTCAAGACACAGAACACAAATCACTGGTTAAAAGCAGATCTGAAAAGGTGTGTTTTGAGAAGGCTTTTGAAAGTAAAAAGGTTTGAGCAGTCACGGATGGGTTTGGGAAGAGAGTTCCAGAGGGTGGGAGCAGCGATGGAGAAGGCTCTATCACCCCAGGTCCGGAGCTTGGTTCTGAGTGGTGGGGAGAGGAGGTTGGCATCAGAGGAGGAGGCTGCGTGAAGGGGTATGGCGGTGAAGCAGGTTGGTGAGGTAGCAGAGGGCCTGGTCGTGGAGGGCTTTATGGGTGAGGAGGAGGATTTTAAAGTGGATCCGGTGAGGAACGGGGAGCCAGTTGAGTTTCTGGAGGACTGGGGTGATGTGCTCACGGGAGCGGGTGTGGGTGAGCAGGCGGTCGGCAGAGTTTTGAATGTGTTGGAGTTTATTGAGAATTTTGCAAGATGAGTTGTAGAGGATGCTTATGCAGTAATTAAGTCTGGAGGTGATGAAGGCATGGAAAAAAACTATTTGAGAAATCAAACTAATTTAGTGCATGTAAACGTAGTGACTGCTGGCATGCCCGCAAGGCTGACAAGTTGCCATCTATGATGATCTCCACTACCTTAAATAATGGCGGTATTGGATTAAACTACAAAACTTTTGTTTAGCTCAGGGCCCACTTGTGCACATTTTCATTTTGGCCCTTGGAAGCAAAAGGCTTGGGTGCCCCTTGCTCTAGAGAACACTATGTAGGCGAGCTCTACTTCACAATTTGAGAAACAGCGCCCTTTGGTGAGCGTGAAGACGAACTCACGTGACAACCAACCTAATGTTAAGTTAAGTTAAAGTTAAAGTACCAATGATTGTCACACATACACACACTAGGTGTGGTGAAATTTGTCCTCTGCACTTGACCCATCCCCTTGTTCACCCCCTGGGAGGTGAAGAGAGCAGTGGGCAGCAGCGGTGCCGCGCCCAGGAATCATTTATGGTGATTTAACCCCCAATTCCAACCCTTGATGCTGAGTGTCACCGTTGCTGCTCTTGGAACCTTGATTTCCCTGAGGACAGGAGGGACCAAGACAGTTAAATGCAATCTAATCTAAATGGATCTACTTGATATCAATCTTCCACTCCTGAACCACCTTTAGGAGTCTAGTGTATGTACAGTGGGGCAAAAAAGTATTTAGTCAGCCACCGATTGTGCAAGTTCTCCCACTTAAAATGATGACAGAGGTCTGTAATTTTCATCATAGGTACACTTCAACTGTGATAGACAGAATGTGAAAAAAAAATCCAGGAATTCACATTGTAGGAATTTTAAAGAATTTATTTGTAAATTATGGTGGAAAATAAGTATTTGGTCACTTCAAACAAGGAAGATCTCTGGCTCTCACAGACCTGTAACTTCTTCTTGAAGAAGCTCTTCTGTCCTCCACTCGTTACCTGTATTAATGGCACTTGTTTGAAGTCGTTATCTGTATAAAAGACACCTGTCCACAGCTTCAAACAGTCAGACACCAAACTCCACTATGTCCAAGATCAAAGAGCTGTCGAAGGACACCAGGAAAATAATTGTAGACTTGCACCTGACTGGGAAGAGTGAATCTACAATAGGCAAGCAGCTTGGTGTGAAAAAATCAATTGTGGGAGCAATTATCAGAAAATGGAAGACATACAAGACCACTGATAATCTCCCTCGATCTGGGGCTCCACGCAAGATATCATCCCGTGGGGTCAAAATGATCATGACAACGGTGAGCAAAAATCCCAGAAGCACACGGGGGGACCTGGTGAATGATCTGCAGAGAGCTGGGACCAAAGTAACAAAGGTTACCAACAGTAACACACTACGCCGACAGGGAATCAAATCCTGCAGTGACAGATGTGTCCCTCTGCTTAAGTTAGTGCATGTCCAGGCCCGTCTGAAGTTTGACAGAGAGTACATGGATGATACAGCAGAGGATTGGGAGAATGTCATGTGGTCAGATGAAACCAAAATAGAACGTTTTGGTATAAACTCAACTCGTCGTGTTTGGAAGAAGAAGAATGCTGAGTGTAAGCCCAAGAACACCACACCTACTGTGAAGCATGGGGGTGGAAACTTCATGCTTTGTGGCTGTTTTTCTGCTAAGGGGACAGGACGATTGATCCGTGTTAAGGAAAGAATGAATGGGGCCATGTATCGTGAGATTTTGAGCCAAAACCTTCTTCCTTCAGTGAGAGCTTTGAATGATTGACCAAATACTTATTTTCCACCATAATTTACAAATAAATTCTTTAAAATTCCTACAATGTGAATTCCTGGATTTTTTTTCACATTCTGTCTCTCACAGTTGAAGTGTACCTATGATGAAAATTACAGACCTCTGTCATCATTTTAAGTGGGAGAACTTGCACAATTAGCGGCTGACTAAATACTTTTTTGCCCCATTGTATGGAGGCCTGGAGTCAGATCTTAACAGTGACTTGAAAAACAACACGCAGCATGGATGGGATTTATTAACAACAAATAAACACGTATGTACATTGCAGGCATGATCCGTTGAAATGTCTTTCAAGTGTCCCTCCACTAGGGGCATCAAAACCAGGGTCTCCACATGAGTGCAGATGACCTCTGCATGGGGTGAGTAGGCGACCTGAGCGAGGTGACAGGCGGGTAGTGGAAGGCCGTGGGCGAGGAGGAAGCCAGCGTGTGGAGGGAGTGCGGGAGCGAGGAAAACGAGGTGTTGGCCGACGGGGGTGACAGACTGGGGGGGAAGGAGAAGTGACAGGCAAAGGAGGGGAAAGCAGGAGAGGAGGTTGAGAACCAGGGGGAAGTGGGAGGCGTGTGGAGCGGCGTGGAGCAAGCGTGAGGCTGAGGCGGGGAATGAACGAAGAGCAGGGAGTTGTCTTTACTCTCAGATGTGCAAATGCCCTCTGCCGACGCCGCATCCGGGAGTCTGATAATACAGTTTAAAGATGGCGCATTGTAGGCCTGCTGCTGCTGCTTCTGCGTGTGTTGCTTCAGCCCCTCCATGAGGTGGGCTCTCTGTGCCGGTGGGATCTTGTGCATGTAGGAGGCCATTTGGGCCACACACTGCTGAAAACCTGCACCCTCTATGGTGATGAGAGGAGGACTTACCGCACCACTGCCGACATCTGCTGGTGCACACATGGTCATTAGGCGGTGCACGTCAAGGTCACAGCACAACACACAGCAGGACTAACCATTGCTCAGCTTCTTGCCTTCTGTCCACTTGTGAAGATACTCCACCGCCAAGTCCAGAATCTCCGCCTTTTCAATCTTGGGATTCTGCAGACGCTGTTGGCGATATTTATTGATGTGAACAATAACACACTTTCCATCACAAATGCATGCTGTCGTAGTTCATGGCAACTCACTGGGTCTGCTGTGTTTGTCAACAATAAGCTTCTCAGTTCTGCAAGACTGTTATTTATTCGATCTCTTCTCTTCTTTTCCACGGCCGGTTTGAGAATCTATGGAGGAAATTCAACGGCAACATATGACTATTATCTATATTAACCTGAAAAGTACCAACTGCTTTTTTTAATGTATTATGCAGGTCTGTGTGTGAAACTAATCATAAATAGTCTAACAAAATAGCCTTATTCATAATATATCAATGCTATATTTTTACAATTATGACAATTTCCAATACACATAAAGTATGCAGAGGTACATATATGTTTGTACAATCCAACCTAATATTATATACTATAATATAACATAATTTAATGCAATGTAATGACATTTTATAAAATAACACAATATTATATTGTATAAAAAAAAACTCTCATATAACTTTAAAAACAAAACAGTTTAAAATATTAGTCAACATGCCAGCCTCATAGTAATAATACTGTTAAATGACAACTTCTCAGACATTTTCATTCAAAACTGGATCTGCATTGTTTTGATTATATTAGATTGACCGAGTGGCCAGTTTGTATGTCACAAAGTGTATAAAATGTTGACATATTTGTTGGATGTGACATTAATAATAATTATTATAATAAAACAAGAACTCGAATGAATAGTGTATTTTTCCCCAAACTTAGCAACTCATTTTTGTCTGTATATAAAGCGATCTAAATAAAAAATTAAAAAAAGAACATATTGTGGCAAATTCTTACCCTTTTTCTACTCTTGGTATCATCCTGGAGATTTCTTTCAAAGTTCCTGGTCATGTTTGGGCCCAACTTCTGTGTGAGAGAGAGGAGTATGATGTTGTGAAGGAGCCATTTGTAGGTCTCTTCTCGCCTCTGATTGGCTGAGGCCGGCAATGACAACGCCTCCCTCATATGGGTTCGATTTTAAATTGCAGTGAAATACAAACAAGAATAAAAGAAAATAAAAAACGAAGTGGAAAAATACAGTAAAAAAAATAACACTTAAAAACATAAAATCTATTTTTTTTCCACTATTAAAATATCTAATGCAAGATACGCTATATAGTTTAGTCAAAACAATTGGATCTGTTATTATAATGAATACATTGTGAGCTGAAGCATCTATTTAGCATTTAAAAATTTTTGAGTTGTGATTGTATTAATTATTGTATCTGCAGGCGTAGAGCAGTGGTTCTCAAATGGGGGTAACGTACCCCTGGGGGTACTTGAAGGTATGCAATGGGGTAGGTGAGATTTTTTTTTTATGTTCTAAAAATAGCAACAATTCAAAAATAATTTATAAATATATTTATTGAATAATACTTCAAAAAAATATAAATGCATGTTCATAAACTGTGAAAAGAAATGCAACAATGCAATATTCAGTGTTGACAGCTAGATTTTTTGTGGACATGTTCCATAAATATTGATGTTAAATATTTCTCTTTTTGTGAAGAAATGTTAAGAATTAAGTTCATGAATCCAGATGGATCTCTATTACAATTCCCAAAGAGGGCCCTTTAAGTTGATGATGTATGGAAATCTTTATTTATATTTGAATCACTTGTTTATTTTTCAACACGTTTTTAATTATTCGTATATCTTTTTTTCCAAATAGTTCAAGAAAGACCACTAAAAATGAGCAATATTTTGCACTGTTACAGAATTTAAAAAAATAGAAACTGATGACATAGTGCCGTATTTTACTTCTTTATCTTTTTTTTTCAACCAAAAATGCTTTGCTCTGATTAAAAATGTTCACAGGGGGTACATCACTGAAAAAAAGGTTTTTAATTATTCGTATATCTTTTTTCCAAATAGTTCAAGAAAGACCACTAAAAATGAGCAATATTTTGCACTGTTACACAATTTAATAAAGTACAAACTGATGACATAGTGCTGTATTTTACTTTTTTATCCTTTTTTTTCAACCAAAAATCCTTTGCTCTGATTAAAAATGTTCACAGGGGGTACATCACAGAAAAAAGGTTGAGAACCACTGGCGTAGAGAATACAAACATATAGTTTTATATAAATAATATATCAAACATTGAAATTAAATTTAATTTGATTACATAAAATATATGATTATAAATAAGTATAGATATCCATGTCTGTGGACCGACCATTGTTCCTAAATACCGAATAATTGCTCATGTTCATATTAATTCAACATTTAATTTAGGTTTCAGATATAAGTGCAAAAAAGAAGTGCGAGGCTGGGAAAGAAGTTTCGTCTCGTGGGAACAGAATCCAAAGTGAGAAAGTGCTCAGCATTTTATGACGTGCGAGACATCAGCACTTTGCATTAAGTGACCAAACGAGCCGCTCGTCATGACGTCATAATACAATGCCCATGAGGGACATGCGCGCCTGAATGGTGGGGGAGTATCGTCTGGCTTACACGTTATATTGCATGAATGCATGATATAAGGTGCATGCACGCATCTTGTTCCCATGGGAACAGGGGACGTGAGGCCATCACGTGAGCGGTGCCGGTGTGTCGAACGTGAGGATGATGATGATGACACCAGTGTGTCAAGTGTGCTGCGAGGGGTCAACCTCATGTTGGATTCACACCACTTGTTGGCTTCACTACACGTTCCCACACTCGCAAAGTCTCGCTCTCACGCACACACACACAGACACACACACACACACACACACACCCGCACACACGCCCACACACGCATTTGTCGGCATGCTCTGCAGGACACACCTCACAGGTCACCATATTGGAAGTAATGATCCATGTGATGCACATAAACACCCTTCTTAAAACACAATTATATGTCACAACAATAAGCTCGAGCAAGCACATTATTACTCATATTGAATAGAATATAATGCGAGTTTTTTTAAGTTGGATGTACCTTCTTAGAATTTGCTAAAGCAACCAAAGAAAGGCATATTTAGTCACGCACTGCTTATTATTTGGTATCACTTTTGTTGTAATTTTTTTTAACGTGCAGAAACAACTACATACCAATTCAAAAATATTGTTTAATGCAGGGGTCGGGAACCTTTTTGGCTGAGAGAGCCATATAAGCCAAATATTTTAAAAAGTATTTCCATGA
Source organism: Nerophis ophidion (assembly GCF_033978795.1). Taxonomy (NCBI): domain Eukaryota; kingdom Metazoa; phylum Chordata; class Actinopteri; order Syngnathiformes; family Syngnathidae; genus Nerophis; species Nerophis ophidion. The sequence goes on along the minus strand of NC_084615.1, from coordinate 61,725,125 downwards.
GAGCCACACAACTTTTTTTTTCTTTTTTTTTTAACACTGAATACAACTATATGCGTGCATTTTTAAGAAAGACCAACATTTTTTGAGTATAATAAGTCTCTGATTCTTTTTAATAATGTTGTTATTCTGAGGCTAGCCAAAAATAAATAAAATACTTCTTACCATTAATGCGACTTCTTGAACAGGTGCGGTAGAAACCCGGTGGATGGATGAAAATGCATGAGAATGTTTTATATTTTGAACGTTATTTTTGATACTGTGATTACCAGCGGATTTATTCATTACTTATCGTGTCAAACAATGTCAGCTAAAATTTATCTGAGAGCCAGGTGCATTCATCAAAAGAGCCACATCTGGCTCTAGAGCCATAGGTTCCCTACACCTGGTTTAATGCAAGGAACCCATTTTAGTTCAAAATAGACCAAGCATGTTGACAAAGCAGAATTATGTATTTTACAACACATACATATTTATCATTTTTAAATAGCTGTATATATATATATATATATATATATATATATATATACATATATATATATATATATATATATATATATATATAATGTGTGTGTGTATTCAGAAGTATTAAGCAAAATATGTACATGTATGTGTTTTAAAATACACTGTATACAGTATATTAAGTAATATACGAAACAAAAAAGATGACAAAAAATAACATATTAATAAAATATTAAATATAATAAAATATAAAATAAAATAAAATACGATATATTTTATAACACATACATATTTATCATATTTAATTAGCTGTCTATATACATACATCGAGTTCATATAAATATATATTTATATATATATATATATGTATATATATGTATATATATATACATATATACATATATATATATATATATATATATATATATATATATATATATATATATATATATATATACAGTATATATATATAAATGTGTGTGTGTGCATGCGTGTATTCAGAAGTATTAATCAAACAAAATGTGTACATTTATGTGTTTTAAAATACACTGTATGCAGTATGTTATGTAATGTACAAGACAAAAAAGATTATAAATAAATGGGTTGTACTTGTATAGCGCTTTTCTACCTTCAAGGTACTCAAAGCGCTTTGACACTACTTCCACATTTACCCATTCACACACACATTCACACACTGATGGAGGGAGCTGCCATGCAAGGCGCTAACCAACACCCATCAGGAGCAAGGGTGAAGTGTCTTGCTCAGGACACAACAGACATGACGAGGTTGGAATTGAACCAGGGACCCTCGGGTTGCGCACGGCCACTCTTCCACTGTGTTAAATGTAAATATAAACAGAATACATTGATTTGCAAATCCTTTTCAACCCACATTCAATTGAATGCACTACAAAGACAAGATATTTGATGTTCAAACTCATAAACTTTTTTAAATGTATTTTTTTGCAAATAATAATTAACTTAGAATTTCATGGCTGCACACGTGCCAAAGTAGTTGGGAAAGTGAAGTGAATTATATTTATATAGCGCTTTTCTCTAGTGACTCAAAGCGCTTTACATAGTGAAACCCAATATCTAAGTTACATTTAAACCAGTGTGGGTGGCACTGGGAGCAGGTGGGTAAAGTGCCTTGCCCAAGGACACAACGGTAGTGACTAGAATGGCGGAAGCGGGAATCGAAATTGCAACCCTCAAGTTGCTTGCATGGCCACTATACCAACCGAGCTATGCATGTTCACCACTGTGTTACATCACCTTTTCTTTTAACAACGCTCAATAAACGTTTGGGAACTGAGGAAAGTAATTGTTGTAGCTTTGAAAGTGGAATTCTTTCCCATTCTTGTTTTATGTAGAGCTTCAGTCGTTAAACAGTCCGGGGTCTCCGCTGTCGTATTTTACGCTTCAGAATGCGCCACACATTTCTGATGGGAGACAGGTCTGGACTGCAAGCGGGCCAGGAAAGTACCCGCACTCTTTTACTACTAAGCCACGCTGTTGTAACACGTGGCTTGGCATTGTTTTGCTGAAATAAGCAGGGGCGTCCATGATAACGTTGCTTGGATGACAACATATGTTGCTCCAAAACCTGTATGGACCTTTCAGCATTAATGGTGCCTTCACAGATGTGTAATTTACCTATGCCTTGGCCACTAATACACCCCCATACCATCACAGATGCTGGCTTTTGAACTTTGCGCCCATAACAATCCGAATGGTTATTTTCCTCTTTGTTCTGGAGGACACCACGTCCTCTGTTTCCAAATATATTTTGAAATGTGGACTCGTCAGACCACAGAACACTTTTCCACTTTGAATCAGTCCATCTTAGATGAGCTCGGGCCCAGCGAAGCCCGCAGCATTTCAGGGTGTTGTTGATAAATGGGTTTGGCTTTGCATAGTAGAGTTTTAACTTGCACTTACAGATGTAGCGACCAACTGCAGTTACTGACAGTGGTTTTATGAAGTGTTCCTAAGCACATGTGGTGATATCCTTTACACACTGATGTCGGTTTTTGATGCAGTACCGCCTGAGGGATCAGAGGTCCGTAATATCATCGCTTACGTGCAGTGATTTCTCCAAATTATTTGAACCTTTTGATGATTTTACGGACCGTAGATGGTAAAATCCCTAAATTCCTTGCAATAGCTCGTTGAGAAATGTTGTTCTAAAACTGTTCGACAATTTGCTTACAAAGTGGTGACCCTCGCCCCATCCTTAATTGTGAATTAGTTAGCATTTCTTGGAAGCTGCTTTTATACCCAATCATGGCACCCACCTGTTCCCAATTAGCCTGCACACCTGTGGGATGTTCCATATAAGTGTTTGATGAGCATTCCTCAACTTTATCAGTATTTATTGTCACCTTTCCCAACTTCTTTGTCACGTGTTGCTGGCATCAAATTCTAAAGTTAATGATTATTTGCAAAAAAAAAAATGTTTATCTGTTTGAACATCAAATATGTTGTCTTTATAGCATATTCAACTGAATAAGGGTTGAAAAGGATTTGCAAATCAGTGTATTCCGTTTATATTTACATCTAACACAATTTCCCAACTCATATGGAAACAGGGTTTGTACATCAGAATAAATGAATATATTACACACATATAGACATAATTACATATACTGTATATACAGTATATGTATATATATATATATATATATATATATATGTGTGTATTAATATGTTTTATATATTTTAAGCATGTTTATCAGTCAGTGAACAACAGCACTTCCAGATGTATGTCTCTAGTGCATGACAATTTATATGAATTTCAAAAATATACTTGAATGAGAGTCATTTAAAGTAAAATATATATGTGCCTATCTAAACAAATGCATTTTGTGGAATTTGACAATAAACTCAAATTTGTTTGTTTGTTTGTTCGTTTTAATATTATCACTTTCTAATTGACTGAATGCAGGGTCTGATTCGTGCAACACATTAACGTTAAAACCGTTATATAGAACTAGTATGATGAATTAAAATATATACAGTATGTGCATTTTAAAAATTAAACATATACATTATTTTTGTAGATTCTGTTGCCCAAGGCGTAAAGCAAAAACGGTTTCGGCATCAAGCCTGTTGTTAAACAATCGTGTTTAACATATGGTGTATCATTCTAATTAATTACGACAAGAACGATTACAAGTGAAAATCCAACATCAAAGAAAATTATTTTCTATGATATATATTTCAATAAATTCATTTTGTCAATCAATACATCGAATATGGTTTCATCACACTCCACCCTGCTGTGTGCAAATGGTCCTATGGGGTCTTTTCACTGCCGTTGCCATGGTTACCAACCTGCTCAACAGGCTTGCACTAATCGCCCTTCTTTGGTTGTAAACGGAAGTATCAGAGAGTCTTTAGAGGCCTCTTTATCTCTGCAGGACCTCCATGATCCGATCACCCTACTGTTATCTCCACACCTGAGCCTATTATGGGGATCAGGGCGGACATATGCAATGTGCACATACACAGAGACACTCCATGTCATACTTAAATATGTATTTTAGTGTGCAGTAACAACACACCGGGCCATACACACACACACGTACACGCACACACACACACACACGCGGCACGCGGTGTGCTCGTGCTTTTGTGTACAGAGCACCTTGAAACAACAGTAACACATGTCGGCGCCAAGGTGTGAAGTGAGCAATTTGGCCATCAATGCGTGTGTGTGTGTGTGTGTGCGTTCCTGACAATTGAAGATTTTTAGCAGAGTACTGCACATCACGAACATTTGCACATCCTTTTTCTTATGCAAAGAAGGGATTGCACGAAGGCTTTCGAAACCAAACACTCCAAATGCAAAAACTTCCGTTTAAAAGTGCAGGCAAAACACCACAACCTGCAAAAATACACGTTTTAACCAAGCTTAGAATGTATTGAATTTTGGATTTTACAAGAAGTGCATGTTTTTGCAATGTTTCTTTTCGGCATTGTTTCTTTTTTCAAATGTAAATAATTCAATGTATATACCTGTACTCTGATGGTTAACTTGTGTGATGACAGTATTATGCTGATAGTATATATTTGGACCATGAATTGATTAACGTGGACCCAAACTTAGACAAGCTGAAAAACTTATTTGGGTGTTACCATTTAGTGGTCAATTGTACGGAATATGTACTGTACTGTGCAATCTACTAATAAAAGTTTCAATCAATCATCGGTTTTATTTTATAATACTGTCTGTTTCTATAGGGCAACACAATCATTTATTTGACACGTGAACTTAGTTGAATTAAAAACCCTTTTCAGCATCAAAGTCAGCAGCATCAACAAATTCCAAATGTTATGCATGATAATAAATAAATAATACTTTTTGGATTACTTTGCTACAGCAGCCACGCCACATATTTACTTGTAGTAAACAGGAACAATTACAGTATAAGAAAAAGTAAATATAATACAGTAGAGGTGTATAATTGCTTGTATTATTAATACAAAATCACCACATAAACGTACACGAGCAAGCTTTGTACTGTGCAATTGTTCAAGAAATTCAATAAATGTGTAATTTAATACAGGCACATTTATGTATGTAATTTTCAACAAAAATGTACAAGATGTATACAATACAGAACTATTTACTTATTTATAGTAATTTACTAATCTTAATTTTAGCATGGATTTTCTTTATATTGTAGTTTAGATAATAATAAATGGAGAAAATTAAATATTTAGATTTTTTTTCCCACATATAAAATCTTGTTTAAAGATTCTGCAACATCTCGAGGATATTCGATTTAAGAATTGCAAGTTATATGCTTATTCTCATATTAACATACTTATTTATAGCTTTAAAGTCTTGCTATTGCTTTACAAATCTTGGTTTAGGATGTCTTCCATCCATCCATTTTCTACCGCTTATCAAGCGGAATTTTCTGTATGCACTTCATTTTACTGGGTTTTTGTGTATTTCCCCCTCAAATCTAGTCTTTTTATCTTAGCTTTTGTGTGTAAATAATACAATAATAACATATGTACACAAAATACATTTATATACTTTGTAAAAAACTGTTAAATTGCATGTATTTATTGAAACCGTACAATTGTACATGGTAATTGGGATTTGTTGTATATTGTCTATATTATATAAACATGTAATATAATATATCACTGTATAATATATACTGTATATATAATATGTAAATATTACATATATGTTATATTTTATATTGCTACTATGGTACATTTTTAGTCTACTTAATACCTGCATTATTTTTTCCATCCTTACCCTTTCCATGTGTGGAACAATAAAGTTTGTCTAAGTCTAATTCAAAATGCATTTTGATATGAATGTACTATTTTAAGGACATACAAATCAAAAAATAACTATTATTACAGATAGTGAGGGTTGAATGCAAGTTTTCAGTGAAGTTGAAAGAAAGGCGGGTCTCGGTGGGCGTGGCTACCTGCAAGGCACACAGATAAATGTGCAATCTGGGCTTCAGGTGAGCTCAGCAGCCCAACATGAAGCCGTTAACTGCACCAGAGACTTCCAGGCAGAGGGTGAGGAGGGTAAGGAATTCCGAAGAACTAAAATTGTCACGAAAAAATACAGTTATATCATTTTAATCGCATCTTATATTTTACAGGTGACTAAGCCTGTAATGGAGAAACGCAGGCGGGAGAGGATCAACCACAATTTGGAGACTTTGCGCCTGTTGATGCTGGACACCACCCAGGATGAGGTAGGCGGTACATCGTTACAGTCAACATTCACGCTCAATAATAACCGAAATGATCTTTACTTTGCAGAAATTAAAGAACCCCAAAGTGGAGAAAGCGGAGATTCTCGAAAGTGTAGTCCAGTTCTTGAAAGAGAACCGTGCAGTGACGTCATTGTCCGGCGGCCAGAAGACCACCGGCCCTGGGCAGCAGCACCGTGACTACCGGGCCGGGATGAGATCTTGTCTGCGGACAATCAAACACTTCATGGCCGCGGAGGACCGGAACGCTGCTGGACGAAATTCCGTTGGACCTCCCGAGGCTCAGATGATTGCGTCGTCCTCAGGACATGTCCCCCACACATTTTACCCCCAACATCCGCAGCAGGGTGGAACCTCTTCTCTGCGGTACCTGCCGCAGGGGGGTGATAATCAGTGTGACACCCGGAAACTGTCCTCTCCTTCTGCCTGCGTCCAAAGCCAGGATCCTGTGTGGAGACCCTGGCTCGCCTACACGTCACAATAAATAATCCACGGATATACTTTTTTTTTCTATCTTACTTTCTCAGCAGTCTTTATTTGATTTTTTTTAAATTTTTTTGATTTTTTTACATTTTTTATGGAACGGCATTTTTTTATTCCACTTGTTTGTGATCATTCCAAGTGAAGTGCTCATCAAGGTGATGATTGCCACATTTTTGATCCACATTGGATATGCTGATGCTGCTATGTTGTCATGCAGAACGTACACGCATAAGCATACATTGGCCACCTTGCAGACTCCACCCGAGTTCCAGAGATTTTTTTGATTTTTGATTTTTTTTATTTTTCATTTTTTAACAAAATGCTGCTGTTGCAAAGACTGTAAACATGTTGATAGTGTAAATCAAATCAAGTCACATGATTTTTCAATTCGGCCTAAACATTAAACTGTGCAGAATTATTTTTACTCCATCTTATCTGCACATTTTCATATTTTTCCCGTATAAATATCAAATTTAAATACATTATTTTCTGTAGAATACAATAAACATTTTGACATTAAATTGTTAGAAATATTGGAAAACATTGGCAAAGCAGTGTACTTTCACTTTTGATTCAGCTTTTTTTTTTTTTTTTTGTCTTTAATTACTTGGGGTTTGGAGATCCCAAAATGTAATGTTCTCTTTTAAATAACATTACATTTAAATGTAATATGTCACGTGTTCATTTGAATTTTTAAACTACTGTATGGGTTTTAGACATGTAATGTATTATTAAATTCGATAAATATATATATATATATATGTGTGTGTATATATATATATATATATATATACATATTAGTCATTTAAAAATATATACTTTTGTGCTCATTTTCCCCTAAACAAAAATGATTGTATTAGTATGTTTGAATGATTAAATATAGTACAGTCGTATTCTAAATGCAATTTGTATGTAATTTGTATTTTTCTACTATTATGGTTGTGGTTGTATTAAGACATATACTTAATTGCAACGTTTTTTTGTTTTTGTTTTAAAGTGTATAAGTTAGGGAAGATACACAGTACATAAACATTTAATTTAAATACATGCATCATCAAATATATATTATTTGAATTTAATATACAGTAAAACTGAACAATGTCTTAATTTTCTACCGCTTGTCCCTATTGGGAATATATTTAAAAATATAAATAAAACATATATAGATTACATTTAAATGATCTGGGATTTAAGGATAATTGGTGGGGGAAAGGAAACAAAAGCAAATGTAGAGATACTTTTAGTGGTATATATAATTTATACATTTTTATCTTGTATTTTTCCACTGATTAGTATGTAAGACATACTGTAATATAAAATGTCTTTTTTTTAAATAAAAGTGTAGGTTACTTGCTTATTATTTTAAATCATGACACACATGTACAATTAATATATATACAGTATAGTTGAGGTTACTGTGGTTTATCTGTTATACAGTGCTCAATACTGGGGGTAGTGCGGAATATACAGGAAAAACAGGCTATTCATCCCTACATCATCCCAATTAATAAATTAATCTCTTTATATATATACATAAATTCATACATACGTTCATACATATATGTAAGTGTATGTATATACTGTATATATATTGATTTATATATATATACATATATATATATATATATGTAAATCATATAAGGTTATGAAGTTGCTGTATAAAGTATGACGTTTTAAAAAAAATTGTTAAGTTAGACGTACCAAAAAAACATAAAATGTTAGTTTTTGTTGTATTTATTTCATGCACTATGGTTATACATCATAAAATCACAAAAAAAAAACAATACTCTTCTCTACCCAATTCGTGATATGAAACACTATTTAAATGCATTATAAGTTTTTTTAAAACTTTTGTACAGTTTCTTCTATAGGCTTCATGCCTCTTCTTCATTTTGAGCACACAAAAGAAAAGACGCTGCTAGATGTTGGTAGTGTGAAAGTGGACAATATGTTAATGGTGATTGTCAACATTATCAACATTACAAAGCAGACTTTAATGGCTCAGCAGGAACTCAAATGTCCTGCATGCAGAACTTGTTTGTGCACATTTTTTACTTCTCAACAACTTGGAGCATGCAGTTGCATGCATCAAATCAAATATATTGTTTACGATGGCTAGACACAAGTATTACACGTTCATATATAACCTATTAGTATTTCAGGAGACAATAAAAGAAAACATGCTCCTTAGACAAGTGAGTGTCGAGCAGAACAGCACAATTCCTTGGCATGAAAAGAGGTGTTAGTCCCGCTGCGCTGCCCTGTGTGCAAAACGCTTTTGTACATTTTGGGGATGAAAGCTCCTGCAGGAAAAGGCAAATGAAAGCAATGAATGAGATTATAGGCTTTCACTTCTGGGGAGCATCTGTCTCCATGCAAACACGCCGTTTATTGTCGTCTTTTGCAACGGCCACAGGATTACTGCTCACCATAGGGATTACTTTTCAGGGCAATCGTTCACTTACAGCCCAAATCGTGTGTGCGCGCGCATGCGTGTGCGTGTGCATGAGTGTGTGCGTGTGCGTGTGCATGAGTGTGTGTGTGTGCGTGTGCATGAGTGCGTGTGTGTGTGTGTCTCACGAGGCCACCGCGGCCGTGCTCCCCGCACCGTTTGGTCTCATTCCAAACACCTTTTGGCGTCAGATCCGACTGAAATAACAGTATTTATATACATTGTCACGTATACAGCAGGGGTGTCCAAAGTTATGCCACTGAGAGCCGCACACAAGAGAGAGCGCATGCGCAAACTCTGTGGATGTTGCCCATACTGACTGTCTCAGGAAGCCCAGGGGTATAGTTGTGTCAGCAAGCTTGTTTGTGATTTAGGTATAAACACCCTGCGATGAACCTGCGACTTGTCCAGGGTGTACACCGCCTTCCGCCCGAATGCAGCTGAGATAGGCTCCAGCACCCCCGGCGACCCCAAAAAGGGACAAGCGGTAGGAAATGGATGGATGGATGGGTATATATAAACACCTTCCAGGCCAACCTGAGAAAACTGATGTTGGGGTTTATACAGTGGGGCAAAAAAGTATTTAGTCAGCCACCGATTGTGCAAGTTCTCCCACTTAAATAAATGACAGAGGTCTGTAATTTTCATCATACGTACACTTCAACTGTGAGAGACAGAATGTGAAAAAAAATCCAGGAATTCACATTGTAGGAATTTTAAAGAATTTATTTGTAAATTATGGTGGAAAATAAGTATTTGGTCAACCATTCAAACCTCTCACTGATGGAAGGAGGTTTTGGCTCAAAATCTCACGATACATGGCCCCATTCATTCTTTCCTTAACATGGATCAATCGTCCTGTCCCCTTAGCAGGAAAACAGCCCCAAAGCATGATGTTTCCAAACCCATGCTTCACGGTAGGTGTGGTGTTCTTGGGATGCAACTCAGTATTCTTCTTCCTCCAAACACGACGAGTTGAATTTATACCAAAAAGTTCTATTTTGGTTTCATCTGATTACATGACATTCTCCCAATAATCCTCTGCTGTATCATCCATGTATCCATTTTGGTATAAACTCAACTCGTCCTGTTTGGAGGAAGAAGAACTGTATGTAGACTGCAAGGGTCCGAAAAAATACAGCTGACCAATACCAATTCTATATGTGGAAACAATGATATTTTTTTAACCTTATATAGAATGAGTAAAAACAGTTTTCAAAGTACATGTTTCTTTGCTGCTCTTATTTGTTAGATGCATTTTACTGAATAAGCCCTTTAAAAAAAAAAATTAGGTGATGTAATGCCTTTACTGTATTATGTTTTATGCTCTGTATGTGATTAGACATTGGAGTATGCGCAGCTTGATGATAATGACACTGAAAAATAGAACTTGAATACACCTCACGGTGATGCTTGGACACGTCATCAGTGATAAACCCGGGGTCATAGGGTGTTTCGGGTCTTTAATCATCAGACACCCTCATCCGGGCGACCCAGCCGGGGGTGATCAGACCCCGGCCTCTGTCCAAGTAGCGCACCGCGGATCCACAGCCACCGGGAGGCTTTTTCTACGGCCTCAAGGATGTTCTTGGTGGCTCTTCTCGATTGCAGTCCTCCAATGCCAAGGATTCTGAACACACGCTGTAGTGAGTGACCAGCAACACTCCTGCACCCAATTTCGACTGGTTCAAAGCGGGCTCTCCAGCCGTTACTCCGACACTCTGCAGTGAGCTCAGCGTATTTGGGCCCCTTTCGCGCATTTGCTTCGTCAATCCGCTCCTCCCAGGGGACAGTCTTTGCGGGGGCCATTTTGATGTTTTTCATTTTCAAAACCAATTAAGTAAATAGATATTTTTGGTGTCCCCTCAAGTTTGGGGACCCAGACGGGTCTCGGTCATGAAAATGGTAAAAATAAGTTGTTTTGTTGCAAACCTTAAATTTCAAGATCAACTTTAAAGCTACGATTTAAATTTCAATTTTATGCCCATCCATTTTCTACCGCTTGTCCCTTTCGGGGACGCGGGGGGTGCTGGAGCCTATCTCAGCTGCATTCGGGCGGAAGGAGGCATACACCCTGGACAAGTCGCCACCTCCTCGCAGGGCCAACACAGATAGACAGACAACACTCACACTCACATTCACACCCTATAATACAGCCAATTTAGTGTTGCCAAACAACCTATCCCCAGGTGCATGTCTTTGGAGGTGGGAGGAAGCCGGAGTACCCGAAGGGAACCCACGCAGTCACGGGGAGAACATGCAACCTCCACAAAGAAAGACCCCAGCCCGGGGATCGAACCCAGGACCTTCATATTGTGAGGCACATGCCCTGTGCACCGCGCGGCTCTACGTTGATGATGATGACACTGAAAAATTAAATCATGCTGGGGCCATTTTGATATTTTTCATTTTCAAAACCAATTGAATACATCGATTTTTTCATGACTGAGACGGACGTGGTCTCAGTCATGAAAATGGTAAAAATACATTGTTTTTCCAACACTTAAATTTCAAGATCTACTTCAAATCTATCTTTTGATAAAAATTTGTATTTAATTAAATGTTTTAATGTGATATGACCCTTTTTGTTAAAAAAACAAACAAACCCTTTTTTACAGCAAAAACACAAAATATGCAATATTTCTCCAACCAGAAAATTTCTCAGTGAAATATATCCATCCGTCCATCCATCCATCCATCCATTTTCTACCAATTGTTAACATCATTGATTTTGAGAAACGAAAGTTTGAAAGAAATAAAAAAAACAGCCTGCATGGCAGCTTTGTCTTATAAGAGTCAACATTGCAACATTTTGCTCGTTATTCCACTTTTTTGTAATAATTATAGTATATTTAGAATGTGTCGCAGGCCGATAGCTAATTAGCTGCGGGCCGCAAATGTCCCGCAGGCCATACTTTGGACAGCTGTGATGTACAGTATTTACATAAATATATGTATTATCATTACAACAAAGGTGTCAGGTGACATGCGTGAACTGACGAACTCCTGCATTCTTCCACTCTGCTCCTTTGGACTAGAAAGTGAGTTGCTTTTCTCATTGTTGTTTCACAAAATCTCGCTCTTTTCCGCCCTTTTTGATTACCTTTCAAGAAACTCTGAAGAAACGTTTATCCTTTTCGTGATTTGAATGATTTGTACAGCCAAAAACAACACAGACATAGAGCATTTTTTCTTCGAGAAAGGCTAAATGGTGCCCATAGTTCAAAACTTGGGCCAACCAAGTTGACTCTGTTGGCTCCCATATTAACCAGAGCCTGCACTTTCTAAAGAGGCTCAAGGTCCATGGTTTGGAAAGTGATACCGTGATGTCGCTTTATAAGGCAAACATTGAATCTGTCATCCCTTATGGCATCCCAGCATGGTTTGGAAATCTGTCTGTCAAACTCAAAACGTTATCAAGAGGGCTGGTTAATAATTGGCATGCAGCCCCCTTGTTTCCTTCAAGAAATATTCAACAAGACCGTGAGGAAGCAAGGTCTTAAAATCACCCGTGACCCACACCACATCCAAGTGAAATTGTGTTGATGCCAAATGGTAAATAGTACAGAACAGCCTCATACAAAATAAACAGGTATAGATTTTCCTTTGTCCCACTGGAAATCAAAGCACTTAACAACAGAAAACTATATTGTAATAAAGGATGCAATAATGAGTGCAATATAGGGATAGTGTAATATGGGAGGAGTGCAATACGGGGGGAGTGTAATTTCCACCCATCCATCTATTTTCCACCACTTGTCCCTTTCGGGGGTCGCTGGAGCCTACCTCAGCCGCATTTGGGGGTAAGGCGGCGTACACCCTGGACAAGTCACCACCTCATCGCAGGGCCAACACAGACAGACAAGCAACATTCACACTCACATTCACACACTAGGGCCAATTTAGTGTTGCCAATCAACCTATCACCAGGTGCATGTCTTTGGAGAAGGGGAGGAAGCCAGAGTACCCGGAGGGAACTCACGCAGTCACAGGGAGAACATGCAAACTCCACACAGAAAGATCCTGAGTGCAGGATCGAACCCAGGACCTTCGTATAATGTGTGATCTCATAACCAACTGATATACCTGGGCACTGTATAGTGTCGTCACTGTATTGTCGGATGAACTGTATGTATGTATATATGTATGTATGTATGTATGTATGTATGTATGTATGTAAAACGATGTGTCTTGATGTCCAATACACATTTCTCCTCAAAGACAATAAAAATAATAAAACTAATAATTTTATTAGTAATACAAATAATTAATGGGTGTGTGTGTGTGTGTGTGTGTGTGTGTGTGTGGGGGGGGGGGGGGGGGGGGGTCGGACGTGACGTCAGTAAAATAGTAACGATTAGCGTTTCTTTGCTCAACTGACGATCCCACACAAAGCATCTGAAATGACCACAAGTACCCCTGGTGTACCGGAGGCACACAGCACTTGACCGCCAGTCGGAGAACAGGTAGTGGAGGGACAAGCGGTAGAAAATGGATGGATGGATATCATTACCCACTCCTACTGGTAATAATTGTGATAAAGCCATGACAGACTCACTCATTCATTCAGCCTGAAACATGCTTAAATATGAACTATTGGCACTAGCTAGAGGTTGTACAGGTGCTGTTCATATTATTAGAATATCATGAAAAAGTTGATTTATTTCAGTAATTATATTCAGAACGTGAAACTTACATATTATATCAATTCATTACACACAGTGATATATTTGAAATGTTTATTTCTTTAAATTTTGATGATTAGTACTGACAATTACTGAAAATCCCAAATTCAGTATCTCAGAAAATTTGAATATTAGTTACGACTAGTACCAAAAAATATTTTTTAGAAATGTGGGCCAACAGAAAAGTATGAACATGGAAAGTTTCAGCATGTACGGCAATCAATACTCAGTTGCAGCTCCTTTTGCCTGAATTGCTGCAGCAATACGGCGTGGCATGGAGTCGACCAGTCTGTTGCACTCCTCAGGTGTTATGAGAGCCCAGGTTGCTTTAATAGTGGCCTTCAGCTCTTCAGCATTGTTGGGTCTGGCATCTCGCATCTTCCGCTTCACAATACCCCATAGGTTTTCTATGGGGTTAAGGTCAGGTGAGTTTGCAGGCCAATCAAGAACAGGGATACCATGGTCCTTAAATCAGGTACTGGTAGATTTGGCACTGTGTGCAGGTGCCAAGTCATGTTGGAAAACGACATCTTCACCTCCATAAAATTGGTCCGTGGCAGGCAGCATAAAGTGTTTTAAAACTTCCTGGTAGACTGCTGCATTGACCCTAGACCTCGAGAAACACAGTGGACCAACACCAGCAGATGACATGGCACCCCAGACCATTACCGATTGTGGAAATTTGACACTGGACTTCAGGCAACGTGGATTCTGTGCCTCTCCTGTCTTCCTCCAGACTCTGGGACCTTGATTTCCAAAGGAGATACAAAATGTACTTTCATCTGAAAACATAAGTTTGGACCACTCAGCAGCAGTCCGGTCCTTTTTGTCTTGAGCCCAGGCGAGACGCTTTTGACGTTGTCTCTTATTCAAGAGTGGCTTTACACAAGGAATGCGACAGCTGAAGCCCATATCTTGCATACGTCGGTGCGTGGTGGTTCTTGAAGCACTGACTCCAGCTGCAGTCCACCCTTTGTGGATCTCACCCAGATTTTCGAATCGGTTTTGTTTGACAATCCTCTCCAGGGCGCGGTTATCCCTCTTGCTTGTACACTTTTTTCTACCACATCTTTGTCTTCCCTTCGTCTCTCTATTAATGTGCTTGGACAAAGAGCTCTGGGAACATCCAACCTCTGTGGCAATGACCTTTTGTGTCTTGCCCTCCTTCTGTTTTGAGTTAGTTAGCTAATTAGAGTGTGGCACCAGGTGTCTTCAATATCTGACCTTTTCACCATATTCTAATTTTCTGAGATGTTGAATTTAGGGTTTTCATTGGTTGTCAGCTATGATTATCTCTTTTTTGGCAAAAAACACTTGAAATGTATCAGTCTGTTTGGAATGAATGTATACATTCTACAAGTTTGACTTTCTAAATGGAATTAATGAAATAAATCAACTTTTTCACGATATTCTAATATAACCAGCACCTGTATGTGTGGGAAATGAACAGCGTGGTATTGTCCACATGAACCGTGCACATGTCAGACACATGCAGGCTTGTGTGCAGCAAGAGCTGGAGTGTCACAAGTTAACACCTTTGGAAGTAAGACCTGGTTAAGGAGGTGTCATGACAATAAATGTACTCTGTGTGTACTCTGTTTTATCAGCTGTGTCTACAAAATATATTATATATTCATCTATTTGTGCCTCTCTACAGTTTTGGTCGGACCTAATTTCAAAGGAACCATGAGAGTGCAAAGACTACCAAGTTGAAACCAAATGCCCATCCATCCATTTTCTACTGCTTGTCCCTTTTGGGGTCGCTGGAGCCATTGTTGGAATGCAATCTTAAGGTGATTTAACTAAATGTTTGTACAGGATGCAACCCGCCTTTATTTACAGTCTATTTAATGCTTTGTGATGTCGCCTTGTTCGTTGTATAGAGTAAAGCCGCACGATATGACTTTCCGGTCTGCTCGGCAGCACAACAAAGCGTAGCTCGTAAGGTCCAGGCTACAAAATAAAAGCACTCCAGTAAAATAACTTTTACGTCTCAGTAGGCCGCCAGCGTCTTTACCTCAGCGCATCCTCCGTTGTATTACATGCTCTCTTTAACAATGTTAACTTCTACCATTTTAAAAGTTAAATAGTATATACAATAGTATACATCCATCCATCCATCCATCCCTTTGGGGTCGCTGGAGCCTATCTCAGCTGCATTCGGGGGGAAGGCAGTGCACACCCTGGACAAGTCGCCACCTCATCGCAGGGCCAACACAGATGGACAGACAAAATTCACACTCACATTTACACACTAGGGCCAATTTAGTGTTGCCAATCAACCTATCCCCAGGTGCACGTCTTTGGAAGTGGGCACATACCCGTAGGGAACCCACGCATTCACCGGGACAACATGCGAACTCCACACAGAAAGATCCCGAGCCCGGAATTGAACCCATGACTACTCAGGACCTTCGTATTGTGAGGCAGACACACCAACCCCTCTTCCACCGTGAAGCCCAATAGTATATATACACCTTGTAAAATCAAATTATATGAAAATAATTATGGAATAAAAAACAAACAGCCTCACACACACACAAAAAATCAGGAAATTTACCTTAGTTTCGAATGGAAATGTTGACAAATATGGAGCAGTTTCCCCACCCAGTGCTAATACATTTAAACACAGTTTGAGCAACAGGTGCACAATCAGTCAAATTTAAATTGGTGTTTTTTAAATTTATTTAACTAGTCTTAGCAGAGTAAATTTAACGTGTGAACTGTTTAATGGAGAAGAAAACCCACTAGTCCCAATTCACTTTAAATACTTGCAAGTTTTGAAGGATTTGTTCATGACGCGCACAGCTCTAGTGTGCACTGTAGTAACTCCATTAGGCAGGAGATTAACAGGCATTGTCTACCACTGATAAAAACAACAGTTTGGACACCAAGTTCCTCATGTGATTAATCTTTTGACAGATTCTGAATCTAATAACTAATGTTCCTCCCTACAGAGATAATGCAAATGTATTGTACAAACACAGTAGTTCCATCAGTTTGTAACCACTTTGGTTTAATGTTTTGTGTTAACATTGATGTTGACAGAAAAAACAGTGTCATAAAAAAAACATGTTTATTAGTTAGCGCAGAAGAGTCGCCCAGGCAAGTGAAAGATACAAGCAGATTTCATTGAAATGGACTTCCGAAACTGAGCTTTATGGTGTGTGTGTCTGTTTGTGCACTTCTTCACTTGGTCAGACTTTTCCTACAGCAAGGCCTTGTGCTTTCTGAAACTCCTGCTGTAAACTAGACAAAAGCTCTCGATGCTGGTCGGATTTCTTCTCCATGTCTTTCAGAAGCGTCTCATACCGCTGACTGGAATAGTGAAGGAGGAGGAAAAAGACAAAAAAGAACGTTAATACTTATTTCCAAAGTATATTGTCATATAAGCTCCATCAAGTTTAAATACATCCAAATGAAGAATCTTACACACTAATCTGAATTTAGAGAAAACACAACATTGTCATGATTTAACTCACAGTTTTTTCAATAAATAGAAAAATGATTTTCTGAAATACTCAAATGTTGATCTGTATGATGGTAATTTTGAGTGTAAACTCCAAAACAACCCATGTTTTCAAGTATGAATCCAACAGTGCCCTCTGCTGGTAAAAAGCCAATTTCAAATGGTCATTACTGTTAAAGGCCTACTGAAACCCACTACTACCCACCACGCAGTCTGATAGTTTATATATGAATGATGAAATATTAACATTGCAACACATGCCAATATGGCTTTTTTAGCTTACTAAATTACAATTTTACATTTCCCGGGAGTTTCGTCTTCGAAACGTCGTGTAATGATGACGTGTACGCAAGACGTCACAGGGTTTTAGGAAGTGTGAGCGCTACGCACACACACAGCTAAAAGTCGTGTGCTTTAACGGCATAATTACACAGTATTTTGGACATCTGTGTTGCTGAATCTTTTGCAATTTGTTCAATTAATATTGGAGAAGTCCCAGTAGAAAGATGGAGTTGGGAAGCTTTAGCCTTTAGTCACACAAACACACGGTGATTACTTGTTTAAAATTCCCGGAGCGGAAAATTTACTATGAATCACAGCGCGGTCAAGCAGACATGAATCCAGACCAAATGTCAACCAGCAGGCTTCGGTGAGAAAATTGTGGTTAAAAAGTCGCTTCTTACCGGATATCAGCGGAGCTTCCGTCCTGCTGCAGCTTCGTGACTTCCCTCAGAGACACTGCGCGTCAACACACCAGTGGACAAACACCTCCGACTATCAGGTAATATTAAACTCACTAAAACACTAGCAACACAATAGAAAGATAAGGGATTTCCCAGAATTATCCTAGTAAATGTGTTTAAAAACATCGGAATCCTTCCCAATGCGATGGCATTTTTTTTTTTTAATTAGTTTTTTTTTTTTTTTTTTTTCTAGTCCGTCGCTATCAATATCCTCAAACACAAATCTTTCATCCTCGCTCAAATTAATGGGGAAATTGTCGTTTTCTCGGTCCGAATAGCACTGTTTGTTGCAGGCTCCCATTAAAATCAATGTAAATATGTGAGGAGCCATCAACATGTGACGTCATCGTCTGCGACTTCCGGTAAAGACAGGGCATTTCTCTTAGCACCGGCAGTTGCAAATTTCATCGTGGATGTTCTCTACTAAATCTTTTTGGCAAAAATATGGCAATATCGCGAAATGATCAAGTATGACACATAGAATGGACCTGCTATCCCCGTTTAAATGAAAACATCTCATTTCAGTAGGCCTTTAAAGTACCAGTAGAGTGGGAAAAAAAGTTGCTTCTGTAGAAGCTATTATCATATATATCCAATTTATGACACCGAAAGTCTTACAAAGTTTTCGAGTAAATAGATATGATCAAAATAGTATCAATCTCATGGAAATTACAGAGCCACTTGAGAGATAATGAGCTAGCCAGACACATCAACCACAACCACAAATCCTTTCATCACCAACAACAATGCAAATCATGCAGACTTTGTGAGAGCCAACAACGATTACTTTGAGAAACATTATAATCCAGAAAGGTATATTGTTGATCCTGAATATAAGGAAGATGAGCTACAAGCTTTAGTGAGACACTAAGCATCATGTAGCAGTATAGCTAAGTGCAAAACAAGAAATACCAACATAATAAAACGATAGCTAACTGCAAAATTTCTGCTCTTACTTTGATGACAACTGATAAGATGTCCATATCTTCCCATTTAGATGTAGAATTAATCATGATGCACACACACGAAGGTTTAACAAGTAAAGGTCTCCCTGAGACACTGTCCTGTTTGTGTGTTTGTCTCCATCACCGGGTATGAATTAAATATCAGATTCCGGCTTCCTCCCACCTCCAAAGACATGCACCTGGGGATAGGTTGATTGGCAACACTAAATTGGCCCTAGTGTGTGAATGTGAGTGTGAATGTTGTCTGTCTATCTGTGTTGGCCCTGCGATGAGGTGGCGACTTGTCCAGGGTGTACCCCGCCTTCCGCCCGATTGTAGCTGAGATAGGCCCCAGCGCCCCCCGCGACCCCAAAAGGGAATAAGCTGTAGAAAATGGATGGATGGATGGAGATGGACAACTTCTAGATTTATGGCTAAATCCTCCTAATATGCAGATAAAAGGCATGATTTATAATCCAGAATTACTTTGACAAGCCAAGACGCGATGGTGTGGGAGCAGCAGGACATCACGACCTGCTCGTAGTAAAGCAGCAGAAGGTTACTTAGCTGTGCGTTATAATTTTGTCGCTAAAAATAGTTTGTCTGTGTTAGAGCTTATAACAACAACATAATAATTTGTTAATATTCAAGTCACAATATGTACGCCACCTTCCGCCCGAATGCAGCTGAGATAGGTTCCAGCACCCCCCGCGACCCCAAAAAGGGACTCACAGTAGAAAATGGATGAATGGAGTGTATATAGAATCCATCCATTTTCTACTGCTTGTCCCTCTTTAATTATCCTAAACAGATAAAACAAAACATCAAAATAAAATGGACTCTCAAACTCGGTTAGCAAAAACTGGACTACATTACATTTCCATAAATTGAAAAACTGTGTCGGATGGTGTGTTTTGTTGCCAGTTGCAATTGTATGATATTTCTAATGACTCTGGACATTGAAATTAATTATTTTTAATGTAATTGAAGGCCTTCAGTTCCATAAAATCAATTTAATGACCCTCAGAAACCCTCCTGGTTCTCACTTTGTACACCCCTGGTTTACTAAATCAAGACAATAGGTTTATATATAGGTTTATATTTATCAATATTAAAAGGCCTAGGTCCCCCCAAAAATGTCATGGGGGTACATGAATATAAACAGGGTCTCTGCAGACTTCAATAAGTCAAATGTACATCTTAACACTTTTATAAGATCACAATAAACTAAATGTCTACTTCCCAATTCATAGTTGTAGAATGCCTTCATGCCAAAAGGTTCCAAGTTTCTTGCAGAAATTGCAGTGTGCTTTGGATATGTTTCCACCACTTTCAACAATGCATTGAATTGTTTGCGCTGGAGCAACAAATCAAACCTGCATTTACTAATTTTAGACAAATAATTTAGCTTTGCTAAACCCACACCCATCCAGTATGGTCGCCGCTGTGCTGTCACGTGATCAAAAACAGTCTATAGCGACATTGTTACTGTGGGAGATAACACCTATGACCTATTTTTCAGGCTTAGTAACACAGCGCCTTGTCCACAGTACTATTGAGAACTAGGAGGTATGCTATCGATTAAAATTTCTGCTACCGCTGAATCACATTTGAGTTTGGAAAAGCACATATTCTTTCTCATGCACACACATCTCTTTCTCTCACACACATTTCTCATTCTACGTCAACAATCTTTTAAGCACAGTATATTTACAAACATTTGTGAACTCTTAACATGACCAATGAGATAAACACCAGCATGCCGTTAACTTAAATAGTTATTCAACAGTTTTGTTTATTTACAATTACATGTTGGCTCTCTCTTGTCCCATGCCCCGAACGGCCCCGACTCGTTCAGAAGTTGCAAAGTTAATCTTCACAAAGGTTTAAAAGTAACCCTTTATATTGTGAATGATTAGTTCTAGTGTAGACGAAGTTGTTCAGTGGTTGTATATAGCCACTCTTCACAGGAAAGAAATACACAATATCTAATCTACTGTTGTTCCTTCTGAAGACACTTCCCCTTAGTGTTTTGGACATTATGCTGAATGTAATATCTAAAAGGGAGCACCAGTTTTGTACTGAAAGACACAACCATCACATCAGTCTGCATCCCAGTGAGAGCGGACATTTTAAAACAATGTTTTCTTATGTTCTTATTTTGTATTTCTTGTTTAACACTACTGTTACATGACGGTTTAGTGTCACGTTACAACTGGATCTGCTTAGTACCCAGCCTCTAAAACTTCGAGCTAATCCTTTGTGTATTCAGGCACAAAAAGATAAGGTTCTGAATCATCATTTGTCCCAAAGTAGTCGTGGTTAGCTTTCAAAAAGTGTGCAATGAATAACGGTTGTTGTGGTTGTGGAACTAGCATTCAATGCTGTGCATTGGGCTGCAACTCACAAATATTTTGTAAGTCCATTGGTCAACAATTATCGTAACAATTTGTTGACTAATCAGATAATAAAGCATACACATATTTAATTCATTTTTTTTCATCCACTTCTAAATGGAGCTTTAGTTATTTTAGGCATGTGTTTACAAATAACAAATATGAAAAATATGTTCATAAATCAAAAAAACGTATACTCACTCTTGTTAACTCGCTAGCAATAACACTCTTACCGAGGTTGAGACGGCATCCTCCCTTCAAATGTCCAATATCATTTCTCCGCTTTAAATGCTCACATAACACAGATGTACTGCCATAAAAACACAGTCCACTTTGCAAAATGAGCATGGTATTTAAGTTTTTTAACCAGAATAAGAGGAAATATCCTAAAACTTGATGTGTTATCACTAGCTATCACTCACTTTTTGCGAGTGAACCACTACTGCCCCGAAAAACAGGAGTGATTACATCTTGACTATGGTCGACAAGTATAATTGTCGGCGACAGATTTTATTGTCAACATTTATCGACAATGTTGACTAATCGTTGCAGCCTGAGCTATGCGTTTTGTGAAATCAATGCACACAGGAAAGAAAATATCAGTTTCGCAGCTGTAGTCCTTATAGGCTGCAGAGGTACTCTATTGTAATACACATTTCCACCACTTGTGGCAGGAATGAGAATCTCCAGCAAACAGAAGAAGTCTGGAGCTAAATTCATAGGGAAGCGCAATAAATATGACAAAAGTGGTGAACCTGCACTTTCATTTGTAATTTAATTTTATTGACAGTTTAGTTAAGAAACATATACTTTATTAATTTACATTATTTGTTTTAGCACAACAACTGTACGTAAATTTATTTTTCGTTGGTTAATTATGAATTCCTTCTTATGCAGCACATTTGTTTAGTACTCAGTTTTTCTAATCAGCTTGAACTAAGCCCAAAGTTTATGAGCTAAGTGAATAATCTTTGTAATTAACACATGGTTTTATATCATTTGAGAAAGCTGTAAACTGTAACTGTAAGTAGGTTACATATAAATGGTAAATGGGTTGTACTCGTATAGCGTTTTTCTACCTTCAAGGTACTCAAAGCGTTTTGACAGTATTTCCACATTCACCCATTCACACACACGTTCACACACTGATGGAGGGAGCTGCCATGCAAGGCGCTCACCAGGACCCATCAGGAGCAAGGGTGAAGTGTCTTGCTCAAGGACACAACGGAAGTGACTAGGAGACTAGGATGGTAGGAGGTGGGGATTGAACCAGTAACCCTCAGATTACTGGCACAGCCACTCTACCAACTTCGCCACGCCGTCCCCAATAACTATGTTGTATTCAATATAATTATTGAATACAATAACAATCAAATGTAGTCAGTGTAGTGGAAAAGTTGGTCCCTGATGTCAAAGAAGCTAACAACCCCTGCTTAAATTGATATGTTATTATGAATGTGCCTGCTATTCACTCCATTGTTACAGCATTAGGGCTGAGCGATATATTGAGTTTTTAAGATGTATCAATATATATTAAACAAGATATGAATTCAGAAAATATCGTAATCGATATAATTTATTTTACGTTAAATAGACCAAACACTGCCTATTTGTTGTGTTCCTTGTTCTCCCCCGCTCCTCACACCCTCTCATGGGCTACTAAACCCCTCCCCTTCCTCCTTCCAAGACGTGCTTGCACGTATAAGAACATCCATGATTGGTTGGTTGTTAACTATGATGAGTCACAAATGGTTGAGATTAAGCCAACCAGAGGCAAGATCGAACCAGGAAGGGAAATCACAACAGACAATCCCTATTGACGAGAGAGTCGTAGGAGAGAAGAGCGATTTATATATTAAAAAACTAGTGAAAAATGGCAGAGGGATTTTCTTCTTTAGATTTTTCTTTTAGCGACGTAGACCACGTCCAGGAAACTCAAAATGCATTTACTTGGCGTCTGGATAAAACATTCATTTGAGTTGTTTACGATGTAAGCCCAAATTCAAACTGTTCTGGAGTTGACAACATGAGAAATGCTACCAAAAATGTATTATTTGCACAGCTTTTATCATATTTTTCTATTTTATTTATGTTATGTAATTCTGTGCTACTTAAACAGTTTATTTTCTGTGCTGTTAACACCCATCTTGACTAACTGGGTTAATAAAAGTGCCACTGACTGTTTACAGTGCAGTTGTCATTCATTTCAATTTCAGTGAATCTCGCTCAAAAATGAATAACTTTATATGTATACTTTCACTGGAAAATATATTGAGATGATATCGAATATTGAGTTTAACTAAAAATATATCGAGATATACTTTTTCATCCATGTTGCCCAGCCCTATACAGCATGTATAGCAAACGTTGGAGGTTTATGGTTTTTTAGAGGGCTTTATTGGCAGAATAGGAGAATCCCCATTACCTGCATGTAGGGATGGGCGATATATCGATGTATTCATTTACTAGCAAGATGGTCTCGCTTTGCTCGACATTTTTAATTCTAAGAGAGACAAAACTCAAACAGAATTTGAAAATCCAAGAAAATATTTTAAAGACTTGGTCTTCACTTGTTTGAATAAATTCTTTTTTTTTTTTTACTTTGCTTCTTATAACTTTCAGAAAGACAATTTTAGAAAAAAAAATACAAGCTTAAAAAAGATTTTAGGATTTTTAAACACATACACCCTTTTACCTTTTAAATTCCTTCTTCTTCTTTCCTGACAATTTTAAATTTGAAGCCCATCAGGCTGCACCAACCTTTTGGTGCCTTGTTGACACAGAAAAGTACAGTGGTGTATGCGCAGCAGCTATGAAGGTTGCAAGCCTGTTTGGTTCAACTTATCATTGTGAATCAGCCTTTTCTGACATGAACTTCATCAACAACAAACACAGAACACGCCTCAGTGATGCACATCTGCAAGACTCACTCAGAGTTGCAGTGTCAAGTTACACAGCAGAGTACAACACACGAGTTAACAGCATGCAATGCCAGGATTCCCACTAACTGACAAAGAAACAGATAACAGATTTGGTGTCCAGTTCAAAGTTTGACATGATTTATTTAAACATTTGAGAGTTTACTTTTGTATTTTACATGAATTATTATTCGTACAAACATGGTGCAAAGTAATTCATGATTTGTTAAAAAATGTTAGTGGCTAGCTAGTTCAAATGGGATATTGTGATTTCACAGGACTGTCTTAGAAGTGATCAGTTGAAAATGTTCAATTTGAAAAATGTGCACTCAGAGAAAATATAAAAATAAAGTGTTGCATATTGGTATTTATTGTGAGAAATCATTAAGATGATCAGTGTTTCCACATAGATAAATATAATTAATTATTAATAATTAAATATAGTTAAAGGTAAATTGAGCAAATTGGCTAGTTCTGGCAATTCATTTAAAGGCTTACTGAAACCCACTACTAGTTCAATGATGAAATATTAAAATTGCAACACATGCCAATACGGCATTTTTAGTTTACTAAATTGCAATTTTACATTTCCCGGGACTTTTTTCTTGAAAACGTCGCGTAAGGATGACGTGGACGCTTGACGTCACGGGCTGTTAGGAAATATGAGCGCTGCGCACACACACAGCTAAAAGTCGTCTGCTTTGACTGCATAATTACACAGTATTTTGGAGATCTGTGTTGCTGAATCCTTTGCAATTTGTTCAATTAATATTGGAGAAGTCAAAGTAGAAAGATGGAGTTGGGAAGTTTTAGCCTTTAGCCACACAAACACACAGTGATTCCTTGTTTAAAATTCACAGAGGTGAAACTTTACTATGGATCACAGCGAACATGGATCCCAACCGAATGTCAACCAGCAGGTTTCGGTGAGAAAATTGTGGTAAAAAGTCACTTCTTACCGGAGATCAGCTGAGCTTGTGCCGTCCATAAAGCTGCCGTCGACTTCCCTGAGACACTGCGCATCAACACCCCCCCCCCAGACTATAAGGTACTGTTAAACTCACTAAAACACTAGCAACACAATAGAAAGATAAGGGATTTCCCAGAATTATCCTAGTATATGTGTCTAAAAACATCTGAATCCGTCCCAATGCAATCACGTTTTGTTTTGTTTTTAACTTGTTTTTTTTTTTTTTCTAGTTCGTCGCTATCAATATCCTCAAACATGAATCTTTCATCCTCGCACAAATTAATGGGGAAATTGTTGTTTTCTCTGTCCAAATAGCTATTTTTGTTGGAGGCTCCCATTAAAAACAATGATAATATGTGAGGAGCCATCAACATGTGACGTCATCGTCTGCGACTTCTGGTAGGGACAGGGCTTTTCTGTTAGCAAGCAAAAGTTGCGAACTTTATCGTGGATGTTCTCTACTAAATCATTTCAGCAAAAATATGGCAATATCGCGAAATGATCAAGTATGACACATAGAATGGACCTACTATCCCCGTTTGAATAAGAAAATCTCATTTCAGTAGACCATTAAGTGTTTATCAAACTGGTAGCCCTTTGCATTAATTAGTACCCAAGAAGTAGCTCTTGGTTTCAAAAAGGTTGGTGACCCCTGCTGTAGACGGTGTATCATCATCATTATTAATGTCATTAGTACTCACATCTCTCCGTTGATGTATTCCAGCCTTTTTGTCACAGTAGCTTTGGCCTCATCCAAGTCTTGTTTCACCAGGACAGGGCCAATGAGTTTGTAGACTGTGTTTGCACTTTCTAATAGATCTAGCTCCTTTAAATAGAAAACGTAAGCATGTGTTTATGTAGGTAAAAAGTATGCGTAAGTAAATCGCTGACATATTATACCTCTTTGACGATGTTGTTTTCTGTCAGCTGCGTCTCCAGCTTCTGTCGGGCTGACATGCTCTTGCTAACATCTAAACAGCGGATAAGGGACATGGAGTGAGCCAGTTAAGGGACATGTATTACACCAACCCAATGAAAGCACATTTCTCAGGATAAACAACTATAATGTAACAATGTTCTTAATAAATACACTAAACTATTTTCGTATACAAGTGACTGTTCTTACAAGGCGTTAGCAAACTAGCATAGCTAGGAAGCATGCAATGTTACCTTTTTGCATCTGAGTATATTTTTCTAGCTCGGCTTTCAGTTTCTTCTGAATGGCCTCTGCCATGTTTGGATTAATTTATATAAATACAATATCAAGATTGAAAAAAAGCCACAGATGTCGTGGGCTATATGTAGACCTTGAAGGCTTTGGCAGAAACGAGTTACCGGAAAGGGGGGTGGGCGTGATGCCGAAGTTATTTTGGCTCTTCAAAATAAGAGCCGTACAATTCAGTATCTCCATCCATTCGTTTTTTGCCGCTTATTCCCTTTGGGGTGGCGGGGGGCTCTGGTGCCTATCTCAGCTACAATCGGGCGGAAGGCGGCGTACACCCTGGACAAGTCGCCACCTCATCGCAGGGCCAATAGTTTCTTATTGATGGTTTATGCAAGGGGTCTCAAACTCAATTTACCTGGGGGCCATTGGATGCAGAAACTGGGCGAGGCTGGGCCACAAGAAAAGATTTCTTAAAAAAATCTAGCATGCACTTTTTTAATGAATTCACCTTCTTTGAATGGCTTTCCCGCCTTAACATACTTGCCAACTCTCGCGATCTTTCCGGGAAACACCCGAATATCAGTGCCCCTCCCGACAATCTCCCGGGGCGATCATTCTACCGGTTTTCACCCAGACAACAACATTAAGGGCGTACCGTAATAGCACTGCCTTTAGCACCCTCAACCACCTGCCGTCTCGTCCACATTTCCACCGTTCAATCAGATTGCCGGCCCAGTCACAAATTGTACAGTATGTGGCTTCTGCAGACTCACGGAAGTGACTGCAATACATACTTGATCAACAGCCATACAGGTCCCACTGAGGGTGGCCGTATAAACAACTTTTCTTACTGTTACAAATATGTGCCACACTGTGAACCCACACCAAACAAGAATGACAAACACATTTTTGGAGAACATCTGCACCATAACACGACATAAACACAACACAACAAATACCCAGAATCCAATGCAGCCCTAACTTTTCCGGGCTACAATAGGGAGCAGGGTTGGGGGCGTGCGGGGGTGTATATTGTAGCCCGGAAGAGTTAGGGCTGCATGGGATTCTGGGTATTTGTTCTGTTGTGTTTTTGTTGTGTTACTGTGCGGATGTTCTCCCAAAATGTGTTTGTCATTCTTGTTTGGTGTGGGTTCACAGTGTGGCGCGTATTTGTAACAGTGTTAAAGTTGTTTATACGGCCACCCTCAGTGTGACCTGTATGGCTGTTGACCAAGTATGCCTTGCAGTCACTTACTGTGTCTACAGAAGCCAAATACAAAATGTGGCTGGGCTGTCACGCTGTTTGTACAGGTCGTAGGGGACGCTAAAGGCAGTGCCCCCTAATATTGTTGTTAGGGTGAAATTCGGGAGAATGATTACCCCTGGAGGGGCACTGAAAATTGGGAGTCTCCCGGAAAAATCAACAGTATACAAATATTACGCTATGAAGCGCCATTCATTTAAAACTTGCGGGCCGCACCAACATTAAATTTCACATCAAGGTGCGGGCCGCAAAATAACGTATTGCGGGCCGCAATTGGCCCGCGGGTCGCCTGTTTGAGACCCCTGGTTTGTGCTTTGGTTCTGTTTAATTATATGAACATAATAGTAGGTATGATAATACATTGTTTGAAAATACTAAAAAGTACTAGGCTAAATGTGAATAATAAAAACCATTGCACCGACTTGGAAAGGGTGGTGGGTGTGAGTTTGGACCATCAAAATAAAATACACTACAATAGGTGGGTTGCAAAATCACGTGAACTGAGAAGCACATCCGGACACTTCTGGGTTTCAAGCAATGGTCGAGGCCTATAGGATCCCATCAGAGGCTATTGTTTATTTACCTGAATCCGTGCAGATGTGGCCGCATTTTGAAATGTTTAGAGGCAAATATGTAGGCGATCATGAAAAAAATATTTACAAGGGAAAATATATATTTTTTAAGGATTTCAACCAATGATCATCACCAAGATGTGACTGCTGGCCACAACTTCACTTCATTTGACCCTCACAGTATTTAGAGAAGAAAAGATTGGAGACCCATCATGTGTTTATATCTGAGGGACCACAAATTGAGCATTAATTCGTACAAGACAAAGTTGGATTAATTTGTGCATCGCTAAGTAACGTATTGACATAACGAGTGCCCTCCTTATGTGATCGTAACATGAATGAGAAAAACATTTTTTGTTTGAAGTTGAATTCCTGCTACAAATACTAGTCTCATCTACAATTCATGTCTGCAGTTATTTTTATGATGTGAGGTTCATACTCTGTCTCATTATTTAGCTATAGATGTCCCTGTTGTTCAGAAATGCTCGCCATATCAATATTTAGTATATGCTGTTGAGCCTATGAGATATTTATTCATCTAGTTTATTAATACCATTAAGGATATTTTATTGATGCTAGAGAATATCACCAAATACGTTATAATGTGGTCATTTGTGTCTCATAAACCTACTCAGTGGTTTAGTGGTTAGAGTGTCCGCCCTGAGATCGGTAGGTTGTGAGTTCAAACCCCGGCCGAGTCATACCAAAGACTGTAAAAAATTGGGACCTATTGCCTCCCTGCTTGGATCTCAGCATCAAGGGTTGTAATTGGGGGTTAAATCACCATAAATGATTCTTGGGCGCAGCACCGCTGCTGCCCACTGCTCCCCTCACTTCCCAGGGGGTGATCAAGGGGATGGGTCAAATGCAGAGGACAAATTTCACCACACCTAGTGTGTGTGTGACAATCATTAGTACGATAACTTAACTTTAAAGCACTTGGCTTTCCTGCACATCAACAACAACAAAAATTTTAGTTTCTTATGAAAATCGACAACAAAAATAGGGTGGATTGGACCAACAATCACAATATGTATTACCAGAATTTAACATGACATTAGTTTATTTGCACAACCAGGTCTCTGTAGTTATATGTAGGCATAGCAACCACAAAAAAACACAATCTAATGCCATCCCTTGTCCTTTTCTTACATTCAGTTCTGCTATCAAACACTAACAATGTAATAGAGAATAAACTTGATTGCATCACAGAAAGTTTCTCAATCAAATTGAATGTTCAAACATTTAACAAAGTGATCCCTGCAGACACAAGCATGGTCTGATTGAATTCCACAAGATGATGAATGTGATATTTTTGAGAGCCTTTTCCTTCGACACACTTTTTTATTTCCCCCCGACTGTATTACATTAATGAACCACTTCTTTCGGGACTCTATGAAAACTCTTTCTTATCTCTCTGTTTGAACGACTGGAACACCTAAGAACAGAACAGCAACATGGCATTTTAGACTTAGACTTCGACAAACTCTATTTATCCACAAGGGAAATTGTTCCACACAGCAGCTCAGTTATAAAGGCTGGAAAGGATAATGCAGGTATAAAGTAGACTAGAAATGTACTATAGTAGCAATATAAAATATATGTAATAGTCCTGGGTTCAATCCCGGGCTCTGGCTCTTTCTGTGTGGAGTTTGCATGTTCTCTCCGTGACTGCGTGGGTTCCCTGTGGTTACTCCGGCTTCCTCCCACCTCCAAAGACATGCACCTGGGGATAGGTTGATTGGCAACGCTAAATTGGCCCTATTGTGTGAATGTGAGTGTCAATGTTGTCTGTCTATCTGTGTTGGCCCTGCGATGAGGTGGCGACTTGTCCAGGGTGTACCCCGCCTTCCACCTGATTGTAGCTGAGATAGGCACCAGCGCCCCACACGACCCCAAAGGGAATAAGCGGTACAAAATGGATGGATGGATGGAAATTGGCCCTAGTGTGTGAATGTGAGTGTTGTCTGTCTGTCTGTGTTGGCCCTGTGATGAGGTGGTGACTTGTCCAGGGTGTACGCGCCTTCTGCCCGATTGTAGCTGAGATAGGCACCAGCGACCCCAAAGGGAATAGGCGGTAGAAAAATGGATGGATGGATGGAAATTGGCCCTAATGTGTGAATGTGAGTGTGAATGTTGTCTGTGTTGGCCCTGCGATGAGGTGGCAACTTGTCCAGGGTGTACACCGCCTTCCGCCCGATTGTAGCTGAGATAGGCACCAGCGGCCCTGCGACCCCAAAAGGGAATAAGCGGTAGGAAATGGATGGATGGATATAATTTTATATTTTTATATACATTTTATGCTGAAAATCTACACTCACTCTCACTTGTTTTAATGCTGCGCTCAAGCTGCTTGGCCATGGTGTGAATTAGGCCTCGAAGAAGAAAAACGGATGTGACGTCATATGCAACGCTCCTATAAATTTTATTTTGTATGCGTATTTGTGGCACCCCTAATGGTAACAGTGTAAAATACGACAATATTTAAGTTTTTATTAATTCCTTTTTTCAAACAGAATCAACATAAACATACATCATTGCGCACCAATAAAGGATAATAAAGTACAATCATATTCCGTTCATTCATTGCGGCTTTTTACGACAGCGGTTTACGACACTGCACAGAGTTCATCGTTGTCCTGTTGAAGATGGCGTCGTCGTTTTGGAAAGGCGTCGTCGGCATTGGACTTTTTGCCTTAGCACATGCGGCATTCTCGGCGGCACAGCGTGAGTTTTGCCGGGTGAAGCGCTTGTCTGGGCGTCAGCACTTTAGTCTGTCGGGAGAGGGGCTGACGGGGAGATGAATTAAAGCAGTCTCGCTAGGCCTTGTGGGGCGACAGCGAGCTAGCAAGATGCTAACCCAGCTCAGCTGGATGAAGGGTTGTGTTTTGATTGAAACTTTTATTATTAGATCGCACACTACAGTACAAATTCCCTACAGTTGACCACTAAATGGTAACACCCGAATACGTTTTTCAACTGGTTTAAGTCGGGCTCCACGTTAATCAATTCATGGTAAAATGCTAGGTGGACATCCCTAACTGCAATTTTCTCCTACATGCAACATTCATTTCATCTTCTTCTCCCGTCAGATCGGTCATACATGAGACTCACAGAGAAGGAAAACGAAACCCTGCCAATTGACGTGAGTTGTATTCATTTATCCCATGTTTAGGATGACTCAAGTCCAATGGATGTGGGAGTGTGTGACAAAAGTCTTTGAATCCTTAAAGGCCTACTGAAATGAGATTTTCTCATTTAAACGGGGATAGCAGGTCTATTCTATGTGTCATACTTGATAATTTCACGATGTTGCCATATTTTTGCTGAAAAGATTTAGTAGAGAACATCGACGATAAAGTTCGCAACTTTTGGTCGCTAATAAAAAAGCCTTGCCTTTACCGGAAGTAGCAGACGATGTGCGCGTGACGTCACGGGTTATAGGGTTCCTCACATTGTTTATAATGTGAGCCTTCAGCAGCTATTCGGACTGAGAAAGCGACAATTTCCCCATTAATTTGAGCGAGGATGAAAGGTTTGTGGAATAGGAAAGTTAGAGTGAAGCACACAAAAAAATTAAGGAAAAAGCGACGGCTGCAGGCGGCGGCAGTGGGACCGTTTCAGATGTAATTAGACACATTTACTAGGATAATTCTGGAAGATCTCTTATCTGCTCGTTGTTTTAATGAGATTGTAAAGTCATTACCTGAAAGTCGGATGGCTGCGGTGAACGCCAGTGTCTCTCAGAGAAGCCGATGGAGGAGCCAAGATCACTGCTGCCTTTTTGAGCTGCAGGAGGAAGTCCCGTTATCCACTGACTTAATATCACAATTTTCCCATCCCGAAAATTGTTGGTTGACGGAGAGAAACATGTTTGCTTGACCGCTCTGTGTTAAAGCTTCACAAGAAACAAAGAAACACAGGCTGTGTTTTGGTGCTAAAGGCAGCTGCAATCCACCGCTTTACATCAACAGCATTCTTCTCTGTAGTCTCCATTATTAATTGAACAAATTGCAAAAGATTCAGCAACACAGATGTCCAAATTACTGTGTAATTATGCGATGAAAAGAGACGACTTTTAGCCGTGTGTGGTGCTAGGCTAATATGTCCCCTCCAACCCGAGACGTCACGCGCATGCGTCATACACGTCATCATTCCGTGACGTTTTCAACAAGAAACTCCGCGGGCAATTTCAAATTGTAATTTAGTAAACTAAACCGACCGTATTGGCATGTGTTGCAATGTTAATATTTCATCATTGATATATAAACTATCAGACTGCGTGGTCGGTAGTAGTGGGTTTCAGTAGGCCTTTAATGCACCCATAGAGCTGTGATGTTGTGTTGCAGATTGTGCTGCAAACCTTATTGTCTTTCGTCATGACCTGCTATGGTATTGTCCACATTGCTGGAGAGTTCAAGGACATGGATGCTTCATCAGAGCTCCAGAACAAGTACGTTGCTTTTTCACCTTATCAGTTCAGCCCCTACTCTTCGGTACTTTGATGTTGACCTCCTTTTTTTTTTTAAATTATTCATATGGTAGAGCAGCTGTGAACATTTTTTTTAATTCAAGTACCCCCTAATCAGAACAAAGCATTTTTGGTTGAAAAAAAGAGATAAGGAAGTAAAATACAGCACTATGTCATCAGTTTCTGATTTAATACATTGTATAACAGAGCACAATATTGCTCATTTGTAGTGGTCTTTCCTGAACTATTTAGAAAAAAAGATATAAAAATATCTAAAAACTTGTTGAAAAATAAACAAGTGATTTCATTATAAATAAAGATTTCTACACATAGAAGTAATCATCAACATAAAGTGCCCTTTTTGGGGATTGTAATAGAGATCCATCTGGATTCATGAACTTAATTCTAAACATTTCTTCACAAAAAAATAAATCTTTAACATCAATATTCATGGCACATGTCCACAAAAAAATCTAGCTGTCAACAATGAATATTGCATTGTTGCATTTCTTTTCACAGTTTATGAACTTAAATTCATATTTTGTTGGAAGTATTATTCAATAAATATATTTATGAAGGATTTTAGAATTGTTGCTATTTTTAGAATATTTAAAAAAAATCTCACGTACCCCTTGGCATACCTTCAAGTACCCCCAGGGGTACGGGTACCTCCATTTGAGAACCACTGTGGTAGAGGACTTGTACTTCGTTTCACAAGTATGCCAGAAACGTTTGAGTAGAAAAATCAAGTAAACATGTACACATTTTTTGACTTATGCTATTACAATGAAGAAAATAAGTATTTGAACACAATGCTATTTTGCAAGTTCTCCCACTTAGAAATCATGGAGGGGTCTGAAATGGTCACAGCAGGTGCATGTCCACTGTATGAGAGAGAATCTAAAAAAAAGAAAAATCCAGAAATCACAATCTATGATTTTTTAAAAATGTATTTGTGTGATACAGCTGAAAATAAGTATTGAACACCTGTCTATCAGCTAGAATTCTGACCCTCAAATACCTATTAGTCTGCCTTTAAAAGTCCTCCTCCACTCCACTGTATTATCCTGAATCAGATGCACCTGTGTGAGGTCGTTAGCTGCATAAAGACACCTGTCCACCCCATACAATCAGTAAGACCCAAACATTCAGCATGGATAAGGGCAAGGAGCTGTCCAAAGACACCAGAGACAAAATTGTACAACTCCACAAGGATGGAAAGGGCTACGGAGAAATTGCCAAGCTGCTTGGTGAAAAAAGGTTCACTGTTAGAGCAATCATTAGAAAATGGAAGAAGCTAAACATGACGGTCAATCTCAATCGAAGTGGAGCCCCATGCAAGATATCACCTCGTGGGGTCTCAATGATGCTGAGAAAGGTGAGGAATCAGCCCAGGACTACACGGCAGGACTTGGTCAATGACCAGAAAAGAGCTGGAACCACTGTTTCCATGGTCACTGCTGGTAATACACTAAGACGTCATGGTTTGAAATCATGCATGGCACGGAAGGTTCCCCTGCTTAAAACAGCACATGTTAAGGCCCGTCTTAAGTTTGCCAATGACCATTTGGATGATCCAGAGGAGTCATGGGAGAAAGTTTTGCGGACAGATGAGACCAAAATGGACCTTTTTGGTCAGAATTCCACTATGCGTGTTTGGAGGAAGAAGAATGATGTGTACCATCCCAAGAACACCATCCCCACTGTGAAGCATGGGGGTGGTAGCATCATGCTTTGGGGGTGTTTTTCTGCTCATGGGACAGGATGACTACTGTATTAAGGAGAGGATGACTGCAGCCATGTATTGTGAGATTTTGGCCAAAAACCTCCTTTCCTCAGTCAGATAATTGAAGATGAGTCATGGCTGGATCTTCCAACATGACAATGACCCAAAGCACACAGCCAGGAAAACCAAGAAGTGGCTTCGTAAGAACCATATCAAGGTTCTGGAGTGGCCTAGCCAGTCTCCAGACTTAAATCCAATTGAAAATCTTTGGAGGGAGCTGAAAGTCTGTGTTACTCAGCGACAGCCCAGAAACCTGACTGATCAAGAGAAGATCTCTTTGGAGGAGTGGGCCAAAATCCCTTCTGCAGTTTGTGCAGACCTGGTGATGAACTACAGGAAACGTTGGACCTCTGTAATTGCAAACAAAGGCTACTCTACCAAATATTAATGTTTGTGTTCAAATACTTATTTTCAGCTTTATCACACAAATGAATTGTTAAAAAATCATACATTGTGATTTCTGGATTTTTTCTTTTTAGGTTATCTCATACAGTGGACATGAACCTACCGTGAAAATTTCAGACCCCTCCATGATTTCTAAGTGGGAGAACTTGCAAAATAGCAGGATGTTCAAATACTTATTTTCTTCACTGTATATGACCTGGGGATAGGTTGATTGGCAACACTAAATTGGCCCTAGTGTGTGAGTGTGAATGTTGTCTATCTGTGTTGACCCTGCAATGAGGTGGCGACTTGTCCAGGGTGTACACTGCCTTTGGCCCGAATACAGCTGACATAGGCTCCAGCACACCCGCTGACCCTGAAAGGGACAAGCTGTAGAAAATGAATGGATATAGATTTCTGTATGAAACCACTAACACAATCTGTATTGATCGAGTTTGTTGCCTTCATATGTTTTGGTGGGTGCTGGTGTCTTCCGTTGACGTTTGGAAACGCACAGAGGCAAAATGCAGCGAGACTGTGCACTATAAACAAGAAAAACAAAAATAAAAACGCCTTGCTGCTGCAAAACGTATCCTAAACATCATCGCATACACACACACACACACACACACACACACACACACACACAGAGGTGGGTAGAGTAGCCAGAAATTGTACTCAAGTAAGAGTACTGTTACTTTAGAGATATATTACTTAAGTAAAAGTAAGGAGTAGTTACCCAAATATTTACTTGAGTAAAAGTAAAAAGTATGTTGTGAAAAAACTACTCAAGTACTGAGTAACTGATGAGTAACCTGTTCATTTAATAATCACGGCAACAAATAATGCACAAAAACATAAAAATAGCAATTAGAAAATTCATAGCCAGGAATATCTCTGAAGCAACTAAAACAATAATATATATTAAATAATAATACATTAAAATAAAAAAATTAAGGCAAATTGAGCCACAATAACTTAACAGCACCATAGGCTCAGTAGGCATTCATCGATTTGATTGATTGATTGATTGATGGAAACTTGTATTAATAGATTGCACAGTACAGTACATATTCTGTACGATTGATCACTAAATGGTAACACTCAAATAAGTTTTTCAACGTTAATCAATTACTTAATAAATGACCAAGTCGAGGTGATCTACCTCATATATACATATACATACACACACATATCATATGTATGTATGTATATATATATACAGTGCCCTCCATAATTATTGGCACCCCTGGTTGAGATGTGTTAAAAGCCTTAAAATAAATTCAGTGTTTATTGCAGAAGAATACTGTCACACTGAAAATTGTAGGAAAATGTAGCCTTCAACTCAAATGAATTGTAAGAAAATAAAAAAATCCCTGACTAAAAAATAATTATTTTTCATTAAATCACCTGTTCCACAATTATTGGCACCCTTAACAATTCCCAGGAAATAAAT
Source organism: Nerophis ophidion (assembly GCF_033978795.1). NCBI lineage: Eukaryota > Metazoa > Chordata > Actinopteri > Syngnathiformes > Syngnathidae > Nerophis > Nerophis ophidion. The sequence goes on along the minus strand of NC_084615.1, from coordinate 61,688,752 downwards.
ATAATTGAAGCATTTCTGTCATTTCTACAGTAGTTTACAAAGTTTACCAGAGTACGTAGGAACATTTAATTAGTAATTCATCACTTCCTGTTTCCCTGGGGTATAAATATGACGTGACACCGAGGCCATTTCTCTTATCCACTCTTAAACATGGGAAAGACAAAGGAACACAGCATACAAGTGAGGCAGATGTGCGTCGACCTTCACAGGTCAGGCAGAGGCTACAAGAAGATTGCCACTCAACTGCAGCTGCCCATATCCACTGTGAGAGGAATAATTAAGAAGTTCAAAACAACTGGAACAGTGGTAAATAAGCCTGGACGAGGACCCAAGTTTATTTTGCCACCACGCACAGTGAGGAGGATGGTAAGAGAAATCAAAAGATCTCCAAAGCTCACTGTTACAGAATTACAACAAATGGTAGCATCCTGGGGTCACAAAGTCTCCAAATCAACCATCAGGCGCTGTCTACACGCCAACAAGCTGTTTGGGAGGCATGCACGGAGAAAACCTTTCCTCACTCACAATCATAAACGCAAGCGTCTGGAGTTCGCCAAACGGTATTGGGGCTTCAACTGGGACCGTGTGCTTTGGTCAGATGAGACCAAGATTGAGCTTTTTGGCAACAAACACTCTAAGTGGGTCTGGCGTACCACGAAAGATGCGCATGCTGAAAAGCACCTCATACCCACTGTGAAGTATGGGGGTGGGTCAGTGATGCTGTGGGGCTGTTTCACTTCCAAAGGCCCTGGGAACCTTGTTAGGGTGCATGGCATCATGAATGCTTTGAAATACCAGGACATTTTAAATCAAAATCTGTTGCCCTCTGCCCGAAAGCTGAAGCTGGGTCGTCACTGGGTCTTTCAGCAAGACAATGACCCTAAACATATGGCCAAATCTACACAGAAATGGTTCACCAGACACAAAATCAAGCTCCTCCCATGGCCATCTCAGTCCCCTGACCTCAACCCCATTGAGAACCTGTGGGGTGAGCTGAAAAGGAGAGTACAGAGGAGAGGACCCAGGTCTCTGGATGATTTAGAGAGATTCTGCAAAGAGGAATGGCTGAAAATCCCTCTTTCTGTCTTTGCCCATCTTGTGAAACATTATAGGAGAAGATTAGGTGCTGTTTTGTTGGCAAAAGGGGGTTGTACAAAATATTAACACCAGGGGTGCTAATAATTGTGACACACATTATTTGATGTCAAATAATTATTTCTTTATGTGGGATTTTTTCCCCACTGAATAAATGCACTTGTATTGAAGGTTGGATTTTTCTCTTTTTTTCCATTAAGGTCCCATATTATTTAGAAAAAAAATAAAATAATTGGAAGCTAAAAAACACATCTCAACCAGGGGTGCCAATAATTATGGAGGGCACTGTATATATATACATACATACAGTATATAATTTATAGTTATTTATTTTGCCGTTTTTGTTGACATGTTAAAGGTGTTTTAATGAATATACATGCATGTTTAACATATAGATTCCTATCTTTCATGAAGACAAGAATATAAGTTGGTGTATTACCTGATTCTGATGACTTGTATTGATTGGAATCAGACAGTATAGTGCTGATCATGTCCACATTTTCAAATGGAGGAGAAAAAAAGTTCCTCTTTTCTAATACCACATGAAAGTCGTTGGTTTTTGGCATCTTATTTGTCCAGATTCCATACTCGTTTTTATACACTTTACAAGAAATACATTGGCGGCGAACTCCGTAGCTTGCTAGCTTGTTTGCGCTCGCTTTCGGAGACTCTTATTTTGTTAGCGCTGGCGCGATGGAGCGGCGCTTTTATTGTGAAGACAGGAACTGTGCGATCAGTCTTCAGGCTTTTGACGGGAAGTACGGTTCAAATAAAAAGTGTATTTTTTCCTTTACACTTTTGATTGATTGATTGAAACTTTTATTAGTAGATTGCACAGTACAGTACATATTCTGCACAATTGACCACTAAATGGTAACACCCCAATAAGTATTTCAACTTTTTTAGGTCGGATTCGATGTGTGACGGTCACGTGACTGCCTGGTTTTGTTTGATTGGTCCAACGTCACAAGTGACTGCATTTGATTGGTGAAACGCAGGCATGTGTAGTTCCTACTTTGAATGCGTGTCTGACAAAATCAAAACAAACAAAGCGTGCATTAACAGATCGATAAAAAAAAAGTAGCGAGTAGCGAGCTGAATGTAGATAAATGGAGCGGAGTAAAAGTAGCGTTTCTTCTCTAGAAATATACTAAAGTAAAAGTATGTTGCATAAAAACTACTCTTAGAAGTACAATTTATCCCAAAAGTTACTCAAGTAGATGTAACGGAGTAAATGTAGCGCGTTACTACCCACCTCTGCACACACACACACACACACACAGATGGATATTATATGATGCTAAAAACAATGTTATTTTTGATAAATGAAAGTCAGTTACAGAAACAAACTGTCACCGTCATGCACCTTTTATGTATTGGAGAAAGGATTACACAATGAAAAATTATTCTGACAATGTATGAAAACAAAATAACTGAAGTATAACTAAAAAAATGTTTTTTTATCTGTGCCTTCTTTAAAAACCTGCAGAGGAAATATATTTTACGTAAAAATAACTTAATTTGGAGGGGTATATATCATCAGGTCTGGGCCGATATTCGATAAGTCAATAAACCGACCGATAAATGAAGATAAAGTCGGGTTTGTTTCCAGCGTCGATAACCTCCGTATGCATGCATTAAGCATGTACAGTAATCTATTTATTTATATCTGCACCTTAATGCTCTTTTATCCTGCACTATCAACGAGCTAATGCAACAAAATTGTGTTCTTATCTATATTTTAACGTTCAAATTTGAATGACTATAAAAGGAAGTCTAAGTCTTTTTTGCTCATGCTTCAGCAGCTGCAAACGTTGGTACTGCATGCACATGAACGGCAATAATGATAACTGCAGTAAAATTCCAGACGGTCAGTAGTACCGTATTAAATTACAATGATTGAGAAAACTTAATTGATACCTGCCCTTTGATAAACAAATGGAAGGACTAGCGTTTGCTTACTATCCTAAATACTAAAATGAAATCAAGCTACATTAACGTTTCCCATTAAGAAACGTCATACCCCATTTTAAATTTGTATAATTGCTGTCCAAACTACTAATATACATTATTCACATTGAACATAAAGGCTGTGCAGTCTTTGCACCAAGTGATCTATATAAACTCCACGGTGTCAAGTTAATGATTTACTGTCGAACAAGAAGTGAACTCACGTGACGTCAAATAAACCGGAAGTGGAAAAAACTTACATTAAAAAACAAAACATTCTAAAATGCTTACAAATTAAAATGGAAGAAGAATAACGTACAGTATTTACACACATAAATAAAAATAATATGGCTCTATTTATTTTAGTTATTACAAACAAATACAACTTGGTTAAAAGATTTTAGTGTGTGTATAAGTTATTTATAATAATAATGTTAGCCATGATCATTTTGCTCACAATAACTTTATTTAGCTATTTTCCTCATAGTTCGGTTATGTATATTTGAGATTCCTTCACCCCCTCTTTAACAGAGACATAAACTATATTAATGCCTTTTGGTTATGAGTTTTATTCAAGTGGAAAATTTTGCTGACAGAGTATTTTATTTTTATTTTCATTGTTGGCTTCCTTCCAAGACATGCACCTGGGGATAGGTTGATTGGCAACACTAAATTGGCCCTAGTGGGTGAATGTTGTCTGCCTATCTGTGTTGGCCCTGTGATGAGGTGGCGACTTGTCCAGGTGTATCCTGCCTTTCGCCTAAAGGCAGCTGAGATAGGCTCCAACAACTCCGAAAGGGACAGGGGGTAGAAAATGGATGGGTTTTTTATTTTATTTATATTGGACATTTAAAAGTTTACATTCCAATTACAATGTTAAAACCTACGAACCTATGAGTTTATTACATTTGAAAGGGTATTCTTTCAATATTATGATGTATTATCATCACATCACTGGTTAATTTGGTCTCAAAATAACGTTAAACATAATATTCTTTATTGGCAATCATTTGTGGTCAGTATATGGACCAGCAAGACGTATTATCGTCCCAGGCCTACATTTCCTAGTTTTACATTAATTATTTGAAGCTTTGGGCGTTCCTGTTGAAATTTTTGACTACAAACTTTCCGATTGACCAGCACAACTGAAAGGGTGCAAATTGAGACATAGCGATACAGTGGTCCCACACTTTTTGTTAGTCATCTATTCCAGAAGCTCAGACGAAAACCAAAACAATGTTTTCTATAATGTCAATCCAATCAATCCCTTCAAGGCATCCAACCATATCAACACAATTCCCACAGAATAAATAGAGTTTAACATGCAAAAAAACAATATCACTATAAGTGACATGAAAAGGATACATTTAACATCACTTTTACTTTTTATTGAACACTGAGGGGAAAGCCACAGGGACGGTCACCATTGCACTTTGCTACCCTTTCAATAGTGCATTTCACATTTTTTATGAAAGTGCTGGCACTTGCAACTTTTTCTGGCCCCTATTGTGACTTATTTTGCAGTCATACTTAATAAGCAACGCATGGGTTTCTTTGTTTGGGCACTGTTTCTTGCGAAATGATACGTACAGTGTTTGGTCGTACAATTGGCGAGACAATGTACAAAAACTGAGGTACCACTTTAAAGGCCTACTGAAATGAGATTTTCTTTTTTAAACGGGGATAGCAGGTCCATTCTATGTGTCATACTTGATCATTTTGCAATATTGCCATATTTTTGCTGAAAGGATTTAGTAAAGAACATCCAGGATAAAGTTCGCAACTGGAGAAAAGCCCTGCCTCTACCGGAAGTCGCAGACGATGACTTCACATGTTAATGGCTCCTCACATATTCACATTGATTTTAATGGGAGCCTCTAACAAAAAGAGCTATTCAGACCGAGAAAACGACAATTTCCCCATTAATTTGAACGAGGATGAAAGATTAGTGTTTGAGGATATTGATAGCGACGGACTCTGATGTTTTTAGAGACATTTACTATGATAATTCTGGGAAATCCCTTATCTTTCTATTGTGTTGCTAGTGTTTTAGTGAGTTCAACAGTACCTGATAGTCGGAAGTGTACGTCCACGGCTGGGTGTTGACGCGCAGTGTCTCAGGGAATTCGACGGCAGCTTTATGGACGGCACAAGCTCAGCTGATATCCAGTACGAAGCGACTTTTTAACCACAATTTTCTCACCGATACCTGCTGGTTGACATTCGGTTGGGATCCATGTCCGCTCTGATCCATAGTAAAGTTTCACCTCCGTGAATTTTAAACAAGGAATCAATGTGTGTTTGTGTGGCTAAAGGCTAAAACTTCCCAACTCCCATCTTTCTACTTTGGCGTCTCCAATATTAATTGAACAAATTACAAAAGATTCAGCAACGCAGATGTCCAAAATACTGTGTAATTATGCCGTTAAAGCAGACGACTTTTAGCTGTGTGTGTGCACAGCGCTCATACTTCCTAAAAACCTGTGACGTCTTGCGTCCACGTCATCATTACGCAACGCTTTCAAGAAAACCTCCCGGGAAATTTAAAATTGCAATTTAGTAAACTAAAAAGGCCGTATTGGCATGTGTTGCAATGTTAATATTTCATCATTGATATATAAACTATCAGACTGCGTGGTTGGTAGTAGTGGGTTTTAGTAGGCCTTTAAATGCCACTCTCCTAAGCAGAAATCATTACTATTTCCTGCTCTGTGGTTTTCCCCTGCACAATAAAAGCCAATAAAGGTTAAATCAGTGGTCTTTACCCCAATGGTGTCTCCTTCAGAAGGTTTGGAGAGTCTTTTTTTTTTAAACACCAGTGGGATTGTAGAGGTCTGAGATTGATGAGCTGAATATGCAAGTATTCCAACTTTTAAAGTGATGTTTTCCTGCAACAAAAAGTGCTGTGTGCACTCAAACATGTCACGTTTCTTTCCCCAGAACCTTCGATACGCTGAGGAATCATCCGTCTTTTTACATTTTCAACCACCGAGGACAAGTGCTGTTCCGCAGCCCCGAGGAGGAGGCGTCCTCTCTACGCCAGCCGCAAGCGATTCCCAGCTCGTTTCGGCTCCGCAAGCTGGAGCACTTGCACTAAGACTGGCCTTTTCCCTGCCTGTGAGATGACTAACGTCACTTATTAGTTTTTTTTCATGTTAGACAAGGGGTTCGGGGGGTAGAGTCCCAACTCGACACCCCCTATTTTTTTTTATTTTTATCATGTATTTGTACATACACGATGTATCATGCTGTACAAACACGCACTTCACATGAGTAGTGACCATCATGTCCGCCTCCACCTGTGTGCCAACCCTTGCGTATTTCCAGCAGGTGTTTGTTTGGAAATGCTGTAGAGTCTTAAAATACAGAGACCCCTTCTAGCCATTGTTGTCCCTATTGACACCACTTGGGATGTATCTCTCCTTTGCACTGAATATGCTCTGTATGAAGGCTATCATTGCATCTCATCAGACCGTAGAAGATATTGCGCAGCCATTAGCTTGTTGGTCGTAGCTCTTGTTTGCAATAAAAGGTTTGATATTTGCCACAGGTTACATCACTAAGTCTAAATCTACTGACCTGAAAGTGAAATAATGATACAGTAGTTTTGTTTTCATTGCCGTTTTCTTCATGTATAATTTAATAAAAGCAACCCGATTTTACTCTGAACACAATGTTATGTGCGTATCAGTTCGAAATGTAGTGACGTCATGTAAATGAACTAGGCTGTCGCTAATGTGGCCACTAGGTGTCAGCAGAGCAACTGTAACACGGTCTGACCTTTAAACGAGTTTTAAGTTACGACTCATTTGCAGTTGGTATTGAGATACACTCCAATATTAAACACGAACAATAAAACAGGAGAAGTCCTCACAGACTTAATGTCTTTTTAATTCATGTTCTAAACCTGTGTATAGGTTTTTAATTAGGGGTGAACACTGCAGTCAGTCTCGGCAACTGACTGCAGTGTTTGGAAAATAATGGTCATATATTGTCATTTGCAGAGGATAGTGAATGTATAATGTTATACAAGCTATACATTGACTACTCTAAAGCAGTGTTTTTCAACCTTTTTTGAAAGAATGCGGAGGCGCACCACCGGCAGAAATCACTAGAAAACGAAATTCAGTTGACAGTAAAAAGTCGCAATATTTGGATATGACTTTTAATCATAACCAAGCATGCATGACTATAGCTCTTGTCTCAAAGTAGGTGTACTGTCACCACCTGTCATACCACCATCCATCCATCCATTTTCTACCGCTTATTCCCTTTCGGGGTCGCGGGGGGCGCTGGCGCCTATCTCAGCTACAATCGGGCGGAAGGCAGGGTACACCCTGGACAAGTCGCCACCTCATCGCAGGGCTAACACATATAGACAGACAACATTCACACTCACATTCACACACTAGGGCCAATTTAGTGTTGTCAATCAACCTATCCCCAGGTGCATGTCTTTGGAAGTGGGAGGAAGCCGGAGTACCCGGAGGGAACCCACGCATTCACGGGGAGAACATGCAAACTCCACACAGAAAGATCCCGAGCCTGGATTTGAACCCAGGACTGCAGGACCTTCGTATTGTGAGGCAGACGCACTAACCCCTCTGCCACCGTGAAGCCCCTGTCACACCACACCGTGATTTATTTTGACTTTTTTTTGCTGTTTTCCTGTATGTAGTGTTTTAGTTCATGTCTTGTACTCCTATTTTGGTGGCTTTTTCTCTTTTTTTTTTTGTATTTTCCTGTAGCAGTTTCATGTCTTCCTTTGAGTGATATTTCCCACGTATACTTTGTTTTAGCAATCAAGAATATTTCAATAGTTTTTAATCCTTCTTTGTGGGGACATTTGTTGATTGTCATGTCACGTTCGGATGTACTTTGTGAACGCCGTCTCTGCTCTGCAGTAAGTCTTTGCTGTCGTCCAGCATTCGGTTTTTGTTCACTTTGTAGCCAGTTCAGATTTAGTTCTGTTCTGCATAGCTTCAATGCCTTTTATTAGGGGCACTCACCTTTTGTTTATTTTTGCTTTAAGCATTAGACACCTTTTTACCTGCACTCTGCCTCCCGCTGTTTCCGACATCTACAAAACAATTAGCTAATTGCTGCCACCTACTGATATGGAAGAGTATTACACGGTTACTCTGCCGATCTTTAGACAGCACCGACACTGAGCACATCATTTGCAAACTTCCATTACCCAAATAGGTCAAATTTGATAATCTCCCACGTCACACCAGACTATCTCACAGCACACTAGTGTGCTGCGGCACAGTGGTTGAAAAATACTTCTCTAAAGGACAACCAACTTTTTCTTCATTATGTGCCTCAGTAAGTTAAGTCGTTCTATCAAATCAGTCCCTTATTGTCACTTTCTTAAAGTATTGTGAGGATAAGGAATGCCAAATATATTTTTCATTGTAAAGTCTAATTCTAGGAAGCAGGAACATGCAACAAATGAGAATTTCCGATGTTTAAGGTAGTTTAAATTAATTAGTGTAAACAACATTGATGGCGTACTTTGACTTAAACATTTTGGCTTTCGGCTCAAATGACTCCATACATAAAAGGGTGAAACGATAGTACAAAGTACAATCCTCCGTCTGCTAAGGGAAATTCTACCCTCTAGTGGAGAAGGTCATACATTACAATAATATCCAGCCTCTGATCAAATGTGAGAATTGGGAAGTGGAAACAAAATTAGGTACTATAACAAAATCATCAATTATAATACATATTATATACACACATAATGAAAACAGTTAATATACCGTTTGACAGGTTTATTTGTTTTTGTAAAAAAAAAAAAATTCAATAAAATTCTAAGTTTACAAAATTGGCTTTCAAAATATTTGTCTGCCTCTGACATGAACACATTTGAGAAAAATAATCAGTTTTTCCTATGAACATGAAAACAGTAGTGTACACTGGTCATAGAAAGAAAAGACATCCCCTCCAAAGAAAGTAACTGTCATTAAATGGAGATATTGTGATGTCTGTGTGTGTGTGTGTGTGTGTGCGTGTGTGCGTGCACGCCTTGGCATACTTCTAGGGACTTTTTATCCGTATCTTTTATGAGTGAATTGTTCAGCCGGGAGACAGCTTAGAGTTTCGGTCCAGTTCCTGGAAATGAGCTCATCATCTCCCCAAAGAATCCAAATGTGTTCACGATGGACACTGTCAGCTGCACAAGTAAGAATGTATTCTATTGCTGTAAAGAAGTGTGACCTCTCTGTGTGTTTAATAATACAAATTCATTGGAATAATAAGGACCACCATTGCATGTTGTTTGTTGGCAACTTGGAGGTACACGTGTGACATACATTTGATGGTCTCCGTCCATCCATTTTCCTACCACTCGTCCATTTGGGGTCACGGGGAGGTCGCTGGAGCCTATCTCAGCTGCATTTGGGCGGTAGGCGGGGTACACCCTGGACAATCATTTCAATCATATTGAAGTTTGTTTTTTAAATGATATGTGTGACAGTCATGTCAGGATAGTTGGCACCTTTGAATTGACATTATTATTATTAGTAGTAAACTATCTGCATAACACTCTTGGAACATTTCCTGGGAAAATAGTGGTGTGGAAAAAATACTTGACTCCTTTACTGCATGTGCTTCTCTGTCAACAAAGAGAAAATACAGAAAACCAGTTAACAGGTGTGAATGTCAAAATGTGCAGTAGGAAGGGGATTCACATGGCCCCATTCGCCACCTGACACATGAAATGTGACCAATTGGGGGTGGTTGCATTATCCACTTTGGCAGTCGGTTGGCAGTAAAGTGTTAAATATCCTAAAAAGCGTTTTGTGGCAATTCAAACTTTGACCACAGCGTCCATTGCTATGTAGAGTGGTGCTTTCCATCATTTTTAGCAGACTGCATTGAAAAATGGTTAATTCTACCTTTACGAATCCCTTCCCTACGTAAGAAATATGCTACCTCGAGGTACAGTACATTGTTTTCCTATGCCCTACTTTTCGAATAAATTTCTTGCCAAAATTTTTGTGCCGGTTTTCCTAATATTGTCTGGTTTATCGTACACTGTGCACAACACAGAAGGATTTAAATCAGAGCCAACCAAGGGATTTAAATCAGAGTCAACAGTATGAAATAATTGAACTATCACACATCATTTTACGTGGCTAACAAAAACCTCCAAATGTGTGCCCGTGAGGCATTTCGTCATTAAAAAAAAAAATTAAATGTGTTTCCAAATTGCACGGTATGTAATTGCAGTTCTTAATTTAAAACTATGGTATAAAAACAGCCATTCCAAACATTTTTTGGGGTCATTGAAACCCTTTTTGAAATTAATTCTACAATATCTGAACTTGAATTTCCACCTGTCACCGTGACTTCTGACTGCAAAGCCATTTTCAATCAGTTTTTTGGCATACAATATGATATTCAAACGAAAGCAGCAACTGTGTAACAACATCATGTACAATTACATGGTGCCATGTTAACTGCAATGTGGTCCACCATGAAAATGATTTATTTTTCACAGTTTTTTTTAAGTACGACTAGTATTATTCAGGATAAAATGTGTCATATTTGTTGGATTTACATAATTTCTTATGGGAAATATGCATTTGGGTTATGTACCATTTGTATTTTGTCAGACATTTTGGAAACAAATTACCAAGAAAAAGTGAGGTACTACTTTACTTCTTTTATAATTTAAATAATGGTGGATGCGCCAATACATTTTTCTATATACTTTTACATGTATAGGCACTCAAATGATTTAAACCATCCAATGAAAGACAGTTTTACTGCCTCAAAAAGCTGACAAGAGCTAAAATCTGCAATGTGACGATGAAGGCCAAAACATAGCCTCACTCTCATTGATTAAATATTCAGTGCTGATTCAGTTTTGTGATAAATCAGGCTGCCTGGGGCGATATTTTCCACGGTGTAGACTTTTTTAAAAAAAATCAAAAACAAGTTTGACCCAAATCTCACTAAAACTTTCATGAGCCATCCCATAAAGTTTGTGCGAACCTTAAACTGACGTTCACAACAGCAGCAGCACAACTTTTCTTACACTTCAAACTGACTTCATGAGCATTTTTTGGCAATGTCTGATATGAAGTGATCCAACCATCCTGACTGTGACTGTAGCAACACGATATACTATATTGCTTCCACAAAGTAGGATGACTTCTTGTGAAAAGAGTGGTGGCAGTGGGCAGTGAGGTCAGCCATGTTGTTGGAGCTTTTAGCAACCCTTCCAGACCAGCTGCCGTTTAGAAGGATGTTTTATGGCTTATTGACAAAGTGTTGTGGATGTCATGTGAAGAGGATTATGTATAAAGTCCATCTACTCATCCACACTGGCTGTTTTTGCAGATAAGCCCTCCCTTGGCCTTCGACAGGAAGTGATGTAACAGACCGCTCGAGTACAAGTGCCTTTGTCTTTCCTTGTTTTTCAGGCTTCTCATTCTTGGCACACGGCTCAAGTGAAGTCCTTGTTAGCGCAGCGGCCCAACTAACTACCGGGGTCGTCAGGAAGTTGTGACGGTGCACCGTGCTTCTCGTCCAGCTCCAGGAGGGTCAGCTCTAATTGCTGAATCAACACACGCTTCTTGAACCTGGAAGAGATCATGGATGCAACTCAGGATCCTCGGTGGTGCATGATTGGACATTTCTCTTGAGGGAACGATTTCTGACGATTCTGGATCAACAATTGCATTTAAAGTAGTGGTAACAGATCCATCAGTTCGAGCTCCAATAACATTTGCATTGTTAGCTCGTGACCAAGGAAGCCAACAAATTAATACTTTATTTGGTGGTAGACCAAATAATCACTTAGTAAAAATTACATGTTACAGTATGTATGTAATAGTGGTCAAAAATATTAAATATACCTTTTAAATAAAACTTGTTTTAATGAATATTTAGGCCTACTACGCTATTACTACTCAGTGGCCTAGTGGTTAGAGCAGGGGTGCCCATTACGTCGATCGCGAGCTACCAGTCGACCGCAGGGGGGGGGGGTGTCAGTCGATCTCCAGCCAGGCTTTTAAAAAAAATAGACCTAAAAATTAGTGATCATCAATCTTCACCAAGACGTCACTTAAATGACATTCACGGTACCGGAGGGTCTTGTGAGATGACGCTGGCTGCTGCAAGATCATTATTATGAAAATATGACAGAGAGGAAGGCGAGAAACACTTTTTATTTCAACAGACTCTCGCGCCGTACCTTCCGTCAAAACTCTAAAGGCCGACTGCACATTTCCTATCTTCACAATAAAAGCCCTGCTTCATGCTGCCTGCGCTAACTAAATACAGAGTCTCGGAAAACTGGCGTGCACAAGCGATCCCTCAGAAAGCTGGCGTGCACATCACTTGTGCACGCCAGCTTTCCGAGACTCTTATTTTGTTAGCGCAGGCAGCATGAAGCAGGGCTTTTATTGTGAAGATAGGAAATGTGCAGTCGGCCTTTAGAGTTTTGACGGAAGGGACGGCGCGAAAGTCTGTTGAAATAAAAAGTGTTTCTCGCCTTCCTCTCTGTCATTTTTTCATAATAATGAACTGGCAGCAGCCAGCGTCATCTCACAAGACCCTCGGGTGCCGTGAATGTCAATCAAGCAAGCTACGGAATTTGCCGCCAATGTTTTTCTTGTAAAGTGTATGGAAGCTGGATGAATTAGATGCCAAAAACCAACCACTTTCATGTGGTATTGTGCAGAAAGGACAACTTTTTTTCTCCTCCATTTGAAAATGTGGGCGTTATCATCATTACTTTCTGATTCCAATCAATGCAAGTCATCAGAATCAGGTAATACACCAAATTATATTCTTGTCTTTGTGAAAGAAAGACATCTATATGTGTTACACATGCTTGTATTATCATTAAACACATTTAACTTGTTTACAAAAATGTCTCTTTCATAAATAAATAAATATAAATGATATATATAAATGAGGTAGATCCCCTCGAGTTGGTCAATTGAAAAGTAGCTCGCCTGCAGAAAAAGTGTGGGCACCCCTGGGTTAGAGTGTCCGCCCTGAGATCAGTAGGTTGGGAGTTGAAACCCCGCCCGAGTCATACCAAAGACTATAAAAATGGGACCCATTACCTCCCTGCTTGGCACTCAGCATCAAGGGTTGGAATTGGGGGTTAAATCACCACAAAAAATTATTCCCGGGCGCGGCACCGCTGAGGCCTACTGCTCCCCTCGCCTCCCAAGGGATGAACAAGGGGATGGGTCAAATGCAGAGGGCACATTTCGCCACACCTAGTGTGTGTGTGAAAATCATTGGTACTTTAACTTTAACTTAACTTGTGATTTAAGGTTTATCATTATGATAATCGTTAAACATGTTTTCTGAGGGGGTATTTGGTCAAAAAAGTTTGAGAACCACAGCAAGTAAGTCAACATGAGTTGAAAACACACAAACTGTAACACAAACAACTGATCACATCATGCAACTATTATCATTACCTCTTAAAAACATCAAACTCGTCGACCACCGCATTATGTTACCTGCAAGTCGCCACTATGGTTACCAACTCTCTGAAAATATCAACACAACTTGTAGGCAGAGTTGGCCGACCGATTGTCTTCACAACTACCAGTTTGGTGGCTATTTTTAATCTGTGTGAAATCATTTTAATTCTATTCCTCTCAAATATTTAGATGCATGTTTTGGATTTTTAAGAATAATTGACAGATTGCTTAATAATGTATTTTTAGTACAAAACAAGAAAGTTAACAAAGTAACTGGGCTATTCTCTAATTAACAATTCAATCAGACATTTATAGGGATCGAACCCAAAGTTTCTGCTTCAAAACACTTGAGTTAAAAAATGTTGGTAAGGCGATTAAATTTGTTGTTAAATTTCACAAAGCACCATATCATTTAATAATCTTTTTTTTTTTAATCTTATCTATTATCTAAACGGTGTCAGGGGCCATGCTGTGAGTTGGAGAAAAAAAAACGATGTCCACCAGTTGTAACTCTCCCTCTTGTACCTGGTTCAACATAATGCGCTATACCTTAATAGTACTCACACGCACACACAAATGATAATGTAATGATACAAAAGCACACATTTGACAAAGTTTAATAGTCTCACTCACCAAAACAAATAAATAATTTTTAAAACATTTATTTAACATATCTCTCAGCTGGCTGCACGCAACGGGCACATGCAGGTCTGTGTGCGACACCCCTAGACTCCGTGGCATTAAGGCGACCCTAACCTTATTGTATCGGAAATTGGTCCGATATCAGCAAAAAATAAGTATGGGATTATATCGGCTTGCACCTAAAATTTCAGCTACAATCAATCTCGCAGCATGTTTACTTGAGCAAAGCTGGACAGACAGTTAACAACGGAATGTTACCATGACTTGATTAACGTGGACCCCGACTTAAACAAGTTGAAAAACTTATTCGGGTCTTACCATTTAGTGGTCAATTGTACGGAATATGTACTGTACTGTGCAATCTACTAATAAAAGTTTCAATCAATCAATGTCCTCCCATAAGCAAACAAGGAGGGTCTTTCCTTCTTTTTAAGTCAAGTCATTTACACGAGGTAAACATGGTAGGTTATATGCTACCAGGAGCTTGCTGCTACACAACAGTTAAGCACACAATGGCACACAAGCTAGACATATGTAATAAGTGTCCCTAATTGAACAATATTGCAGTCTAAAACACCACATTTTTCAATATAAACCATTATCAAATAATTATAGTTGCATATTACTTCCATATTCAAAGTCTCCAAGGCAGAAACGCATTAAGTAACATGTCCTTATCATTTAACTTACTGCATCGTGCCTTTAATTGATCAAGAAACAATCTTAATTAAAGACAACATACGCCCACTAAAGATGGTTAATAAAGAAAAGGTTGGTGTTTTTCATACCATTGTTCTCAGTTTGACTAATTTCACTTGATCAAGCCTTTTCTGACATTCTACACAACTAAATAAGGAAGGTATGTATGATTTGTGCGGATATCGTGCTGGATCAATATCCTTATCAGCTAATACTCAAGGCTTCAATAACGGTATTGTATCGAAAGTGAAAAATGTTGTGTTGCGACACCCCTGGTAGTGATTAGGCAAAGGCAGTGTTTTGTCACGGCCAGCCACAAATACATTTGGCAATACCCGTTTTCCCTCCCACTAGTTGTCTAGGAGTGCCTTACAGCTGAGTTGGGACCAATCTGGTGTGTAATCCGCCTCTTACCCAGAGTCAGCTGGGATCGGGCTCCAGCTCACCTAGATGGCAGTATGGCTGGTAACTCCTCTTTCCTTAACACACCTGGGGCCTCATGTATTTAGAGTCGCATGGATTTCCTACTACTAAATTGCGTACGCTCAAATCCAGAAAATGTCGTAAGCACAAACAAATTCAGATGCAATATGTTCACACTTATTATTCCAAGCATTTTTCTTCTGCACAGCCCAATCAACGTGAAAGTGAGCTCACATGTTTGAGTGGCTGTGTCACTCTCGGTCCACGCCCCCATTTGAACAGGGATATCACATTTAAATTGGCCATGTGCCTGAGATTCCCCACTTAAACAATCAGAAAGTCAGAATTTAGAAAGATAATAATGAGTTGGATGGCAAAAGAGAAGAATTTAACGGACAATGAGCTGGAGGTGCTTCTTGCTGGAGTGTAAAAATGTAGTCTATTTTCACTATTGTTGCAGGTTAGTGCAGCAGTGCATGTGCAGGGGCAACGGTGTGGTTTAGCATCTTGCACTTTAACATGAGTCTACTTTGCACACAGGCTTGCTTGAAATATCTTAAGATGTAGTTTAGCCAGGAAAAACAGCAAGTCATTAACTTTAACCACTGACTCGTAATGATGCTGTAACAATGGAATACAACATTTTCGAGGTAATTAAGCTTAATGTGCATCACACAGGGTTACTATTAGGACAATCACATAAATTAATGTACTCACCAAGAAATCACAAATAGTGCACAATGCCAGCAAGTAGTTTGTTCCCTACTGTAACTTAGAATGTAAGAATTATACATCGGACCAGCCCACATCGCTACAATGTTGCTTTATTGCAATTGTGCATTGCATGTGATCTGTACATTGATCGAATGAATATCTTTCCTGTTGATATACACTGTACATATTCATCATATGATGGCTTGCAATGTGTGTGTAGTTTGTAGCTCCGATTACATTTGGAAAAGTGGCTGTCACTGCAAATTGCGCTTTAACGTTACCCTGTTCAACTGCATTGTATGGTAAATGAATATATCTTTCTATACATGCCCATAATTCTTTCCCACACGGCTGGCACGGTGTGGCTAAAAGTCAACTGGCACAGTCGTTATCAGTCGGCCAGCTCCCTCTGCAATGGCCCGTGTTGCGAGGAACCCCAGTGTGGTAAGCACCTGTGTGGGCACAGGCAGTGCACGGCCCCGCACTGTGTTGTACTCTACAAGTGGCATTAGCTCTGCGCACAGTTCCAGGACGAGCGTTGAAGGGAACCTAAAGCGGCTCATGAGCCAGATGTCATCATTTGCCAATAATTCTTGTCTGTCTCAAAGAACACGCTCTCTTGGCAGTGTACCATTTGCTATATTGTTTTATGCTGCTAAGGCAGCCATAGTTTTATTGTCTTTCTTGCACAAATTTGCCTCTGCTTTTAAGCCATTAGTCAAACATACAGTACATGTAAGTGGTTTACTTCATCTACACACCACAAAGCAGGCTGGGTAACATGTTGTACTCTTTCCTAACATACACACCCAGACTCTTTTAGGCATTTTGTTCTCAAACACATAAATAGCAAAACATCTACCACTTTTGGAAGCTTTAACATGAAAGCGCATATTGTTCTTTCCTATTAGCAACTGACATCTAGTTGCTCTTTTTGAAAAAAAGAATCTAGAGGGGTATTAATATTTGCTAAATATATCGACAAAGTCGATCAGTTAATACACTGATCCCTTCTGCTATGTCTTCTTAGTCTCTGGCAGACCGGGATGTATGAGCTGTGTTAAAAAAGCATAGGTACAGGCTACATTAACAGACGGTCCCGTGATAATGTGTTTATGACCAAGGGCGCAAAAGGTTGCACGTATTATTAAAAAACGCCTCAAATCCATATTTACGTTCCCATTCACACATAAATTGAATGCAATCCTGCTCAGCACATGAGTCCTGCCCACTAAGTAGTTAAAAAAACTACACTGCTCAAAAAAGACAAAGCAAAACACACTTGTACCTGTGCTCATGATGAGTGTAAGTACTGTAACATTCTGGCTCACAAAGCTATGGCTCATTTAGACCAACCTAACAGGCATGTTTTGGACTGTGGGAGCCATGTGCTGCTGCTTACCTGGAGGCCTCTTTGATGGCATGTTGGATGAAGTAGCGTTGGACATTTACCGGTCCTTTCACCTGCTGCAGTAGTCCTAGTATTGCCTCCATGTCTGTCAATAAGAGAGACAAAGCAAAATGGAACAAGAAGTATGCAGAATAATAAAAAGTGGTGTTGTACTGTACCTGAATTTTAATGGAAGGACGGAAGAATACTGTGTATATTAAAGAGAGATTGAAGAGGGAACTCAAGGTAGATGGTCATGTATGATAATAACACAAAGTACCACAACATTGTTGGATATATATATATATATATATATATATATATATATATTTTTTTTTTAAATAGCACAGCCATGTTGGTGCAAAATGTGGTGCACTCAATCATTCCCATGTTCTCTGGCTTTGTCGCAAAAAAAATAAAAAATAAAATAAATTAAAAAAATAAAAAATAAAAATAAAAAAAAATATATATATATATATATATATATATATATATATATATATATATATATATATATATATATATATATATATATATATATATACATACATTTGGGAGACTCAGGGATCCCAGTTAGTTCAAATAAAAATAGAAGGAAAAATTAAAATAGAAGGATTTAAAAAATATCAGCCGATAGTCAAGGCGATCCTTTTGGGGGAAACAGAGCATCTCCCCCTGAAGTTGAAGAGATTTTAATCATTTGGAAGGAATTTCCTACATATAAATTCTGTAAAAATGCAAGAAAACTTACCAATGGTTTTTATCTATTGAATGTTATAAACTAAAAGCCACACCTCTTTTTCATGACTGTAGCACACCATCAATAGTTCCTGTTTTTTGTTGGGAAAATACCTTCACCATCCATCCATCCATCCATTTTCTACCGCTTATTCCCTTTTGGGGTCGCGGGGGGCGCTGGCGCCTATCTCAGCTACAATCGGGCGGAAGGCGGGGTACACCCTGGACAAGTCGCCACCTCATCGCAGGGCCAACACAGATAGACAGACAACATTCCCACTCACATTCAAACACTAGGGCCGATTTAGTGTTGCCAATCAACCTATCCCCAGGTGCATGTCTTTGGAAGTGGGAAGAAGCCGGAGTACCCGGAGGGAACCCACGCATTCACGGGGAGAACATGCAAACTCCACACAGAAAGATCCCGAGCCTGGATTTGAACCCAGGACTGCAGGAACTTCTTATTGTGAGGCAGACGCACTAACCCCTCTGCCACCGTGAAGCCCTTCACCATACCAATATAAGCAATTCCAAAATTCACAACAGCCATAGTTTATTTCATTATTTCTAGGTTTTGTTTGGTTTGAGAAAATATTTTCACTTGAAAAATGAAAGGCATTTCATGAATACTTGAGATATGATGGTTATATATAAATGTACTTAATGCATAGCAAAATCTTGACACATCTGGATTTAAATCTTTCTTTTTCTGAAAGATTTTACTGCAGTAGAATCTGATTATATTTTCCTTGGCTTCTAAGACCTGGATTTTTCCTTCTTTGTTAAAATAATCGTATTTACACCAAACATGATTGTGTTATTTCAAATGAAAATCACTCCACGATTTTTTACCCATAATACATCATCTATATCAACACATTAAACTCTAAGCACCTAAAAATGCGAAGATGTTTAAGATACGTTTTCTATCAAAAACGCAGCAAAGGCGTTTTCATTTTTATTTTTCTTGCTTATAGCGCACAGTCTCGCTGCATTTTGCGTCAGAGCGATTCCAAATGTCAACGGAAGACACCGACCAAGATATACGAAGGCAACAGACTCGACCAATACAGATTGTTTTACTGGTTTCATACAGAAATCTATCTATCCATCCATCCATTTTCTACCGCTTGTCCCTTTCGGGTTTGCGGGGGGTGCTGGAGCCTATGTCAGCTGCATTCGGGCGGAAGGCTGGGTACACCCTGGACAAATCTCCTCCTCATCGCAGGGCCAACACAGATAGACAACATTCACACTCACACACTAGGGCCAATTTTAGTGTTACCAATCAGCCAATCCCCAGGTGCATGTCTTTGGAGGTGAGAGGAAGCCGGAGTACCCGGATAGAACCCACGCAGTCACGCGGACAACATGCAAAATAAAATCAATTTAGCAAGAAGAATAGCGGAATTACGCTAAGTAGCAGACGTCTGGGATCTCTCGGACTGTAAGTAAAATTATTGTGAAAATTCTGGGCAACAGTGTGACATTTGCATGTGAGCTATTGTATTATGGCACTGCCATTTGAAATTGTCAATAGGTGGGATAGTTGGTTGTATATTTGTGCCCTGCAAATGGCTGACGTCCAGTCTAAGGTGTAACCTGCCTCTCGCCCGAAGTCAGCTGACCCGCGATCCTAATGAGGATAAGCGGTATAAAAAATTGATGTGTGGATGCTTCACTGGCTTTTACTCACTTCTTCCAGGTTTGCGGACCTCCTTGATGACTCTTGTCCTCAGCTCTGCCTGACTGCCATCTAGTGGGGGTATGAAGATAGTTTCCAGCACAGCCGGTTCAGAGTCTATGCTCTCTATCTGGCTCTGTGGACTCAGACGTTCACAGTTGTATCGCTCCTCTAGCGGCTGGTCTTCTTCACCATCTTCGACCACAGGTGTCTCCTCGCCCATGTTTTCGTCCTCCCCATGATCTACTGCTGCTACTATTTTCCCCTCCAGGCGTGTCTCTGCTACAACGTCTATCTCATTGGGCCATTTTTCCCCTGATCCCGGCCCAGGAGGTCCATCACCATTACTCTCGATGTCTGCCACATTGCCATCCACTCCTGCACGAATGAAAAAAAATTGTCCTGATCTAAACAAAAGCTCATTTTGCAAACCATCAATACTGCAGTCTTACCTTTGTGCTGTGCTGGTAGCACCTTTGGCACATTCTGTTGCCCTTGAATCCCGGCAGGACTCTTTCCAATCACAATGTGGTTGGTACCGACAGGTGGAGTCTGGGGTCGCCGTAGTAATGGTGACATGCTCCGCCTTCTCTTCAGCGTGGCACCAGAATTGGAATCACCAGAATTTGTCCTTTTCTTGTTTTGAGGGCCTGCCACAAACTCATCAGCCTCATCGATCATCATTCCCTGGGAAACACAAACAATTGAATGTGAAAGAGCCCCAATCTGCATGATAGGGAACAAAATGGGAACATGGACATGTTGAACCTGCTGAGATGCGGCGTCCTCTCCAGTGGACACTTGTTTTTGGTGACCAAAAGCAATAAACCTAAAACAAATGTCCAATAAAGAGGACGCTGGCTCTCAGGAGGGATTTTCTTGAAAATGAAATCCGGGCCACTTCAAGTCAAGTCAAGTCAAGTCAAGTCAAGTCAAGTCAGCTTTATTTGTCAATTTCTTTACATGTAAGACATACAAAGGAATCGAAATTATGTTTCTCACTCTCCCATGCGTAGACAAAAAGAAAAAGAAAACACAACAGTAAAGTGCAACGTGAATATGTCTACCTACTAAAGTGACAATATATGTAGTTCCTGTTGTTTTTAAATAGGATATGGCTGTAAACAATGAGTGTTTCATCAGTAGTGCAAATACTTGTGATATACTTAGCAGCAGATGTGTGCATTTTTGCATAGTCATTAGTATTGTTATTATTATCATGATTACAGTAATTCAGATAGTTCACACAAAGGGCAAATACATGAATTTGGGTGTATTCCCCAAAAAATGGAAGTCAAAAGTGTACATAGGAGGTAAAGCGTCCTCGCTGGGTTGTATACCTTCTTATCCTGCTTGAAAGGGTTCCCAAACGTGTGCAAACGTTTAGGTTGATCTGGGTCGATCTCTCTCAGAGGAGACGGCATCATCTTCAGGTACTCCTGGTAGTTTCCCATCTGAGCCACTGGAATACTGTGCAGGTAATCTAACAGCAGTGACACACAGGAATGAATAACTCATTGGACGTAAATCTGAGTGGATTATTGTGACATAACGGTGATCAATACCTTCATCTTGCCCTCTGATTAGTTTTTGTGATGTCCTCAGTAGGTTAGAGCGCATTCGAGTAAGCTGATCTAAAAGGTTCCGCCTTGGGATGTCGTAGGCATTTCGGTATGCTTGAGGTTTTACGTCCTGTGAACGCGATGTCTCTAGTTATATTTTCTAGTTACACCTCTAACATGAAGAAATGTCCTCGTGATCCTCCACCCACCTTGTTGAGCAGGGCGATCTGGAAGCCTGCAAATTCTTTGACATTTATGTCCACCATGCGAAGCGGAACCTCCCCAGTGATTCCCTGAAGTAGCTGTTTAAAGTCTCGCCTGTGGGCCAGAGACAGCGAGCTGGAGTGGTTCTTCACCCTTATGCCAGTTTCCGGGGGAGCCTTCTTTCCCACAGACACAATTAATCGCTCCGACTCTATCTTTGCCTTAAAGAACAAGAGGAAAAGACGCCATTTTACAACTATAGTCATTTATTTATTAGCCAGTATTTTTACCTTCACTGAATTTGTTGCTGTATTTAGTGGGTAGCATATTAGAAACCTCTTCCTGCGTTCATGAGAGGGAAGCGAGATGAGTACCTAAATCCTCGTGGGTGGCTTGGCAGGATGTACTTAAATGAGGGACCTGGGGCAATTCAGGGTGCCCCGAGCTGCTGGGCACCTTTCACCCGAAATTGGACCAGGCGTATGTTGCCAAGGTGCAGCTTCAGCCTGATAGGAAACCCCCCTCACAATATCTCTCTGGCAAAGGAAACCTTGTTGCGATGTTTACTACTTGGACAGTCAAGTTTGGTTGTTTTCTCTACGTCCACCATACCTAAAGCCGATCCTAGCTGGGCCGATCTGAGGATCTTATTAATGCATCCAATCTCTGCCATGATTATTTATCTGTGCGTTTAAGCCTTTTTTAGGTGGAAAAAGTCACAAATGAGATCTGTATATTTGTGGAAAAAGACACCTTACCCACTTTGCCCCCAGTGCCACCCACACTGGGGTAAAAGTAGCTTAAATGTATCTAATAGGTTTCTCGATGTAAAGCACTTTGAGTCACTAGTGAAAAAGCACAATATAAATACAGTATAATTCACTTCATTAACTCACACTTCACTTGCTGGCAAATTTTACTTCAAAGCGCAACCTGACTGTAATTTAAATAAAACTATTACCAAGTTTTGAACAAATAGATGGCATGCATTCA
This sequence comes from Nerophis ophidion, assembly GCF_033978795.1. NCBI lineage: Eukaryota > Metazoa > Chordata > Actinopteri > Syngnathiformes > Syngnathidae > Nerophis > Nerophis ophidion. The sequence continues at coordinate 61,666,195 of NC_084615.1, read as the reverse complement.
AGTAAAACATTAAAAAAAAATTCTGTGTGAAATTCTGACAATAAAATGTAATTTGTGTCTAAATATTGGTCTATTTTTTCGGTTAATTTAAATCATGCAAGCAAGTAATAACATGGGATTAATAATGATTATTCTAAGTTCAAAACAGCACCACTTTAAATATAAATATATTATTAAATATATACATATTTTTTACATGCATATACACAATGTCCAACTATGCAGCACGCAACCACAAATACCACGCTCCCCACTTCCCGTAACTCTGCCGCTCATCAACAAAGATATACCACATACAGGCAAAGATGATTCTAAATTTGAAAATCAGATGTTCATTAGCCTACTAGGAGAATAAGTGTTGGACATTGGGGGTTCAAACTTTCATTCTGGGCTTCACGGACACTAAAATGGTCAACCACATTCCTTCCAAAGCGTTCACAGAAATGGCATGCAAGAACATGGAGTGGTGGCCGTCTGGTGTGTTTACCTGCTGGCTGAGCTTCTTCAGATAGGAGATGACGCTGTAACTCAGACCACAGTCCATGCTGTCTCCGATTAAATTAGGTGCACCCATCATTCTCAGGGCCTTTTTTAAAGGCTGTCAAAAGATAGCAAGAATAAGAATTTCAATGACCGAGGTGTTGAAAAAAGGCTGTAGGAGAATTGATAGCCACTTACTAAAAGGAAGTACGGAGGCATGGTCTTCAGGTACATCTCAAAGGCTTGTCGCCACTTAAGGTTTGGTTTTAGTTTGTGCACTTTGAACAAGTCATCTGGAGCAAAAATAATGAAGAGAGTGAGGAGCAGCTAATATTGACCTTATTTACCGTCAGATTGATAAAGGCTTCACACCACACTTCATAAGACAACAGTGTATGTCTCACCGAGGAGTGGGAGGAGCACGGGGTAATTGTAAGGCATGACAAAGAGGTTGACACATGTGAGAGTGGTGCTGGCTTTAAGGTAACCAAAGGGTTGGCCCAGGTCATTCTGCTTCCCGCTGCTGTTAACAAACACCTGAGGAAAAAAGACGTGTTATCTTTTCATATAAAGTCAAGTATTTTTGCGTTGAATCACGAGGATCAAAAGAGGTATGAGAGGTATGTGTTGTGTATATAGACCTGCCAGCACATGTGTGGAGACTTCCTTTCCAGAATGTACTGAGTGAGAGGGGAAGGCTCCAGTTCATATTTGTCAAACGGAAGCTTGTCTATCACCATGGGCTCGCAGTCCACACAGGAGAAACGCACCACAGGATGAGCAGTCCGGGGCGGCTAGGAACAGGATATTAACACAGGGTTAATATACATTTACAGGTCACAGAAATAAGAACACAAAAGCTGCCTTTACAAAGAAACTGATGCTCAATTTGATTGATATTGTCAATAACAACACAAAACAATATTCGATGAGCTGGAAATCAATGACCAACTAGTTCTTGTCAGATGGTTCATCAACAGACAAATTCCAAAGCAAGACAACGCATCCTAATCTCTGCTTACCAGCGTAGGAGAGTTCTGGTCCGGCCAGAAGGACTCTGGGATGGGCCAGTGCCCAACTGGAACCCCTGTCTTTGGATTTGGACGCACATAGATGAGTTTGTGGCAGCTGTGCCACAAGTGTGGGCTGAAGGACGACACAGAACGACTAGACTCAGAGTTCTCTACAAAACAGGAGAGGACATTGTTTAGTCAAAATGTGGCATGCTATTTGGCTGTTAAAGACATTTCAAACGGACATTTCTGGAACAACGGTTCTCCTTTCATTGTAAAATGGCACCGTGAAGGAAAATACAAACTGCACACAACTTTCCCACAGATTTGTGCATGGGGGATACCGAATTATAGTGCAATCAAGCTGTCACACCCAAATGAGAATGTTCTTTAAACTAATTCAAATTGTAGTACGTGTAGAGTACAGTGTTTATGCGCTATTCAAATGGTGCGTTTCAGGTTAAAAAAAAAAGGTCAATATTGTAATCGGGGTCGTGAAGAGGGGGAGCTCGGAACTGGAGTTAGTGCATGTGCCTGACAATACGAAGGTCCTGGGTTCGATCCCCGGGCTCGGGGTTTTTCTGTGTGGAGTTTGTATGTTCTCCTTGTGACTGCGTGCGTTCCCTCTGGGTAACCCAGCTTTCACCAACCTCCAAAGATATGCACCTGGGGATAGGTTGATTGGCAACACTAAATTGGCCTTTGTGTGTGAATGTGAGTGTGAATTCTGTCTGTCTATCTGTGTTGGCCCTGCGATGAGGTGGCAACTTATCCAGGGTGTACCCCGCCTTCCCCCCGGGTGCAGCTGGGATTGGCTCCAGCACACCCGGCGACCCCGAAAGGGACAAGCGGTAGAAAACGGATGGATGGATGGGTCGTAAAGAGGAATTGGTAGCTCCGCCTGTGATTGCTGTGTGCCATGTTCACCAAGAAAGACTTGACCGACTGAACAGACAAGAAATGACAGCAATATGTTCAGTAGAATGGAAGGAGGGGAGATGATTTTGTGTCCTTCATTTAGTCAGTAGAGTTGTTTGGCTGTTATGTATTATTACTACTGTACTACTTGTTACCTCTGTATTATTATTTCTATCTTCAATCAATCAATCAAGGTTTACTTATATAGCCCTAAATCACCAGTGTCTCAAAGGGCTGCACAAACCACCACGACATCTTGTGAATGTTATGTAAATATGTTGTATATTTTCCAACTAGCTTGTCCAACATTGCAAGCAGCTGTGGACAGTGATGGGCACATGTGCTGACGTAAACAACAGTAACCAAAGCAAAAAAAACATGTAGCCATTGATGCCTAATATTGGTGCTTAATCAATGCAGACTCAGCCTTCTGCAAAAAGTGCTTGAAGGTGATATTGTACAAGTAACGTCTTGTAAGTAGTGTAGCGTCCTGACAGAAGCACACTGAGTCTGACGCTCTTTATACATTTTTTTTCCAACCTTAAAGGGGAACTGAAGTTTTTATTTTTTATTTTGCCTATTGTTCACAATCATTATGAGAGACAGGATGACGGATGTATTTTTTTAATAGTCTCTCTTGTAAATAAACATAACTAAAAGTCCACTTACATTGGAGCCATCGGGAGGTCCTCTTTTTCACCAGTAAAGCCCTCCGAATAAAACAAAGCGGCAACAATACTCCATTTACACTTTGTTACCTGAATTTTAACCAAGTATATTAGTATATTGTTATTATAAGTGCTAAAGCAGACAAACTATTTTTGGTGACGCATTGTCACAGAGAGCATAAAGCGTGTTGCCGCTGTATTGACATCAACTGATCTTTTGGAAGTGTATTTTATATCATAAATAATGTGTCTCACCTGGATAGTAGAAGGATGAGGAAATAATCCTACAAATTTGCCAACTTTGGCATCCATTTTAGACCCGAAAATGGCAAGAAAGACACAAAAACACACTTGGTTTCCCCCACCTTTTTCTCCGTGAGAATTTTGACTAATTTTTCCATCCAAACGGGAATATATAAACATCCAATCAGTCTGCATCCTAATGACAGCAGGCATTGTACAGTAAGTGATATTTTATTGTTTTTTTGGCTCTCATGAAGTCTGCAGGGAGTAGTAATCAAAGATGTTGGAATAAAAAAAAAAAGATTGTTTTGATGCATTTTTGAAATTAATGCGCTGTGTATCCTTAAAATGATCAAAACACGTAAATATTACAGTGGTGTGCCGTCAGAGCTAGCAAGGCCTGTTCTGCTGGCATAACATAACCACAAATCATGATCATAGTTAAAGATTAAAAAAATGTTTTATTTACTTTCCCTAAATATCTAAAAGTATTCATATCCTCTTCATGTCATATTATGCTCCTTCCACGCTGTTGTTTTTGGTTTATAGAGTTTTTATCCACTCAGAATTCAGTTAGCTTATGTTGCCATGCTGTACCAAATCTGCCTAGAGCCTTCAGAATCAGCATTGCAGGCGTCCATGCGCTGTAAGCGAACAGAGACATACAGTGATAGACAATTACAATAGCCAATCAGATCACGCGTTGTTGTCAGTAAGGCCTTCTAGATGGCCTAAGGCGGCTATATAGTGATGTATGAGCCAGGTTATATAATAACTCCATTACCCAGCATGCCACAGTAGTGGGGAACATGCGCAGTAGCCCCGTTTTAGGTTCTTAGTGTAGACATCTTTTATGATCAAACAAGACAACACATATATTTGCAAGGCCATTTTTCAAGAAGGATATTTAAAGAGAAACTACATCTTGTGAGAACATCTCGGCCGACCCTGGAGCTAGCTCAGTTGTCCCGGCGATAAAATGTGAGTTCATATATTTTATTTCTTTCACATTAAAAATGTTTTTTGCAATTTAAATTTTGACAGTACTACGTAAGATATGCTTTACGTGCTGATGTGGGTTTATTGATTTTTAAATGCGCCACAAAATATCCCATTTTGTACAACGCGCAGTAGTGTGTAAATGTGTTTCTGGATAGTATTTCTCCAGCAATGGTCATGTGGTGATATCAATGATGTCACCACATGCAGCCCTTTGAACACTTGTGATTTTGGGCTATATAAGTAAACATTGATTGATTAATGATGGTATTTTGAGAGGTAATCATTGAAGTCAAACATCACTGAAGGCCCAGGTGTGAAACGCACGGCCCGCCACTGAAATATTACATGGTATTATAAATGTGCTACATTACATTACAAATATACTTACAATGTGGCTATAAAACCTTGATGGAGGAGTTTGGATGTTTTTACAGTGCTTTATAAACAGAATAGAGTGACTCCTATAGGTTCCATTCTAAGCAGGTGATCACATTTTTTTACTTTTTTAGCTGGAAAGGCAACATTCCAAAAAAAGTGCAGTTCTGCATTAACATTTCAAAAGCAGCCCTTATAACATCACTATCTAGTAGCCAGAACTACACAGCACTTTCTCATTATGCACCAATGATGATTACAGCGAGCGAAGTTGCATTCACAAATACTCGGAATTGTGAGTATCAAAAATTAAAACTCACTAACTGATGTTTTTTTTTTGCACATTCAATAATTATGACAACCCGTTGTAGATTGTATTTCTTATTTTTGAATGCATTACCTAAGTATTTCCATTATTAGTCTGGAGGCAGTGTTTTTTATTTTACAAAAATTTAAATGTTTTTTTTTTTTAAGTACCAGTTTGGCCACTGCTTTTAAAGTACCAATTTGGTACTAGTATCAAATATTAAGTAAACAATACCCATCACTAACTGTTTTGTTTGTTACATAAAAACCACACAAAAAAAACACAGAAGGAGGTTAAGTTGTATTTGTTTTTAAGTTTTTTGCTCTCATTGTATCTCTCACAGTGTCCATATTAGCTACAATTATTATCACCTACAAGTCTTTATCTAAAACTCTTATGTTGTACATTGTCTGCAGTACACAGCAGGATTCAATCTTTACATTGATTGTGTATAATCACAGTGATTATCAGATGTATTGATCATTGCGGAGGGACTCACCTTCGCCTACAATAGGCGGATCTGGCCCAGTTTTCTCAAAATTAATAACTACACCACTTTGAACTTTTTGGACTAGAGACTCCAGACACTGGTTCAGCATTCTCTGCGTTCGCACGCAGTATGAGCGCCCTGAGACAAAAACAGAAACGTGTGTTACTAACACAGAAAAAGTTCAGGCTTTAAATATTTACAGTAAATATTACTAAAGCATATTTAGAAGAGAATGTCAAACCTCCTGTGACTTCACACATTTGGGTGATGGCAGACTCATCAGTGGGAACGCTACCGAGCTGCTCGTTGTCTGCCGTTGCTGCTCCTGGGAGGCGAAGCACCAGTGCAAACAGTCTCTGATCCCAGCGGAAGGGCTCTTTGGTCAGCTCGCTCCCAGCCAGAGGCGAGTTTAGAGGCAGGTGGAGCTGCACAGGGGCAGAATAAAAGTGCAAGGTAGATTAAGAACATAATTTATGAACAGCTGACGTTATCAAGAAAATAGTAATGCAATTCTCCCACCTCGTCTGGGACCCCTGAGCTGTGTGTGAGTTTGTTGCCATCAGTGATTGTGATGATCACAGATGGCTCAAGGAAGAAAGGGTTACGCCCCTGCGGAGAAAACAGCAATCATTAGCAACTTAACAATCCATTAGTTTTCTGTACTGTTTATTCTTGTCACGGTCAATGGGAAGCTGAAAGTGGTCCCAGCAGAAAAACATTCATTCACATTCACACCAGATTTGGAGAAAGAACACACAATACAGCTTGAAACATCCAGCACTGAGGCAGACTTCTCCAACAATATTGAATAATACATTAGCATCATGCAAACAATAAACATCAGACAGTGAATGCTTGTTGTTGTCAGGATCCGTCCATTAAATGATTGTTTTTTTTTTGTATTGCTCGTATGAGACCCAAGCCGCCACAGCTGCACGATAGAGGTCAGCCTTGTCTTACTGCATCACAGAGAGCATACTTAAGGAGATTTACACACTGGAGAACTGGTGTCACTACTTCGGTAGAGTAATCTACCCGTGCCTACTCGCAGAGGAATCCATATGAGAGACGAGTTGAGAACATGAAGCCAGATGGAGTAGTGGATTAGATGTCTCCGATGAATAACTACACGCTTTGTTATGGCCATCAAATCCTTCACTCAACAGTCTACATCGAAGTGTGAGTACTATTCAAAATGGTATACTGGAAATTTAACTATTACTAAAGACACATTCGTACTGTTTGCCATACATTTATTTATTTGTGCAGACCTCCACAGAAAAAATTTGGTGGATGACATCATGACTGTTTCCTAACACACCTTATATGCACCTGGTCTGCCAGACAATAAAAAAATGCAGCAGGGGGATCAGTGTTGCCAACTTAGCAACTTTGTTGATATATCGAGTATATTTAGTAAGTATTCACACCACTCTGGACTTTTCTTTTTTTTTAAAAAGGCAACCTGCGACAAATGTAGCAACTTCTTCTGGACTTTTCAGACACTTAAGACAAAAGTTAATTTCCTGCAGTGTCCATAAAAACTACATAAACATACACAAATATGAAAGTAAGTTTATGACACCCCCCACCCCCATGGTTAAGACCTCCACTTGAATAAATAAACAGTTGGTGATACCAATAAATAACAATGAACATATGAATATTAAAACAATAATGCATTGCTGAAAAAAGCAATTTTTTTTTAATAAATACACAACCCCCTAACAGGCACCCACGATTTTCAGGTATAAATAAACCCACTGGGGTGCTCTATTAGGAAATATAATTCAGTTTTCCTGTGAGTGTCAGAAATAATAAAATTGTTGTAACAGTTTGTAAGGTAAACAAAATACTACATACAGCTCTCAAGTCCCATAATGCAGTACAGCTTTCCATCGCTGTACTGAAAATTATTACAACTACAGTAAAATGAACTAATAGTTTCATTTAAAACTGACCAATATATATTTTTTTAATGGTGACTTTTTATTTTGCAGCTGTTATATTGTGTATTTGGTGAAATTATACAGGTGTACTTAATGAAGAGGCCAATGAGAGGATGCATGTAGCCCATGAACTGATTGAATGTATTTACAGTTTTACACGTAAATACATTATAAACCAGGGGTCTCCAATTACTAACTTTTCAGCTGATTTTGAGTAGCTCACCAAAGGGTGAAAGAATATTTGATGAAACTCAGTCATTTTATAACTGTTCAATTCAGAAACGATGCCTCTATTAAATGACAAAATACCAAAAATTGTATAAAGACAATGAGCCACTGTTGAGTGGATACAGGCCGCTGCTTCCTAATATATAATGCCAAAATACATGTTTTTAAACAGCTTTTAATCTCTAATGCTTTCGTTTTATTCAATGCTTTTCTATTTTTAAGTCAATCGCTGATTTTTCTGTATTGTAAACAGTTTAAAATAAAAATAATAGACACATATTACTTACACATCCAAAGTATTCAAAACAGAAGATTATTAGAAAGCATTGAGTAATAAAGGTGTCCGCATCATTCAACTTCCTGCGTCATACCTTGAATTTAATAAAATTTCGTGACCACTAGGAGTTGTCAAAACAAACTATCACTTCTTCAAAAGCATAACTGTGTTATATTAAGTTTGTGTCTTTATACCCAACATTGTTGTCTGATTAATTTTACTTCATCAAACCTTTTCTAACATTCCACACAATAAAATAATAAAATAATACAAGTATGGTCATTCTTGAACTATTTGAAAAAAAAGGTATAAAAATAAAAAAGTGATTCAATTATAAATAAAGATTTCTACACACGGTGGCAGAGGGGTTAGTGCGTCTGCCTCACAATACGAAGGTCCTGAGTAGTCAGGGTTCAATCCCAGGCTCGGGATCTTTCTGTGTGGAGTTTGCATGTCCTCCCCGTGAATGCGTGGGTTCCCTCCGGGTACTACGGCTTCCTCCCACTTCCAAAGACATGCACCTGGGGATAGGTTGATTGGCAACACTAAAATTGGCTCTAGTGTGTGAATGCGAGTGTGAATGTTGTCTATCTGTGTTGGCCCTGCGATAAAATAGCGACTTGTCCAGGGTGTACACCGCCTTCCGCCCGATTGTAGCTGAGATTGGCACCAGCACCCCCCGCAACCCCAAAAGGGAATAAGCGGTAGAAAATGGATGGATGGATGGATGGATACATAGAAGTAATCATCAACTTAGAGTGCCCTCTTTGGGGATTGTAATAGAGATCCATCTGCATTCATGAACTTAATTCTAAACATTTCTTCACAAAAAAATAAATTTATGGAACATGTCCACAAAAAATCTAGATGTCAACTTTGAATATTGCATTGTTGTATTTTTTTCCCCACAGTTTATGAATTTACATTAATATTTTGTTGAAGTATTATTAAATAAATATATTTATAAAAGATTTTTGAATTGTTTTTTTTAGAATATTTTTTTTAAAATCTCACGTACCATTTGGCATACCTTCAAGTACCCCCAGGGGTACGCGTACCCCCATTTGAAAACCACTGGTCTATTTCCTGTTGATATGGTATCAAATTAATATCGGTATCAGCAAACACTCAAGGCTTCAATATCGGTATCGTATATGAAATGAAAAAGGCGTATAAGGACACCTTTAACATAAATATAAGATGTAGATGAACAAACATGTTTGATAAAAAATCTGAGTTATGGATACCAACACTTTGTTAATGCTCTGGCAAAACAAGCGCATTCCCTTTTATTGGGTTGAAATTGCTATGAAAATAAATGTTTAAATAAATAAGTATCTCTGTGCCATATTTATTTTGTTGAAGTATCTCTCAAAAGACAAAAAGGTTGGAAACCTCTGATCTAAATGGACAATTTATAAGAAATTAACCACCCCAAAAATGCCAATTTTATAATTATTTTTTTAAATAAAATTACATTAAATAAACTTGATTAGGCTGTTCTAGCTACATACTCATTCTTAAAGCTTCTGCTAATGTAACTAAAACACTACGGAAAATAACACTGGCAACACCTACTGTACCTGTCCGTAATTGTCTATGCCTGAGACAAGGCGGTTGAGGTTAAGCAGGTCGAACGCTGTGCGGAGAGCGTGGCCTAAAGTGGTCAACCCGGACGCTTGCAGGTTCTTCAGCTCACACATGAAGGTGGCGTGATTCTCCTTCCAGCCTGCCTGAAAGAAACACAGCAAATAAATCACTATAATGTTATCTGAGGTGCTAGAAAACACTGAACACAGCGTTCAACGCAGAAGAAATAATATAAGACATGTTGTATCTTTACAAATCAGGTCTGCAAAAGAAGACAGCTGATCCATACCTAAGAGCCTCATTTTCTATGGGAGCGTCCAAAAATACAACTCCCACTGCTGCCTGTTCTCTGTGAAGAGTCCCACTGGAGAGGATGTGGGTGTGTAACTGCTCTTAGACTTTCCTCCAGTAAGGTCAAGTACTTCAGTGCTGCAGCTTCATGCTTAATCTAAGGATCACCTGCAAGCTTACTCAACTGCTTCCCATGTCAAAAAGAGAGAGGCAGTATAGATCTAATGTTTTTACAGAAAATTGTCACAAGGTAGAGTTTTGTATCTAAGTTCCAAAACCAGGATCTGGGTGTAACCTCGTTGCTGCTGCATGTTTGATATTAGCTCATTCAAGCCACAGCGCAGTAGAGAACTAACAGAGACGTTCACGCTTTGTACTAGTAAACATACAGTAGAGTGCCGAGATTGCACCCGATAATTCAGACTACAGAAAATGTTCATTTTTTTCCCACCCACCAGCCACTCTCTCCTTCTCTATCAACAATTTATTGCCCGTGTGACTGCATAATCAGAGCAGTAAAACCTTGTCCTTCCATCATAATCCTTCATGCACAGAACCGGCACATACAGCATAAGCAATCAAAGAGAGAGAAAAAAACAAATGTTGCATCTTGGATTTAAAAATGTGAGAGCCGACTTGCACTATTAATGAATGTAATCAGTGTTCTATATAGAAAGCACAGCATAACACAGGCTTACTAAAACCTGCAATGCTGATGATGAATTGAGATTAAATGCTAAAAATAAATTATGTGAAATGCATTTTATTTTGCATCAATTACACATAAAAGTATCTCAGTGATATAATTGAGTGCTACTAAAAAATTAAGTGTACTAAATAGTGTGTGGCACTTTTTTAACCAGTGTGCATATGTTAAGCACAGGTTCAGAAACCTTTACGATCAAGGGGGTTTTTTTGCCCGCTTTTCTACAAAACAAAAATAGTCTGAAACCACAAAATGTAACTCAGCCTATAAACTTTTTTAAATTTTTATTTTACCTTTTAAAAAAACAGAATACAACAAAGAAAAGTGCATGAAGGTCAACTTTCAAATAGGATTGCAGCAATGGATTATTTTAATAATCGAGAATTGAGTAGATTTTTCAAATAATCGAGTCATCAAATAACAAAACTCTTTACACTAAAGCCCTAATGCGTATTTTAGGGAATATAGCCAATGGTTGAAATAAAAAAATAAATAAATTATTTTTGCAATAAAATTCATTCTTTTTTTTTAATAAATGCACTTTATCAACATTTCAATTACACTCTTAACGTGTGCAGTAGGGTTGCGCGATATAGACAATAGCGATAGCGCTTTTACTACTATTGTTACATTGTGACAAGGAATGTTGATGACACACTGTAGCTCTGTCCTGCAAATATGACATCGACAAGAAAACGAAGGCACCCTCAACGCACTAAGCATTTTCACTAGCAACTTATGTCCTACCACAGTGCAAAGCCACACTCCTTAGTCTATGTTGGCAAATAAACTAAGTGTCTTATGAGTACCATTATCACTGGAGGACGAGAAGAACACTACCACTACTAACCACAATCATGAGCTCTTTAATGCAAACAAAGTTGGGCGGATCGATACCATTATCGACCATGACAATATTACGTAGAGTGATAGTATACGGTCGATACAATTGTTGTTAGATTAATATTTTTTTATTTTTGCTGTTTTTGTTACTGTTTACAAATTTAGGAAATTAGTCCCTGGACACAGAACTTTAGGGGAAAAACCAAAGCATTTAAATAAAATTTTATGTTGCAGTAGGAAATAATTAAAATATTAAAATAATATCAAAGAAGTAATCCTTCAATTATCTTGAACATTTTTATGAACATTGGTATGACGGATACTGCCCCTGCAACAACTTGGTATTGGATCAATACTCAAGTTTGTAGTATCATCCAAAACTAATGTAAAATATCCAAACAACAAAAGAATAAATGCTTATTACATTTTAACATATGTTTAGATAGAACCACATTACAACAGAAAGTAACCAACTATTAAAAGTAAATTTAAGTAAAATACAGGAATTTAAATGAATTTAATATTAATAATAGGTTTAACAAAACAATACAACCGAAAATGATGCAATATGCTATTGAAAAACTCTGCTGTTTGCCGCCACACATATCACAACAACCACACACCACCACTCTCATGTGCTCTTTATTGCAGCGGCCGTGTGGAAACTATAGCCGCAAAATTTGAGTTCTGGATTTTATCAATTGGGATTAGTAGCACTCATTAACCATATAATCGAAGCAACAGAAAATATATCGAAGCTGTTTTTCTGATGTAATCAATTGATTATTGGTTGCAGCACTTTTTTCATAGATATTACTACCTTTTCAGGAAATGCTAGACGCTTGTTTTAAAAAGGTCTTTCAACATTACATCTTTTAGTATTTGCTCATTTATTTCCACATATCAAACACATTTGGGAGTGAAGGCCAAGGAATTCACCTCTCTAATTTATTGTTTATACACATACTGGCTCTTGTTGTATTTTCCTTGCCTTCCTCACACTCATAAGCACAAGTCAGGACTCAACCTCACGTAAAGTCAGAAATTATAGAACTGTGTGTTTAAAAAGAGCCACAACAAGGAGGCTGTAGAGCTGTGGGTTGTCCACCATTGGTCTTAGACTACATGCCAAAAAGGAAGGAATGTTCAAATTTAGCAATGGAGCACATAAATTAATAACTATGATGATTGATGATGCATCAGGATACAGACATAATGATAATAATATGGTATACATTTAACAGGTTCATATATGTTAGAATATTACAAACACAAATATAGGTTGTAAAATTAGAAAACAGAAAAGAGGGCATCTAAGGAATACAGTATTATTGAAGTATTGTGAAAAATCCACCACATCACAGAAATAAAAATGCTTTGCTGTAAAATAAAAATGTGACAGTGTATTTCATTACACCCTCTGAAAATGTCCTACTGAGGACTATTGGAGGACCCTATGCCACCTCATAGAAAAGGAATGGCTGATTGGTCATGTATGAGAAGTCATAACCATGGACATCCTCTCATAATCATCCAATCTTTTAGTGCTGATTGTATAAGTATTGTAAACAATGACAATACTGGAAGGACGATCAAAGCATTACAGCCGCTTTAAGACCTCAACTTGCCTCCTTTCACTTTCAATAGTGTCAAAGAAAACTGAGAAAACCCCAAGACATTGAACACATCAGTTGAAACGAGACACTAAAGCGCAGACTGTGTGGCCTATCCAGATTAAGGCACATCATCTCAGCGTCACACAGTAAATGTTTTTATGAAGACGTGTTGTAATCATTGAAGTCATAAGGAAGTGGCCGTGTAGCTTGTATAGCAGCAAGAATAATTTTTGTGAAAGTGCAGTGAAGTACACTGCATAGAACAACCCAGCTTTCAAGTATGACAAGTAAATGTGACTACATAATCGAATAGTTATGGCTTGGACAAGAGCCACTTCATAGGCACTTGGTGAAATGATTTACTTTCAACCTTCCTACCCCATATTTTGTTAAAAATACAAAATATGGGGTACAGTACTCCAGTATAATGTGATCAAAGTAGTTTGGTTTGGATACATTTGTTGCTATTTTCTTCATTTTAATGTGTGTTAAGGTAATAAATAAATGATAAATGGGTTGTACTTGTATAGCGCTTTTCTACCTTCAAGGTACTCAAAGCGCTTTGACGCTACTTCCACATTTATCCATTCACACACACATTCATACACTGATGGAGGGAGATGCCATGCAATGCGCTAGCCAGCACCCATCAGGAGCAAGGGTGAAGTTTCTTGCTCAGGACACAACGGACGTGACGAGGTTGGTACTAGGTGGGGATTGAACCAGGGACTCTCCGGTTGCGCACAGCCACTCTACCACTGCGCCACCCCAGGTCAGTTTCCTTCTAAGTTGGTGCTATACAAATAGGATGTGTATTAATCACCAGGCATGAAAATGACCAGAGTCAGGTGGCAGGTTACGAAACAAGTCAACAAGATAGCAAAGGGGCTCTGGAATTATTGTAGTGCGTCACTCACAGGTTGCATCAACATGTAATATTGCTTTATTTATTATAGCACTATATTCATTCAAACTCTGATCCAAGTGTAAATGAATAGGGAGACAGCCAGACATTCACTTGACTGTCAACAAAGATGAGTCCCTAAAAAGCTATATAACATGTGTGGGCGTCTGAGAGAGATACAGTTTGGGAGGGGGTGGGTGTGATTATGTGCTGAAACACAGTCCTCGCAGTATGGGCAATAAAAAAGAAATCATCATATATTGTTTCCCCGCACACACACATCTCGAGAAGGTTTATCAACTTTCACCTCATGTTGGGCCAATGGTAACACACAACTAGGACAAGGGGCGGGGCTAATGATGACGGGCAGGCTCTGCGGCCAATACGGACAGTGAACTGTGAGGAAAATATGACGTCACGGGGGCTAATATATTTCTACGCCTCCATCTCAACGCCCCAGACTTTTCTCTACACAAAAGCAAAATGTCCGCTGGATGTGAGGAGGCAGTGCTGCTCTGCTTCTGCGGATAGCTCCGACAAATAAATTGCCGCTTTTTTTGCTATCAGGAAGCCAACGACAGCCGGCAACAATAAAATTCCACTTACAGAAAAAAGACCAGTTGGCCTGGAAAATGTAACAATTGTATCAGTTGCTAATTACCTTCACTCCGTATGGTGGCTCATCGAATGTAACTAGCATGTACCTGTCGCCTCTACTAGCCGGGTCTCGGGCACGCAGCTGTCAAAAAAAGGAAAACCAAAACAACATATATATTAATTTCGACCGATTTCGCCCAAGGAACCCTAGGAGCACCAAAGGTGAACACTTTCGAGAAAAAAGTCGGGGTAAAAGCATTCGTTACCTTCATAAAGACCTCAACCGCGCCTTTAGCAATGTCCAGATACGTCGTACCCAAATAAGTGCGCTGATTCATAGAGGCGGACGTGTCTAACAGAAAAACTAAAATAGGCATTTTAAATGTAAAGCCGCTCTTGTATGCTTGTCTAAATTTACTGTTAGCCACATATGACCTACAGTACGGCCAAGCAGTTCACACATGTGTGTATATATTTGTTCTAATAAGCCCCCCCCTCCAGAAGAGGGCCGTTGCCTCTGCCCTCCCTCTAGCCGCCTTTCCTGTGCTCTGTCTCAGCTCGCGCTCTTCAACTTCTGCTCCCGAACGAAAGGAACGCCCCTTCCCTCCTCTGCAGCGCCATTGGCTCGGTGGAGCGGGCAATGGCCACGCCTCTTTCGCGTAGAATCTATATAAACGAGCAGAAACGAGGTCCACGTCATGGTTCGTGTGTAAACATAAGACACAGCCGAGCCTGGGAGTTTAGATATCGATCTATTACCAGTTATATACAGCAACGATACCGATACATTTTCCTTGAAATTGCATTATGAAATAATTAATAAATTGTATTAATATCAAACAAGTAATCATTCATTCATCCATCCATCTTCTTCCGCTTATCAGAGGTCGGGTTGCGGGGGCAGCAGCCTAAGCAGGGAAGCCCAGACTTCCCTCTCCCCAGCCCATACTTGCCAACCCTGCCGGATTTTCCGGGAGACTCCAGAAATTCAGCGCGTCTCCCGAAAACCTCCCGGGACAAATTTGCTCCCGAAAATCACCCGAAATTCAGACGGAGCTGGAAGCCACGCCCATTCCAGCTCCATGAGAACCTGACTCAATGTTGTGACCCTCTTAAACACGACAATACTGCCATCTACTGTACATAGAATAGAATGTCTGCTCTGAAGCCCACAGTAAAGAGACGTAACTTCATCACGTCGCCTGGTTATTGATTCCAACCCAATATATTACACCTTCGACGAGCAAAATGAAGAAATACGCATGCAAGTTCCAGAACGATTGGAAACAAGAATTTCAGTTTATCCAGGAGAGTTCGAATTGTAAGGGGTATGTTGCCTGTAAATTTTGTAGAACAGACTTCTCCATTGAACACGGTGAACGGATATACTCAGCCAGGAACGGTCAGCGAAGCACAAAGCGTCCGCAGCACAGCATTGTTCACAACCCAGTATTATGGCCCATCTTGCAAAATGGAGACCCGATGGTGTATCTTATGCTGAGACAAAGATGGATGGCTATGCTGATAGCTGGAAGCAACATCCCGTTCTCATTTGCGGATGTCTACAACAAATCAGTGAAGGATGTTCCCGGATTCGGAGATCGCTCGCCAATACGCAAATGGCAGAACAAAGGTTACTCAAATAGTGAAAGGTAAGTGTTGTTTTTTTTTTTTTTGTAACCAGCAAGCACAGTACAGTTAGTAGAACAACTGTGTTTTTATTACTGTGTATTTGATAGGTGCCGTCGGAAATTCAGCTATTTCTTTTATGTATATATATATGAAATATATATGAAATACTCGAGTTGGTGAATTATACGCCACCCCTTAACCACGCCCCCCGCCCCAACTACGCCTCCGCCCACCCCCGACCACACCCCCTACCCCCCCACCTCCCGAAATCGGAGGTCTCAAGGTTGGCAAGTATGCCCCAGCCACTTCGTCTAGCTCTTCCCGGGGGGATCTCGAGGCGTTCCCAGGCCAGCCGGGAGACATAGTCTTCCCAATGTGTCCTGGGTCTTCCCCGTGGCCTCCTACCACTTGGACGTGCCCTAAACACCTCCCTAAGGAGGCATTCAGGTGGCATCCTGACCAGAATGCCCAAACCACCTCATCTGGCTCCTCTCGATGTGGAGGAGCAGCGGCTTTACTTTGAGTTCCGCCCGGATGGCAGAGGAAACTTATTTCGGCCGCTTGTACCCGTGAACTTATCCTTTTGGTCATGACCCAAAGCTCATGACCATAGGTGAGGATGTGAACGTAGATCGACCGGTAAATTGAGAGCTTTGCCTTCCGTCTCAGCTCCTTCTTCACCAGAACGGATCGGTACAACGTCCGCATTACTGAAGATGCTGCACCGATCCGCCTGTCGATCTCACGATCCACTCTTCCCTCACTCGTGAACAAGACTCCTAGTCCGAGTCCATAGTTCTTGCCCGTAAAAGGGTGGAATGCCATGTCCGGGTTGGGGAGGAGACCTTGCCCCAAGTGGAGGAGTTCAAGTAGTCATTCAATTATCTTGAATTTGAAGAATACGTATGAACATTGGCATGACCGGAACTGCCCCTACTTGATATCGATCGGATTACATTCAATTATTTGAACAAAAAAAAGGAAAACTACTATCTGCTGCCAATCAAATCATCCAACGCCCTCTTGTACACTATCCCTCCGTTTGTTAAGATTATAGCATATTATCTACGTTAGGCATGGCAAACTTTTTTTTATTAAGGGCCACATTGACATTGCAGTTGTGGTTGCACTCAGAGTGCAGCATATGTAACCCATCCCTTTTCTACCGCTTGTTCCTTTTGGGGTAGCGGGGGGTCGCTGGTGCCTGCTTTAGCTGCATTCGGGCGAAAGGTGGGGTTCACCCTGGTCAAGTCGCTACCTCATCGCAGGCCCAATACAGATAGACGGACAACATTCACACTCATATTTACATGTCTTTGGAGGTGGGAGGAAGCCGGAGTACCCGGAGGGAACCCACGTAGTCACGGGGAGAACATACCAACTCCACACAGAAAGATCCAGAGCCCGGGATTGAACCCAGGACTACTCAACACCTTCGTATTGTGAGGCAGATGCACTAAACCCTCACCCGCCGTGCTGCCCCCGCATGTTACCGTATATATGTGTATATATGCATATATATGTATATTTATATGTATATATATATATATATATATATATATATATATATATATATATATGTATATATATATATATATATATATATATATATGTAATTGCCTATGTATTTCATAATTATCTTTTTTACATAGGCTGTACAAATAAAATATATAGCTTTTACAATAAACAAACTGGCAACTCCTTCGCCAGAATGTTACCGTAAAATTTGCGTTTTTGTTTTTTTTACAGCATATATAATTATTATTAAATGGAAATAAAATAAATGGAATGGAAAAATTGTAAAATTCATGTAACGGCACGGTTCTTGTTTTTATAGTGTATATATGGAAACATTTTACTTAATCAAACTTCCAAAGACATGCACCTGAGGATAGGTTGATTGGCAACATTAAATGGTCCCTAATGTGTAAATGTGAGTATGAATGCATATTGTTTATCTGTGTTGGCCCTGCGATGAGTGGGCGACTTGTCCAGAGTGTACCATGAATTGATTGACGTGGACCCCAACCGAAACAAGTTGAAAAACTTATTTGGGTGTTACCATTTAGTATTCAATTGTACAGAATATGTACTGTACTGTGCAATCTACTAATAAATGTTTCAATCAATCAATAAAAAAAAAAACTCTGCCTTCCTCCCGATTGTAGCTGAGATATGCTGCAGAACCGCACACCCCGAATGGGATAAGCGGTAGGAAATGGATGGATGGAGGGTTCCAAAGTTGATTACTGTAAAAAACTCAAATGCCAGAATTTTTCCATAAAATCTACTGTCATTTTTACAGTGTGCAATTTGATGCATAACTTGCTTTGAAATATTAAGCCAAGCAGATATTAAAGTATTTATCTTTATTTTAACAAAAACATCCATCCATTTTCTACCGCTTATTCCCGTTCGATTGTATTTTAAATATATGAGTGTACATCTACTTTCATTATCAGAATATATGTAGAATATATTTATACTATTCATATATTATATATTACATATATATGTTATATATTATTTATTTTTATTATGGTCTATTGTGAGCGAACTGTGGTGCTGAATTTCCCCCAGAGATCAATAAAGTACTTTCTATTCTATTGTATTCTATTATTACATGCAGTAATATTAAAGTTAAAAGACATGCAATTGCATGCAGATTTTTTATTTTTTTTAATGTCACAATGTAAAGAACAAATACATTTAGTAAGAAAAGATGAAGTACTTCACAACACGTTATTTTTTCACGAGCCACATTATATTATGTAGCGGGCCAAATCTGGCCCGTGGACCTTTAGTTTGACATTTGTGACTTACATTATACATTATTAGAACACAACAAAAACACATACGTATAATAAATATTGATTGATTGATTGAAAATTTTATTAGTAGATTGCACACTTCAGTAAATATTCTTTACAACTGACCACTAAATGGTAACACCCGAATAAGTTTTTCAACTTGTTTAAGTCGGGGTCCACGTAAATCAATTCATTGACGTAATTACACAAGTATCAAACCTCTGCTGATACGCCGGTGTTATCGTCGATCGGTATTAGAATCTGCCCCCAAGTTAGAACATCCGGTTCCCATGTAGTTTGTTTCCTATATCAGTGTTTTTCAACCACTGTGCCGCGGCACTAGTGTGCCGTAGGAGATTATCTACTTTCACATATTTGTGACAAAAACATTTTTTGCAAACCAGTAATTATAGTCTCCGAATTATGTGTTGTTGTTGTTGAATGTCGGTGCTGTCTAGAGCCGTGTAATACTCTTCCATATCTTATGCTTCAACCAAAAATAAACAACAGGTGAGTGCCCTTAAGAAAAGGCTTTCCAGCTTAGGGGAGGCTATGCAGAATGAAACTAAAGCTGAAACTGGCTGCAAAGTATACAAAAACAGAATGCTGGACGACAGCAAAAACTTACTGTGGAGCAAAGACGGCGTCCACAATGTGAATCCGAACATGACATGACAATCAACAATGTCCCCAAAAAGATGGATAAGAACACCTGAAATATTCTTGATTACTAAAACAAAGTAGATGTGGGAAATGTCGCTTAAAGGAAGACATGAAGCTGCTACAGGAAAATACCCAATTTTTTTTTTAAAAAGCCACCAAAATAGGAGCGCTAAAACATTACACACAGGAAAACAGCAAAAAACTCCAAATAAGTCAGGACGTGATGTGACAGTACACATACTTTGAGACAAGGGCTATATTGATGCATGCTTGGTTATGGTCTAAAGTCATATCCGACAATTGCGACAACTTTTTATTGTCAACTGAGTTGATGATTTCTGCTGGTGGTGTGCCTCCGCATTTTTTCAACGCAAAAAATGTGCCTTGGCTCAAAATAGGTTGAAAAACATTGTCCTATACGATATTGTTGTCACACAATTTAATGTACATATGCTCCTGGGGATAGGTTGATTGGCAACACTAAATTGGCCCTAGTGTGTGAAAGTTGTCTGTCTATCTGTGTTGGCCCTGCGATGAGATAGCGACTTGTCCACGGTTTACGCCGCCTTCCGCCCGATTGTAGCTGAGATAGGCACGAGCGCCCCCCGCGACCCTAAAGGGAATAAGCGGTAGAATGGATGGATAGATGCTCTCTAGCTAACCTTCACAGTATTTGTCCATGACATACCTTGTGTTTTTCTTCAAAGACAATATTATAATAAAATAAAACTATGTTTAATTTGATAAAAACCGACAACTTATCAATAATAATAGCATTGTAACATTTTAAAAAACACGTGTTTGTATGCTACTTTAGCATAGCATTTGCTTAAACTCGTCATATTACATAAAACAAAAAAAAGGCAACTATAAATAACTCCAGCATCTTGTACATCATATTTGTTACCAATAGCAGTTCGGAATGTGGTTGTAAACATGACCGTAGTGACATGATTGATCACCATTGATGTGAAGTCGTTGAGTTGACGTCGAGCACGTTCTGAATGTGACATCCCAGCATGCATTGCGAAGTCTGCAGCAGCCCCTTATTGACAAAAGAAGAAAAAAAAAAACAGCAACAACAGGCTGGGTTCGGGACGGCTATTGCCTCCGCGCTGGTGTAATCGACATTCAACGAAAGGTAAATTCTCGCTTTCGTGTCATCTTGTTGCAGTAATTTAACGGTCAGGCATGACACAGCGGAGACACTTTACACATGCTGTCGGATAAGATTTTGGTTAACCGAGCATGCTAACGCGTTAGCTACATTATTATAACAATGTAACATGCTTAAAATATAATGTCAGCGGATTTAAAGTAGTTGTCATTACTAAGCGATTTACATTGGGTGTGTGTAAGCACAGTCTTTGTAAAAATAAAATAAAAAACAGAGTTTAAAGTCATCGGCATAAGGGCTTCTTGGCTATGTTGACTTAACTAGCATCCATGATTACTTTGCACTTTAGCTGCCCAACAGCACATTATTGCGTTAAATAGCATAGTGTCGCATGACTTAGTTGGTTTCAACGTCAATCTTGAACCTGGTTTGAGTGCTTGTGGGGAACAAAGTGTCACAACAGCACTGGTTCAGAACACGTGAACACGTTACCATGTGGAGGAACGTTGTTTTCTTCGACTGTGCCACGAAACATCAGACATATGATTAGCTCCCACTTGTAACCTCTTCAGACAGACGGACAACTACACATAAAGGTACGTTACAGTCAAAACACACAGACGCAGTTTAAAAAATAAAAATAAAACAATGTCTGAATAACATCAGTATTTCCTTTTTTTAAAATAAAAAATCCATGTTGAAATTGAACACCTGAAATATAAATTCACTGTTTTAATCCTACAAAATGATTTAAGTCCATCCATCCATTTTCTACCACTTATTCCCTTTTGAGGTCGCCTATCTCAGCTACAATCGGGCGGAAGGCGGGGAAACCCTGGACAAGTCGCCACCTCATCGCAGGGCCAACACAGATAGACAACATTCCCACTCACATTCACACACTAGGGCCAATTTAGTGTTGCCAATCAACTTATCCCCAGGTGCATGTCTTTGGAATCGGGAGAAAGCCGGAGAACCCGGAGGGAACCCACGCATTCACGGGGAGAACATGCAAACTCCACACAGAAAGATCCCGAGCCCAGGACCTTCGTATTATTGTGAGGCAGACACACTAACCCCTCTTCCACTGTGAAGCCCAATGATTAATGTACATAGCAGTTATTTCTTACTTCAGGAATTTACACTTAAATTCACAAACATACATTTATGTAACCTTTAAACAGTTTGAAGGAATCTAATACTATTAAAAAATAGATGAAATCAACATTTAAAACAAATATTTTATAAATGAAAAATAACACATTGTCCTTTCTTCTTTCAGAGAAGTGTCGATTTAACCACTACTTGTTTCTAATACAGCATTAAGGTAGATGGCAGGGTAGAAATAAAATGGAACAATATCCATCCATCCATTTTCTACCGCTTATTCTCTTTGGGGTCGCAGGGGGCGTTGGTGCCTATCGCTACAGTACAATTCTTGGCTATGTTGACTTTACTAGCATCCATGATTACTTTGCACTTTAGGTGCCCAACAGCACATTATTGCGTTAAATAGCATAGTGTCACGTGACTTAGTTGGTTTCAACGTCAAATTGTGAACCTGGTTTGAGTGCTTGTGTGTGTTTGTGGGGAAAAAAGTATCGCAACAGCACTGGTTCAGAACACGTTACCATGTGGAGGAACGTTGTTTTCTTCAGCTGCCACGAAACATCAGACATATGATTAGCTCCCACTTCTTGTAACCTCTTCAGACACACGGACAACTACACTTAAAGCACGGGTCGGCAGCCTTTTCCACTCAAAGAGCCATTTTGACCCCTTTCACAAAATAAAGAAGACAATGGGAGCCGCAACCATTCTCGCGAATATCTGCTGGTGGTCACCCATATAACAGTAATAAGGGCGTGCCATGAAACCATTGTCTTTGACACCTTCTATAACATGTACAGACAGCTTGCCAGTCCAGTAACAAGTTATATGTGGCTTCTGCAGATACACGTATACGACTGCAAGGCATACTGGGTGATACAGGTTACACTGAAGGTTGTGATATAAATAACTTTAACACTCTTACTAATATGCACCACACTGTGAACCCACACTAAACAAAAATGACAAACACATTATAAACGCAACATAACAATTACCCAGAATGCCATGCATCCATGACTCTTTCAGGCTATATTATACACCCCGCTAGCACCAACCCCCCCCCTCCGTGCGTCGGTTGAGGTGGGCGGGGTTGGGGGCGCGGGGTCTGAAAGAGTCATGGATGCATGGCATTTTGGATAATTGTTATATTGTGTTTATAATGTGTTACTGGTTACTGTGAGGATGTTCTCCCCAATGTGTTTGTGATTCTTGTTTGGTGTGGGTTCGCAGTGTGGCGCATATTAGTAAGAGTGTTAAAGTTGTTTATATCACAACCTTCAGTGTACTCTGCATCACCCAGTATGCCTTGCAATCTTTTACCTATGACGATAAAAGTAGTGAAATGCATGTGTCCGGCCAGCACGCAGATAGCATGGGTTAAAGGCGGGCGCGATATGTTTTAGAGGACGTTAAAAGTAAAGCCATCACGGCACGCCCTCAATATTGTTGTCCGAGTGAAAATCGAGGAATGTTGACCCCGGGTGGTGTCCGGGTGAGGCTCCGAGAACCGGAATCCCCCCGTGACAATCGGTGGGGTCGGCGATTGTGCAGCTGAGCCACATCAGAGTGGCCAAAGAGCCGCGGGTTGCCGACCCCTGACAGTCAAAACACACAGGCGCAGTTTAAAAAAAAAAAAGTAAAAAATGTCTAAATAACATCTGTATTTCCTTTTTATATAAAACCCATGTTGAAATTGAACACCTGAAACAAAAATTCACTGGTTTAATCCTACAAAATGATTAAAGTACATAGCAGTTATTTCTTACTTCAGGAATTTACACTTAATTTCACAAACATACATTTATGTAACCTTTAAACAGTTTGAAGGAATCTAATACTATTAAAAAAATAGATGAATTCAACATTTAAAAAAATATTTTATAAATGAAACATAACACACTGTCTTTTACTCTTTCAGAGAAGTGTCGATTTAACCACTACTTGTTTCTAATACAGCATTCAGGTAGATGGTAGGGTAGAAATATAATGGAACAATATCCATCCATTTCCTACCGCTTATTCTCTTTGGGGTCGCGGGTGCCCATTGCTATAGTACAATTAGGTAATGTGATTTGGTATTACCGTACACAATTTTTAAAACTTTCATATATCCATCTATCCATTTTCTACCACTTGTCCCTTTTGGCGTCGCGGGGGATGCTGGAGCCTACCTCAGCTGCATTCAGGCGGAAGGCGGAGTACACCCTGGACAAGTCGCCACTTGATCACAGGGCCAACACAGATAAAGTGATGCGTAAGGCTGTTTCAAAAGGAGTAATAATATTGTCACAATTCCCTTTCTACATTAATTGGCTGAGAGATTTTAAACTAAAACATTTGCTGTCCATTTTGAGAGTATTTTGAAGTTTGAGTGGAGTAAATCGTAATGACAGGACAATCTTGTGTCTTCGCAGTACCATGCCACATAAGCCCTAAGTGCATTCTTCTGAAAGGAAGTTGACGCCATAGCTTGTGGCGCGCGGGAAGGTGGGGGGCTGGCAGACTGTGGACGGGGACGGAGGAGAGCTCTGCTGGGGCCAATGCAGCAGCAGTATCGACAGCCTGAGCTGGTGGAAGGAAACCTTCCCGTCTTCGTGTTCCCCACTGAGCTCGTCTTCTACGCCGATGAGCAGACATCTCACAAACAGGTGCTCACCCTCTACAACCCCTATGAATTTGCCCTCAAGTTCAAAGGTCAGTAGACAAAACGGCACACGCACCTGATGTATTCAACTCGATTAAGTTGTATTTCCTTCTGTCCCCCAAGTGCTGTGTACAGCACCAAACAAGTACACTGTGGTGGACGCCATTGGAGCTGTCAAACCGCAGTGTTGTGTGGACATGTGAGTGACAAAGTATAATATTCATGTACTTTCATGTATTTGTAGGCCACGGCCATGTACAAATTGCATAATAACTGATTCTAACCATTGAGGAGAACATGTAAAAAAATATCAGTGTAATGCAGAGCAGTTTGTACATGAGTGCAAACTACTGCAGTTGAACCCATTTATGTCGACAACCAATCGGTGTTGGTGCATTGTGTTCTTATTATTAAACATGGGACTATCGATTGGCCTCCGATCCATATTGGACGATTTTATGAAAAAATATGATCGCCATTGCAGAGTAATGCTGATCTACTTTGGCTGACACTTTATTTATTTTTAGTCCCTTGGCTGACAAGCTAGCAGCTATTTGTGTGTCCATACACATTGTGGAGCCGATACCCTTAATAATCATCACCTCCATTACAGCAATTAAGTGAATTGTGAAATATATTCATATAGTGCTTTTTTCTAGTGACTCAAAGCGCTTTTACATAGTGAAACCCAATATCTAAGTTACATTCAAACCAGCGTGGGTGGCACTGGGAGCAGGTGGGTAAAGTGTCTTGCCCAAGGACACAACGGCGGTGACTAGGATGGTGGAAGCAGAGATCGAACCTGGAACCCTTAAGTCGCTGGCACGGGCACTCTACCAACCGAGCTATACCGCCCCAATTAAACTACATTGCTCAATATCGTAAGTACTGGAGTCACTGGAGGACAAGGCTAAACATGATAGACACCAAGAGCAGTAAAGTTTTAAGTGAAGATGGAAGAACGTTGCAGAAGAAAGTAAGGAGTTCTTAACATGTAGAATAATGAGAGTTGAGAGAGAGGATAACATGACAACTGGTGTGTCAGCATTGTCACAGCCAGTACACGACATATAGGAAAGCAGTTTGATCCATAAATTAGTATCAGTATATGATTGACACTAAAGTGATTATGTAGATATTTTAATTTCATCAAAATGTTTACACATTTAGAGAATAATTTCCTGGACACAGGATGACTTTGAGGGCAAAACCAAGGAATTTAAAAGAGCAGTAAATTGTTTTTTTTTTTAATTTATTGTGTACTATTTTGACTTGTTTTGCTGAAATATTTGTATGTATTACTAGAAAACAAGGAGCTTGTGTAAATATTGTTAGACTTTCAGTATCATTCACCATGGATATATCGGAACATTTACAGTTACATTACAGTGATCTGTAGTGGTATTGGTATCGGTTGGTGTCACACATAGATTATCGAAATTGGCAGCACAAAACCCTGATCGGAATTATTACTAAGACCATGTTCACACAAACACAGATAGTTTAAAAAAACGCATATTCGAGGTTAAAAAAATATCTACCCACATGAGTGTAGTTTCAAAACTGTCTATGTCTACACACAAACGCATATACATCTGCTGTCATGCACATTTGGTCCAATCAGAAGCACGGAAAAGCAGCCACAGCTGACTTGGTGGCATTACATCTGTTTATTATGTTTACTGTAATAAACCAGTCTTACAATGACATTTACATCATCTTTAAAACCGGCTTTCACTTACACAGTGGTCATGGGAACATTATGAATCTTTTTTCACTGCCAAAAGCGCGCATGCACCATGCCCGTGTTGCTGAAACCTAACACATGTGAACTTATAACATGTTTAATCAGCAACAGGGTGATATATTACATGTGCAGTAAGTGTACATTATTTCTAAAATCAGCGCATACTAAGAAAACCTCTTGAATAGTTAAGTGCCTAAAGTGCACGGACATGCATGTAGAGCTGTAAAACTCTTGTGGAATTATAACGCATGTAGTCATCAGTATATCGATATATGTGCCATGAAGTGAACATTGTCTTCAACATTCTTAAGAAGAAGCAACATGTTTTGTGTTTAGTCGCACATTTACACCCAGCTTCATCGACACAAGTGCAACCAACACACATAAGTTAAATGTTTGATAAGGATTAAAAACAAGATATAGTGGGTTCGGGGTTAAGGTTTCGTATGACACAAAGCAAAAAGTCTTGCTTATCATAGTTGCCCCATCGCAATTGTCGCAAAGCCCATTTTAATGAGTTTAAAAAAAAATTATATATTAATGTAGAGTAATAATTGCAGCACGTTTGCATTCAAACATACAGTAAATCATCTTATGGTGTGCTTAATTAAAGCCAGCAAGCAAGGCAGCGTCCCTCAATTTAGCTCACAACACAACAATAGATAATGGAGTGTAAGTATTATTTCTAAGAGCGCTCAACCGTGACGCCATCAGGCAAGTACAAATGTCCGTTTGAGCAGAGTACACGTGAATGCTGAGCGGAGAGTTTTGGAACGCTTCGGCCAGCGTTTGCAAAAGTCTGCCTTTTTAATAACAAATGTATGTGTTTGTGTGTGGACAAGAGGCTTAGATACGGAGATAAGTATGCGTTTACAAATTATCCGTGGCTTAAAAAGTGCCTGCCAAAGTAGGTGTCAACATGGATTTGAGGCCCAAAAGATTAATTTATCTGAAAATGAGACTATTTATGCCGTCCTGGGTGGTAGCTTATTCAACTTAGTTATCACTAAGCCTCCTGAAATGACTGACACAAATGTCCAATTCTACAGAATTAAAACATACACACAGTAACTTTTTGTTAGGGCCAAAGTAAGCTTTAATATAAAAGCATGGCATGACAGTGCCACCCACTTAAATCAGACCGCTTTTGTCGATATGAAACATGAAACCCAACCGGATACTTTCTATAAAAATGGGTGTGGTAATGGACATGTGTTGTAGTATTGGTAATGTCATTGTCATTTAGCAGCAAAAATGGACAACAGTGGCATAGCAATTGTCTAATTACACAGCATTAAAATGTGCACACAGTGACTTCCTGTTCAGGGCAAAGTAAGCTTCAAAATAAAAGCATGGCATTCTGGACTCTAGCAGAGCAACTGACATGTTTTTGTCAGCCACTAGAAGAAAGATTAGAACAGCAAAATTACATAAAAACTCTGAAAAAAATGCACAAATAGAAGAAAATAAATATTCCTTTATTGTTCATTCTAATGTGTCCAAATTCAAAAGAAAATGTGCAAGAAATGGCTAATTTTGGTTATTTTGACATCAGTCCGCCAGTCTGAGGCGCATTGACTTAAACAGGTTCACTGTACAATAAAAACATTATTTCACTATTTCTTCTTGTAAAGATATGACAACCTATAGCATATGTATGTGAAATTTAGAGTTTAAGTCAAAGAAAAAGCAGTTTTGTTGTGTGTTGTCTTGCAGAGTAATCCGACACAGAGACGTGCGGCCGTGTCATTATGGCGTGTACGACAAGTTTCGCCTGCAGGTGTCGGAGCAGAGTCAGCGGAAAGCTCTGGGTCGTAAAGAGGTCACGGCCACGCTGCGTCCCTCAGCCTCGCAGGAGCTGAGCAGCCAACGCTCACACGATGATGAACGCAGAGTCAAAGAGCAGCTGGCAGACAGCGAGTTTTTTGAACAGACCGTATTTCAAACAGGTAGGACCAAATATGGCCACTAGATAGAGACAAATGCTCATTAAGCACAACAAGAACATGTCTAAACTAAAGCAACCTCATATAGTACTAGACTACAAGCTATTATGTTTACCAAACAGTTTTTGGCGGGAATCTAAAATAATTTTATTAGGAACACATGTTCTCATAAAAATAAAACCATTAATAGTGTTGTTGTAGTATGCAATGGTGTAGAACAGTGGTCCCCAACCTTTTTGTAGCTGCGGAGCGGTCAACGCCTGAAAATTTGTCCCACGGACCGGGGAGGGTTGTTTTTTTTTCATAAAGAAATACAATCATGTGTGCCTACAAACTGTATCCCTGCAGACTGTATTGATCTATACTGATACATAATGTATATATTGTGTTTATGTTGATTTAATAATTAAAAAAATATATATATTTTTTTTCGGTCTGGTGGTTGAGGACCACTGGTGTAGAAAACTGAGAGCTGTTAGGAACACTGATCCACATGGTCTAACATCAAAAATTTATGTCTCAAATTCAATTTTTTAGTGCTTGATCATGTGGCCAAAATTTAGTAATAAGATTTGGGATATGCTTTGTCGTGTCTCGCAGAGAGCCGTCCTGTAACTGGAGGACCGAGTCTGTTGACGGTGCTGCTGGGGCTGGTGTGTGTGGCTGCCCTCATGCTCCCAACCCTGGGGGAACAAGAATCTACTGTGCCTGTCTACCTCCACTTAAGTGTTAACAAGAAACTTGTAGCTGCTTATGTTCTTGGTGCGTTAAAACCCCTCTTGTTTTTTTTTTTATATATTTGAAAGATTAGTAAGGACTGAAATGAGTTGCAATTGGGGAAAAATAATGCATCTATATTGTATATTTGTAGGACTTCTTACGATGGTCATCCTCCGCACATGATGGACAAGAATATCAGACATCGTCACATACCACCGCTGCAAGGAGTTCAAAGCTCACAATATGCCTTCACTCCTGAAACATGAGTATTTTATTTTCCCTAACCCAGGTTTGTTTGACACACTGATGCAAACAGTGACTCCAGTGGACAAGTCCCAGAATGAGGACCTGTGAAGAAGCGTGATTGCTGTGAGGCCCTCGTGCTTCTAGTATATGAAACCGAATAGAACGCCAGAGTGAAGGAACATTCATGTATATAAAGCCATAGCAGTTTTCTTATAGTTTTTGCGTGTTACCAACAAATTGATGTTTTGAATCATTGTAGTGTAGAATAAAGACTTAAAGGGCAGTTTTCTGCATGGATTGGTACCCATGTAATTGCATTTTTCCAACTGTGATGTAAAAAGGCCTTTTTTTTTTAAAGATTGTTGTACAATAATATTCATAACATGTAATAAAGTGTCAGTACATCAGTTTTTCCCCAGACATTCATTTATTTGCGCTGTCAGAAATACATTTGGACAGCCACAAATAGATTAGCCTCCATTTGTTGGCACTCAACACATTTTACTCAGTCTGTGACTTTAGCTTAATTTAGCTGACCTGCCTGAGAATAAGACGAGGTAGCAGGAGGGATCAGTCTTTCCAATTCGTTATATTTAGGTTTCAGACCCCTCGTGAATCGCAATGAACATTGCCACTTCCTGGCCTTGTTGGACATTGACATGAAATCAGGTATTGCTCTTTTTAACAAACATGTCCGAGCTGAGGCCTCCCTTGCACTCAGACAGCTCAGTCTTGCTTGTGACATAAAACACAAAAGATCCGGATACAGTCCCTTTATATTTCCAAGCATATTTGATTTGCTTGTCTTTTTTTTTTTTGCTCACTTTAATGTCCATCAAAATGAAAATTCACATGCCGCATGACAAAAGAAAAATCCCCCCACCACAACTACAATGTAGTCCTGTTGAAAACCATTTCAAGAACTTGGTAAACGTGGATTAAGTTTGTAAAGACAACATTTTTAAAGAAATAATTTATTTGTCTTTGATATGAGCGCAAAAACAAAAAGGCAAAAGTTTGATTTGACATTGGACATCAAGTTAATGCCTTGGAGAAATGTATTGCATTGACAAGCAAACTGCTTTTCCTTGTTCTAATTTTGGACAAAAAAAAAAAGAAAAAAAAAAAAAAAGAGGACATTCAAATAAATGGTAGAATGCAAACAAGCCTTTCTTCATGGGCATGACTTCTTAATGATTACAATCACATCCTTTTTTGTACACGCAGGCCGAAAAGCCAACGGGGAGCACAAGGTAGACAGTTGAACAAATGCAGGTGCAAAAATCACAGTTCAGGTTTATTAACCTTTACATACTGTTATGACCTTTTCTTGTTTTAACAAATGGAGGCCATGTTAAAATTCTCCACTTAAGACTTAATACAGGCTGAGAAAATAAAACAAGAAACGGGTACCCTGTGCAACATGAACCACAGCAGAAAATAAACATGCTGTCATTGGGATTTTAGCTGCATATGACTGCAGCCAGATTACCACAACCGCAACTTGGACTTTTATTTGAGAAACAACCTTACCGCCATCCTTTTTCATATATATATATATTTTTTATATAATCATTTTTTTTCAAAACCATAAATAAGATTTGTTTTCCAGAAAAAAAACTGTACAACAATCCATAAGTCTTTAGTGTTACACACTAAAAATACAACGTAAGCCACAGTTGCTCCAAAGGGTAACATGACACAGGAGGCAAACATCAGGCCACTGAAAATGAAAAACACCACAGTTTTAACCAAATGACGGGAAAAGTATAACCGCTTACAGTAGAACAGTAAAGATTCCCATTTATACACCTTCCCCTCATCACTCACTTATACACAAAATCCACAAGGTTAAATATGTACATAAAAGCAAACATTGCAGGGAAACAATAAGTTAAATCTTACAAAATCTCAAGACTGTACATACAAAAAAGCCTGATGGACAAAAATGTTCCAGCACAAATAAGGGGATACACTAATCCAAATATATATTTTGTTTGTCCAGTGCTTCATTTCGCCACCTCTATAAAAAGGGGGGACACGTGAATGATGGCTACTTCTAAGAACAAATGCCAGTATTTTGAAGCCAAGCACCATCCAAAGACTAGCAGCTTGTGCTCAGCATCCTTGGCCTTATCTAGGTTCACCAGATTTTTACTCCACATCCACACAACTAGATTTTACCTCCACACACAACATCAGCCATGCCTTTCACTTAGTGCCTCAAACTGCATGACCACGAGATGAAAGGACTACAAAGTACACATGGATTCCTCAAGGCAACGCTGAGGCAGAAGGTCTAAAACAGGCAAAAAAGATGGTTTTCCGACGGTTCCTTTTTTTTTTTTTTTTGCCTTGGCGCTGTCATTTTGGAGACAAATCCTGGAGGGAGGCGAAGGGAGAGTTGCTGGATGATGAGGGGGACACTCCCTCCATTTTGCCCGGGGAATCTGTCGAGGAGCAGACGCTGCTCAGGCTGCCATCCAGCATTCCATCTGGAGAGTGACTGCATGAAAGCGGTGGTTTCAGTAAAAGTGCACATTTCCTTCAGTGCAGATGCTGAAGAATCAAACCGGGTGATAAGATGTGGAGTGAAATATACAAAAAACTACTATGCTAATTACTACCACATTCTTCTTAGCATATAAGACAATGCTTTAATCACCGCTTCACAGCAGTCACAAATCAAGTCTGTGGAATTGCAGCAATGGTGATCGTTTAGGGCCACTAATCACTTTGCAATGTGACATCAGTGTCCATTTATATCTAAAAAATGACCACCGATGTAATTGTAAGACATTCTCGTGTAATTGCAATGTTGTAAAGTAACAAAGTACAAACCAACATGCAGTGCATACTGTATTCGCAAAGCATTCGTACATAGAGGCTGAAGCTGTGTTGCGACCTACAATAATTTAACTTATTTAGCGACCTCCTGTGCAGCGTCGCATTTCCTGTATTAATTGTTTTTGTATTACTTTGAAACAGAAATTCTCAAGCTGGTATTCACACCACTAATGCTACATAGGCTCCAACTCATGGTACGCCAAATACTAAAATATTTAAACAGTGTTACTTTTCAAACTGTGTGTAATGTTACAGTGGCCAAAACTATTAAATTTACTTGTTAAATATAACCTCTGCCTTGTTTTTAATGTATAATTAGGCTTTATACACTACTCTACTTTAAGATTGTATATTATGGTGGTACTTTGTGAGCCAAGTGTTTTCTGAGGTGGTATTTGGTAAAAAACATTTTTAAAAAAAAGAACCACTGCTTTAAAAAGGACCAACAAATTGCATTTTGGGACATTTGTGTGTACATACATATTATACCTGGCTGTAGAGGCAATTATTTCAGCCTGGTATGAAATCATCACTAATGCTATTAATGCAAACAGCTAAAATATCAAAATAATACAGAATCAACAAATGTTCTAATTTAGGTACAGCAGTGGGACTAGATTGGAGATTGAAAAAAAAAAAAACGTGGATGGTCTCATCTCTGGTGATCTTACACACCCGTGGCTATATTTACATGGTTATTTTTGTATGTTGGAGTAAAATATTCCTACCTGATTATCCATCCATCCATCCATTTTCTACCGCTTATTCCCTTTCGGGGTCGCGGGGGGGGCTGGCGCCTATCTCAACCACAATCGGGCGGAAGGCAGGGTACACCCTGGACAAGTCGCCACCTCATCGCAGGGCCAACACAGATAGACAGACAACATTCACACACTAGGGCCAATTTAGTGTTGCCAAACAACCTATCCCCAGGTGCATGTCTTTGGAAGTGGGAGGAAGCCGGAGTACCCGGAGGGAACCCACGCATTCACGGGGAGAACATGCAAACTCCACAGAGAAAGATCCCGAGCCTGGATTTGAACTTCAGGAACTTCGTATTGTGAGGCAGACGCACTAACCCCTCTGCCACCGTGAAGCCCCTATGTGCCTGTTAATAAGTTGGGGTTGTTCTTATGACACAGTAGACAAAAGGGAAGTTGAGAGACAAAAGGGAGAGAAAGAAAAATGACTGTATAAGTTTAATTTAAATGTTAAAAATAGTCTCTGTTCAACTGAATATAATGTTTTTTGTAGGGATGTCACAATACATTCTAATAACTCACTTTGTTGAAATACAAATTATTTGTAGTATAATACCCATTCGCATAAGTCCCGTAAATTTGAAAACAAACCGTGGAGGCATTCCAAAACATTTATAACACCATCTTGGCTTCTTTCATACTTTTAGGATTTTGCACAATTTGGAATTTGCCCATGTGGTGATATCGGCAGTTGATCCATACATGGTATACATTTACCCTAAGGGCTTTGCGCGGATCTGTCATTGTAGTCAATAAGTGCCTTTTTTGAGATCCTCTTGTTATGGGGCAAACTGGGTTGTAAATGCACAAGCATCCTCTGCTGTTGCCATTTCTAATAAAAAGGTAGTGTATAGTTCTAACTTATATTTGTCAAACTCTATATGAAAGTGCTAAAAATTACAACAAATATGGTGGGGAGAAGACACATACAAAGTGCAGCCACAAATAAAACCGCCCACAAAACGCTGCATTCTGAAGTGACACTCAAAGCAGTTTGAAAAAGGGTCTGTTAAACAATATATGCAAGATTTTGACAAAATAACCAATTACATCTTATGTAGATCACAAGGAAGTGTTTTTAAAATTAATATGACGACTTGTCCGGGGTGTACCCCGCCTTCCGCCCGATTGTAGCTGAGATAGTTGCCAGCGACCCCCGCGACCCCAAAAGGGAATAAGCGGTAGAAAATGGATGGATGGATGACCCCTTCAAAGTCACACAATTTGCTTTTAACTAGTGTGGTCAAATTATTAATTTTGTTGTTAAATGATTCACATTTTTTTGTCAAGACAGTCACAGGGTTGCTGTGGAACAAGTAAATTAATCTTGATGAAATATTATTTTGCATTAATAGTGCTTAATTTTGCATGAGCCAAGGGACTCAAAAAAAAAAGGGAATATAAATAAAGTGCTTTAGTGTGTCATGTTTTCTAAAACATTCATCCACATTTATGTGGACCTTTTAATCTTTTTGTGGAAGTACTTTGGTGAAAACAAAACTCCTTCCTTCAGAGTGTGCATGATATTTCATGTCGGTCGAATGTTCCGTCATGTTTTTGAAATCTTAAATTTTCCACAGAG
Organism: Nerophis ophidion; assembly: GCF_033978795.1. Lineage (NCBI taxonomy): Eukaryota > Metazoa > Chordata > Actinopteri > Syngnathiformes > Syngnathidae > Nerophis > Nerophis ophidion. The sequence goes on along the minus strand of NC_084615.1, from coordinate 61,631,870 downwards.
AGAAAATGCTGTTTAGTCTTCCACATTGACTTGTTTGCTTTTGCAGCCGGTCCCTAACAGATAAAATCCCTATTTTCACAAGCATCTAACACTGCTTGGAAAGTGCCAAAAATGTGTTTTCAATCAGTTTTATGATGATTCATCTAGATAGAAGCGTTCATTTTGACATCCCTACTTATAACACAAAAGGGTGGCATGGAGTGCTGTGATGTACTTTTCATTCTGACGGTCAACATGGAAAATCGTTTCATAAACAGTCTAAAATGGGCCAATTGGGAAGGTATCTGGTAGTGTGGAGGCCACTACATAAGGCCAGAGACTATCCTACTGAATTTAACAGGCTATTAACCACTAACAGTAGGATATTCTAACTTTTGGTATCAGAACAATAGAGTATGTCAATACAAATACTAAAATGGCTAGTTGTTTTTGTATGCAAGTTCTGACTTTGTAAAAAAGTCTTACCAGGAGCCGAGGTCCGACATATTGGAGACATCTGAGGACAGCATTGTGGTGGTGCCTTGAAAGAGCCGCTTCGGCTGACTCTCTGTCTCCATCTCACCTGCAAAGTCAAATATGTGTAAGATTTTTTGACTCTTGAAATGTGGCTACATGATCATCTCTAAGGACTTACAAAATATCTAATTTTGAACAACTGTGTATTTATAAAAATGTATACTTCGATGCTTTTGCATGAATACATTGTGACGGTTTCCTAACAGAACTCATAGCACATACCACTACCACAGCTGACAAGGTCACAACACATTTTATCGTTTTGTTTGTTAGAATACAGGCCTCCACTGCTGCATGAAATACAATAAAATCTTAAATCAACTTTATGTTCTGTTTAATAAGGTTTACAAACAAATTGCGGAAAATGTTTTTATGACAAACCAAAAAGCTCAGTTTTAAAACGTCCACAGAAAGACTAGTTACACACATATGCTTCTTGTTGAATTGTTTTAGTGAAAGTGTGCTTTATTTTTTTCTTTATCAACTTTATTAAATTATGATCCATCCATCTTCTACCGCTTGTCCCTTTTGGGGTTGCTGGAACCTATTTCAGCTGCATTTGGGCGGAACGCGGGGTACACCCTGGACAAGTTGCCACCTCATCGCAGGGCCAACACAGAGAGACAGACAGCATTCACACTCACATTCACACACTAGGGCCAATTTAGTGTTGCCAACCCTAGGCGCATGTTTTTGGAGGTGGGAGGAAGCCGGAGAACCCGGAGGGAACCCACGCAGTCACGAGGAGAACATGCAAACTCCACACAGAAAGATCCCGAGCCCCGGATTGAATTTAGGACTACTCAGGATCTTCGTATTGTGAGGCACATGCACTAACCCCTATTTCACCATGTTGCCCTATTACCATCCATATAAAACATATTATACAATGACACCATTTAAAACAACACCACAGATACATTTCAGTCCTGTGGGAGAAATACTGAGGTCCCATTAAGGCATAGTCCACATGGGAACACATTAGATTTCTGTAACATTGAGGAAGAAATTGTCATCCAGCTTGAAAAATAACTCACCTATAAACTACATGAAGGATCCCAGAATTAGTTTTTTTTTTAAATGTTTGCAATATTTAGAAATCATATATTTCCTATCACTCATACATACCATTTAGAAATAATTGATGTATATTGTGAAAGTGAACATGTGTGCAAGTAATTGCCATGAAGTGAAAAAGGGGTAGCATTAAATAAGCTTTTAGTCTTCCGAACTTTTATTCGGACATGTAAAGAGAAATGAAAATATGTAAAGTATTTGAGGTATCATTTTCTCACAAGGAAACCTTACAATGTATTAATCCATAAACTGATATAAAATTGATTGGCGATGTAGTAAAATAAACAGTTTTACCAAATTTCAGGAGATTTCCTATATTTTGAAATGCAAATGTCGATAATATTAAAACATTCGTGTATAAGGTGTTTGTAATATGCCCTGATGTTTTTTTTTTTGCTACTAAATAACCCCAACATTAGCACCGCTTTAAACATGGTGTTGCTACTAGTCCGCCGTTTCCTTAAAAATAATGTTAAAAAAACAGGTATACTTTTCAGGTTTGGATAAATCTTACTGCAAAAGAATATAGGCTCTAAATATCGGTTATTGACCTCATTGACTACTAATAATCAAAATCTGCCCTGCAATCGGCCTCTAATGCAAATCCAATGTTTTCATACCTGTTGGTACATGTTTTAGTGCCTTTGGGTTCCCAATAAGTCTCGAGAATGTGAAATCAAACCATGGATGCACGGCAGAGATATTTATAAAACAATCTTTCATTTTTGTAAAGTTGGTCCAAATAAGCAGTTTGGATTTTGAGACTTCAGTGACATATTTTGCCTTGGTTACTTCAGCGGATATCTCCATATAAAAAGGTAGAGGTTTACCTGAAGAGCTTTGCATGAGGCCGCCATGTTTATTCAGTTGAAGTTCAAAGATGTAGTCAGTAAGTTCCTTATTTTTCCTCTATCCTCTTGTGAGGCAGACTGGCTTGTACATGCAGTCTAAAATCATACACTGTATCAATTTGTAATAACCACAAGGATGTGTATTAAATGTATAAAAAAAAAAACATGACCCCTTTATGAAAAGTGAGTGAAATTCAAGAGCTGACCTTGCAATCCCGCACATATTCGTTCAGACAAATAATTTACTATTATTAACACCTCCACCTGGAGGTTATGTAATTAACATTGCCTTTCTAGCTATTTTCTAAAAATAAAAATAATAATAAAAAAATTAAAAAAGTATGAACATGTCAAAATCTGCGACGAGGTGGCGACTTCTCCAGGGTGTACCCCGCCTTCCGCCCGATTGTGGCTGAGATAGGCACCAGCGTCCCCCGCGACCCCAAAGGGAATAAGTGGTAAGAAATGGATGGATGGAACATGACAAAATGAAAAAGTGGTCAAAGGATGAGCAGTGACATTCCAGCAGGTGACCAACACCAGCTGGAATGTAGCAAAAGTGAGGGTTTGCAGACATATTGAAGAGCTTTATCTCAATCCATTCACTAATCCACTAGTCTTTGCCACAGATTTACAACACGGCTCTTACATTTCGAGTTCAACATGCAAGCTTTCTCTTGACATGTGAGAACTACAACAGCACATCGTCTTTGATTACATGTCAACAATCTGTCGAGGCAATAAACAAGCTACGTTTGACTTGCCTTTTCTGGAGTTAATTATCAAGTAGCGTTAAGACAATGTTTACACAACATAACCTTGTTGATGACAAAATGTAATGTTGTTAACACAACATCATTTTGTTGATCATGATCAAACATGATCAAACTAAATTGTTAATTATCAAAAAAACTGCTTTGTTAAACGCACGCCATTAAATAATTGAATTTTAATTTAAAAAAGTAACCACACTGTGACTAATGGGCACAAGTATACAATGTATACAAAGTAGCTCACCTTTGCGCTTCATAGGCCCAAGTATGCTAGCTCGGATGCAGTTGATGGGACTCTGGCTCCGTCGGCTGAAGGGGAAAAAAAAATGCAGTTTACAGTAAGCTGTTCTAATTATGCAACCAACTATAGCTACAGCAAGAAGGTGCAGGTCTTAACATAATAATGTAAAGTATGCCAAATTTAAATCAAAACATAAATGCAAGTGCTTTATTTAGCAAAATCTAACATGATGAACCACGTTTCCACCAATTGGTCAAAGCAAACAGATAAACATCCATTCATTTAAAGAGCAGAAGTGTTTCCAGTAAAGTCACAATCAGTCTAAGACTCACCCAAAGCGTCGCGTTGGACTCGGTATAGGACTGGGAGTAAGGCCATTGCTGCTCACAAGAATTTGTAGAGATGGAGAGAAGCACTGCTGCTCTCAGCAAAAAAACAGTTGTACAAAAAAGGATGAGACATTAGAAACAAATCATTCAATTTTGCAGTAAAATAATGGCTGTGCTCTACGCAGTTCTATTTCCACACTCTGCTCAAGGATGTGTTGATGCCTGCCACCTGAATAGCTTTAACACCCTTCCATTTCTTCTGCTGGGCCTTTTAATCTTTCACTTAGTAGGACATTTAAAATGTATCAACAGTATGTCCTTGTCCGTGTTTAGTCAATAGATTGTTAGCCTCGTAAATTGTTAGCTTGAGCAGAGCAGTTGTTTATGTCTCTGCAGCAAACCTAACAGCTGCTTCACGGTTGCTGCTTGTTATTGTTTAGAAATTACTTCCTACTAGACGCCATGCAGCTTTTATTTAATTACCAGTTTGGGGTTAGTGGGGAATTAAGTTAGTTTAGAGTCGTTTCACCACTACCGCTTTCCATTTAGTGAAGCGGTATAATCACATAATGCATATGTAAACAAATCAAGTTCACATGTACCTTTTTCCCTATCCCTCTGGTTGGAGATGGTGCCGGGGACACGGGCACGAAGTCTATGCGCTTGGGGGATGATGATGATGCAGTCTTTTCCAAATCATTGTCGCTCTAAAAACGCAAAAATAGGGCCTAAAAAATGGGTCATCGCACACACTAATGTAGTTACAATTGTAATATAGTACAATATAAATTAAAAATAATATAGTAGTATGTTGGAGTATTATACTACCAACTCAGTCTGATCTTGAAGACTGGTGGCCCTGATAACTCCCAAATATTTTTTTCTAGCATGTTTGTCCATGCCCACTCTCTAGAGAAGAGAGCAGCAATACAGAGGGCTCAAAGCATGCCGATTTTCCAAGAACAACAAAATTCCATGAGTCACAAGTAACATCATAAAGCTTTCTTACCAGACTCAGACTTTCCTCCCAGGACTGGCTTATTTGCATAGCAGCTTGCACTTCCCTGTGCAAACACAGTAAAAAAAAAAATGGAGATGTTTATTTTCCATAACACTTCCATCAATGAAAACCACAATCAATTCACAAAGCTCACCGTTTCCCATACAGCGTGGCGGGTTGCCACAAATAGATTTGGAGCTCTGTGTTCCACCATTCTCATGAACAAATTATGACCAGGAGCCTCATGTATTTAGTGATTTTAACAGCAAAGTTGAGATACATAAAGAGTGAACCGAATGTGGAAATGTGCTGTGCCTAGCGCCAACTTCATGGTTGTTGTAAGCACATTTCTCTAAGTTGTTGATATGTTAGCGACACTCAGGTGATACTGGTTTACAGCTTAAATAAATAAAAGTTACACAATTACTCAGAAAGATTGATGTGCCTATTAGAGACAGAAGCCCCAGAGTGTGCAATTACACAAATGTAGTGAAATAATGGCAAGTCAAAAGAATAACTTAAGTGTATATTTTTTCTCCCAAACAATGACAAAAATTAGGTGGAAAATACAAAAACGGAGAAATTGTTGAACATGTCCAGAAAATGTATTTAGCTGAAATATTTACATAAACTATATTTTAAAAAACAGTATTTAATTTACTGTGTGACACTTAAAGTATTTTACCTTCTCTGTAAAAGTAGACAAACAAACAATTATCCTTCTCTGCTGACAAGCACTAGCTCCAACCTAACACACCTCTACCATGAATTGATTAACGTGGACCCCGACTTAAACAAGTTGAAAAACTTATTCGGGTGTTACCATTTAGTGGTCAATTGTACGGAATATGTACTGAACTGTGCAATCTACTAATAAAAGTATAAATCAATCCAAAAAAAAAAAACTCAGCTGCCAGGTAAAGGCATATTTTTATATTCTAGGCCCTTCCCCCAGAGCATTAAAAAAACCTCAAAATCATCAATTAAGCAAAACATAGGCTAAATAAACTGCTTCTTTCAAAATGTATTAAAACAAAAAAATCGTAGAAAAACTAAATATCCAATGTACAGTGACAAATGCCAATATGCAATATAATATTTTTGAAATGAAATTAAAAAAATTGTTAGTGACAGTGACGTCACTGAAATGCGCCCCACAATGATACTTTAAAATGCGCACAATGACTTCAGCGCAGTTTGACTCCGGCGACCGCTAAATTACCAAGTAAATTGAGAATACTTTTGTTATGCCAGAATTGTCAATTATGGATACTGAGGATAGGCAGAGGCATCAAGTGCGCACCCTCGATGCTCTGCCGGGTTTGAATAAGAGCTACGTGGTCCCCGGAGTGAATGTGTGCGAGTATCTCTGGTGGAGTGTGTGTGTGAGTGCTCCGGGTGTTTGTGTGTCTTGCGCAGATCTCGACGGAGCCACTCAGTCTCAGGATATAGAAGCTTTTGCAAAGCGGTGAAAAAAAACATTAAATTATTAGCATGTTAGCCTATTAAATTCCAGCATACAAAGCAGTTGAAATTCCCAGATTTTAAGCACAATTTGAAGCAAAAGTGGGGTTTTCTTATGTAATTGGAGCCATTTGCTGCACAGACATTGCTCGCCATCATATGACCAATATGTATATTTCAACAGGAAACATTTTCAAACAATGTAAAGAGAATACTGTATGTGATGTGCAAATTCTATCAAAAAACATTGTAGCAATGCTACCTGGTTCAACATACTTACTCTCTGAGGAACAGCATGGTTGGAAGAGACAACAAGCTGGCATTGTGCATTATTTGTGGGTTGTCTGCAAGTACATGTATTTATGTAATTGTCCTAATATTAATCCCTGAGATACATATAGAGTATATGTGCTCCCCAGTCATCACAGCATCATTACAAGTCAGTGGTTAAAGTGAGTGATGTGCTGTTTTTTTCTGGTTAAACTAGATCTCAAGAAATTTCAAACAAACCTTTTCGTGTCTGTGTTTCAAAGTATATTCATGTTAAAAATCAATGCTAAAAGTGGGAAGTAATTTCCTTGCCAAACATAATGCTGCACTAACTTGCAACAATACTGGAATAGATTACATTTTTACACTCCAGCTAGAAGCACCTCCAGCTCAATGTCGGTGAAATTTGTAAGTTTTGTCATCTTGCTCAATATTTTCTGATGGTGCAGAGGAAGGTATCGTAGAGGCATAACAAATTTTGATATGATTTGCATATTTAAATGGAGGCGTAAACAGGGAATGGCCCAGGAACTACAACATGAGCGCTCAATATCCATGTTAATTGGAATGGATAAAATAAATGTGCTTGGATTGATGTGTGTGCATACATGAAAAAGGTGTCTTCTTGTGATTGGGATTTTTACCTACTTTAAAACACTTCCTCTTGGTCTACATAACACGTAATGGTGGTTCTTTTGTCAATATTTGCATAGATTATGTTTTACAAACTATCTGAAAACCGCTTTCTAACCATCTCTTCAGAATGCATCGTTTTTTGAGTTGTCTTATGCTACCAGGTGGCAACCCATCAGTCTTCTATGTGAACGGATTGTACTGAAAACTAATTTCATTGTACTTTTTAAGTGCAATTGCAATAAGGTTGTATTCTAATATGTATGTGCTTCTCCTTTAAATGAATCTTCTCCCAGTCAGCAGTGTTGTAGTTTTCAGCGCTTCCAAATCGACTGACAGATACAAGTTTGTCCTATACGACACTTTGTATTACAAATGGCACCAGCGGAGTATGGATGTGCATCTACAGCCAGTGTGCCCGACAACAAGGGGATAAAGAAAAAGAAGGAACTTATTGATTAAAACTTTGGACGACAAAGGCGGACTCGCGGAAAGCTCTTTGGGTAAAACTTTATTATATATGGAGAGATCAGCTGACGTCACATGTAAAACCGTTACAAATGGGGAAAATTCCATATGGCTGGTATGGAGGAGGTATGAAGAAAGGCCAGATTGTTTTCGAAATTTCTACGCCATGCCTTCAGTTTGATTTCAAATTTTCAGGACTTATGTAGGTAAAATTCACAAAAACAGGTACAACAGGTAAGAAGGAAAAATTGGTTTTGCATAACAGGTCCCCTTTAATAAGTCTGAATTGCGTATATCTTTTTCTGGATTTGAGTGGACACCATTTTTAGTAAGAAATCAATGAAAGTTCTACAGGTGAACTGTACTTTTGTTTGTAATTTTGCCTATCAGTCACAATCCCTCTATGTAAGACTAACACATGTTCTTAGGGGTGTAACGGTATTTTAAATACCGTGATATACAAACCCTGTTTCCATATGACTTGGGAAATTGTGTTAGATGTAAATATAAACAGAATACAATGATTTGCATATCTTTTTCAACCCATATTCAGTTGAATGCACTACAAAGACAACATATTTGATGTTCAAACTGATAAAAAAAAATTTTTGTGCAAATAATCATTAACTTTAGAATTTGATGCCAGCAACATGTGACAAAGAAGTTGGGAAAGGTCGCAATAAATACTGATGAAGTTGAGGAATTCTCATCAAACACTTATTTGGAACATCCCACAGGTGTGCAGGCTAATTGGGAACAAGTGGGTGCCATGATTGGGTATGAAAACAGCTTCCCAAAAAATGGTCAGTCTTTCTCAAGAAAGGATTCAGCGAGGTACACCCCTTTGTCCACAACTGCTTGAGCAAATAGTCAAACAGTTAAAGAACAACGTTTCTCAAAGTGCAATTGCAAGAAATTTAGGGATTTCAACATCTACGGTCCATAATATCATCAAAAGGTTCAGAGAATCTTTTGATGGGCAGAAACCAATATTGAATGACCGTGACGTTAGATCCCTCAGACGGCACTGTATGAAAAACTGACATCAATCTCTAAGTGCAAGTTAAAGCTCTACTATGCAAGGCGAAAGCCAATTATCAACGACATCCAGAAACGCCGCTGGCTTCTCTGGGCCCGAGATCATCTAAGAGGGACTAATGCAAAGTGGAAAAGTGTTCTGTGGTCTGACAAGTCCACATTTCAAATTGTTTTTGGAAATATTCGACATTGTGTCATCCAGATCAAAGGGGAAGCGAACCATCCAGACTGTTATCGACGCAAAGTTCAAAAGCCACCATCTGTGATTGTATGGGGGTGCATTACTGCCCAAGGCATGGGTAACTTACACATCTGTGAAGGCACCATTAATGCTGAAAGGTACATACAGGTTTTGGAACAACATATGTTGCCATCTAAGCGCCGTCTTTTTCATGGACGCCCCTGCTTACTTCAGCAAAACAATGCCAAGCCACATTCAGCACGTGTTACAACAGCGTGGCTTCGTTAAAAAAAAAATAAAAATAAAATAAGAGTGCGGGTACTTTCCTGGCCCGCCTACAGTCCAGACCTGTCTCCCATCGAAAATGTGTGGCACATTATGAAGCGTAAACTACGACAGCGGAGACCCCCCGACTGTTGAACGACTGAAGCTCTACATAAAACAAGAATGGCAAAGAATTCCACTGTCAAAGCTTCAACAATTAGTTTCCTCAGTTCCCAAACCTTTATTGAGTGTTGTTGAAAGAAAAAGTGATGTAACACAGTGGTGAACATGCACTTTCCCAACTACTTTGGCATGTGTTGCAGCCATGAAATTCTAATTTAATAATTATTTGCAAAAAAAAAAATTAGTTTTTGAGTTTGAACATCAAATATCCTGTCTTTGTAGTGCATTCAACTGAATATGGGTTGAAAAGGATTTGCAAATCATTGTATTTAACACAATTTCCCAACTCATATGGAAATGGGGTTTGTAGAAGTTAGGTCTTTACAATAATGCCGTGACGCGTGACGGTTTCAAACAAATCTTAATGTTTAATATTGTTTCTGCCGCTATAGCGTTGAACAGGTCTGAAAACAAACTACATCCCCCAAATGCCTCTGCGCACCGTGAGGGGGTGTAACATTGTAAGCACAAAGTGAAGTGTGTTTGTAATAGATAAAGAGGAATTGTTTTTACACACAAATTCCTGGCGCAAGTCTGCATTCTGCATGGCTGAATGCTACTTTCATTCCAAGTGTTTCCAAGGCGACACAGAGCCAGGCAGTCACGATGCACCGTACAGAAGTTTTATTCAAACATGAGGACATGGATCTACAGTTTGTATGTTAATGCTAACGAGTTGTTGGTTGAAAAATCTAACAAAAAACTTTCAAATGCGTGTGTTCAAAACGTTATCACTGAATGTATCATACTTAAGTACTATACATACCATCAGTCGTTTTGTGTAGTTATGTTTATTATTACTTATCACCTGTTTTTATAGCTACGAAATGTTTTTTTTTTTTAAGAAACATACTTGCAAAGCCACGGTTATTTCTAAGAAAGAGTAAAGGTCATCTATTTATTTCAACTACTTTCTATAAAATACTATAGGGCTGGAAAGTGAGGGTTTTTGATTACTTGAAAAAAATGTAATCGAGGTAATCCAAGTGTATGTGCACATATGATCTTACCGTTCATGTGCTGTTTCTCTGTTCATCACGTCTACCCCTTCTTCCTATGAGAACACAGAACATAATGTTGATTTTTATTCACACAGCCAGCAACTGCCTCTCTGCCGACACGACTCTGTCGGAGTTTGATACTACCAATCGATCAACTATGTAAGACCAATGTCCCAGTTCACTCCAAAAAAATACTTTTGCATGCGTATGAGACAACAACCATCCAAAGGCATGAGGAGGAAACTATGGTCTGCCAGCTCACTTCTTATCAAACAGTGTCACATTATTCTTACTTGTTTGATTTGATGAAGCCTGGTGCTGGGAACACGGATTGGAGATGAAGGAACCTATAAGATGAATTAAAGTGGGAACATTCACAATGACATAACTCAGACATTTTTATTTTTAAAATGTGATGCACCATATTGGGCCTGTTGACCACCGTTGTGCTATTTCTGCGGCTCCGCAAGACCTCTCGCTGGAACACTTGGGAGTTATCACTGCAATGACAAACTTTTCTTCATCAGAATGTTCAAACAAGTTAACATTGGTGACACTGGACTAAACACATTTATTATTTCCTAACAACCAGCATTTTTGGCAGTGGACATTTGTGCTTTCCATAAAATGTTTTCTAACTGACAAAATAAATCTAAACCTGAAATGTCCACTGCAGAGAACATTGCTTCACATTGAGGTATAATAAAATGTTAGGGCTGGTCAGCTTTCAGGTGACTTTTCAGAATTAGGCTCAAATGCAGTCAAACCATTTACCACTGAGTGGTTATTAGGGGTGTGGAAAAAAATAGATTCGAATACGAATCGTATTGGATACGTTGTGCGATTCAGAATCGATTCTCATTTTTAAATAAATCAATTTTTTATATTTTTTTATCAATCCAACAAACCACTACACAGCAATACCTTAACAATGCAATCCAATTCCAAAACCAAACCTGACCCAGCAACACTCAGAACTGCAATAAACAGAGCAATTGAGAGGAGACAAACACGACACAGGACGAACCAAATGTAGTGAAACAAAAATTAATATTATCAACAACAGTATCATTATTAGTTATAATTTCAGCATAGCAGTAATTAAAAATCCCTCATTGACATCATCATTAGACATTCATAAAAAATTTTAAAAAAAGAACCATCGTGTCACAGTGGCTTACACTTGCATCGCATCTCATAAGCTTGACAATACACTGTGTCCATTGTTTTCACAAAGATAAAATAAGTCGTATTTTTGGTTCGTTTAATAGTTAAAACAAATTTACATTATTGCAATCAGTTGATAAAAAATTGTCCTTTATAATCATAAAAGCTTTTAAAAAAAAAAAAATCTACAACTCTGCTAGCATGTCAGCAGACTGGGGAAGATCCTGCTGAAATCCTATGTATTGAATGAATACAGAATTGTTTTGAATCGAAAAAATATCGTTTTTGAATCGAGAATCGCGTTGAATCGGAAAAAGATATATTATCAAATCGCGACCCCGAGAATCGATATTGAATCGAATCATGGGACACCCAAAGATTCGCAGCCCTAGTGGTTATAGTGCATTTTATCCTCACTCTGAAAACCCCCCCAAAATTAACTTTTTGTAAGAAAGAAGTCCAAATGAACAACTAAAACCTTAGGCCATTGATCATGGGCGCACTGTTGGATCTCCTCAACTGTCCATCACTCTGAACCAAGGAGGACGGGCTGTGCAGGTCCAGCTCCATCTTTTCTTGCTGCAGGACTCCTGAATTGAGCATACTGCAAAGTTCACTCAGGTCTACTTTTTGGAATCAAAAAGGTCCAACCCCAGGCTCTTTACATGTTTGCTCTCTGAACGGGAGACATCGTAGCAAAACAATCAATCATCTTACACGGCGAATGAAAAAAAAAAAAAGGCTCAGACCCACCTCAATCAATGAGGCCCGTCCAATGTACACAACTCTGCAGTTGGGAAAACTTAACTATGTTAGTTTAAAACAAATACCGTTGTAATTCTATGCGACAGTCCATCGACGAGTCCGAGTTAACATTGTTCGTAACGCTATGTGAAATCACCAACTTTCCTGACGCAGAGTTAGCATGCGATGGCTAAAACCAGCACAAAGCCCACTAACTCGCAAGCTGAGAGTTGCAAAAGCGTGACCGCTGACAAACAACGAGCACCATTGAATGCCAGCGCATTGAAGCGTAGCTCAGTGGTTACAACTGACAACTAGTGACAAAGTACAAAAAAATAAACGTTCGAGTTAAAAGTAATTTTAAATTGAGTGGTTCTGATAACGCGTGGCCAAAAAACATTTGATAATGTTGGGGTTAGCTTATCGCCCGCTTCCATTAGCCGACTCAACTACACAGGCTAGGAGCTAAATTAGCATCCACGCTAGCAGCCATGTCCAGAGAGCCGGGTGATTAAAACACACTCATGTTTGTCTGAGCGTGATAAAAAACAGCGTCTAAATGAAACAAATTAGGTTACGCATGACGATAGTACACGACGTGGAGATGCATTATTCCGGTTCGGCGAGTCGCCCCCAATAATGCATAAGCTCTGCAGAGTATAGCATCGTAGAAGCTAGTTGCTAACTTGCTAACAGACAACTTCACGCCCCTTTAAGACGAACACGGCTGGCCAATCACAGAGCACAACACTCGGCGCGCTACATCTGCACCGGGAAGTCGGAATGTTCGAGTTCCTTGACGGAATTTCAAGTGGAACGCCCGTCGAAGTCGGATTTACGACTCGGAAAGTCGGAGCATTCCCATCGTTTTCTATTCGGACTCCAGTACCCTGGAATGTTCTACCGATAACAGTTAGAGATGCTACCTCAGCAGAAGCATTCAAGGCCCATACTTCCATCTTCTTCCGCTTATCCGAGGTCGGGTCGCGGGGACAGCACCTTAAGTAGGAAAACCCAGACTTCCCTCATTCAAGGCCCATCTTAAAGGCCTACTGAAACCCACCACGCAGTTTGATAGTTTATATATCCATCCATCCATCTTCTTCCGCTTATCCGAGGTCGGGTCGCGGGGGCAACAGCCTAAGCAGGGAAATCCAGACTTCCCTCTCCCCAGCCACTTTGTCTAGCTCTTCCCGGGGGATCCCGAGGCGTTCCCAGGCCAGCCGGGAGACATAGTCTTCCCAACGTGTCCTGGGTCTTCCCCGTGGCCTCCTACCGGTTGGACGTGCCCTAAACACCTCCCTAGGGAGGCGTTCGGGTGGCATCCTGACCAGATGCCCGAACCACCTCATCTGGCTCCTCTCGATGTGAAGGAGCAGCGGCTTTACTTTGAGTTCCTCCCGGATGGCAGAGCTTCTCACCCTATCTCTAAGGGAGAGCCCCGCCACACGGCGGAAGAAACTCATTTCGGCCGCTTGTACCCGTGATCTTATCCTTTCGGTCATGACCCAAAGCTCATGACCATAGGTGAGGATGGGAACGTAGATCGACCGGTAAATTGAGAGCTTTGCCTTCCGGCTCAGCTCCTTCTTCACCACAACGGATCGGTACAACGTCCGCATTACTGAAGACGCCGCACCGATCCGCCTGTCGATCTCACGATCCACTCTTCCCCCACTCGTGAACAACACTCCTAGGTACTTGAACTCCTCCACTTGGGGCAGTGTCTCCTCCCCAACCCAGAGATGGCATTCCACCCTTTTCCGGGCGAGAACCATGGACTCGGACTTGGAGGTGCTGACCGGAATGAGAATCAGCACCTCCAAGTTTATATATCAATGATGAAATATTAACATTGCAACACATGCAAACAAAGCCTTTTTAGTTTACTAAATTACAATTTTAAATTTCCGGGGAGTTTCGTCTTTGAAACATTGTGTAATGATGACGTGTAAGACGTCACGGGTTTTTAGGAAGTATGAGCGCTGCGCACACACACAGCGAAATGTCGTCTGCTTTAACGGCATAATTATACAGTTTTTTTTGGACATCTGTGTTGCTGAATCTTTTGCAATTTGTTCAATTAATATTGGAGAAGTCACAGTAGAAAGATGGAGTTGGGAAGCTTTAGCCACACAAACACTGTGATTCCTTGTTTAAAATTCCTGGAGGTGAAACTTTCCTATGGATCAGAACGCGGTCAAGAGAACATGGATCCCGACCACATGTCAACCAGCAGGTTTCGGTGAGAAAATTGTGGTTAAAAAGTCAGTTCTTACCGGAGAAAAGCTGAGCTTGTGCCGTCCGTAGCTGCCGTCGACTTCCCTGAGACACTGCGCGTCAAGACACCCTTCTGACTATCAGGTAATATTAAACTCACTAAAACACTAGCAACACAATAGAAAGATAAGGGATTTCCCAGAATTAACCTAGTAAATGTGTCTAAAAACATCTGAATCCATCCCAATGCAATCGCGTTTTTTTATTTTTTTTAACTCTTTTTTTTTTTATTATTATATTTTCTAGTCCGTCTTTATAAATATCCTCAAACACAAATCTTTCATCCTCGCTCAAATTAATGGGGAAATTGTCGTTTTCTCGGTCCGAATAGCACTTTTTGTTGGAGGCTCCCATTAAAAACAATGTGAATATGTGAGGAGCCATCAAACATGTGACGTCATTGTCTGCGACTTCCGGTAGAGGCAGGGCATTTCTCTTAGCACCGAAAGTTGTGAACTTTATCGTGGATGTTCTCTGCTAAATCCTTTCAGCAAAAATATGTCAATATCGCGAAATTATCAAGTATGACACATAGAATGGACCTGCTATCCCCGTTTAAATAAGAAAATCTCATTTCAGTAGGCCTTTAAAGGCCTACTGAAACCCACTACTACCCACCACGCAGTCTGATAGTTTATATATCAATGATGAAATATTAACATTGCAACACATGCCAATACGGCCTATTTAGTTTACTAAATTGCAATTTTAAATTTCCCGGGAGTTTTTTCTTGAAAACGTCGCGTAATGATGACGTGCACGCTTGACATCACGGGCTGTTAGGAAATATGAGCGCTGCGCACACGCACACACAGCTAAAAGTCGTCTGCTTTAACGGCATAATTACACAGTATTTTGGACATCTGTGTTGCTGAATCCTTTGCAATTTGTTCAATTAATATTGGAGAAGTCAAAGTAGAAAGATGGAGTTGGGAAGCTTTAGCCTTTAGCCACACAAACACACGGTGATTCCTTGTTTAAAATTCACGGAGGTGAAACTTTACTATGGATCACAGCGAACATGGATCCCGACCGAATGTCAACCGGCAGGTTTCGGTGAGAAAATTGTGGTAAAAAGTCGCTTCTTACCGGAGATCAGCTGGGCTTGTGCCGCCCATAAAGCTGCCGTCGACTTCCCTGAGACATTGGCGTCAACACACCCGTGGACACAGACTATCAGGTACTGTTAAACTCACTAAAACACTAGCAACACAATAGAAACATAAGGGATTTCCCAGAATTATCCTAGTAAATGTGTATAAAAATATCTGAATCCGTCCCAATGCAATCGCGTTTTTTTTTCTTGTCCGTCGCTATCAATATCCTCAAACACAAATCTTTCATCCTCGTTCAAATTAATGGGGAAATTGTCGTTTTCTCGGTCCGAATAGCTGTTTTTGTTGGAGGCTCCCATTAAAAACAATGTGAGGAGCCCTCAACGTGTGACGTCATCGTCTGCGACTTCCGGTAGAGGCAAGGCTTTTCTGTTAGCAAGCAAAAGTTGCGAACTTTATCGTGGATGTTCTCTACTAAATCCTTTCAGCAAAAATATGGCAATATCGCGAAATGATCAAGTATGACACATAGAATGGACCTGGTATCCCCGTTTAAATAAAATCTCATTTGAGTAGGCCTTTAAAACTAACTTGTATTGTACTGTATAAGGCAGCACGGTGAAGGAGGGGTTAGTGCGTCTTTCTTTTTTTCTTAGTTTATTTCGAACTTGAACACATTTA
Organism: Nerophis ophidion; assembly: GCF_033978795.1. Classification (NCBI taxonomy): domain Eukaryota; kingdom Metazoa; phylum Chordata; class Actinopteri; order Syngnathiformes; family Syngnathidae; genus Nerophis; species Nerophis ophidion. The sequence goes on along the minus strand of NC_084615.1, from coordinate 61,615,654 downwards.
CAAAACATCAATTTCATATTACATCACATCATGTACGAAAAAGAGTATGAAGATGGGACTGCGTAGGGTCTGCGTGGCGCAGTGGAAGAGTGGCCGAGCGCAACCCGAGGGTCCCTGGTTCAAGCCCCACCTAGTACCAACCTCGTCACATCCGTTGTGTCCTGAGCAAGACACTTCACCCTTGCTCCTGATGGGTTCTGGTTAGCGCCTTGCATGGCAGCTCCCCCCATCAGTGTGTGAATGTGTGTGTGAATGGGTAAATGTGGAAGTAGTGTCAAAGCGCTTTGAGTACCTTGAAGGGAGAAAAGCGCTATACAAGTACAACCCATAATTAAGAAGCAAAGCTTATTTAATCCTACCCCTTTCCCACGTGAGGGAGCCCACAAATATATACATTCATTCACTGACCCTTTTTATAGCAAAATAGTAAAATGACATCCGTGAATGAGTAATACAACAGTTCTGTAACATGTAATTAATTAATTCAGTCATTACCAACATACTAAAGTAAAGAATATCTTATTTTCAATAAGGTTGAAAGTGTTTCTCATAATTCTTCTTCTTTGTACTTTGTAAGCACTATTCATTTGAACAGCCTCTTAAACTGGATCATATCAGTATGTCTGCCTTACAATACGATGGTATTGATATCAACCAAACCTACCCCCCGGATTGCAAATAACGTAAATAATTGCCTGGAGGTGTTGTGTTAGAGCGGTTTTGAAGGACTATAGAGATGCACTTACTTTTACACCTGTTGGGAGTGCATTCCACATTGATGTGGCATACAAAGAGAATGAGTTAAGACCTTTGTCAGATCGGAATCTGAGTTTAACGTGGTTTGTGGAGCTCCCCCCGGTGTTGTGGTTATTACGGTCATTTACGTTAAGGAAGTAGTTTGACATGTTCTTCGGTATCAGGGAGGTGTTGCGGATCTTATAGACTAGGCTCAGTGCAAGTTGTTTTACTCTAACCTCCACCCTGAGCCAGTCCACTTTGGAGAGGTGGGTTGGACTGAGGTGTGATCTGGGGTGGAGGTCTAAAAGTAACCGGACAAGCTTGTTCTGGGATATTTGGAGTCTAGATTTGAGGGTTTTGGAGGTGCAAGCGTAATCGAAAAGGGGTTGAATGAGAGTTCCCGCTAGAATCTTCAAGGTGCTTTTGTTGACCAGAGGAGATTCTGTAGAGGAATCTCGTTCTTTGGTTGACCTTTTTGATTACCTTGGTTGTCATTTTATCACAGGAAAGATTAGCCTCTAGAATGGAACCGAGGTAGGTGATCTCATCTTTCCTGGTGATAACGTCACCCACTTTTATAGTGAAGTCACTGACTTTCTTAAGGTTGATATGGGACCCAAATAGGATGGATTCCGTTTTACCTAAGTATAGATAGCTTGTTGTCAGCGAGCCAGGTGCAAATATCAAGTAGTTCAGCACTGTGGATTTGTTCCACCTGTGACTTGTCCTTGCCGGATACAAGCAGGGCTGAGTCATTCGCAAACAGGAACAATTCACAGTTGCATGCTGATTGCATGTCATTTACGTATATTAGGAACAGTAAAGGTCCTAGTATACTGCCTTGGGGGACTCCACAGCTTACTGAGAGGGGAGGGGACACGGTGCCATTCACATCTACCACCTGTTTCCTCCCCTCCAAGTAAGATTGCATCCAGCTCGATGAGCTTTTATCGAATCCGATTGCTCTGAGCTTATCCAACAGTATAAGTATAGCGTGGTTAACGGTGTCAAAGGCCTTCTGAATGTCCAGCATGACCATGCCCCAGTATTTGCCCGCGTCCACCTCATGTTTGATGTTGTCGGTCAGATAGAGAAAGCATGTGTCAGTGGAGTGGTTAGTTCTGAAGCCGGATTGGAATTTGTACATTAGTTTATTAGTAGCAAGGTATCTATCGACCTGTTCATAAACTATTTTCTCCATTACTTTCGAAATGGAACTGAGAATAGAAACAGGTCGGTAGTTACCAGGTTCTAATTTGCTTCCTTTTTTATAAACGGGGGGTTACTCTTGCTATCTTGAAATCCTTGGGTACTTGGCCTTGTTTGATTGAGAGGTTTATTATATGTGTGATTATTGGGGCAATGGTGGTGGCAGAGTCCATGAGGAATCTGGAGGGGGTATTTGTCAAGGCCGGTGGCCTTGTTTGGGTGGAGCGCACTCAATTTATTAAGCACCTCGTTAGCTAAGACCATTTCCAATTTGAAATTGTTGTTGATTACTTCTAGCTTTCTGTAGAAGGCTTTAATGTGTTCTACACCAAAGCGACCAGAGTGATGGACAGCTTGTTAACGAGAGTTGTGGCTATGCTGGGGAAAAAGGTGTTAAGTCTGCTTGCTACCTCCATTTTGTCTGTAATAAGGGAGTCACCCTCCTTGATGTTGACGAGTCTGGTTTTAAGTTTTTGGCTGACCCTAACATCTAATTTCCCCTCAGGGATCAATAAAGTACTATCTAATCTATGCGTTTGGGACTGCCAGGTCTGTCTGACATCCTCTCCCACCATCGGAGCAGACTCACCACAAGGTGGTGATTGGTTGAACGCTTCGCCCTTCTCTTTACCTGAGTGTCCAAAACATGAGACCGCAAATCTGATGATACAACCACAAAGTCGATCTCCGAACTGCGGCCTAGGGTGTCCTAGTGCCAAGTGCACATAAGGACACCCATATGTTTGAACATGGGTGTTTGTTATGGACAATACGGGAAGAGCACAAAAGTCCAATAACAAAACACCACTCTGGTTCGGATCAGGACGGCCGTTTCTTCCAACCACGCCTACGCGCATCTCACTGTTGTTTCCAAGGAAAGCTTTGAAGTCCCCCAATAGAACAAAGGAATCCCCAGAGGGAGCACACACCAGAACTCCATTTAGGGACTTCAAGAAGGTTAGGTACTCTAAATTGTTGTTTGGTGCGTAAGCTCAAGCAACAGTTCGGACCTGTCCCCACATCCCGAGGTGGAGGGAAGCTACCCTCTTGTCTACTGGGTTAAACTTCACTGTGCAGGCCTTGACCTGCGAGACAAGTATTAAACATTTTAATGACATCTAAGGGAATTCACTCGATCACAACTGGACTGTTCGGTTTGTCTTAGAAGATGTTTCGCCTGTCATCAGAGTAGGCTTCATCAGTTCATGCTCATGGACTTAGATTTGTCAGATCAATCTATGGCCCTGTTTACACTGCACACCTAATCAGATTTTTTTGCCCTTAAGTGATACAGATGTGATTTTTTTTTGGCCAGTCCAAACGCTCCAAAGTGCTTCAAATCTGATCTTTTGGCATCAGATTCAGATCCAATTCGAATTTGATCTTTTCATATGTGACTTCAGTCTAAACGCAATGCAAACCGAATGTGATTTGTTCTTCAACTTTGGGCGAGCTACGTCACTTGTGTAGAGTCGCCAGCGGAAATGGATATTTCATCAAAACATCCGGTTTAGGTTTTTATTTAAGGCGACCAAATTTTTGGTGCATCACTATCCATAGTGCGCAAATAATAGGCTATATGTAAGATATAAATATATATTTTGATTACGAAGGAAGAGGGATGGTTGAAAGATCGAAATTCACGCTGTGGCATATTTGCTTACATGTAAATTGTAAAATAAATCTCCTGTAGGTCCACGCTGATGTCCGTGTCTCCTCTACTTAACAGCCACGTAAAGATTACAACACTCCAAAATATATTCCACTACATCCATTCATACATTACTTTCATTTAATTTCACGTAAAAAACTTTTTTTTTTTGTCCTGTCCATCTTTTCAGGCAAATCATATTGTTGACGTAGACGCCCATATCGGCTGTACAAATTTACTTTACAAAAGAGAAGTGTGGCATACTTTGCTTCTTACCTTATTTGTATTTGACTTTATTAAATGTATTTATATTGTGCAGGAGGGGATAGAAAGAAAGAGAAAAAAACAACACTAATTTTTAAGGTGTTACGACTTTAATTTTATTTTGTAGTGGTAAAAACTATCTCCCGGTCAACTTCCTTTGTTTTCACTTTATCGAAGCGCGCATTGAAGGGACGTCGAGGCCACATTGGGGCCTGTGGGCGTTAATCAATCAACTAGTGTCTCAAAGGGCTGCACAAAACACAACACAAACCACGACGACATCCTCGGTAGAGCTCACATAAGGGCAAGGAAAACTCACACCCAGTGGGACGTCGGTGACAATGATGACTATGAGAAACCTTGGAGAGGACCGCATATATGGGCAACCCCCCCAGGGGACCCAAAGCAATGGATGACGAGCTGGTCTAACATGATACTGTGAAAGTTCAATCTTTAAAGTTTACAAAGTTAACACTCGAGTCTGATAGAAATCACATTTTACTTGCGGTGTAACCAGTCAGCTGGAAAAAATCTGGTCTAAAAAATCCTTTGTGGGCCTACTTTGGCCTGCAGTGTAAACGTAGTCTAAGTCTGACCTATCTAAGTCTATCAGCATGAACAGATGAAGCCTACTGAGGCATAGTCTCCAGCTGCTACTCGATCTGACCAATCTAAGTCTAAGACTCGATCTGACCAATCTATGTGTATGAACTGATGAAGCCTACTCGGATAAGGCGAAAGACAAACCAAACAGTCCAGTTGCGATCAATTGAATGCCCTGAGATCACAGTGACCTGAAACAATGAGAACAGTCAGACATGTTAATGACAAACTATAAACAAATGTGTTATGTTAAATGTCAAAATATCAGTTCAAAATAGCATGAAATTGGCCCACTACCCAATGGAAAACTGGTAAAATAGTATCAATCAACGCTGATTTGTGCTGTTAAATGATCGTTGTGCAATTTTTTAATTTTGAAGGAATTTATTTTATAGGTGAATTTAAGTTCACCCACTGCCCCATTGGCTCCTATCCATCCATCCAATTTCTACCACTTGTCCCGTTTGGGGTCGCAGAAGCCTATCTCAGCTGCATTCCGGCGGGAGGCGATGTACACCCTGGACAAGTCGCTACCTCATCGCAGGCCATTGACTCCTAATTAAATAAAAATACAGCAGCCTTGTTTGTACTGATAAAATGATGTTATTACCATTTTAGTTATCGTAAAAAGTTAGTGTGATGTCCATCCATTTTCTATCGCTGATCCCTTTCGGGGTCTCTGGAGCCTATCCCAGCTGCATTTGGGCGGAAGGCGGGGTACTCCCTGTACCACTCACCAACTCATCGCAGGGACAACACAGATAGACATCATTCACACACTACAGTTGCCAATCAACTTATCCCCAGGTGCATGTCTTTGGAGGTGGGAAGAAGACAGAGTACCCAAAGGAAACCCACGCAGTCACGGGGAGAACGTGCAAACTCCAAACAGAAAGACCTTGGGACCTTTGTATTGGGCCGAGAACCCGGGACTTTTGTATTGTGAGGCACATGCACTACCCCTGTTTCACCGTGCTGCCCTAGTGTGTTATATGTTAATTTAATGTATTATGTTAATAAAGTACTTTCTATTCTATTCTATTAAAACAAACAAAGCCTAACCAAATATAACCCTTTTTCTTTTTAATCTCACATGACGACTTGGCTGTTGGGCTCTTCAAGTATATTTCATATTCTTAATGGAAACATAGAGAATGAATATTAGCAAAGTTAAAACATAAGCACAAATCATAGAGAATTAATATTAGTAAAGTAAAAAAATAAGCACAAATTAAGAAATGTTTGGTCGGTATTTATTGAGCAACAGAACACAAAACATGTCTTTCTTTTGAGCGGTAAAGGGTATTAAAAAAAACATTGTTCAATCTGTTTTCCCTTGATTGAAATGTTAAACTTGCGCGTGATTGTATTTAAACGTTGATCTTAGACAGATTGTCTGCTATTGATGTACAGCATAAACTTAACAGCTTGAATTCAAATAACTCAACTCTCAAATAATTATTGTTCACAAGTTGGAAAAATCTTGTTTTTTTTTTAGAATGCAGCAGACAAAAGGGTATATTGTAAAACATCTGTTAACAGCTTCAATCCAAGCAGAAAAAAATATATAGTTGTACAATTTTGAAGATTTTAATTGACACATGCATTGTGATATTGTACTTTACTTGAAGCAAGCAGGATTGCTTATAATACATATTTCCATAGCAACTGTGAAAGCTACAAGACAACGTTGGTGCACAGGAGCAGCAAATAATTGAATTTGAAATGTGAGTTTTATCTTCCTCAAGCCTTCTTCATACAGAAAGTCTGTGTGCAAAATTATCAGGCAAATAAAATATTTTCCTTCCCATTATTCTTTGGCATTGTCAGTTTTAACCTAAAGAAAAGATCAAACATTTCAGGACAGTGATCAGTCCTTAGTTTCTTAAAAAAAAAATAATAATAATTTCCCGTAGCAGTAATAACCGCTTCTTGTTTGTTTTCACTGAATAACATATTGAAAAAGTTATTCTCATGCAAGCAAGTCACAAAGAGCAACATTTGGTAGTTGAGAAAGTTGCATTTGCCAATGCCAGAAATTAATGCTTGATGATGCACACTCTCACTTTCGCATGAAACCTGCAATGAGGCAGTCTTGAGCAGAGCCTACCCTCTGATTGTGCAATCTTTAATTCATCTACACCAGTCTTTCTCAAATAGTGGGGCAGACCCTCTGGGAGGGCACGGTGCGATGCCAGGGGGAAACATACTTTTTTGGCCATACCAGAATACGATGAAGCCTATGTGGCACTTGGCTTTACTAGAACCACGGTGGGAGATGAGGAAAGACCGGTGTGTTGTTTTCCAGCCATCTTCTTCCGCTTATCAGAGCCAGTTAAAGCCATCAGGACCACATCATCTGCAAAAAGCAGAGACCTAATCCTGCAGCTAAAAAACCGAATCCCTTCAATGCCCTGACTGCGCCGAGAAATTCTGTCCATAAAAGTTATGAACAGAACCGGTGACAAAGGGCAGCCTTGTCAAAGTCCAACCCTCACTGGAAATGGGTCCGACTTACTACCGGCAATGCGGACCAAGCTCTGACACTGCTCATACAGGGAGCGGACCGCCACAATCAAAGTCCGATACCCCATACTCTGAGTACTCCCCACAGGATTTCCCGGGGGACACGGTCCAATGCCTTCTCCAAGTCCACAAAGCACATGTAGACTGGTTGGGCAAACTCCCATGCACCCTCAAGGACCCTGCCGAGAGTATAGAGCTAGTCCACAGATCCACGAAAACCACACTGTTCCTCCTCTCCAGTACACCTGAATAGACCTTACCGGGAAGGTTGAGGAGTGTGATCCCACAATAGTTGGAACACACCCTCCGGTTCTCCTTCTTAAAGAGAGGAACCACCACCCCGGTCTGCCAATCCAGAGGTACCGCCCCCTCGATGTCCACTGAACTTCGGGCGTTTTGACTACCTTGGCAACCTCAGCCCCAGAAATAGGAGAGCCCACCAGATTCCCCAGGGACTGCTTCCTCATAGGAAGACGTGTTGGTGGGATAGAGGAGTTCTTCGAAGTATTCCTCTATTGTTTTCTTTAATGTAATTAGCTTACAATGTTATATCTAACAATTTTATAGACAAATGACACTATCTATATTTATGATTGAGAGTGCAAAATATTTTCTTCTTTCGAGAGGGCACGTAACAGAAAATGTTTGAGAAGCACTGATCTACACATCCATCTTCAACTGCTTGTCCCCCTCATAAACATCACAAATGGGTTAGATGGCGCATGCCAGTTTGTTGCCAAAATAATTTTTTTGCAAAAACATTTATCTTAAACAATTACTTTTTCGTCGATGTTTTATGTCTTTAATAAGAGTGAAATTATTATTCTTGCTAAATTGGACAATAAATAATTAAATATTGACATTTTGAAGTTTTAAAACCAAAGGACTTGACCATTTAAAGGCCAACTACCGGTATTCACAAGCCAAATAATTCTGCAGACAGATTATAGATTTTAAGCATATCTGTGCACCATCCTGTATACGCCAGAAGTTGCTCTATCTTCAGAAAGCTTAATTAAATAATTGAAAAAATTTAAAGGATATCGAGATCATCACCATATCAGTGCATCCCTGAATACCCTGAGCATGCAGCACTCAAATATAAAATGGGGCTCTTACAAAAAAAATGCACATCAGAGTGTACATAAAGTGCTCTTCATGCTTTGTACTTCTCCTTCCCGGTTTCACTAATGACGCAGATATGCTGAAACACAAAATAGGCAAAGGTAAATTTAATAGGATAGTTACGTTGAAAAACTCATACATCACATTTTCCCAAGGGAGGGAGAGTACATGTTACAAATTGTTTTTCCCTCAATGAATTACAGCTTCACAGTGAAGAAGGCACTCATGCTGCACCAGACCACGCTTGATGGTAGAGAAACTGTCCTGGTATTCACCTGTGTTGCCACCTCGTTAAACGATATTAACAATGTGTTGACATTTTCAGGGGATAGTAAATCTATTTTGTTATACAACTTGTACACTAGATACTCAAAAGTAAATCCTATTTCCATTTTTGTATAGTACAGTGTTTCCCATACATGTATTTACTTACAGCAGCCTGCCATAAAAAGAATTTAGACAGCCACAATTAGGTATGGCGCTATCTGTTATAATCACTCCCATAAAATGTGAGTTGTCGTTAGTCAATGTTTGCTGCCTGTACGCTTTCCATAATCCACTCAACTGACTGTAACAAAATGTAGTTATATTAGTGCTGTCAAATGTTGGTGCTTGTAATTAATAGCAGTAAATTACTTGCATGATTTAAATCAACTTAAAAAAAGACTCCAATATGTTGACATAAATGCAATTTCATGTGATACACAAAATGTATGTCATACACAAACATTTGTAAAATGTTTTCATTGAATGCATGTAATTTATTTGTTGTATTTTGAAGCAAAATTTGCCACAAACACACACATACATATATAATCGTATATATACAGAATATACACCCACACGCATGCACACAGACGCACACACACACACACACACACACGTATATACGTAAACATATGCATACACGCACGCACATCTGGCTTTTGAGGTCAAGGTAATAGATACTTTTTTGTGACTAATCACATGTGTTAACGCGAGGAGTGTTCAATGATGGCATCAATTGCGATTGATTAATTCCACTCATGTTTTGTGTATTATGTTTTTTAATAATTTTAAACTATAAAGTTACAGTCTCAGTATAGTTTTCTCGCCACCTTTATGAGTTTGACTTGTTGGGGTGTAAAAAACAGAAAAGTCAGTCACACCCTGTAATGGACATTGATTGGCTCTCATTGCGTTTAAGCTTGTTTATCAGAAGCTGATGGGCTCCATTCTAGGTGGGCAAGCAAAGGGAGGAGTGGTGAGTAGTGGAGTCTCTGGATCTTGTCTCTTCTTTGCACTATTGCTAGTGAGTTTTTGAACCAATGAATATGAATTTTATTTATCAAAAACGCCTGACTGCACCACTGATAAAGGTAGAGTGATATGCCTTTTTTTGTAAGAATGAGTTTACTTACCACCAGTGCAGCTTAACCACCCAGTCACGCTGCAGCCACGGCCAATGTTAGCAGCACAGATGTTAGCAATTTATCTAGACATAGCATTAGCTCCTTACCAAACACGACTGGAAAACACTCTGCATATGAGCACTAACAGCATATCTCTGACTCAGAGCCTGTGAAAATGACTTGACCTTCCCGAAGAACAAATAAGAGGCATTAGGTCAGCATAGCTGCTTTGTTGTCTGTAGCCTACTAGAGATGATTGCCTAATGTTAATTTCCTCATCACCTTATTTTGGCATGATGAAGAACAATGTTATTTTTGATGATCTACTGTAGTTCACAGCACTGTGGTTAATAGGTCTCTTTTATCGATTTTATATTATCTCAACCAGACGAAAAGCTACAAGTTCAACGTTCAATACGTGCTTTTGTGTCACTAAGAAAATTGTTTTAACAGTTTTTTCATGTGTTGAATTCAGCATTTCATACAAACCTGTAAATGGCTAAAACGGCCTCTGTTTAAATCTGTTAAAAACAACTAGAAATAAAGCCACTTTATTTGTTATACGGTATATATTATCTTTTAATTTGCCACAATAATGTAATGAATTTACATAAAAATACCTCACGTTGAGGGCTTTTCCCCCCATTTTATGATGAGACTATAAAAACAGATAAAAGTAATTAATTATTGACCATATCTAATTAAACGCTCATTTATTTATTTTAATCGCTTGACAGCACGAGTTCGTCAACTTTGACCTAGTTTACATAAGCTTGGAAAGATGGCTAACGTCACCCTGGACTCGGTCGTTGATCATGGAACAGCTAACCTGCGACCATGTTGGCATGTGTTTTTAACAAAATATATTTAATAAAGCCTTGCTTTACATTGTATTTTTATACTGTGAAGAGAAGGTAACCCAGTTTCAATGCTCTATTTTTGGTATCATGGCCTAGAGTGACTTGACAATTAAGAATCTTGAATCTGTTCAGATTCTTTATATTGTCTTTTTTTAAAACCACTACCAACATTTTCTCATCTTACTGGACAATTTGAGACTAACATGAAAGCAGTATTGCTCATGATTAATTATGTAAATCCGACGATGCAGTAGAGAAGATTATTTTCAAGCTATGGCTTCTCCAAGGCACCATCACCAACCATGACACCTGCTCGCAGAAGGATGCACTGTATTTTGCTACTCAGCGACTTATGTCGCAAGGCAGTAAATTTCCTGTCCCTCACTTAATGCGTTACATTTGGTAACATGAACATTTAATTTCCATTTCTTGCTCTTAAAGATACAACAAAAACTGATGGGACGGACACAGTAACAATATGATTGTACGGATGTAAAAACTACTTACATTTAGATCTCTGAAGTACTCGTTGTAGTCTAGGGCATATCCCACCACAAACTTGTCAGGGATCTCAAACCCCACAACTGAAACACAAATAGTAAGACACTTTAGTTGATAATATGGATGCTAGCAAAGCAACATCTGGTCCTTTTTAAATGATCAAAGACAGAAATCAGAAAGCCTAAACTCACAGTCTGGCCGGTAGCCAACACTTCTTGGCGTCCTCTTCACCAACAAACTGTGCATAGAAATCATGTTGAGTATCATGCACTACATACAATTAACACTAGTCAGATACTGCTGTTTATGTGTATAAGGCACATTGTTACTGTAAGTTAGTGCTTTTCAGTTATTTTCTGTTACACCCCCCATAGGAAGAAGATAATCTGCCTCCACTCTTCATTACAACTATAAATAGTACCAATTGTCTATAAAATTGTTACAAATACACCTCTGCAAAAAATTGTATACTTGATATTAAAGAAAACAACACAACAGTCTTTCCTTGTCTCCCACCAAATCACAGTGGAGCCAAGCACTACATCCTACATACGCTTTGTCATATTCTAGTATAGCAAAATAAATCATATTCCCCAAGGTCACAGGCAGTCCCCCTGGCATTGACGCCCCCACCACCCAACTAGAGGGGCCGCCCCACTATTTGAGAAGGACTGCTGAAAGTACATTAGCTTTAAAGAAGAGTTATATTACCTTGCAACTTTGACCATTTTGGGCTCGTACTGCTTAAGGAGTTGCAATAATGTCTTCATCGTCTTCCCTGTATCAATAATATCCTTAAACGGATCACAGGAAAAGCTCATTTTAAAGACTGCATGAATAGGACAATGACTGCAATGATGTACAGTGTATTTACTTACCTCCACAATTAGGACATTCTGTGAAAAACAACAGAAACGTGGATTACAAACACTATTTCAACACGCAGCGTGAGTGTTACTCAGCTGTCTGTTGCTCTGTTCCTGTGGTATCGCACAGTAACACGGGAAATAGACTGCAGCAGTGAACGATAATGAGTGGAGCGTGTGTATTTTCAGGTGATGTATGACGCTCACCTTGCCTGTCAGAGTAGACAAGTCATCTCCTCCAATGACTTTGATTTCTCCTGTTGACTGGTCATTCTGAGCGGACACATTGCATTCAATTTTTTCATGGCTTCAAAGCATGAGCGTGTGAAAGTGCTTACACAGTAGCTCTTGAGGCGAATGAAGTCCACTGTCATGGGGATGGAGCGGTCGCTGTTCCTGTTCAGGGCTTTAATGGAATCGAGCAGGTCTGCAAAAAACTTGTAGCCACCTTTCAGCACGCAGAGGGCAACAATGTGGTGTCCTCCCATTTCCTTCATAATCTCCCTGGCAAGTCTTTCAGTCCTGCGATTACATGGGGCAAGAGGGGAAGGAAGGTTGGTCAGCTCAGTTTTCTGCTACAGTCAGCAGTACTTTAACACTTTTTTTTTATTTGTGTCAGCAGACATCGTGTCATTGTTCAAGCTCAACTAGAGCCCTAACTAATAACGCCATACATCATAATTGCCAAATCTCCCGGATTTTCCGGAAGACTACCGAAATTCAGCGCCTCTCCCAAAAACCGAAAATCTACCGAAATTCAGACCTGATGCGGACCTGAGTGAGGACAGCCTGTTTTCACGTCTTCTTTCCCACAATATAAACAGTGTGCCTGCCCAAAGACGTTATAACTGTAGAAGGATCGAGGGCGAGTTCTTGGTTTCTTATGTGGGTTTATTGTTGGGCAGTTTCATTAACGTCCTCCCAGCGCGGTAACAACACACAACAACAGTAGTCACGTTTTCGTCTACCGTAAAGCAGTTTGTCTGCCGTAAACAGCAATGTTGTGACCCTCTTTAACAGGATAATACTGCCATCTACTGTACATGCATATGGTTAGAAAAATAGTGACAGAGAATAGAACAATGATGGACAATTCAACAATGAGTAGATGAGTGTTATTTGTGTGTATATATGTGTAAATAAATGAACACTGAAATGCAAGTATTTATTTTATATATATATATATATATATATATATATATATATATATAATATATATATATGAAATACTTGACTTGATGAATTATAGCTGTAAATATACTTCTCCCCTCTTAACCACAAATATTGTTAAATACTCGTGGAATACAATGCCAAAGTTTGTAATAGAGGAACATATTTGACATCACAGATTGACAAACGTTAGTAGAGCATCCTCGTATATGCTGTCAGCCATCTTCCTTCCCCTATGCTTTACTGACATTGCCGTGTCATTCCTTTTTGTCCAATGCGCTGTTGCCTGCTTTGATGTCCTTAAAATACAATTTTAATTAATTTACCTTATCCTTTGAGAACCTCAGGTGTGAAGCAGCCACAGTTTAAAGAGAACAGAAAAAAGACAATAACACCCACAAAAACATTAAACAAAATAAATACTTCCATGTTTATTCGTCCATTATGAGGGGGTTATTTGCGATCTAACAAACCAGACTCAGAAAGTGGTTTAATGACTTTTAATGCGTTTTAATGACCTATGGTAACCTTATGTAATACAAAGAACCTTGGTAACTGAAGCGGTGTGAGTAATACATCGGTATATTTCTGGCGGCCCACAACAACTGTCTGTCACAAATACATTTGCAGCTACATGCTCTCCTTTACTCAAACACATTTTAATGCACCTGCTTTATATACCAGTGAATAAGATCATCAGCATTGCCTAGATACATTGTCGCTATTCTTCCGAGAGTAATCGGACACCTCAAGATACTTTTTATAATTTTTACCCACTTTTTGCAAATGTGTCACAGCTAATTATATAAATTGAGTCATTGCATAATTATTTATCCGTAACCAACAACCAATACAAATAGATTGCAGTCCTATGGGAAACAGTGAAAGATACATAATTTTCCAGTTTAGCTCACATATATATATATATATATATATATATATATATATATATATATATATCAGAATCAGCTTTATTGTCATTACGCAGTGTAACGAGATTGAGGCCATTCCATACAGTGCGATGTGTGCATGCAAGAAAATAATGTGTACACCGAAGAGAAGGCAGTTATGAGGGTCAATGGGGCAGTCCGTTCAGGGTGGTTATGGCCCTGGGGAAGAAGCTGTTCTTTAGCCTGTTTGTCTTGTTTATAATGCACCTGTAGCGCTTCCCAGAGGGCAGCAGGTGGAACAGGTCAGAGCCAGGGTGGGTGCTGTCCTTGATGATGGCACTGGCTCTGTTGAGGCAGCGGCAGGTGTAGATGTCCATCAACGAGGGGAGAGGGCGGTCAATGATCTTCTGAGCCGCCTTGACCACTCTATGCAGCCGCTCCCTGTCTGCTGCAGTGCAGCTGCCGTACCATACTGTAATACAGTAGGTCAGCAGGCTCTCGATGGACGAGCGGTAGAAGGTCAGCAGCAGGTCAGGCTTCAGGTTGTATTTCCAGAGGACTCTCAGAAAGTGGAGCCGCTGCTGAGCCTTCTGGATGATTGATGTGGTGTTGACTGTCCAGGAAAAATCGTTAGAGATGTGGACTCCAAGGTACCTGAAGGAGTGAACCCTCTCCACACACTCGCCATTGATGTAGAGGGGGGAAGGGTCGGTGCTGTTCCTCCTGAAGTCGACAATGATCTCTCTGTTCTTGCTGGTGTTGAGAGCGAGGTTGTTCTCCGAAGACCAGGTCGTCAGCTTCAGGACCTCCTTCCTGTAGGCAGCCTCGTCACCCCTGGAGATGAGCCCGACCACTGTGGTATCGTCAGCAAACTTGACGATAAGGTTGTCACTGTGGGCTTTACTGCAGTCATAAGTGTAGAGGCTGTAGAGGAGGGGGATCGGCACACAGCCCTGTGGGGAGCCGATGCTCAGTGTGCGGGTGGATGAGAGGTGAGGGCCAAGTCTCACATTCTGGGGTCGGTCCGTTAGGAAGACCTTATCCAGGCGCTTGTGAGAGGGGGGTGGCCAAGAGTGTCCAGTTTATTGCAGAGTCCGTCCGGGATTATTGTATTGAAGGCAGAACTATAATCCACAGAGAGCAACCGGACATAGGTCTGCTGCTGCTCCAGGTGGTTCAGAGAAGAGTGAAGAGCAACAGCGATTGCGTCCTCTGTGGATCTGTTCGTCGGGTATGCGAACTGGTGGGGGTCGAAGTCTGGAGTCCTTGATGTGCTGGAGAACCAGCCTCTCGAAGCACTTCATGATTACCGGAGTGAGGGCCACTGGTCGGTAATCATTCAGGCTGGTGATGCGAGACTTATTCAGCACCGGGATTATTGTAGATGACTTCAGGCAGGATGGGATGACAGGCTGATCCAGGGAGAGGTTGAAGATCCTGGTGAGGGACGCACGCCCTGAGCACCTTTACAGGTACTCCGTCTGGTCCGGCAGCCTTCCTGGGGTTGACAGCCAGGAGCACTCGTCTGACACTGTGCTCTTGTACAGTGAGTGAAGTGGTGCCGGAGCCCGGTGCCGGTGGGGGCAGGGCTGGAGCAGATGAGAGTTGCTGGGGCCAAAGAAACAGTTAAGCTCCTCTGCCAGTGTCGCACTCTGACCTGCAGTTGTCACATCGCAACCTCTGAAGTTTGTGATGTCATGAATGCTCCGCCACACCTCCCGTGAGTTATTGCTGGACCGATGGGACTTTATCCAGCTCCTGTGGTCCGCTTTTGCTTTTTTAATCCCTCTGTTCAGGTCGGCTCTAGCAGGCACTGTACAGTGCCCTGTCCCCTGACCTGAAGGCTGCGTTGCGGGCCCTGAAGAGTGTGCGGACCTCGCTGGTCATCCAGGGTTTCTTGTTGGGGTAAACCCGGATGTTTTTTTCCACAGTCACATTCCCGATGCAGAACTGTATGTAGTCCAGCACCATTCCTGTGGTTGTCTCCAGCTCCTGCTGTTGGAAGAGGTCCCAGTCTGTGTGTTGGAAGCAGTCCTGAAGTTTGTGGAGTGCATCGTCAGGCCAGATCATCACAGTGTTTGTGATGGGCCTGGCCTGGCGTCTGATGGGGGTGTAGGTAGGAGAGAGCAGGAGGGAAATATATATATATATTCACACACACACACATACATACATACATATACATACACATATATATACACACACACACAAACTACTCATTCCTGTTCACCGAAGCTAAAAATCACTGATTTAGAGAAACAACCTATTTTAGTTTTAGCTATGTCTTCTGAACCTGCTACAAGTTAGAACACATTTGACAACTCACCTGTCCAAAATGAGTCCATGTGGGATGTAAACTCTCTCTAAGTCACATGCATAGTGCTTTGGAATGCAAAACAGGTCCAGATCATAGCCCTGCTCCTCATCAGCGATCTGAAAGAGGCAAACTAGAGTTAAAAAATATTTCAGGCATGTAAGAGTACAAGGGAAACTTACAAGGTCACTTCTTTCCCATGAATACTCTGTTTATGTCAGTATTTAAACTTGTGTTGTGGACAGTAGAGCTGACCTTTTCTAAGGCCAAACCTTACCAGCAAAGTTAACCACCACCTGCTTTGACTAATACTTTGGGAATAAGATGTATGTTAAACTAAAGATATGGTATAAAATGCAGGAACCTGCAAAAAAAATTGATCACACACACATTTATTTCACCTTAGCTATTATTTTTTCATCAAAGGTTTTTGACTAATTGTGTCTAAAGAAACTTCCAATGGGTTTTCTGTTCTTTACTGGGATACCCCGGAGGACTGTTGATTGGATACTTTTTTGGCAGAAACAAATAGAAAGAGGAAATATTCCATCAAGTTAAAAACATGGCATTCTCACCAACAGAAAGACAAATCAAAAGAAAAGTTAATTTCCAAGAGAATAGAATAGAATATATTTGTATTGTCATTGACCATTTTACAACAAAATTGCAAGCAAACTAATTTTGTGCAAATCCATGACACATGAAAACATGGTACGCAGATAAATAGATAACAATAATACATAAAATAAATAAAATACCAAGCACACAGCTCACATGCAGTTATTCTTCTTTTTGCTCTCGGGTAAAAATTGTTCTTAAATCTGTTTGTGCGGCATTTCATTGTCCTATATCTCCTGCCCGAGGGCAGCAGTTCAAAAAGTTTATTGCCGGACCTAACGAATGACAGCATGCCTCACTAGCCATAGCACTGAAACCACCACTTGCACTTGAGAGGTGTGTTTTATGGGAGACAGGCAGCGCGAGGAGGTTTAATACTCACTCTATTAAGTACATGTATTTTTAAAAATAGCCAATATATTATTAAGAAATTATATCACGTTACTGTGAATCAAGAAGATACTGTATATGTTTTTTTGCGGTCTTTCTTGGCTCACGCAATCCTCCTATACAAAGTTTTACAAATCTATAGGTAACTGTGTGGCTGCACTTACATAAGAAGGGAATCTTAACATGTCTTTGTGAAATTCAGCCATTTTTTTTTCATTTGCTAACAGTAAACATGTGCAAGTTTCATCTGTCTGGAATGCTCAACAACACTATGCAATGTTTCCAGTATTTTTCACATAGCCTCCAGCCAACACTTCGCCTGTGTCATGACATAACTGGTGTCATGTGAAAGCTGAGAAGCTGGTGCAAAACTTGAGGTGCCTTAAGAATAACATGGGTGACCACAAGCAACATAGTGTTACCAACGGCATTTAAGAGTGTGTTTTGAGTCCTCCTGCACCTGCTAGTCTAGTTTGTAAATAGTTGAGAGTAGGCCTGGGCTGATAATCTATAAGTCAATTAATTGAACTATAAATGAAAATTAAGTTGATATATTTGCTGAAATCAGTTAAAAAGGAGTCACTCTGGTCAGCGCTCTCAGCACCTGAGCTTGTTTAACAGTAAAATTAACTGAATGCATGTGAGCTTTCTTTTCAGTTATGTAAAATATGTATCTCTGTGGGTGAAGAGCAGGACCGCCAGCTTACACATACAAGACTCAAGGACAACACCTTCCTACTTGTGATTCCCAAGTTAAATGTTTCGCAAAGTAACAAAAATTAAAAAGGAAGAACATAATTACAAAGCCAATATTTCAGCTTTAAACCGGGAGCCTAATATGAGACCTTCCAAATGCATGAAAGAATGCAGTGATTGCACCAAAAAAAGACAACACCCAACATAGATTTTCCAACCGGGAAAAAAATGCACTTTAAAATGTTCAATATATACTTAAGTTAAATGTTTGAGTAACTACAATGTTAGAAAAAATCTACAGTAATGACAAATACAAGTTTTATATCCTTTTAAATACTTACATTAGTCCTTAATTTGGTCATAAATAATGCTGATAATAACGTCGTTTATCAGCAATAATTTGTGGGACAATTTATCGCCCAGTAAAATGTGTTAACGGCTTATGCCTACTTGAGGATCCTGTTTAACTACAATAAAGGCCAACTGAACATAAACATCTGTTTGGGCAACACACTATCAAACCAAGAAAACAGTGGCATACACAGTACAAGTCACATGATCTGTAGGAGTATTTTCCACCTAAAATGGATGATGTCTGTTTGAGAAGAAGGTCAACTCGGGGCGTCCTTGAGGTTTTTGCAAACAAAGTCCAAGTTTGGCAACTGCACACTCACCAGCACTTGAACTCTATTTCAGGAACTCCATTTTCCACTTGTCGGTCTGATTTCGGCTAGAGTTTCCTATTCGGTCCTTTTATTTGCTTTTTTATGTCAGTCCAGTACGGTAAATTGAACCTTTTAGGCTAGTTTAAAATAGTTGTTTAAAAATTAGATCACATAAATAACGGGATCATTAAATAGATAACTAAGTGCAATTTGGAATTTTCCAAGTTATTGACCGGACTTGATGTTTGTGCATATTATTATTATATATAACAACACGCTTGAACAGAAGCGTACACAACTCGGTCCTCATCATATGTCTGATTAATTCAGAAATCAATAGCACACTATATGCAGTAAATTGTGCCTCTACTGTATTTCACATTGACTAAACTGAATTATTTGCACGAGTGGTAACAAATAATTAGTCACAGATATAAGTTTTGTAATATTAATAGAAAAGAAAACACATTTTATTTGCTTTGCTGTAATGGCAGATTCCCGACCCGCGTTGACGATTACCTACAAACACGCACGCTTAAAGTTAACAGACGGGACAGACATGTTGCAATATAGTTCAGTTATAACTTGCAAACGAATTCACACGTCCCATGTTACATCTTGAAGTATATTTTCTATCGTGATAAGCGTGGGTCTATGTGATCACGTTAATTGTATGGAATAAATAACGGACACGTTAGATATGGCGGTAAAATAAAAAGTACTGCGTCACGTACACAAAGCATGGTGAGCATTTTGACACTATAGCCACAGGCCATGTTAAGAAACCGTTGAAAGTGCGTCTAAACATGGGTGTTTAAGGGCGAGTTACTCAATAAATAACAGTTTTATCTAATTAACCACAGTAACGCCCACGTACGGCGTGCGAGTACTACCAGCACGTTGCGGCTGCGACTGTCGCTGTCTTCTGTGCGGGAGACCTTACCACGATACACGGTCTGGATGTCGCCATGTCCGTAAACGTCTTCCCTTTAATGCGGCGTGGTCCACAATATGGCGGGGATTAAATGTATCTGGAAGAGTTCAGGTAGCGTGGTGTAGTTCTCCTAAGGACAGCTGGCTCATGGAGGAGCTAGTTGTTTCGTTCTCTTCCGCCTTCAGCACAAGGTCTCTCGCCCGGGGTGCGGTTGTTGTCACCAATCACGACGTAAGAAGCCAACCAAAACTAGCAGGCAAATGTTAGCTCCGCCCCTTTTGAGAGAGCGCCTGGGCCGCATGCTTTGATTGACAAGGTACGCCAACTGTATTTTCATGACTATACATTTCCAATAGTCACGGTTTTCCTACTGTGAGCCAAAGATTATTGGATTTTTGCAATCAAAGACTTGCAATAGCAGGTTAAAGAGCAGCAATGGTAATGATATTCATTTGTGTCTTTATTTTTTACACTGAATTTTATAACGGAATTTTGTGAACTGATTTCTTTTTTTTTTACATTAATTTATGCAGAAAATTTCGTGAGTTCACAAACTCAATTCGTTTTTGTTTGAATTAAAAAACAGTAGTATAAAAATTAAATGCAGAATTCCAATATTAGTTGCTTTGAAACGCAAGACCCACTTCCGGTAGATTAAGACTGACTCAATCGATCCTGTCTCAGAACTAGTAAATTGAGTGATTTATACATTTTTACCCCGAATTTTTATTAAATATTTTTTTTACGCTGAATTTTTATTCAATACAATTTTTTACACTGAATTTTATTAATGGATTCATCCACTTAATTCTTACTCTTTTTTTTTTTACACTGAATTGTTTTATATATACATACATACATATACATCTATATATATATATATGTGTGTGTATATATATATATATATATACATACATACATATATATATATATATACACACACATATATATATAAATACATACATACACACACACACACACACATATATATATACACACACATATATACATATATATACATATATATATATACATATATACATATACATATACATATATATATATACATATATACATATACATATATATATATACATATATATATATATATATATATACACACATATATATATATACATATATATATATATATACACACATATATATATATACATATATATATATATATATATATATATATATATATATATATATATATATATATATATATATATATATATATATATATCCATCCATTTTCTACCGCTTATTCCCTTTCGGGGTCGCGGGGGGCGCTGGCGCCTATCTCAGCTACAATCGGGCGGAAGGCGGGGTACACCCCGGACAAGTCGCCACCTCATCGCAGGGCCGACATATATATATATATATATATATATATATATATATGTATATATATATATATATATAAATATATATATTGATGAGGTGGCGACTTGTCCGGGGTGTACCCCGCCTTCCGCCCAATTGTAGCTGAGATAGGCGCCAGCGCCCCCCGCGACCCCAAACGGGAATAAGCGGCAGAAAATGGATGGGATGGATGGATATATTGACTTTTTATACAGTTAATTTATTTCATTTTTTTTAACACTGAATTGTCATGTACATGTTATATTGACTTTTTACACAGTTAATTTACTTCAAAAAAATTTAACACTGAATCAATGCATGTTTTTACACTAGCACAGGGCTTAGTGCATGTGCCTACATTTTTATTCTATTTTTTTAACTGAATTGTGATACGCTGATTATTTTACAGTTAATTTTTTTTTTACACAAAATTCTTTATTCAATGATTTTTTTTTCCGCAGAATTTGTATTCAATGCATGACTTTGTGGTCCCCCCCCGACCCACCAAGTATTACAGTTTCCTCCCACCTCCAAAGAAATGCACCTAGGGATAGGTTAATTGGGAACACTAAATTGTGAATGTGAGTGTGAACGTCGCCTGAATGCAGGAGGAATAGGCTCTAGCCAGGGGTAGAAAATGGATGGATTTTCCTGGATTTTTTTTTTTACACTGATTAGTTTACCCCAGTGTTTCTCAATTGTGTTACCCCTATATCTACAGAAGATTTAAGTGTCAAACTGAAGACTTGTTTACGAAAAAAGATATCTGTGCATTTCCATGAATGAAACGCACAAATTGATTTATTGAAAACACTACAAAGGCAGAATGAATGTTCCAGATGAGCTTAAGAAGCTTCAGTCTGATCAAAGAATGTAAAAGTAAGGTCAATTCACAGAGATAGACAGTGACATCCTGATACTTTGGGCTGGTGTGACATTCCTCTCACTTACCAGCTCTATGACAAGTACATTTTCTCTCACTTTTCAGCAAACATGTAAAATACAAAACTTTGCAAAATAAAAGAAAGATTGGATACATTTGCAGAGATTACAAGTAACATCACATCAAACCAAGTCCACTTACCTGTCGAGCTTGACTGTGCTCTTTAGCGCGGCTAAATAGAAAAACAAAAATCCACATGGAAAAATGCAAGTGCATGCCAGGAAAACTTGGGACTTGTGTCTGAAATGCACATATTCAAAAAGACAGACAATGATAACACAATAGCAAAGTATTATATATCCGTAAAGAAAGGCTAACATGATATCTTTTTTTAAGATAAGACCAACAAAACTGCACTGTTTCATTAGTTGTAGTAATCTGTGAATTGACAACTAAAACATTAGTCCATTCAGCACTAATTGGTGACAGCAGCACACTCAGTAAAGATGTGTCCAGAACTATCTCTTGAAAAAGTTAACCTTTGGCTTTTTCAGTCCCATAGGAGTCCATGCTCGGTCCGTATCACCAGTGCATGAAAATCTCATCTGGTTTCGATGCAGTGTGTCCATTTATTTGGAAAGGCGAGGTTTTGCAGAGTTTATGGGAAATTATAAATCACAACTTTGAGAGTAGGCTGATATCATGTATAAAAATGTAGAGCTCTCTCTGCTGTTTGCCACCAATCACACCTGCAAAACAAAACAGATTTTAAATAGGGACTTCTTTTTCAAATTTATGTTTAACGGTCTTGTCGTCTGTATCAGTCATGTAGGTCGATCCTTTAACTGCATTTCGGTCTTAAAAAGGTAGGAGTCTGAAATCCACATAAAGGGTAAGTGCACATTTTTTTCTTTGAATTTTGCCTATTCAAAATCATGAGAGACAAAAGGACGAATGTATTTTTTTAAATCAATTTTAACTCGAAAATAAAAATCTGCTTACAGTGGTGTTATTAGAAGATTCTCGAATACGCCCCATAAAGACCTCTTAAAAGCCATCCAAACACAGCTAACAATACTTTATTGATATTTTGTGACCTGAATATTACGGTAACTAAGTATTAGTAATAGTTTTATTATAAGTAACACAGACTAATTGTTTATAGCGGCATCGTAATTAGACAGGTAACTAGCTTGTGCTCCTATATTGACATCATCGACTGGTAAGATGCTATCTCGCCTTGGAGCCCAAGAAAGTTTATTCTAGATTATAAATCATGCCTCAATTAAATTGTAGAAGGATGATGACATAATCCGACAAATAGGTAAACTTTGACAGCCAACCTAAACAGCCAACCTAAACTCGAAAATGGCGAGAAAGACACAAAAAGAGGCTTGTGTCCAACCACCTTTTTTCTTTGTGAAGATTATGAGTCATTCTGCTAAACAGGAAAATAACATCCCCTAATCAGTGATGTCGTTAAAGTGAAAAGCCAGCGCCATAATGCGTTTGTGAAATGAACGTACCCCCATATAATAACAATGAGCAAAATATGTGTTAATTACATATTATAGAGGAGGAAATCTTTGGGCACCTCACGATTTGATACAGTAGCTACGATTCAATTAAAAATAGATTTTTGATGCACCTTCATTTTTTTCAAATTATGTAGTTTCAAATTTCTTTTCATTTTATTAAATAAGCGTTAATCACTTGTAACTTTAGAAACAGTGCATTTATAATAAGAAACAAATGAATTCCAATCACATTTATTTAATCAATGAAAATGTGAGCAAAACTGGACTATAGGCTCTATTATTATATTGCTGGTATTTGTATTTACTAGTTAATGCATAAAAGCAAACATGTGAGCTTGTCTTACATAAGGATTGTGAAGATAGGCAAAATTCCAAAACAGTGCAGTTCCCCTTAGAGAGTATTTTCTTAAAAAGGTACCAAAGTAATTTGTGTGCATCATGGGCACAAAATTCGTCTGTGGGGGTCAGAATGCAAACACTTATTTCGCTCAATAAAATAGAAATTCATTCATAACCATTACTTAATGTTACTTATTCTACGTTGTCTCTCTCTCTCTGTTACAATAAAACTGCCATTATAATTCTGGGCTGTTCATATCTTTGGAAAGTAGGAGAAACATACAAAATTAGGAGGTTGTTTTCCCCACTGTATAAGTTAAAATGCCATACTCTTGTTCTACATGATGTGGAAGTGCCACATCAAAGGCTTGGTGTGTTTGCTTGCTTATATATTTTTTGCAATACCAAAATCTCCTTAACAGTTGGGTAGGACAACCTCAAAAGATTTCCAAAACTTGTTTTGTATTTCTAAGATCACATTCACAACTTTGGGAAGTCCAACTGCCAAACCGCTGCTCAGTACCATTTGTTGCATACTGGAAGTCAGAAAATATATTTTCAGGTGTATGAATTTTGTATTGTATTCCATCCATCCATTTCCTACCGCATTCCCTTTCGAGGTCACAGAGGGTGCTGGAACTTATCAGCTGCATTCGGTATTGTACTTAAATTGCATTAACCTTGTATATAACCTTGAAATTTGTGGAGTATTTTATTAAAACAACAAAAAAAACTATTAATAAACATTCATCTAGAGTTAAATGAGCGCTAACAAGTGTACTGTACAAAGGAGCAGGGAACAGATAGCCCATAATACATCAACTATTGTGGTGCATGCTGGGCCTTGTATTACTAGCGACGTTCGCTTAATACAGGTATTAACTTGCCAGTGTACACATTAAAATTTCATTTTGAAGTGTAAACACACACACCACTCTTAGTTTTTACTGTAAAAGTGTTGTAAGCAATGTGAAGAGTATAAATTGCATTAATAACTCACACTTAGTTGCCATTCACTTGCAGTGAGAGTGTTCCTCCATGGTCGGTTGCTGCTTTTTCTCTACTGCGATTCTCTCGTTCTTCATCCTCCTCATCCCGTTCCTCGTTTCCACTGTGGTTCTTACAATAAAGCCTAAAATAAAAAAAGATTTGTAACCAACACGGCACAATAATAATTAACATGTTGGGGCTTAGTTTACCCGCGTGAAATATTAAAAGTTTGAATGAGAAATACTTTTCGCAGTAAGAGTGTTGCTCACTTGTAGATTCCACGTGCCATGTTTTCAATGTACTTGGCTTTGTCCTGCAGACCGCAGTGGTAGTGGTAGGTCTTCACACAGGCTTTGATTTCACACCCAATGGTTGCACCGAGCTGAGTGCAGAGCGTGCATTTCTTCAAAAGCAACAAGTAAGGCAAATAATTATTTTTAGTTTGAAATCTAACGGCAATTATGAATGGATAACATTTAATATAGAAACGGTTATAACCATTCTTTTCCCCCTTTTAATCTCTTGGATTACTGTTTTCACATCAAAGTTCCCGAATTCGGCCCGTGATGTGGTGGTCAGCTGAACTGTTCCAGATGAAAACAGCTGTAATGAAGAACACAGCGCATAGATGATTTTGTGGGTTCTTCCGAGGATGTTGTAGTCGTAATGATTTGTGCAGTCCTTTGAGACATTTGTGATTTGGGGCTATATAAATAAACATTGATTGATTGATTGATGATACTAAAGTACGTTGCAGAAACAGGTTAGCCTCACATGCAGGTACACTGCACGCACGCACGCACGCACCCTTACCATACACTTGTAGTGAGCAGCCACTTTTTTGGAATTATCGGTGTGAAGCACTCCCCTCATTTCCTTTTCCTCATCTCCAGCATGACAAAAGCCACAGCGCTGGCCGCTATCACCTGGGCTGGCCCGAAGAGGTGACCTCTCCCGCTAGCAAAAACACAGTACACCTCTCAGACCTAGATTTGGAGAGTCAACCCACCAAGCAAATGATAGTTTTCCTACATGTGAGGAAGTCTCCTCATCTGCAGCCTGGGAGGAGGTGGAGCGGGCGTCTTCTGATTGGCCGCGAACCTTGGCTCTCCCCCTTTCAAATCTTCCTCTTCCCCTATTTTGTGGAGGCGAAGAGTCCGAGTCATTGGCCACACCTTCCTCTTCATCTGAAACGAAACACCAGACAGATGTTCTACTCATATTTGACATAGTTTCTAAAATAATTATTTATGGCACAAAGTAAAGAGAGCAAACTTGCCTTCAATGTCATCTCTGGAAGCATCTCGATGTTTGCGGCAGTAAACTCTACATTTAGGAGCGAACATAAACGTATGACAAAATCCGACAAAACCAGAGTCCAATGGCAAACTCACTTACAAGTAAAGTCCTTGTGATGGATTCTCTTTAACCTGGGCTTTGTCCTTTACAGCGCAGTAATAATGGTAAGTCCTTCGGCATGAATTCACATCACAGCCGATAGTAGCCCCTGGCCGGTGACAGGAAGAGCACATCTGTTGTGGGACATGGAGCGGTTTCAGTTTCTTTCAAAATAAGAACAATAATGATGACACAGGACATGAATGAACAATTACAGATAAATAAAACATAGCCTCGCTATTCATGAATTGAAAAAAACAACTAGTAATTGTAACGCCACTAAAACTTTCTATTTTTTACACTAATAAAGCCTGGATGGTGCTTCTGCATCAAGGTGCCACTGATCGCAAATACTCCAATCCCTCCTGACAGCTTTTCTTCTGATTTTGTATGAACATTTGCAATTAAAGGCCTACTGAAACCCACTTCTACCGACCACGCAGTCTGATAGTTTATCAATGATGAAATCTTAACATTGCAACACATGCCAATACGATCGGTTTAGTTTACTAAATTGCAATTTAAAATTTCCCGCGAAGTATCCAGTTGAAAACGTCGTGGAATGATGACGCGTTGAACGCGTGCCCGTGACGTCACCGGTTGTAGCGGACATGTTCTTCCAGCACCGATCACGGCTAAAAGTCGTGTGCTTTAATCGCATAATTACACAGTATTCTGGACATCGCTGTTGCTGAATATTTTGCAATTTGATTAATCAAAAATGGAGAAGTCAAAGAAGAAAGATGTAGGTGGGAAGCGGTGTATTGCAGCTGCCTTTACCAACACAAACACAGCCGGTGTTTCCTTGTTTACATTCCCGAAGGTGAAGCTTTACTATGGAACAGAGCGGTCAAGCGAACATGATTCCCAACCACATCTCAACCGACAGGTTTCGGTGAGAAAATTGTAGTAATAAGTCGGCTCTTACCGTAGACATGATCAGAGCTTGCATTCTCCTGCAGCTGCGGACTCTCTTACCTCCTCCCACCGGAGACACTGGCGGTCACCACTACCCTCCAACTTTCAGGTACCATATAATCTCACTAAAACACTAATAACACAATAAGCAGATAAGGGATTTTCCAGAATTATCCTAGTAAATGTGTCTAATAACATCTGAATCGCTCCCACTGCCCCCGCCTTTTTTTTTTTCTAGTCCTTCACTCTCACTATCCTCATCCACGGATCTTTCATCCTCGCTCAAATTAATGGGGAAATCGTCGCTTTCTCGGTCCGAATCGCTCTCGCTGCTGGTGGCTATGATTATAAACAATGTGAGGATGTGAGGAGCTCCACAAACCGTGACGTCACGCGCACATCGTCTGCTACTTCCGGTACAGGCAAGGCTTTTTTTTTTATTAGCGACCAAAAGTTGCAAAATTTATCCTCGATGTTCTCTGCTAACTCCTTTCAGCAAAAATATGGCAATATCGCGAAATGATCAAGTATGACACATAGAATGGACCTGCTATCCTTGTTTAAATAAGAAAATCTCATTTCAGTAGGCCTTTAAAATGAGTGTTATAATTACTAGATTAGTGTGGTTATGTGAGTATGAATGTTGTCTGTTTTGGCACTGCGATGAAGTGGCAACTTGTCCAGGGTGTACGCGGCCTTCCACACAAATGAAGCAGGGATAGGCTCCAGCCACCCCCACGACCCCAAGAGGAACAAGTGGTAGGAAATGGATGGATGAATAGATTCAGCTCTGTTAATACTTCCCGTCACTCTTCAATCGCCATTGTTCATTTACGGCGAATGAAGCAGACATTGCATAAAAGGACAATAAAAGTTTAAAAGCTGCTGTTTGCAACTTCCTCACAGTAACATTTTTCAAAGCAAAAAACACACCAAAATTGCTACCATTAGTGGTTTAACGGAACATATGTTTGACGATTGTCAATATTTGTCACAATTACAAAGTTTATGTAATAAAAATGTTTTGCCGGTTTAAACAAAATGATTGGTGTTCACGGCTATTACTCACCCGGTCTCGTCAACATGTAAGCAAAGGAAGCAGGAGCATACTTACAAAAGCAGCCCAAGAGAAACAGCAAACAATTTGCAGTCATGGTTTTAATGATAAAATATACATTCAGTGATACCTAACGTTACCTATCCAAATTGCTATTATTAGCTAACAACACCTAAAGCCAATGTGTGTGGATGTGTTACATACAAATTATTAGCTAACAACACCTAAAACCAATGCGCAGTTTTGTGTTACGTTTGTACGTGATTACATCATTACGTACGAGAAGCCGTAAGAGGGCGGGCTATATTGTGTAAAATACATAGGAAAGTTGTGACCTACGAGGCATCTGTGTAAATGTTATGTTTCAACCCTAGATATACACTACCGCACAACATTTTTAAAAATAAAATGTAAGTGTCACGATTTAACTTTTAGTTTAGTCGTCAGGCTTTTGTTAAAATCATGTTTGCAACTGCTGTGGGTCGCCTGCATCCCCTCAAATGCAACTAGAGTTGGCTCCACAGCTTCGCAGGCCGCTGGGTCATACTGTTAGTCTAAGAACACGGATTGTAAGAAAGTTGACTGCAGAAGCTATTTCTTCTAAAACCGGGTAAAGTAAAATTTGAATGCAGTTCATATCGCCCCATTTCTCTTTTAAATGTTGATTATAATATTCTAGCAAAATATTTGCGATTTGAAACGATTATGCCAAGAATCATTTCACCAGACCAAACAGGGACTCTGAAAAACCTACACTCTTATTCCAACATACGACGCCTCCTTGATATTATTTTTCCCCATCATCTGGTTTAGACAGCAGAACTGGTGGTATCAATGGATGTGGCTTGACAGGGTGGAGTGGAGTTATTTGTTAAAATTCTTAAAAAGGTTTTGCATTGTGTCTAATTACATATCTTGGATAGCACTATTATATTTTAATCCTAAAGTGTCCATAAGCACTAATTGGATGTAATCCCAATATTTTTCCCTGAATAGGGGAACCCGTCAAGGGTGTTCTCTAAGCCCGTTGTTCGCTATGGCAATTTAAACTCTACCTATTGCACTTAAATCAGCTAGTTTTAGCAAAGGAATCAGTAGATGCGGTTTGGAACATACACTTTCCCTATATGCAGACGATTTGTTACTGTTAATTTCGGATCCAATATCTACAATTCCTAAGATAGTTGATCTGCTGAACACTTTTGGAACTTTTTCTGGTTACAAATTGAACTTTGCTATGAGTGTGAATGACTTTGCTTTTGAGATTCCCAATACTTATCTTCCATTTAAAAGGTCTACAAACAGCTTAAGTACTTAGGTGTACACATCAGGTACGAGAAGGTAAGAAAAGTTGCTGTTTCATAATATTGCAAAACAAAATGCCAGATATGTATGTCTTACCTTATACACACACACCATATTAATACTCGTATGTTTAAGGCGCTGACAATCCGTCAAGCGGTGCGGCTTCCTAGCTTACTAAAGTCGTACTAAAATATTTTGATAAAATTTTGTAATGTTCTATATTTTCAATGGAACATACAAAATGTTGTTTACTTGAATCATACTGTCATCATAATGCAGTCTACATGTATCTCTTATGTTTGACTGCTATCTACTGGCCAAACCTATTAAACCATGTACCAAATAAAATTGCTTCGAGATCAATAAGCAAAACCAGAATTATTCCCTAAATTAGGCGCACCGGGTTATAAGGCGCACTGTGAAGTTTTGAGGGGAAAAAAATACTTCAGATAGTTATTATATAAAGTCAATAGCTTAATTGCCTGTATAGACAACATTTTAAGCATTTGACAGATGATAATGTTGAATAGTTTAACAAGTTTACATTAACTAAATCAAGCACAAATGTGATAAAATTTGATTTATTGATTTTATTCATAACAATGAGCCTATCCAGCTGCACTTGGGCAAAAGGCCAGGGTACAAAAAAAGTTTAATTCTTAGTTTACTTTTCTGAGAAACAGCATTTTCCAGACTGATATAAACATGTCTGTGGAGGACACTGCTTTTTAGAAAGTAAAAGTTAAAAGTTTGACACCGGATGTTTACATTTGTCACTTTAAAAACATAAAAAGTAAGTTGTTTTTTTTTTTAACTTTGTTTGAAACAGTGGCAGTCCCGGGACAATTCTTTGTACTTAAAAATGTATGTCTGTAGTAATTAGAACATTTTAGCATAAATTTTGTCTTCAATGACATTAAGAGTATTTATCCTTAACATTCCTGCCACTTCATTTTACTC
This sequence comes from Nerophis ophidion, assembly GCF_033978795.1. NCBI lineage: Eukaryota > Metazoa > Chordata > Actinopteri > Syngnathiformes > Syngnathidae > Nerophis > Nerophis ophidion. Next base: position 61,585,487 of record NC_084615.1, on the reverse strand, counting down.
ACTAACATTTTAAGCCTTATTATTTTGGACATAATACAATATTATCGTACCGTGGCGTGGACTTAATACCGTGATATTGTACTGTGAGATTTGATACCGTTACATCCCGTAAAATAACCCTTTTAAACGCCATGGGTAGACATGCATTCTACTGAGGTGGCAAATTATGAAACATTAAATCTATCACAGCACCAAGCAAATAATCTCAAGGTCCCCACCATATCAATTTGTAGATGTGATCGAAATTATTTAAGGTGCACCATGCGAAAAAGACATGTTACTAAAACAGCCTTCTTTCATCTACATAATATCGCTAACATGTCCCATTTTGTACACCACCGACTCTAAGATCATTATTCATGCGTTCGTTATGTCTCATCTCGATTATTGTAACATATTATTTTTGGATCTCCCTATGTCTAGCATTAAAACATTACAGTTGGCTGTGGCTGCTAGACTTTTGACAAGGACAAGAAAGTTTGATATTAGGCCTATACTGGCTCACCGGCACTGGCTTCCTGTGCGACTTTAAGATTTTACTACTTACGTATAAAATACTAAACGATCTAGCTCCATCTTATCTTGCTGATTGTATTATACCCTATCTCCCTGCCAAAAATCTGCGTTCTAAGAACTCCGGCTTATTAGTGATTCCCAGAGCCCCAAAGAAGCATTTAAGTCCCATCTTAAAACTATTTTATACATCCTAGGCGTGGATAGGCCCCTTTTTACACCAGTTGACCTGCCATCTCTCTTTTCTGCTCTGCCCCCCTCTCTTGCAGGGAGAGGTTATCAGGTGGCCACAGATTAGTTTCCACGGACGACGCGCAAGCTGTTCGAGGTCGGGACCCGGGATGGCCCATTGCTCTATACAACATTAAGTGATGCTCTGCGCGGTTAAACTGTCTACATACAAGGGAATCAACTGCTGGTATTACTATGAACTGGACTGTCACGTTATTAATTGTAAAATTGTTTGAATATAGAAATACTTGAAAAGTAGACGTTATCTCAATGTTGAAAATCGGAAATTATACTGAAATGTACTATGACTATAGAAATGATAAATGTTTGTCGTAATAGTTGGAATTAAACTATATGACTTAAAGATGTAAAATTATTTTTTAAATATTTGGTCCCTCCGTGATTTGAACCAACATTATCTGGGTGAAAGGCAGATGTTTTACCCATTCTGGCAAATGTCCTAGCTGTCATGGTGGTGTCCAACCGTTGATTTGATTACCCAGAGTTCTTTTAGGGGAGATAAAGATGACGTGGTCCTTATTATGTCATTTTGTGCTTAGGGCCATAAAATCACCCAATGTTACATGTTGTACCATTACACATGTCACAGATGGATTCTTGCCTTTACAAAATTACTTCAATGTGAGGCTTCACAAAAAGTAAAATACACAAGCACAAATAAATAAGTTATAATTTTTCAATAAACTAACATTAACATATTGCAAATGAGCCCTCAAGGAGACTATTTATTGAAATACAAAGGTGGCTGCCAATTTTTAATCTTAATGCAATAGGTCAAAATGACATCACCCAGAATGCACTAATTTCAGACTACATAAATGTTTGTTTTTTTACCACAATACATATATTTTCCGATAGAGTAGAACATTTACTTGCATTCAAGGTTAAAAAAGGCAACTGTATAAGAGATTGGTGGGCTGAGTACCATTTGTATTGTCCAATATCTTGGAAAGTTATGATTAGCTGAAAAACTTTAATTTATTTCAGTTTGAAAAACATCTAGTTTTAATGTCCTGATTAAGATGAATATTTGTCTTGTCCAGCTGGCTGTGGACATTTCCTGTTGATTTTGGGTAAGCAATCCATTTTCGTCGAATTAGCTTGGCTCCCAGTTCCATATTCATAGCGTCAAAATCGCTTTCATCCCCCTCTCCTGGCTTCCATCTGCTCCAATGTCTCACTCTTCCTTTGTGCTTGCTTCTATAAGCAGCAGTATATTCAACTTCAAAAGTATAAGGTTGTAAATCCTAATTTTCCCAAAAATAGTCATCTCTGTTGTCTATTACCAAGTCTGTCATGATTATAAAATACACTTGTGTTTGATTACGGAAGTAGGAACACAAATGTTGTCAAAAGTCAAACGTGCGCTGCTATGGAAACAGAAATCAATGAGCAGAAAAAAATCAGTTCCGTAAATGATTAAATTGATCAAAATACAGTAAATATTGAACATATTACATATTGTATTGAACGTGTCTGTTATTACATTATATATAGTTCAGATCAGTTTATTAATTTATATAGCACACTTAAACACAACCCCAGGTGGCCAAAGTGCTGTACAGACAAACAATTTGAAAGACAAAAAAAAAAAATTAAAGTGCACGCAATATCACATTTACATTTTAACACAGAAAGATGAATAAAATACAATAGTAAAATATACCAAAATATGTGCAAAATATATATCACCTAAAATAATAAAATGTAATAAATAAAACATTTATAAAACAAGAACTAAAACAACCAAAATATCCTGCCTAACTGCATTTGAACGCCAAGGAGTAAAAAATGTTTTAACCTGGATTTAAATTGGCTCAGAGACGGGGAGGATGTAATGGATAGTGCAAAGCTGTTCTACAGTCTGGGCCCTGCCACTGAGAAGGCTCTATCTCCTCTGATTTTGAGTCTGGTTTTAGGGACAGCCATGAGGAGCTGGCCTGAAGACCTAAGGGTCCTGCTGGGAAAATAAGGCTGCAACAGCTCAATAAGATAGGGCAGGCTTCTTGGTGCTGGCATTTAGAAATAATAAGTACAATTGTTAAATGAACTCGAAAAGTAACTGGGAGCCAGACTTGCACTGTGTATATAAAATGTGGCTAAAGGGTTTGAAATTGTTATAGAGGGCTTTGAAGGCTACAACAGTGACTTTTATCATCTTTATAATCGTGAAGAAAAAAAAAAAGACGTGTGTTCTTGTCTCTCATAATGATTGTGAACAATAGGCAAAACTCCAAAAAAAGTGCAGTTTCCCTGAAGGGGCTTAATTTTCGCAAAATCATTTTAATGACTTTTATTGTTTTTTCATGACCCGTGAAAGCCCTGTGAATTTAGAAATACAAAATAAAAGACACAGCTGTCTGTGACTTAAGTGTTTTAGATGTGGGTGACGCGTTGCTGGTTGGGAAAATGGCATACATGCTTGTATGTTACAATCTCCTAAAGTCCCCTAAAAAAGATACTCTCTTGCCAGCTGTTTTTCTTTTTTTTTTTAAACAGAAGGTAATCTAGAAACGTGGTATGTCAAAGACTGTGCGTGTTAAAAATCACAGTGACAATGCCATCTACTGAACAGAGTTTTTATGACAAGGAACATCCAAGAAAGTCAGATTATGTGTTCATGAGTGAGTAAAAACAGGGAGCTGCAAATCTATCTGTGGCAGTCGAAATTTTATTTCCGGTTGATAGATTCCGCCTGATTGCAGCTGAGATAGGCTCCAGCACCCCCCGCCACCCCGAAAGGGATAAGCGCTAGAAAATGGTCGGATGGGAAATTACAAATTACAAAAGCACTCTCGGAACCCAGACCTCTGCTAGGCTCGATTGTTAAACAGTCCTGAATACAGACGGGGATCTAAAAAAAAAAAACATTATAAATCTAATAACTTGTTCCTGACCCCATTTCAAACATTTCCTAAGTTAGATGAATATCTGTCATACACTTTTCAAGGTGCCTAGCAGAATAAATAAAACCCTCTTGTCAGTCTATACTCTCTGTTTCGCACACGCACTCAAAAAACAAAACACTGCAAGGCTTTAGATGTTTTTTTCTTTACATATATTTAATGCATTATACCCTGGATAACCCGAAAGGGACAAGCGGTAGGATATTGATGGATGGACTGTTTTAACCTTTTTCACAATATGAAAAATATTAAAATGGTTTCTTGTATCCTTTGTATTAGGGCTGGGCGATATATCGATATACACGATATTTTGCGGGTTTGTCTCTGTGCGATATAGAAAATTACTACATCGTAATATTTGAGTATACTTTGTCACGCAGTTGCTTTTAGTTGCGGACAATACACTACAGGCTCTTCTCACTCTTTCCTGTTTCTCCTTTTCACAGACAAGCAGGCACACAAACTTACACACGTCACATACTGTCACGTCATACGTCACATACATATACGCCCTCGCTCAGCAGAGAGGTAGCAGACTGAGTAACGTTAGCTGTGATGCAAACGTAACCGTACGAGTGTTAATACGAGAGAAAGAAGGTGCGGATCTGGTAACAAATGAAGGAAGACTTAATTCCCGATAAAAACAGCAGGGGGTCCATCGTCTGGCGGTGGTTCGGTTTCAAGTGGGAAAATGTCGAACAGACAACCGTAATTTGTCAAGTGTGGGGCAAAAGCGTTGCTATAAAAAGTAGCATTACTCCTAATATGTAGCATCATTTGAAAAGTCACTCGCTTACAGAACGAAGACAATTTCATAAAATCCGTAGTAACCTACCACATAGTGGAGGACGAATACTATATGATTTCCTATTATGCAGCTCATTTTTATTTGACACTTAAAATGTATCCGACAATCTTGCACTTTCTGTTTGGGAAATGACATTTATGTTTGTGCCATTGCTAAGTAACATTAATAAATACACTTTTGGTCAATTGACTTAGTTGTGATTTCCCTCTCTGCATGAAAGTTTAATGTTTTAATGTAGACACATAGAATCATCATACTGCTGTGATTATATGCATCAAGTGTTCATTCAAGGCCAGGGCAAAATATCGTAATAAATATCATAGGGCTGGGCGATATTGGCTTTTATTAATATTGCAATATTTTTATGCCATATTGCGATATACGATACATATTACGATATTTTGCCTTGGCCTTGAATGAACACTTGATGCATATAATCACAGCAGTATGATGATGCTATGTGTCTACATTAAAACATTCTTCTTCATACTGCATTCATATATGCTACTTTTAAACTTTCATGCAGAGAGGGAAATCACAACTAAGTCAACTGACCAAAAGTGTATTCATTAAATACTCTTCATTCTCTCACGGGTGACTTTCTAAATGAAAGAACAAATTAATAGTGTTGCTACCCTTTTGTAGTAACACTTCTGCTGCATACTTTGCATATTGCTGTTGTCTGCTGAATATCTTCCCACTTGAAGCCAAACCACCGCCAGATGATGGATCCCCTGCTCTTTGTTCTGGGCATTTATTGTTGTTCCTCCATTTGTGATCAGTTTCGCACATTCTCTCTCTTGTATTGTCACAAGCTGCGCTCCGCTCCGCTCGACCCGCCTCAGCTAACGTTAGCCATGCTGCTACCTCTCTGCTCGGCGAGAGCGTATGACGCTAGACGCGCGAAAGAATGTGACGTATGTAAGAAGGCGGGCTTGTTTTACCTCTCTGTGAGAAGGAGAGGAGAAGGAGTGAGAAACAACCAGTAATGTAATGCCCGCAGCTAAAAGAAACTATGTGAAAACATATAATCGAATATTACAATATAGTCATTTTCTATATCGCACAGAGACAAACCTTTATCGTTTATATCGATATATCTATCGCCCAGCCCTAATATATCATATATCGCGATATGGCCTAAAAATATCAAGATATTAAAAAAAGGCCATATCGCCCAGTCCTACTTTGAATGTTCAGAATTTGGTCCTCTGTGGAAATGTTTGGACACCGTTGACTTAGGCGAACACAGGATGGTATGCAAGTTCTAGATTCTGAATGTATGGCTTATGTTTAGACAGAAAAGTGTACATACTAGTAATTTACATTAAGGACGTCAGCTAAGAAGAGGAATAGAATACGTTTGTGGAAAATGTTTTACAGACAATGTCATGCAATTTTTAGATCAATTATTTGGTCCTCTGAAAATGTTTAACAATACAAGCACAAAAAAGTATAATGAGAAATTACAAATGTGAGCAGAACCCACAATCTTTTGCTACTGCAATGTTGAAAAAGACTCACCAGTTTGTTTCCCCTTTTTATCTCCTTCTTTACATCCTCAATGCAGAACCCGCCAATGTTTTCGCTCTCCGAGTGTGACGAGACCAGGGCCGAAGAGAAAAGCTGCACGATACAAAACACATACACAAAATAAAATGAAAATTGTTTGTTGGGTACCAGCAAAAATAGATTTACATCACACTTCCGAATCAATACATAATTTTCACAAATCAATTTTTAAATATAATTTTTATAATGTATACCTTGTTTTGAAAGGTTTATTATAATTCATATACCAAATAATATACTTTATGAGAATTGGTTTGACTCAAGAATTGATTCTGAACAGTCACGCCAAGAACAGGAATCATATTAAATCATGAGTTGTAGTAAGATTCACATCCCTATTATTAATCAAAACTGAAAGAGCTTAAATATAAGCAAGATTAACACCTGATTTTTTTCGTATAAATTAGATCACAATTTAACATAATAATGAGTACTCACCATTTGAAACTATATCTTAAATATGCTCAATTTTACTGTGTTGTACTCAGACAGAAAAACGAGACACAATATGTATAATTAACATGCTGTATGTTTATAGACAGCTCCAAATGAAATGAAATATTCCAATCAAGCTTAAACATACTCCACATTCCGGGGAATCTTGGGATGGATTGAGAAGGTGAAACGATCTTAGTCCAGAACGCCAAATAGGTTGCGGATAATGATGTGATCATCACAGGGCTACAGGCAGTTAACTTAAATATGTGCACTAGCACGCAACAAAGATGCAATGACATAATGAAATCTCACCTTCAAGAATTGACACTCAGAGCATCGGTATTTGGGAAACAAGGTGAAAAAATGGTAAAGTGTCACCATCAAAGAAGGTTATGGGTAATTCCCACTCCAGCACACAATAATAGTGCGTTCAAAGAGCATTGAATACAATGTGAAATTACCTCAATACAAGGGTGTTGCTTGTCAAGATGTGTTTGCATCAATACATAAAAAATGGTAATGTATTTCATGAAATAAATAAGTTACCACCACAAATACCTTTTTTAATGACAGGCCATAATAAAGATAACATAATTTTAAGATATATTACATGTAAACGCTGAACAAAAAGGTAGTATTTTCCAACCTTTATCATAGATAAGGTTTAAAATGTATTTTAATTCAGAGCTCTCTTCAGAATCAAGTACAAACAGCACTCAGAAATGAAAAGATAACTAGTAACTAACCCCCCCCCCCCTAACAATTGACCTGTTTAGACCTCAATGATAAAGGCAAGAAGAGATTCTGATTTGAATAATTTTTGTTTTAAAGACATGCAATTTCATTTTAAAAAAGTCATGAATCTGGAGGTGCAAATAGGTCTTCCAAGATCATTTGTTTTAGGGAAGGGCCATAAATATTGTAAAACTATCTAATCTAAAACAACACCAAACATTCTACTTGTGACAAATGCAAGATGAAACAATACAGACTAAGTAAAGAGTTAGCACATCCAGTATTTTGTTTTGACATGGCAGCCTATTATTTTGTATTTAGACTACCTGCTTGTCAATGCTTTTTAGTTTGTTCAGCGAGCATCCTATGCCAGTTTTCACAATAAAAGCCCCAAGTAATAGTATAAATAGGTGAATGGGTCAAAATGGGCATTTCATAGACAGCAAGGCCATGCAACTCCTCAAGCACATATCAAAAGCAGAAGAAAGAGTATGATTTATAAGTTAAGAAATGCAGACTAATATATTTAAAGAACAAGTAAATTGTTCGGGAGGGCGAGGTGAAGAAATGCTTCATCATTATTGTAGTAGTAGTAGTAGTAGTAGTACAGTACGTGTGACAGCAGCTAGATTAAAAAAATCACAGTTTGTGTTCTTGGTCACTTAACAGCTTTAAAGTGGTATAAATAATATGCTGTATATGCATACACTTTATCCCTTTACGCATTTGAGTTATTTATGTATGCTTGTTTGTGGAACATGCAAGAGGATCCCCTGGTGGCCCCAGTAGGGACTGGACTCCACATTATTAACCGTATCTACTCAGCATCCATTGCATACAGAGGGATTGATTGATTAATTTCCCTAAATGACTACCTTCCATAAACTTATAGCTATAAAATTGGTCTCATCACTTTTGAAGAATCATTTTGTTAGTATTGTAGTTTTTTGTTTTTATTTCTCTGCCCATTAGGTGTAATAAACCATCCATCCATCCATCCATTTCCTACCACTTATTTCCTTTGGAGTCACAGGGGGCACTGGTGCCTATCTCACCTACAATCAGGCGGAAGGCGGTGTACACCCTGGACAAGTCCCCACCTCATGCAGTAGGTGTGATAATGTCAAACGCAATTATATTTTGCAGCTGAAATGTGGCTGTAAGTTCAGTGTTTGTTAACATCCATAAATTATTTTCCATAATTGGTAGAAAATAAGTACTTTCAAAAAGCAAAAAAAATCATGATAATTTATTTTAAATTTCCTCCGGACAAAACTATGCAGCAAAGTTTACAAGTGACAGCTAATGTCATTTTTAAAAAGCAATGAGTTGTCCTCTTGTTCTGTTGTGCTTACCATGCACTTATGGTGGGCTGCCACCTTCTGGCTGTCGGACACCAGTAGCTTCCCGCACTCTTTTTCCCGGCTGGTTCGGCAGAAGGCACATTTTGGCAGACGAGCTGCAGCACCTTTCCTCTGTCCAGACATGGCCCGGGGCTTTTAAGCGTTGGCCCCCTTCTAATGTAAAAATGAAAGAGAAAATAAGTGTAAGGATGTGATGGCGCTCAAAGACGATTGCTTTTCTTGATTGAAATTGCTTTAAGACCAGACTGTGAGTGATTCATACACTTGCATCCACTAACATCTGATCTTATTTCTAAATATCCAAACTTTTTTTTTTTTTTTTCAGTATAGTTCAATCACAACTACATGCTGCTGACTCTTCCTCACTGTGCCTGACCCCAGCGAGTCTCACTGGGAAGGGCGAATTGAATCAGCGACCCCGGCCAGCAAGGTGTGCTGACCATTGTTGTCACGGTTACATGCGTGAATGTATTGTGGAGTGAGTAAGTATCAATCAATCAATCAATGTTTACTTATATAGCCCTAAATCACTAGTGTCTCAAAGGGCTGCACAAACCACAACACAAACCACTACGACATCCTCGGTAGGCCCACATAAGGGCAAGGAAAACTCATACCCAGTGGGACGTCGGTGAGAATGCAATGGTCTTTCTGCAAAATAAGTCCCCTTTATCAACGGTCCTTCTGGGACCTCTCATGAAGAACATCATAAAGAAGACCAATGAAGTCTCTTCAAAGCAAAACAAGACAGGTGTCAAATAATAATACTAATAAAAATACTGTTTTGTTTAGTTTTCCATCCATCCATTTTCTACCGCTTATTCCATTTTGGGGTCGCGGGGGGCGCTGGTGCCAATCTCAGCTAGAATCGGGCAGAAGGCCGGGGTACACTCTGGACAAGTCGCCACTTCATCGCAGGGCCAACATAGATAGACACACAACATTCACACACTAGGGCCAATTTAGTGATTTATCAAAAACCATGGCACAATCTGCTAATACATGGGGAAATACGCCATAAGAAACTCTGTGCACACAAAACTCCAATAAACAAGCAATGAAAGACGGAAAAAACAAGACAGTAGCATCCTACACATGGTTTAAGACATAGCTAGTTAAAACCCGGATCATAAATGCTGAATCATCTATTCTGCAAATTAAAGCTGCAAGATTCCGCAAAAAGGCCATCATGATTTTCTTGCTAAGAATTGAGATTGTGCTTCTCATTGTTCTGCTTTAAACAAATATCCAATGCGCTCATGGAAGGTCCCAAAAAGACAGTTTTTTGTTTTAATACAATGATCAAATAATAATAATCCCAGTCAAAAACATGACACATTCGGTCACAGGACAGTACATTAATGCTTGTAATAGAGAAAAGTCAAAAGAAAAGTAATAAATGCGATTTCTCCACCTGCAAGCTGATGAATGATAGCAATGCCTCGCCAGTGACGTCAGCCATCAGTGAGTAAAACCAGGGCAGTAAAACCAACTCAGCCTGACCGGCAAAGACGTTTGAGTGTGGATGGGTAGGGTGAGGAGGAAGCATGTGTTGGCTATGATGCAAATGATTCCCAGAGTAAATTTCAAGTGTTTACTTCCGATGCAGCTCGCTACGTAAAATACAGAAAATGGTTTTGATTTACAAATGAAATTGCGACTGTGATTTTTACAACAGCCCTGCTGCTGATGCATTTGTAGACAACGAAGGATGAATGTGAGTTTTCCCAAGATAATAAACAACAGCAAACGCCTGTGAACACAACATCAGCATTACGTGTGAAGGATGCATTTGTTTGAAAAACATGCCTCAGATGTGCCTCTTAGAAATGTGTGCATTTTGTTCAGTGTGTGGTTCAAAAAAAATGTTGGCCATAAATGTTGCAGCACAAATGGGCAATTTCAAGATTAATATTAACATTCGAATGACAGTGGATGTTTTGTTTTCTTTTGTTTATAAATCACAAAATGTTCTGCGATGTCTTGGACGAACCACTACTGCCAACTGTGATTTTTACAACAGTACTGCTGCTGATGCATTTGTAGACAATGAAGGATGAATGTGAGTTTTCCCAAAATAATAAACAACAGCAAACGCCTGTGAACACAACATCAGCAGTCATTAAAAAGGTAGATAAGAACATTCACGGTTAAGTCAAGATCAATTTAACCACATCTAAAAAGCAGGCGCCTGGGTGAAAGCAATACTAAAAGGATCCAATGTGTTTCGTTATGCTGAGAGAGAATGCCTCAATATCTATAACAAACAATATCTATCAACATTTGTACCATAAGTCTTCATTAGTAAAAATACTTATTCATCTCATAATGTGAAGCCAAACTTATAGACAACTGTTAATTCAAACTTTATAGTTCAATTATCTGTTACAGCTTAAGCAGAGGAAGTGAACAAACAAACAAACGTGTTGTACCAAATTGCTATGAAACAGCAAAGGAGTAAGATTAAATGAGCTCTGCTTCTTCCCACACCTTTTCAGACATGTTGTAATGAGAAACTGGAAATGTGTGAAGCACCACATTGTGAATGTATGCATGTTTGAAATAAACTAATAGCATAATACATTTGACTCATTTAGTATCCATTCTACCTGCAAAAATAAGATTCTTCAAAATTGGTGAACATTTGCTTACTTAAATATATTTTGAATTATTTTGCAAAAACTGTTAGCATTACGCGTAAAAGGATGCATTTGTTTGAAAAGCATTACTCAGATGCACCTCTTAGAAATGTGTGCAGTTTTGTTCAGTGTGTCGTTTAAAAAAATGTTGGCCATAAATGTTGCAGCACAAATGGACATTTACAAGATTAATATTAACATTCGAATGACAGTGGATGTTTTGTTTTCTTTTGATAATAAATCCCAAAATGTGCTGCGAGGTCTTGGACGAACCACTCCTGCCATGATCGCAGAGCCACCATTGCCTCACTGCGGCGGTGTGAAAACACACAATAATCCCCTCCTGTAAATAACTTCAATATGATTTATTATTACGTATCCTCCTAAAATGCTCCCCACATCCAAAATGTATAAGAGATGGCGACAACGACGAACGTGTGCACTTGTAAGTGAAAAGAGGAAACTGCCCCATGTTTCTTGACAAAGTTTTGAATGAAAGGGGGTGTGTGTCTCCTTCTGCAACAAACTACCTACAAACTGCTCTCGTTTTCAGCATTTCAACACCTTCCGATGTTCCTTGGGCCGCTTTGAGTGTGGGAAAATATTAAGGCCACTGGTGTACAATGTGCGACTTGTTTGTGGTTGTGTGTGAGTCCTAAGCAGAAAAGGCAGAATATTTCCCTTTAAATGCGGACTATGGAGCTGGCAGGCGCGGGTGTTTGCAAAGAGCGCCATCCGTGATGTTGCCCCAACCAGAGGGAGCAGCGAGCGGCTTCAGCGCCGAGCACAACGGCCCTCAAGCCACCGCAGGCCACAAAACCCGGAGGCTTTCGTCCAGAGCACGACACAAAAGTCTTACCTTACAACTATTATCTTACGGCGCCAAGAGGTAAAAAAGAGGGGGAAAGTGTGGCGAGCGGCGACTGAATTTCTCCCCCGTCCTTCACAAGTGATTGTGTGCTTTTTCTCACTCTGCCGCCGTGAAGCTAGTAGCTACAAAGGCCTCGCTCTAGCTACTTCCGGGTGCGCACTTCAAAATAAAGCTTTTGGCGCCGAACTACATTCTGATCTTTCGAAATGCGAAAGTATAACTTCAAACGCACGTACCTAAAAGGCCTACTGAAACCCACTACTACCCACCACGCAGTCTGATAGTTTATACATCAATGATAAAATATTAACATTGCAACACATGCCAACACGGCTTTTTTAGTTTACTAAATTACAACTTTAAATTTCCCGGGAGTTTCGTCTTGGAAACGTCGTGTAATAATGACGTGTACGCAAGACGTCACGCGTTTTTAGGAAGTATGAGCACTACGCACATACCCAGCTAAAAGTCGTCTGCTTTAAGGGCATAATTACACAGTATTTTGGAGATCTGTGTTGCTGAATCTTTTGCAATTTGTTCAATTAATATTGGAGAAGTCACAGTAGAAAGATGGATTTGGAAAGCTTTAGCCTTTAGCCACACAAACACATGGTGATTCCTTGTTTAAAATCCCGGGAGGTGAAAATTTACTATGGATCAGAGCGCGGTCAAGTGAACATGAATCAAGACGGAATGTCAACCAGCAGGTTTCGGTGAGAAAATTGTCGTTAAAAAACCGGAGAAAAGCTGAGCTTGGGCCGTCCATGAAGCTGCCGTCGCCTTCCCTGAGAAATTGGTGTCCACACACCTGTGGACACACCCCTCCAACTATCAGGTAATATTAAACTCACTAAAACACTAGCAACACAATAAAAAGATAAGGGATTTCCCAGAATTATCCTAGTAAATGTGTTTAAAAACATCGGAATCCGTCCCAATGCAATCACGTTTATTTTTTTAACTTTTTTTTTTTTTCCCCTAGTCCAGGGATAGGGAACCTATGGCTCGCGAGCCAGATGTGGCTCTTTTGATGACTGCATCTGGCTCTCGGATAAATCTGAGCTGACATTGCTGAACACGATAAGTAATGAATAATTCCACTTGTAATCACAGTGTTAAAAATAATGTTCTAAATATAAAACATTCTCATGCATCCGTCTGTTTTCTACCACACCTGTTCAAGAAGTTGTGTTTATGGTAAGAAGTTATTTATTTCTTATTGGTTAGTGTGGGGCTTGCCCTCCTGGGGGTTCTTCAGACCACCAAGCACCGACATGAGAGCCTGTTTCAGGGTTACAATATTGTTTTATTTTCCAATAAGTCCCTCAGTTGCTTTCCAGATATTGTATTTTTCTCTTTTGTTCTCGCTCGTGTTCTGGCTCCAGCCCCAACCCCGTCTCTCCTCCTGGCTGCTGCTTATAACAGAGTGACAGGTGATTAGATAACATGGCCCAGGTGGGCCGTTTACACACCTTTCGCTGATTTTGAGGCCGGTCCTGGCACACCCTAGTTCGCTGCAGGCGTGCAGGCCACGCCCCCTCCACAGTTAGCTTCATAACATTATTACAAAGAATAAGAGACCTATTATACTCTAGAAATGTTGGTCTTACTTAAAAATGCACGCGTTTAGTTGTATTCAGTGTTATAAAAATATATATGGCTCTTACGGAAATATATTTTAAAATATCTGGCTTTTTGGCTCTCTCAGCCAAAAAGGTTCCCGACCTCTGCCCTAGTCCATCGCTATCAATATCCTCAAACACAGATCTTTCATCCTCGCTCAAATTAAAGGGGAAATTGTGCTTTTCTCGGTCCGAATAGCACTTTTTGTTGGAGGCTCCCATTAAAATCAATGTGAATATGTGGGGAGCCCCCAAACTTGCAACGTCATCGTCTGCGACTTCCGGTAGAGGCAGGGCTTTTCTCTTAACACAGACACTTGCGAACTTTATCGTGGATGTTCTCTACTAAATCCTTTCAGCAAAAATATGGCAATATCGCGAAATGATCAAGTGTGACACATAGGATGGACCTGCTATCCCCATTTAAATAAGAAAATCTCATTTCAGTAGGCCTTTAATATCAGTGCATTGTGTAACAAAGAATGGTAACAATAAGTTCATGTTTTGTCATTATCAATCAATCAATGATGATTTATATAGCCCTAAATCACTAGTGTCTCAAAGGGCTGTACAAACCACAACACAAACCACTACGACATCCTCGATAGAGCCCACATAAGGGCAAGGAAAACTCACACCCAGTGGGACTCACACACAGTGGGACGTCGGTGACAATGATTACTATGAGAAACCTTGGAGAGGACATATGTGGGCAACCCCCCCCACCCCCCTCTAGGGGAACCGAAAGCAATGGATGTCGAGCGGGTCTAACATGATACTGTGAAAGTTCAATCCATAGTGGATCCAACACAACCGTGAGAGTCCAGTCCAAAGTGAAGTGAAGTGAACTATATTTATATAGCGCTTTTTCTCTAGTGACTCAAAGCGCTTTACATAGTGAAACCAAATATCTAAGTTACATTTAAACCAGCGTGCGTGGCACTGGGAGCAGGTTTGTAAAATATCTTGCCCAAGGACACAAAGGCAGTGACTAGGATGGCGAAAGTGGGGATCGAACCTGCAACCCTCAAGTTGCTGGCACGGCCGCTCTACCAACCGAGCTATACCGCCCCAGTGCATCCAACACAGCAGAGAGAGTCCCGTCCACAGTGGAGCCAGCAAGAAACCACCACAAGCGGAGGTGCATCAGCAACGCAGGGATGTCCCCAGCCGATACACAGGCAAGCGGTCCATCCTGGGTCCCGGCTCTGTACGAGCAGTCCATCCTGGGTCCCGACTCAGGACGGCCAGCACCTCATCCATGGCCACCGGACCAGACCCCTCCAGTGGGACAGAGGAGAAAAAGAAAAGAAACGGCAGATCAACTGGTCTAAAAAGGGTGTCTATTTAAAGGCTAGAGTATACAAATGAGTTTTAAGGTGAGACTTAAATGCTTCTACTGAGGTAGCATCTCAAACTGTTACCGGGAGGGCATTCCAGAGTACTGGAGCCCGAACGGAAAACCCGCTGTAGCCCGCAGACTTTTTTTGGGCTCTGGGAATCACTAATAAGTTGAACGCAGATTTCTTGCCGGGACATTACTTATTCATATATTTATTAGGGGTTTAGAGATTCGTTTAAATAAGATTTGATTCAGAATTTGTGGTTGCTGATACGATTCAGGGACAATATATTTTTTTTCCGACACCAACTGAAACTATGCAGTGAGTTAAAAAACATTCAGTAACTTTTAAGCAAAAAAATAAAATAAAATAAAATCAAACAGTGTTGCTGTGAAATGAATATTGAAACTACAAGTGAGGTTTCCTATATTCCAGTTATTTTTTGTGGGGGAATTAGGTATTAATTAATTATGGATACAAACAAGCAAGTATCCATGCATCCATCCACTTTCTACCGCTTATTCCCTTTGGGTTCGCGGGGGTCGCTGGTGCTTATCGCCACACAGCAAAAAGACGGAACGGACCTCCGAAACGGACCCGTATCGTCGTCCACCTGTCCTCAGAAACCATAAATGTTGCAGCACAAATGGACAATTACGGAGGCGGGTCGTGGACCGAGCTGGATCCGCTCTGCATCCATGATCAAAACCTTACCTCTGTGGCGAGTGCGCTTCGGACCCGCTCATACTGCACATACATCTGCCGCGGACCAGCAACGGACTCATAAAAACCCTGGTTCATCTGGCCCGGGGCCATTTTGGACCAGTTTATCTTATTTTCAAAATCCCTTCTGTTCTTGCTGTAGGATAAAATAGGAAACTAACAGTAGTGATATATCACTAGGCCCTACTACAGCAATATAAGCTATCTCAGCTACAATTGGGCGGAAGGCGTGGTACACCCTGGACAAGTCACTACCTCATCACAGGGCCAACACAGATAAACAGACAACATTCACACTCACATTCACACACTAGGGCCAATTTAGTGTTGCCAATCAACCTATCCCCAGGTGCATGTCTGTGGAAGTGGGAGGAAGCCGGACTACCCGGAGGGAACCCACGCAGTCACAGGGAGAACATGCAAACTCCACACAGAAAGATCCCAAGCACAGGATCGAAACCCAGAATCTTCGTATTGTGAGGCAGACGCACGAGGCAGACGCAATAACCTCTCTGGCACCGTGCTGCCCCTCACACAATTCAGTTCTGTGTAATAGTAGACTAATTACCCATGGACCCAAAAAAATAAATCTAACCACAGGTTGCAAAAGGCAACCCGGGCTGCACTTACCCATAATGTAAATCTAGTGAAATATACATGCAGCATTTTCTTTTTGTTGTGGGTTTACCAAATATATGTGATGATTTGATAAATAAAAACAGGTTGTTATGCTTTGACTCCACAGGAGATCCCCCAAAATACCAGAGAGGCAGAAATACAATTTGATCCTTTTAATCTCACAAAAAGTGACAAATAATGAAAGGAGATGATCCTGACTGGAAAGGCAAGGATTATAAAAGCCTGCAAACTAGTAACAAAAACAATGTCATATTTTATGTCACTGGAGTGAAACAGCCAGTGACACGAAAAAGAGGACAAATAAAACAAACAAGAAACAAAAGGAGACCACAGGCTGAATAGAAGTGGCGTCACAAGTAGCGACTACATGGATCCCTCACCAAACAGGTGCATGAGTGGAGACTAAATAGGTGGAGGTCAATTGGCTCCAGCAAGTGAAACATGAAAGGGCACAGGGGAGAGACTACGCCAGCAGGAGGCACTAAAACACAAATGTGTAACACTGGTATTTCATTTTAGTGCATATACTGTACATTCAAAATTTGTAAGAACATATATATTTATTGTACAGCCCATTCAAATAATATCAGACAATGCTGACACTGGGTATTCCTTTTAGTATAATTTACATATTTGAAATTGGAAATTTCAGAAATTCAGATTAGTGCGGTGCCACTGATCCTAACAAATATGGAGAAATAACTGTGTGGTGTATTCTTCCTTTTTGGAACAAGGATCCCGGAAGTATATGTTTTTTTCTCCTAAAAAACACATATGCGTGTTTTACAGAAGTTGATCAGTGTTTTAAATAGACACTCAGCGATACTGAATCCTAAAAGTGTTGCAGCTTTCCTGTGTTGTTAAGCAAAACAACGTGCTTGAAAGTTGAGAACTAAAAGAAAGGTTGACATTCCAACTTACCAGTAGGGGTGGGCAGGTCGATCCAAATATCGATTTAAGGTATTATCAATATTGAATCGATACTAGTGTGGTGAGATCGATCTTTTTTGTTCTCTTGAGTCTATTTCCACATACATCAACGTGTTTAGTATTGTGTCATTTACAAACTCAGGGAATAATTAATTGGAGCTTTAAATGATTTGAATTAAAGCCTAATGTTTGTACTGTTTGTATGTGCATCCAATAGAAATAAACACTTGTATTATTTAGTTGATAAATATAGTTACAGTGTTAAGGTTGGTTGTTTTGCTTAAAATCTTTGTTATGTGTTTCATTCTGATTCTATTCATGATCAACACAATGAAGGAACAACCACAAAATCATTTAAATATTTGGATTTTTTATATATTTTTTTTAAATAAAAAACTATAAGCAATACCACATTTGCTTATTATTGCTCCAACACCCCCCGCGATCCCGAAAGGGACAAGCGGTAGGAAATGGATGGATGGATTGCTTTATACTAAAATTGGCATATCGCAACAGAATATTGGTATTAAACGGGATGCATGACCTACAGCTAAATTTTAGATTTACTTTAATTCTCTTTCAGGACATCCCTGTTAATTGTTGTCATGTACAAACCCCGTTTCCATATGAGTTGGGAAATTATGTTGGATGTAAATATAAACGGAATACAATGATTTGCAAATCCTTTCCAAGCCATATTCAGTTGAATATGCTACAAAGACAACATATTTGATGTTTAAACTGATAAACCTTTTTTTTTTTTCCCCAAATAATCATTAACTTTAGAATTTGATGCCAGCAACACGTGACAAAGAAGTTGGGAAAGGTGGCAATAAATACTGATAAAGTTGAGAAATTCTCATCAAACACTTATTTGGAACATCCCACAGGTGTGCAGGCTAATTGGGAACAGTTGGGTGCCATGATTGGGTATAAAAGCGACTTCCATGAAATGCTAAGTAATTCACAAACAAGGATGGGGTGAGGGTCACCACTTTGTAAGCAAATTGTGGAACAGTTTTAGAACAACATTTCTCAACAAGCTATTGCAAGGAATTTAAGGATTTTACCATCTACGGTCCGTAAAATCATCAAAAAGTTCAGAGAATTTGGAGAAATCACTGCACGTAAGCGATGATATTACGGACTTTTGATCCGTCAGGCGGTACTGCATCAAAAAATGACATCAGGGTGTAAAGGATATCACCACATGGGCTCAGGAACACTTCATAAAACCACTGTCAGTAACTACAGTTGGTTGCTACATCTGTAAGTGCAAGTTAAAACTCTACTATGCAAAGCCAAACCCATTTATCAACAACACCGAGGAACGCCGCTGGCTTCGCTGGGCCCGAGCTCACCTAAGATGGACTGATGCAAAGTGGAAAAGTGTTCTGTGGTCTGATGAGTCCACATTTCAAATTATATTTGGAAACTGTGGACGTGGTGTGCTCCGGAACGAAGAGGAAAATAACCATCTGGATTGTTATAGGCGCAAAGTTCAAAAGCCAGCATCTGTGATGGTATGGAGGTGTATTAGTGCCCAAGGCATGGGTAACTTACACATCTGTGAAGACACCATTAATGCGGAATGGTCCATACAAGTTTTGGAGCAACATATGTTATCATCCAAGCAACGTTATCATGGACGCCCCTGCTTATTTCAGCACGACAATGCCAAGCCACGTGTTATAACAGCGTGTTTTTTTAGTAAAAGAGTGCAGGTACTTTCCTGGCCCGCCTGCAGTCCAGACCTGTCTCCCATCGAAAATGGTTGGCGCATTATGAAGCGTAAAATACGACAGCTCGCCCCATCCTTTTTTGTGAATTACTTAGCATTTAATGGAAGCTGCTTTTATACCCAATCATGGCACCCACCTGTTCCCAATTAGCCTGCACACCTTCTTCTTCTTCTTCTTCTTTTGTTTTTATGGCGGTTGGCAAGCAACCTTCTGGTGTGCATTACCGCCACCTACTGTAATGGAGTGTGGACCGAGGTGGATCCCTACTCTATATTCTTTTACTTAACCCAGTGTTTTTTAAATATGTGTATATTGCTTTGTATCCTATGTTTTCTGAATGCAATCCTAATATATCTCCCACTTCTAACCTAATATTTTCTTTTGCTAACTTATTTTCCAGTATTTCTCTTTCTCTATTATATTTCCTACATTGTATTAAGACATGGTCAACATTTTCTATCTGGTGGCAAAAATCACACAGCCCTGTAGTATGTTTGCCTATCAATTTTAGTGAACTATTTAGATATGTATGTCCTAATCTCATTCTAGTCATAATGTCTTCTTCCTTCCTATTTCTACCCCCTCCTCTCATTACACCTACTTTCCTCTGGACTTTGTAAAACTCTCTACCTTTTGTTTCCTTATTCCAATTATCCTGCCACTTTTTATTGTGTTCTATCTTAATTATGCTCTTCACTTCTTCTTTACTGTGCTTAATCTCCATGTTTACTTCTGTTTTAGTGGTTGCTTGTTTTGCGTATCTATCAGCTAACTCATTTCCCTCAACTCCTACATGAGCAGGAACCCAGAGAAATGTTACCACACCTCCCGCTTTATTTATTCTGTAGATTGCCTGAACTATTTCATAAACTATATCTAGTCTTGTTTCTGATGTTATGTTTTTTATGCTCGTCAATGCACTGCTGGAGTCCGAGCACACGACTACTTTCCTAGCTTTGTTTTCCTCTATCCAGTTAACTGCCATATAAATTGCTACCAATTCCCCCGTAAAAACAGATAGTTTATCACTAATTCTTTTATTCAACACTATATTTCTCTGTGGGATAACTGCAGCAGCTCCTACTTTACTATTTATAGTTTTTGATGCATCTGTGTATATCATAATATTATCAAAAAACATTTCCTCAATCCGTTGTTCTATTTGGTAACTATTTAAATGTCTATTCTTCAGTAACTGCATGTCTACCTTTGGGTTTTCATACATCCACGGTGGTATTGCAGGAATTGGTACTGTAGGGCTCACTTTAATATTGTCAATTTGTGTTTTTTTACATATATCTCCTATTATCCACCCAAAACTATTCATTTTTTTCTTCCCTTTTTCTTGGCAATTTATTAGCACTTGACGGGTTGGATGTCCTTGCTTGGATCCTTTTAAGTTTGCCCAATAAACTGCTGAGAGTTGATCTCTCCTCATGTCCAAAGGTTTTTCATTCATTTCTACTTGTAATGCTGCCACTGGAGTAGATTTAGTAGCTCCACAACATAATCTTAACGCCTGCGACTGGATCCGGTCTATTTTCTCAAGTAGAGTTTTTGAAGCAGATCGATAAATAATGCATCCGTAGTCGATAACAGACCGAATTAAAGTGATATATATTGTTTTCAATGTTAACCTATCAGCCCCCCAATCTTTACCCCTCAAAGCCCTCATTATATTTAACACCTTTTTACTTTTCTCCATTATCTTGCTGATGTGGGTTGACCAGTTAATATTTTTATCAAACCATATTCCTAAATATTTAAATACTTGTACCTCTTCTATGTTTTCTCCATATAGTTTTATTTGGAGCTTGTTTTGTATTTTCCTCTTCGTAAAATGTATGACTTTTGTCTTTCCAACAGAGAATCTTAAACCCCAAGCCGTCCCCCAGTCTTGAACATTATTTACCGCTTTTTGAATCTTCTTTTCTATATAATTTGTATTTCTACCTCTCTTCCACATCACTCCATCATCAGCAAACAATGCCACCTCCACTAACCCTTCCACTTCACTAAAAACTTCATTTATCATGATGGAAAATAGTACTGGACTTATTATACTCCCTTGTGGGGTCCCATTTTCCACTTTGTATTCTCTACTATATTCATTCTCTATCTTTACTAATAATGTTCTACTTGTTAAAAAGTCTTTTATCCATCTGTACATTCTTCCTCTAATCCCAATCCTATTTAGTTTCATCAGCAACCCCTGTTTCCACAACATATCATACGCTTTCTCTATGTCAAAAAATACCGCAATTATACTTTCTTTATTTATTTGTCCCTTTCTAATTTCCTCTTCCAGCTGCACTGCTGGGTCATTTGTGCTTCTTGCTTTGCGAAAACCACTTTGGTAGTTTTTTATAATTTCTTTTGACTCTAAATAATATATTAATCTTTCATTAATCATTTTTTCCATTACTTTGCCCAAATTTGAGGTCAATGCAATCGGCCTATAATTTCCTGCCTCTTCCGGATCTTTCCCTGGCTTGCATATTGGAATTATTACAGCTGTTTTCCACTCATCTGGTAATTTTCCTTCTTCATATATCCTATTATATAATTTCAAGACCACTTCTTTGCCGATGCTACCTAAATTTTTGATCATTTGATAACTCACCAGGTCTTTCCCTGCCGTCGTATTTTTAACTTTTTTTAAAATTCGAACCATTTCATCCAAAGAAAATGTCATATCCATAGTGTTGATAAAACTATTATCGTTGTCTTCCTTCATTTCCTCAATATTTACACTAATTGTTTCTTCTCTCTTTTGTTTTTCTACATTTTTCAAATTATCATTACTGTGCACTTTAACAAAGGTTTTTGCTAAAAGTTCTGCTTTTTCTTTATTTCCTACCACACTCCGCATTCCATCTTTCATCACATGATTTTTATGTTCTTTTCTGAGCCCTGACATTCTCTTGATCATTCCCCACACCTGGCTTAAAGGAGTAGTTCTATTTAGTGTTTCACAAAAAGTTCTCCAATGGTGTTTTCTTGTTTTTTTAATAACATACCTTACTCTAGCTTGATGCCTTTTATACTGGATCATGTCTTGGAAATTATGTGTTCTTCTCAATATTCTAAATGCTCTATTCCGTTCTTGTATTGCATCTGTGCACTCTTGTGTCCACCACGGCACTATCTTCCTTCTTCTCCCTATACTATTCCTTGGTATGCTCTGTTCGGCTGCT
Organism: Nerophis ophidion; assembly: GCF_033978795.1. Lineage (NCBI taxonomy): Eukaryota > Metazoa > Chordata > Actinopteri > Syngnathiformes > Syngnathidae > Nerophis > Nerophis ophidion. The sequence continues at coordinate 61,563,193 of NC_084615.1, read as the reverse complement.
TCTATTATGCACTTTGTAATATCTGTATTTAATTGTTCAATATCTTGATTTATATCTACTTCCTTTAAAGTTATGTCGGTAATTTCCCTAAATTTCTCCCAGTCACCATGATTATACTTCCATCTTCCTTCTATCCTAGTGCTTTCTGTCCTATGATTTATGTTTATGTGAATGACGATTGGATAGTGATCACTTCCCATTGTGCTGTATTTATTTACTTCCCACTCCACCTTTCCTGCTAACCCTTGTGACACTAGTGTTAAATCTATTGCTGTTTCTTTACCCGTGACGACATCTAACCTTGTTCCCGACCCATCATTCACACACACCAGTTCTTTTTCCTCCAAAAGTGCTTCCAATGTATCCCCATTCCAGTCATCCCTTTCACCCCACATTGTGCTATGTGCATTAAAGTCACCACACCAAATAATATTGCCACTCCAGTGCTCCATTATTGTTTCTAGTTGGTGAATTTCTAATTTCTTGCATGGATTATAGAAGTTTAGTACTTTGTATCTTTCTTTATTATTCCATACTTCTACTCCTACTATCTCTAGTTCTTGTTTTACTTTTAATATTGAATAATGCATATCTTCCTTAATAAATATGGCACATCCTCCTCCTTGCCCATCATTCCTATCTTTACGTATCGTTATATATCCTTTTATTATAAAGTTTAATTTTGGCTTCAGCCATGTTTCTTGAATACATATTATATGTGGTTTATTTTTCATATTATTAATATATCCCTTTAATTCCTGTCCGTTTGCTATCAGACTTCTGGCATTCCACTGAACAATTAACATGGCGTTGGATTGTGGTAACATGACTCGGTCTCGTCTACTCTCTGTAGCTCACCTTGCACCTGTTCCCAGGATAGTTCTTTTAAATTTAAAAACTTTGCTGCTGCTTTGACAATTATTTTGATTTTCTCAGTCTTGTTTCTAGCCTGTTCTGTACAATTTATTACATAAGCCAGGAATACAACTAGTTTATCCATGGAAATTCCTGTATTTGCTGCCTCTTGTTTTTTATTTCTTGAACTATTTTCACTTCTGTCCTGTTCTGCACTTTCTTGATTTCTTATTTTAACTGCCTCTGCATAAGTAATATTTCGTTCAACTCTGATTTGCTGTACTTCTGTTGCCTGTTTTCTTATGATGCAGCCCCCATACGCTGCTGTGTGATTCCCGCCACAATTACAACACTTGACCTGTTCATTTTCTCCACATTGTCCATATTCATGCTCCCCTCCACACCTTCCACATCTCATTTTAGCATGACACACACTAGCTATGTGCCCATAGCGTTGGCACTTGAAACAACGTACTGGGGGTGGCACGTAAGCTCTAACATAGAAGCTTAGATACCCAATCATGATTCTCTCTGGTAGGACCTCCTCTGCAAATTGCACTAGCACGGATTCGCTCTCAGTCTTTTCACCGTTCCTAAATGCCATCATTCTTTTCATCGTAGTGACAGTTCCTCCTTTTATTTCTCTTTTCAGATCATCTAAATTTTCTCCTCTTGGGATTCCTGTCACGACTCCTCTTGCCCCCTTTCGTTCTCCCACTTCGATTTTTTCCTTTATTATTTTGTTGCACAGTTTTTGCAATCGCATTGCTTTGTTCTTTTGCTCTCCATTTTTGCATTTAATCAACAGCCGTCCGTCCCTGAGCACCTTCGCTATCTCCACCTCTCCAATGTCCTTCTTTAATCCCTTAACCAGAGTCATCAAACTAATGTCATTCATATCTTGGTTTGATTTAAATGTATAAATTATCTTATATTCATCCATCATAACCCTTTTCCTCTTATCAACCTCTTCATCGTCTTCATGCACTCTTTTAGTACTCGCCTTTCCTTCACTCCCTCCTCTCCCCTTCTTTCCTCTCTCCCCTCTAGTCCTATCCATTTCCATACTATCCTCATACATCCCGTCACTATCCCCTTCCATCTCGATCCAGTCACAAAACAGCTTATGCTCAACCGCCAAAACAGATTTAGATACTCTCGCCGCCGCCAAATTCACTCCAAATGTTTGGTAGTTCCGCGTCTCTCCTTCCGGAAGCTTCCCTCACCCGCAAAAACCCAACCCTAGCCTGCACACCTGTGGGATGTTCCAAATAAGTGTTTGATGAGAATTTCTCAACTTTGTCAGTATTTATTGCCACCTTTCCCAACTTCTTTGTCACATACTGCTGGCATCAAATTCTAAAGTTAGTTATTATTTAAAAAAAAAAAAAAAAAAAAAGGTTTATCAGTTTGAACATCAAATATGTTGTCTTTGTAGCATATTCAACTGAATATGGCTGGGAAAGGATTTGCAAATCATTGTATTCCCTTTATATTTACATCCAACACAATTTCCCAACTCATATGGAAACGGGGTTTGTAGTTTGGAATTGATCTACCTAAAAAAACACACATGTATTTATAAAACAAAGGTAGCGTTTGAGTGGGCGTTTAAAAAAACAACCAAAAAAAACAAATGTCGCTTACGGTAAACACGATTGGCTTAAACCTACGTCAATCATTTCGTTGGTCAAAACATACCCACTGACTCGGGATGAGGACCGAGAAGAGGACGAGACTTTCAACAGTCGACAACGGGGAAATTAAGTTGTCAGGCTAGCTAGCTCGGTTGGTGATAGACGGTCCACAGTAGCCCAATTTAGTTTAAGCAACATCGCTATGACGGTCGTCCGTAAGACACATTAACAGCCGTGTGTTGCTTTGGAGTTAGACACTAAAAGATACTGATCAGAGATAAAGGTTACTCGCGTTTAACGCAACTTAACCGTGAAACCGGAAAGTCGGACAAGTTGCTAGCCTGCTAGCTTACTATTAGCCAGCAAGCGTATACCAACTTTCAAATTTCACAGCACTTTCGCTCGGTGAGTTTTGACACTTACAGAGTATTTTATACAAATAATGTTGTTTTCTGTAACGCCCGTCTACTATTAAACATCGTTTTTAGCTATAGCTGCTGTAGGTCACAAGCGAGCCCAACTTTTGTCGAAAAACATTGCTGCAGCGCGGAAATAATATATTTTTAACGCGACATGGCGATTGTTAAAACGTCAAGTTAATTGTCATTCTTTAGAAGAAATTGTGGTACGTTTATGTATTTGCCTCGCACAGGTCTTAATAGTTTATTACATAAAGTATCGACATTCCAGAAAGCTGTAACGTACGGCAGTCGTGGCCTTGCTTTCCTCAGGTGTGCGTTTTGCAGCCATTTCCTCACGGTGTGTTTCTTTTTCACAGAGATTACCTACCCAGTCATGCCTTTTCCGTTTGGGAAATCTCAGAAGAGTCCCGCAGAAATAGTGAGGAGTTTGAAGGAAAATGTTGCATACATGGAAAAGCTGGACGCTGGTGAAAGTAAAAAGTGTGAAAAGGTAAGATGTCTATCTGCCTTCTTCATCCAGGTCATTGTATTCTCAGGGTATTCATTCGATCACAATTGTCTGCACTGGTTTGTTCTAGAAGACGTTTCACCTCTCATCCAAGTGGGCTTTATCAGTTCTTGCTCATAAACTTAGATTGGCCAGATCTACTTTGACCAAGATAGATCCAATCCAATATTTCTGACTAATCTAAAGTCTTAGATCTGACCAATCCAAGAGCATGAACTATTGAAGCCTACTTGGATGAGCGGTGAAATGTCTTCTAAGACAAACTAAACAGTCCAGTTGCGACCGATCGAATGCCTTGAGAATGTGTAAAGATAAACGCTAGTTTATGATCACTGTATATAACTTGAATATTCACTAAGCACTTCTTAGGTTGCAGAGGAGGCGTCTAAAAATCTAGCTTCTCTGAAGGAAGTTCTTAGCGGAACAGGTGACAAGGAACCTCAGACTGAAGCGGTGGCTCAGCTCGCACAGGAGCTGTACAACACCAACCTCCTCATTTCACTCATTGCAAACTTGCAGCGGATTGACTTTGAGGTAGGACACATTCTCGTTATGTCAAAAAGTATGGGTTCGCAGGTAGGAATGGATATTGTTGACATAATAAGCTATACCTTTGGCGAAACGGTGCCGGTGTTTAAGCCGGTGCTTTTAAAGAAGTAAATCATACCTATTTTCTCTTTTTTTTTGTTTTTACTGAAATTTAGAACATGCAACTTGAACAAAACAGTAATTTAAATACTGCCACTATTTAAATGCAACAAGTAATACATTCACCTGCATGAACTAAAATCCACAACACATTGTCATAGTTATTAAAACAAAAGCAGTAGTAATACAGAACACTGAAAATATGCTAGTTTTCACAGTTGTGAAGAGACAGGATCACAGTATTGTGTAAGGTTCTGAGCAGTCATTCATAGGTTGGGCTTTAGGGGCAGTAATGTTTGCATTGCTGGGTTGAGGCCAGCATGAGAGTGAAGAAGAGTTTTTTAGTAAGTTGGAAGTATAGATTGTGTCTGTACTGTAAGAACTATAGGTGTTTTGTGCATGCCAATAAAAGGCTGACTCATGTCATTTTGTTTCATTGTCATTCGGCTGACTGTACTTAAAAGGGGAACTGCACTCTTTTCAGATAGCTAAATGAAATTTGCTACATTTAGCGCAGAAATGACACAATAGCGAATTAGTTTTTCAGTCTGGTTACTCATGTTTACATGTTCATAAGTGCCATTATGGAACCGAGTTTTGGTACTTACCTCCCTTTGCGAACAATTATGTGCGCCAGGCCTAAGCAAACTGTTTTGTTCATGTCATTAGGACCATTTAACTTAGTGGTTTCTTTTTTTTGTTACACAGGGGAAGAAAGATGTGGTTCATTTGTTCAGTAATATTGTGAGACGACAGATTGGCACCCGCACTCCGACGGTGGAATACATCTCCACGCACCAACAGATCCTCTTCATGCTTCTAAAAGGGTACGTTCACCTCATAACATGCAAAGAGAAACCAATGTTAACTTATCCCATCCATCCATTTTTCCACTGCTTATTCCCTTTGGGGTCGCGGGGGGCGCTGGTACCGATCTCAGCTATAATCGGACGGAATGCGGTGTATACCCTGGACAAGTCGCTACCTCATCGCAGGGCCAACACATATATGCGGACAACATTCACACTCACATTCTCACATTAGGGCCAATTTTTAGTGTTTACAATCAACCTATCACCCAGGTGCATGTCTTTAGAAGTGGGAGGAAGCCAGAGTACCCGGAGGGAACCCACGCAGTCACGGGGAGGCCAAATGTGTTAATTTAGGATTAGAATGTACTTGTTGAAACACTATTCAGACACATGCCTTGTGAATTTCTAAGCCATGCAGAATATGTTTCAACAGCTCCCTACATGCAGCGAGCAGGAACTTGTGTGTGTTGAACAAAAAAAGCTGTTTTTATGGCACTCTAAAATGAAACCATCTCGCTTGGGTTGTGGATTTTTAAGCTGTAATGAGATATAGAGTCAGCTGCGGCTGCTGTCTGACGGTCAATAACGTCCCTCTTTGTCAGCTTCATTTGCATGACCCAGATCAAATAATCAAGTACAACAACAGTGTTCTGCAATAAATCCCCCTTCATGGAAATGTTTACCGTATTTCTTTCCATGGTCACATAGCAAAGCTTCAGTTGTAATAAATTTACAGTGGAATCCTAAAGACTGAACACAGTATATTTTTTGATGCTGGACCTGTATTTTGTTGGTATTTAGAAATATTTGCTGTATTCAAAAACATTTAATTAACTGCAATAACCAATAGCTTTCATTTGTATTTGTCTAAGAGTCAAAACCTTTTCATAAGACTGTGAGGGCAGGCTCATGGGTAGTGTGTGGAGTTTAGATCAGGGATATTCAACTCCATTGTGTCTGAAATAGGCTCCAGCACCCCCCGTGACCCGAAAAGAGACAAGCGGTAAAAATGGATGGATGGGATGTTCTGGGGGGGTCAAAGTTACAGAAAGCTAAGGACCGGGGGAGGCAGGACTTTTCCCTTCACTATGATTCTTAGTTTGTGTATTCCTGAGAACCTGGGTCCTGTGCAGAACACATTTGATTATTGTTTATCTACTTTGCCAATAACAGAAATACATTAAAGTACTGTTGTTAACACCGCACAGCATTCAAGGAAGTGGAAAATGGTCATACAAGGGTAAAAAGAAGGTAACCGATGTATGTTGACGACAAAGGTGGGTTGCTCAACACAAATAACAAAAGTAATGACACCAGGTATTATATTTTATATTATATTATATATTGATACTTTTTTATCATCACAAAATATTTTGTCATTATTCTTAACAAACTTAGGACATCCATGTGTACAGGAGGGCTTTAAGGACACAAAACAAAATATATAAATCAGACCCAGTAATAGGAAATCATTTAAATATTTGTTTGATATTGTTACACCACCATCCTGTGTTTTTGTCTGATTATAAATGTGATCAAAATGTATACAATACTACCCCTGCAACTTCTTGGTATTGCATCTATACCCAAATTTGTAGTATCATCCAAAACTAATGTAAAATATCAAAACAACAGAAAAATAAATGTTTATTATATTTTAACACAAATGCAAATAGAAACATGTTACAACACAAAATAATTCATTAACAGTGATTTAGCAAGTAGAATAATAAAACTTTTGGTGAAATAAATCAGCCGAAAATGATACAATGTTACTGCCTATGTCAGCCTCCAAATTAGAAGCTTTTGTAACCTGTTTAACCTGTTTTGAAATGGGTCTATCCTCTACATACCTAAAAATATATTGTGATGTATATTGTTCTGGCAGGAGGCTGCAATATATTGTATATCTCAATATAGATTTTAGACCATATTGCCCATCCTTATCTGTGGTGGCGTTATAAAACAAATAAATTACACCTTTTCAGATGCTCACTGAGCTGAAGTAAGATTTTATTGTTGTATGCAGACAAGTCAGCGAACTTTCCAAAATGTCTGACCTGCTTAACCCTCATGAAGATAAGCTGGTACTGACTGCCTGTGTGCACATGTACAGTTATGAGAATGCAGAAGTGGCTCTGAACTGTGGAATGATGCTGAGGGAGTGTCTCCGCCACGAGCCATTGGCGAAGACGATTCTCCTCTCTGAAGAGTTCTACAGTTTCTTCCGATATGTGGAACTCTCTACCTTCGACATAGCCTCAGATGCTTTTGCATCATTCAAGGTATGCATGAACAAAATTCTCTCTGTCCAACTTTGTCAAACACGTCTTTTAACATCCTGTTTTTTCTACCCTGGCAGGATCTGCTCACAAGACACAAGCTTATGTGTGCTGATTTCTTAGAGACCCAATATGAACGGGTAAGTACGCAAATGCACTATTTTAGCACAGCTCAAGAAAGTAAACATTAACATTCCTTTAATGTGTTCGCCAGGTTTTTACAGAATATGAAAAGCTCCTGCATTCTGAAAATTATGTCACCAAACGACAGTCTTTGAAGGTAACACCTACCCCGGTTTAACATAAATCAAAAATGTCTAAGCTTTTGTTTTTCGGCTATAATAAAGTTCAAAAATAATTTTCAGCTCCTTGGGGAACTTTTGCTGGACAGACACAACTTCACTGTCATGAAAAAGTACATCAGTCGAGCAGATAATTTGAAGATGATGATGAACATGCTAAGAGATAACAGTCGAAACATCCAGTTTGAAGCCTTCCACGTCTTCAAGGTGTGTGTGCTTTTTGTTTTGTAATGTTTATGGGAAGTATCATTTGTTTGTATGAGACTGGTCTTGCGGTCTAATCATTGATGGGGCAATTTGTCACGCATACATACTTTAGGAACAAGTTGACAGACATTGTAATATTTATTTTCTAAAATCTAAAGAAGCTGCTGATGGTGTCTTTGAGAAAGAAGTAGTTTACAGGAGATACACTACTGTAAAACTTGGCTCACCAAGATAAATCCGATACATTATTATTACATTACTTCATAATACTGTAGTTCTTGGTAGTAGATTGTATAATATTGTTTTTATACAATATTTATTGAAAAACACTATGTTACATGTTATAATTGTAATGTTTTGGTGGTCGCAGAAAGAAATAATTACATTTTACTGTGAACATTGCTTCGAGATGCTAGTATTTTGGGTTAAGAGCTGCATCACAGAACCAATTAAACTCGTAAGCCGAGGTACCACAGTATATACAGTAAAGCTGGACAAAAAAAAATTGGGGGGAAAATTGTGATCTCCATTCATACTAACATGCAATTTCATTTCTAAATATCAGTATCTTCCAAATAAATTAGACTAAAGAGTAGGTTTATAAATAAACAATGCCATTTTGCTCAAGGATTTCCCCCAACCCGAGCAAGGCAATGGCCAGTTGACTCTGCTGCCCTGGCTGATGAAGCTGATTGATTGATTGATTGATTGATTGGAACTTTTATTAGTAGATTGCACAATTCAGTACATATTCCGTACAATTGACTACTAAATTGTAACACCCAAATAAGTTTTTCAACTTGTTTAAGTTTGGGTCCACGTAAATCAAGTCATGGTAACTGAATGAAGTGATTGCATGAATTAATTGACTTTCCTTCAGACTTTTCTTTATTACATACATAAACATACAATGGAGGAATTAATTTTTTGTATGTCTTCTAAAAACATCCGGTGTCGATTGTCCCGCTGGGACGTCCTGTAAAGAATGGCCATTGAAGTTTCTTAAAAGGAATGCACATTGTGTTCGTTCACACGTGAAAAAAAAATAATCCCAAAGAATCTCAATCTGAGCAAGAAAATTGTGATTAGTATTTTCTGCAGAATGGTGCAGGCCAAGTAGTATAGGAGAGCAAACGGTAAATGGATTATACTTGTATAGCGCTTTTCTACCTTTTTAAGGAATTCAAAGTGCTTTGAGACTATTACCACATTCACACGCACATTCACACGCAGCAAGAGTAAATATCTTATCTGACAATTTTCTTTGTGTGCTTTGACAACACTGTGACTTCTCTCTGATCTCACAGGTATTTGTTGCAAACCCCGAGAAGACTCAGCCAGTGCTGGACATCTTGCTGAAGAACCAGGCCAAGCTAGTGGAGTTCCTCACCAATTTCCAGACAGACCGATCTGAGGACGAGCAGTTCTGTGATGAGAAAAACTATCTGATCAAGCAGATCCGGGACTTGAAGAAGCCCACAGCGCCGGAGGAAGCTTGAAGCCTGCCGAACGAAGGCGCCCAAAGGTGGTAGATGCAGCACCTGAAGATATCTTTAAGGTCTAGCATTCGTTACAAAATATAGGAACAAAGTAAATATGACTTCCTTCTATTTTTAGTATGGATGAGATTACCATCCAGTAAACTAAGTGGGCCAAGAACTCTTATATAAACCGTAGTGCTTCACAAGTGTTAAACAGTCCATCCTTGTAACGTTGGACCTTTTAACTGTTACTTTTCAACTTGATGCTAGTAGAGACCTGGAGTGACAACATCACCCTGTCTGTATCAGCATGAGAACTGGCAGTACGTTGACACAATACTGAAGTCTAAATATTTTTGCCTTATTGTTCCTCACATTGGTAATTTCCGGTGCCTGATACAGTTTTTGGCCACCGCCGAAGACTACCTTACCTGTGCATTTACAAACACGAGAAGTGAAAATCACAACGGCAGAGGAATTCATTGATCGTGCTGCGTTTTTAGCCAGCGCTCAGTGAGGCTCGCATGTCTGAAATAGAAACAGGGCAACAGATAATGCTGCAGGGTGTAGCAGCCGTCCCGGATACACAAAATACCAATTGATCCTCATGTTTACCAAGCACAATTTGTCGTGTGCAAAAGAATGCTGGGGTTACACTGAAAAGCAAAAATTAGAAATATTCCACACAAAAAAAAGCCATACAATTATGAGAATAGTTCAATAAAGAGAGATTATCAAGATAATAGTGTTTGCAACAAGGATGATGACTATAAAACATGTTTGGGCACACCAGGACTATAATTAGTTCAATTAAATTGTTACTAGAAAACACATTATTATTATCATCGAATATTTGTTTGTTCTAAAGAGAGAATGCTGGTCTCAATTTGTTCAACTCATGGAATTCCATATTTACTTATATCTTAAATCTTATAATGATATGGCTTTATTTCCTAACATTTCAACATTTGTATCTGAAGTACCATTACATAATTTTATTTTATTTTTGTCTTTCTTTTCAGTGTGATGATAGCACTTTTTTTGTACCGTCTTTCAAACAATAATTACCAAAAGGAAAATTCTCAGGCACAGCCCCTTTTTCAAAGCACGTAACAAGTCTGCATGATAAATATGTTATTCTGATGCAAATAATATTCAGACCAAAGTACTGTCTAATTTAAGTCAGTTAATGTTTGAATTTAATTTTCAGAATGGCTTTGACTTAAAATATCTTTCTGGATTCAGACTAATTGAGAATAGAGTACATTTAATATAACGTTTTGGAATATTATATTCGGATAAATGCCACAACCAAATGTGCATTGGTTCTAATGTCACATGCCTGGGTGATATTTATATATTTTTGAATATGTGGTCGTAGTATTATTTAATCCCATGTGATGCGTCACATAATCAGACATAGTATGTTCAATTTCTTACGGTCACAATTTCATATGTTCAATTAATGCTTTATTTCCTCCTTTGGGATTTAAATGTTTAATTTCAAGAGTAATTTTGTTGAGCTCGCAGTCCTCCAGCGTATACCTCAAGGATTTAGAACCTAGTTGTACTTGCTATTCCTTGACATTTCAATTTAATTGATTTTGTATGCACACATTATATAATGTGATGTGTATGATCAAACTTGAACAGGGTTTTCTTAGGAGGAAACATTTTGAAAATATTTCATTGGGTGGTGCCACATAAATGCTGCTCTTAAAGAATTGCATTGTGGGACCTGAGAATGAGTGATGCCTTATTGAAACATTGAATGCTTTATTGCGGTCAGGGTCATTTCAACCAAAGTCTTGTCTCGGAAAGGGTACCGGTATTTGAGTTTATGAATTCATTAATAGTTTAAATCTATTATGTGTACTTCATAAATATTAGCCTTGATTTAGTCTTTATCCATTTCACATAGCAATACAATAGTTTCAATGTACAGTACAGGACATTCCTTAGTTTTACAGAGTTTTCACTAGAGGGCGCTCTTACTAACATTTGGCACCTTATTTATATTGTGCTAAGTAAACATTTCATGTCTGTAGAATCCTACCTCCATTTGTGAGCATATACAGTAAATCACTGGTAATATAACAGACATTGTAAGACAATATAAAGTGCTAGACCATATATCATTTTATAGTTAACTGTATGTTTCCTTACTTTGGCTCTTCCATTGAAGTATTTTACTATGTGTTGCCTTCCCCTTTTATTTAATCACTTGTGTACTTTGGGTGGAGTCCTATGTACATATATTTGTAAAGGAAAAGTGTGGAAACGTTCATGGAAATAAACTTTTGTGGCAATTTACCAAAAAGTCTGCATGTTACTATATATTTAACTCTGCTATTATTCCTTTATTCTAACATTGTACATGCTTAATGGACCTTCAATGTACAGTAAATAAAGCACTACGTCACACCAATTATATTTTTTAAGTATACTATCTAACTTTTAATTTTGTTACGTCTTACATTTAATTTGTACATTGTTGCCAATCCTGAAGATTTTGACTGACTGTCAAGTATAAGTTTCCACATCTCTTAAAAGTTCAAAACATTCCAAAGGAATACATCAATCAATCAATGTTTATTTATATAGCCCTAAATCACTAGTGTCTCAAAGGGCTCCACAAATCACAACGGGAATTTACAGACATTAAGTCAATTGCAACTACTACTGTCAGTACTTACTAGTACAAGTTTACTAGCTCTGGTCATTTACCTTCCCACAACAATCATTTCCAAAACTAAAAGCTACACTCAGTGTATTGAAGACTTTGGCTGCATCTATCAATTATTTTAGTAATTGAGTAATCTGTTGATTCGCTTGTTCAAGTAATCGAATAAAAAAATTTACAGCCTCAATGTGTATCTTAGGGAAAATAGTTTAACAATTTATATGCTTGCCATACTTTTCATTCTTTTTTTTCTAATAAATGCACATCATCATAATTGAAATTGCACTTTTAAAACGTTTTAACATAGAAAATAACAACAATATTAAACACTCATTTACTGACTGACTGACTGACTGACTGGATTTTAAAGTTCCGGGCTGTCCATGCGTTCCGGATTTTTAAAATGTTTTATTAGTTACACTCAAATAAATAAGTGAAGTAACAGAATATAAATCTAACTTTTTCCTAATCGATCATTTTCATTGTGTTGAACTGTGTCACCAATAAAAGTAAAACTGTTGATTTTGATAATTATTGTAATGACCCAACTATGTTTCCAAGACCTGTTTTTTTGTTTTTGTTTTTTGTACAATACAATTTTTGCTGCTTAGGTTATTTTTTCTACTGAATCTTTTTTTTTTCTTGAATTTGATTGTGTATTAATTGTTAATCGGGTTTCCGTTATTGATGAAACGACTGATCTAAGCTGTTTGATTACAAGCTAGTGTGCCACCAATGTCTTAAATTGACGGGATAACTACTATTTGCTTGAAGACACTTAAAAGTTGTCACCGCTGCATCTCTTTGGGCCACCAGTGTGTGAGTGTCATGGAAAAAAAGCTCTGACTTCTTTGGGGAGAAGATGTTTGACACCACCTATTGGTTTGCATGTTTCTTTTTTTAGACTCTAAAAAAATGCCTGGTTTTCATGTCCGGATTTTAATGGCAAAATACAATACTTATCGTACATAAACACACTTTTATGTGTGATATAGTTTGTTATAACCCGTGTCTCCTGCAACTAAAGCAGGAGTGTCAAACTGAAATACAGAGTGGGCCAAAATTTAAAACTGAACAAAGCCGTGGGCCAAGGTTGAACAAATTAACCTTTTAATAGAAACCCAAACCAGTTTTGCATTGCATATTGAAAAAGCAAGGCTTATATAACTTTATAGTGACATGCAAAATCGAGTTTCAAAAAATAATAATAATTTAAAATAATATCAATGGCATATCATCCATCCATCCATCCATTTTCTACCGCTTATTCCCTTTTGGGGTCGCGGGGGGCGCTGGCGCCTATCTCAATGGCATATCAAAAACAATTCAAATAAAAATTAAATGCCTCTTCTTTTTGCTGCCTTCTGAAGTAAATATCAAAATAAACAATTTTTCCGCAGGCTAATAATAAATTACAAAATAAAATAACAAAAATAAATGAATCAAACATTCAAGCCTTGAAGTAGCAAGAGAAAGTGCATGAATAATACGTTATTTATTGCTCAGTTTGCGACGCTGATTTGCTTTAACACTAAATATGGCACAAGCGAGGCTTATATAACTTTATAGTGCAAAATCAACTTTCAAAAAACAAACCGTAATGGTAAATGAATTTAAATAAAAAAATTGAATGCCTCTTTTCTATTTGGGGATGAGGCGGGGGGTATATGTTATAGCGTCCCAGAAGAGCTAGTGCTGCAAGGGATTCTTGGTATTTGTTCTGTCGTGTTTATGTAGTGTTACAGTGCGGATGTTCTCCCGAAATGTGTTTGTCATTCTTCTTTGGTGTGGGTTCACAGTGTGGCACATATTTTTAACAGTGTTAAAGTTGTTTATACGGCCACCCTCAGTGTGACCTGTAAGGCTGTTGACCAAAAATGCCTTGCATTCACTTGTGTGTGAGTAGAAGCCACATGACTGGGCCGGCACGCTGTTTGTAAGGAGGTAAAGCGGACCTGACGACGTGACGAGATTTTCGGGAGGGGTACTGAAATTCGGGAGTCTCCCGGGAAAATCGGGAGTGTTGGAATGTATGAGTATTAGCGGCATTAGCACCACCACTGTATAATACCGGTGGGCCAGCTCTAATGTTAATTTAAAATCAGCTCAAGGGCCAAATTTGGCACGCGGGCCAGAGTTTGACACCCATGAACTAAAGTAACAAGTAAACTTGCAGGCTATATGGTTAGTTTTTTGGTTTGTTTAATGGCCTTTTAACTTAACTGCACTTTGGACACCCTGGTTGCAGAGCGTCTTTGAGCATACGCATCTTGTCCCACCCGCCATAATAACGTTGTAAGAAGCAAACCCCTCCTCCTCTAAACCCTGGGACACATTCCATTCTACCAAAGGGATCCACTTTTTA